>NC_053035.3:262295431-262910118 GCF_002575655.3 Aegilops tauschii subsp. strangulata
CCAAGGTGGGCACAGCCCACCTGGGCGCGCCTGGGCCCCAGGCACGCCCTGGTGGGTTGTGCCCCCCTCGGGGCACCCCCAGGTGTTTCTCTAGCCCATCCTGGGTGTTCTGGTCCATAAAAAATCTCCAAAAAGTTTCACGGTGTTTGGACTCCGTTTGATATTGATTTCCTGCGATGTAAAAAACAAGCAAAAAACAACAACTGACACTGGGCACTGGGTCAATAGGTTAGTCCCAAAAAATGATATAAAGTTTCTATAAAATGATTGTAAAACATCCAAGAATGATAATAAAACAACATGAATACTTCATAAATTATAGATACGTTGGAGACGTATCAACTGCCGTTGTCAAATCAGATTCAACAAAAGTGGGAGAGATAGACACCCGCCAGCCACTTTATGCAATACAAGTCCCATGTCAGTCACGGAACCGGTCTCTTGTGCCTGGACAAGTAAAGTTGGTCTGGGCCGCTTCATCTCACAATACCGTCAAATCCAAAAATAACAAGGCATGTAAGCAATCTAAACATCAACACTCACAACCGATTTGTGTCTACTCATGCATAACATCTACGCATATACCTAGCTCATGATGCCACTGATAGGCGAACGTTGCATGGAAAACAATTTTTTCCTAAGAATCACTCAAGATATATTCTATGGAGATGCTAGCAATGAGAGGGGGAGTGTCTACATACCCTTGTAGACCGAAAGCGTTGACGATCTAAAGATCATGGTTGGCGTAGTCGTACTCCCTTCGCGATCCAATTCGATCCAACATCGAACGGACGACACCTTCGAGATGTGCACACGTACAACTCGATGACGTCTCCGCCTTCTTGATCCAGCAAGGGAGGGTGGAGAGGTAGATGGGATCTAGGCCAACACGACAGCGTGGTGATGATGGTGGCAGCAGAACTGCAGCATGGCTTTGCTACTTCTTGATCTTGCGTTAGTTTTTCCCTTGAAGAGGGAAGGGTGATGCAGCAAAGTAGAGATAAGTATTTCCCTCTGTTTGAGAACCAAGCTATCAATCCATTAGGAGGAACACACAAGTCACCAATGGTTGCACCTACACAAACAAACACATACTTGCATCCAACGTGAAAAAGGGGTTATCAATCCCTTCGCGGTTACTTGCAAGGATGAGATTTGATAGAGACAGGTATAAAAGATAAATAAAAATGAAAAATAAAGTAAAGGTAAATATATTGCAGCAAGGTATTTTTGGAATTTTGGTTTTGTAGATCTGAAAATAATATGATAAAAATAGACCCGGGGGCCATAGTTTTCACGAGAGGCTTATCTCTTGAAATAACGCATACGGTGGGTAAAAATTACTGATGAGCAATTGATAGAAAAGCGCAAAGTTATGACGATATCTAAGGCAATGATCATGAATATAGGCATCATGTCCGTGACAAGTAGACCGACTCCTGCCTGCATCTACTACTATTACTCCACACATCGACTGCTACCCAGCATGCATCTAGTGTATTAAGTTAACAAGAACGGAGTAACGCCTTAAGTAAGATGACATGATGTAGAGGGATGGATCCAATCAATATGAAATAAACCCCACCTTTTTATCCTTAATGGAAACAATACAAATATGTGTCATGTCCCCTTCTGTCACTAGGTATGACCACCGCAAGATTGAACCCATTACAAAGCACCTCTCCCATTGCAAGAAAAATCAATCTAGTTGGCCAAACCAAATCAATAGATCGGAGAGAAATACAAAGCTATCTTAATCATGCATAAAAGAGTTCAGAGAAGACTCAAATAATATTCATAGATAATCTGATCATAAATCCACAATTCATCGGATCTCAACAAACACACCGTAAAAAAAGATTACATCGAGTAGAACTCCAAGAACATCGAGGAGAACATTGTATTGAAGATCAAAGAGAGAGAAGAAGCCATCTAGATACTAGCGATGGACCCGTACGTCTGTAGTAAACTACTCACACGTCATCGGAAGGGCAACAAGGTTGATGTAGAGGCCCTCCATGATCGAAGCCCCCTCAAGCGGAGTACCGGAACAGGTCTCCAGATGGGATCTCACGAGGACAGAAACTTGCGGCGGTGGAAAAGTATTTTTGGTGTGCCCCCTGGTATACGGGGAGTATTTGGGTATTTATAGAACAAAGATTAGGGTTAGAGGAGCATTAGGGGGCCCATAAGCCTGGGGGCACGCCCACCCCCTAGGGCACGCCTCCCGAGCTTGTCGCCAACTGGTGGCCCCTCTGACCTCCTCCCGAAGGTTCCTAGGTGTCCTCTGGTCCAAGAAAAATCATCAATAAGTTTCGTTCTGTTTGGACTCCGTTTGGTACTAATTTTGTGTAAAAGACAAAACAAGGAAAAAAATGGCAACTGGCATTGGGCACTAGGTTAATAGGTTAGTCCCAAAAATGATATAAAATAGCATAATAATGCATATAAAACATCCAACATGGGTAATATAATAGCATGGAACAATAAAAAATTATAGGTACGTTGGAGACTTATCAGGCTTCACCAAGCATCTACGCGAGGAGATGGGAGGAGTTGGGAAAGACGGCGGCCAAGGTCCGGAAGTTGTGAAAGCACATTTGCTCCCTTGGTGTTTTTGGTAATTCATGCCAACATAAATGTTGTTGGACTAACACTTTGACCTAGTATATTTCAGAAATGTTCAAGATTGGCATGGCAAGGACATGAGATTGTAGACCCCTTCAAAATGCGAAGGACATGTATTGGCAAATCTTCAAGACTCTAATTTTTTGGTTAAGTGATCCAAGATCACATTGAGTCCATAGGAAAGCCAATACTATTAAAAGGGAATGATGTCTTGATCATGACTCAATGCTCAAGTGCTTGAAGATATTGCTCCAAAAGCCGTAAACCACTTTATCCAAGTCATATCTGTCCAAACCGGTCCCACCAAAATCACCCCATCAGGACTCACCGGTTTGATCCTACACAATGCCAGAGCCAAACCCTAGAGTTTCAGTCTCACCGAGATGATGATCGGTCCCATCGATTTGCACGGACCAAGTTTCTGTAACCCAATTGATTCACTTCGGAATTACCAAGTTGAACCGATCGGAATTACCGAAACAAAGTCTCGCTTAGGTCATCACATATCAGTCCATCCGAGATTCTCTGTTCGGTCCCACTTAAAAGCTCAACGTTCAAATCTTTACATAGGTCGGTCTCACCGAGTTTTTGATTCAGTGTCACCGAGTTGAGTCAAAAGGTTGTAATGGTTGGTTTATGGGTGAAGGCTATATATACCCCTCCACCCCACTTACTCTTAGAGAGAGCCATTAGAACGAAACTACACTTCCACCATTCATTTTCTTAGAGAGAACCACCTACTCATGTGTTGATACCAAGGCATTCCCATCTATCCATTTGAACCTTGATTTCTAGGCTCCCCAAGTTACTTTCCATCCAATCCTTTCTTCTACCCAAGCAAAATCTGAGAGGAAGAGATTGTGTGTTGAGGAGACTATTTTTGAAGAACAAGAGCAAGGAGTTCATCATCAACACACCATTTATTACCTTTTGGAGAGTGGTGTCTCCTATATTGGTTAGGTGTCACTTGGGAGTCTCCAAGATCATGTGGAGTTCAACCAAGGAGTTTGTAAGGGCAAGGAGATCGCCTACGTGAAGATCTACCCCGAGTGAGACTAGTCCTTCGTGGACGTAAGCCATGGTGGAATAGACAAGGTTGCTTCTTCGTGGACCCTTCATGGGTGGAGCCCTCCATGGACTCGAGCAGCTGTTACCCTCCATGATTTGAAGTCTCCATCAACGTGGACGTACGATAGCACCACCTATCGGAACCATGCCAAAAATCTCCGTGTCTTCTTTGCATTCGATCTTCCCGTGTCTACCCCTTTACTTTCCTTACACTTGCATGTTGTATTATTTTTGCTACTCTATCTCTATATATGCATGTGTAGAAAGTATTGGGTGTATCTTAACTAGTGCCAAAATCTGCCTAAACTTCAAGAAAACTAAAAACTGCACCTTTGGTGGGTTAAGAGTCTATTCACCCCCCTCTAGACCTATCTTCTCGATCCCACAGGCTGGCTACACCCATGCGCCTCCCCTCTCTTTATATAGTCTAGGGGGAAGGGGAAGGCGTCCAAAACCCTCCTAGGGCCAGCCACAAGGGAGAAATCCCTTTAAATTTGGAGATAACATCTTATCTCTAGAGTCAACCTTTTAAATTTAGAGATAAGACCTTATATCTAGGTTTAAATGACATGGGCCTTGGGGATGGTGCGGCCAGCCCATGTGGGCTGTGGCCCCACCCCTCAGTCCATGTGATCCCTTCCTCGGTTGTTGGGCCCCATGGTGGAACCCCCGGACCTTCTAGAACCTTCCCGGTACTCTACCAAAAATTCTCAAACTTTCTTGGAACCTTGAAAACCCACTTCCTGTATATAGATCTTTTCCTCCGGACTATTCCGGAGCTCCTCGTGAGGTCCCGGATCCCATCCGGGACTCCGAACTACTTTTGGTATTCACCATATGAATATCAAATACTACCTTAGTGTTACTGAATGTTAAGTGTGTGACCCTATGGGTTCGAGAACATGCAGACATGACCAAGATTCCTCTCTGATCAATAACAAATAGCGGGACCTGGATGCCCATATTGACTCCTACATATTCAATGAAGATCTTTATCGGTTGGAACCACGATGTCGAGGATTTAGTTAATCCCGTATACAATTCCCTTTGTCCGGCGATATGTTACTTGCCCGAGATTCGATCGTCCGTATCTCCATACCAGTTAAATCTTGTTACTGGCAAGTCTCTTTACTCGTTTCATAATACAAGATCTCGTGACTAAAGTCATTAGTCACATGCTTGCAAGCTATTCACGATGTTGTATTACCGAGAGGGCCCAGAGATATCTCTTTGTCACACGGAGCGACAAATCCCAGTCTCGATCCATGCAACCCAACAAACACTTTTTGAGATACCTGTAGATCACCTTTATGATCACCCAATTACAAAAAGACGTTTGATAAACCACAAAGTATTCTTCTGGTATTTGGGAGTGGCATGATCTCATGGTCTAAGGAACAGATACTTGACATGAAGAAAGTTGTAGCAAATAAACTAAGTGATACGATCGGATGCTAAGCTTACAGTTGGGTCTGTCCATCACATCATTCTCCTAATGATGTGATCCCGTGATCAAATGACAATTCATGTCTATGGTTAGGAAACCTTAACCATCTTTGATCAACGAGCTAGTCTAGTAGAGGCTTACTAGGGACATGATATTCATTTATGTATCCATACATGTATTTAAGTTTCCAGTCAATACAATTCTAGCATCTATAATAAACATTTAACATGAACAAGGAAATATGATAATAATATCTTTATTACTGCCTCTAGGGCATATTTCTAGCAAACCATGTTTTCCATCTTGGAGTCTCACATGCATCACTGAAATTTTAAGGTCTCCAGGATATCATCCTAGCTGAACAGAATGGTTTGTCCCTACCCCATGTAGGCTCCAAACCTCCATGATGGCCTTTCCCAGAACATATCAGTTCAAGGAGAGTTCATTTTATTAGGAGAAACAACGGAGAACCCCCACTGCTATTTTACGAGTAACAAAAATTATTTATAAGCAGGGATTGAGGCAAATCAAAAAGCAAAAAAGAAAACCAAAGGAAGGGTGATAACCCACAAGTGTAGGGGATCGCAACAGTTTTCGAGGGTAGAGTATTCAACCCAAATTTATTGATTTGACACAAGGGGAGGCAAAGAATAATTGCAAGTATTAGCAGTTCACTTGTCAATTCAACCACACCTGGAGACTAAATATCTGCAGCAGAGTGATCAGTAGCACAGTAGTATGGTAATTTGATAGTGATAGCAGTGATAGTAATGGTAACAGTAGTAGCAATAGTTTTGTAGCAATTGTGATAGTAATAGCAACAATAGTAACTTAGCAAGGATCACTATGTGAAAATCTTGTAGGCATTGGATCGGTGACAAAGTTGGATAATATTCATGATGTAACAGTCAAAACCTAGGGCGACACATAACTAGTTCCAATTTATCAATGTAATATAGGCATGTATTCCATATATAGTCATATGTGTATGGAAAAGAACTTGCATGGCATCTTTGTCCTACCCTCCCGTGGCAACGGGGTCCATAAGGAAACTAAGGGATATTAAGGCCTCCTTTTAATAGAGAACCAGAACAAAGCATTAACACATAGTGAATACATGAACTCCTCAAACAACGGTAATCACCGGAAAGAATCCCAATTATTATCACCTTGAGGTATGCGGATCACAACACGTAGCAGGTGCATATAACTTGCATGGTAGGATCAAGAACACAAATATCCATGAAAAAATAAAGGGTTCATATCTAAAATCATGGCACTCGGGCCCTAGTGACAAGCATTAAGCATAGCAAAGTCATAGCAACATCAATCTCAGAACATAGTGGATACTAGGGATCAAGCCCTAACAAAACTAACTTGATTACACGATAAATCTCATCCAACCCATCATCGTCCAGCAAGCCTACGAAGGAATTACCCACTCCTGGCGGTGAGCATCATGAAATTGGTGATGGAGGATGGTTGATGATGACGAAGACGGAAGACCCCCCTCTCCGGAGCCCCGAATGGACCCCAGATCTAGCCTCCTGATGAAGAATAGGAGGTGGCAGCGGCTCCGTATTGTGAAACGCGATGAAACTTCCTCTCCTATTTTTTCTGAGGAAATAGGAATTTTTAATGATGAGATTAGGGTCAGTGGAGCCACGTGGGCCCCACAAGCCACCAGGGTGCGCCCTGGTGCCTCGTGGGCAAACGGTGGCCCCCTCCAGTGGGTCTTTGCTCTAGTATTTTTTATATATTCCATCACAAATCTCCAAAAAGTTTTGTCCAATTCTGAGAACTTTTATTTCTGCACAAAACAACACCATGGTAGTTCTGCTGAAAACAACGTCAGTCCGGGTTAGTTTCATTCAAATTAGAGTCCAAAACAAGAGCAAAATTGTTTGGAAAAGTAGATACGACAGAGACGTATCTAAGGGTCACTTTGGGTGCTTGTATTGAGGTTTATAAAAGTGCAAATAATCTGTATACGGTAGGAATCCGCACTCTTCGTCCTCCACTAAACCCCTCTTATGGGTACACTCTCCAGAAACATAACAAAGAAAACTAACGATGACATCTTGTTATATTTTTTTCTTCCGGGGGGGGGGGGGGGGGGTGGTCCAGCCACCTTCACTTCATTTACATGTGACTAATAAAATTTTATATACTCATGAATAAAATTAATCTTATAATCATCTATAAATATCACTAAAGGCCACATAGAAGCTACCTATCAGTTTAGTTGTTGGTGACATTCAACATCGTTGAGAGGAGCCATGCCTGTCTTGACATGGCTATTATTTCTCCACTCATTGGCACATGAGGCTATGTCGATTGCAAGTAGAGGAAGTAAACTTATCAATTGATGAGTTGAAAGCATGTATTATCTAATTTAGACTTACTAGACTGGAAATTAAAATGGCTAATTTGAGATTGCTATTTTATGTGCTAGATGTTTTAATAAATTGAAAGATAAAAACTATTCATTCTTTCCCTACATCGCATACATAAGGAAATCTCAAAAACAAACTGTGAAAAACATGTTTCATTTGCAAAAAGAGGAATAAATGAAAATGGAATAGCTTGTCGGAAGCGCATCATCCTTAAAAGCACTAAGATACAACTCACTACACGTGCTCTAGGGTAGCAGTGGGAGTTAGATTGTAATAACCACGAACATACGCATAAATTTAGTTTTTTCGACCACCCGTTTCCCCGCTCCTCAACAAAAAATAGATAAAGATACAAAAAAATGTCTATGCATGACATTTCAAAGATCATGCTCACGCCCTCTCTCTCTCTCTATAAACGAGAAAGTTTATCTGCAATGGCTAAATGATAAAAATATGGTATAAAACCATAGAAATACTATCACAGAATAAGGAAACAACAAAAATAAACCTAGAATAACAACATGTGTGAAGAAACCATAAAACCAGAACAAGTCAACTTTAACTAGTGACACAAAGAACATACAGAGAAAAAATGTCTCGACAATGATAGTCATTTGCAACATCACCCCTCCACTTCCTCCATCGTTCTTGCTCTCCAAACGAGAATCCAGAAATCCGTGATCAAGATTAAGACAACAACGAGTAGATTCTTGTTGAATGCATTTGACCCACCTCCAAACCTCGCTGCATTTCTCTAATTGTGTGGGTCTCCGTATTCGTCGTCGCACCTCCGGTGATCGGCGCCGAGGGAGCCATGAGAAATAAACATTTGTCCATAGTCCCTACCTACTTATTAAAACTTCAAGTAGAGGAAGTAAAGTTATCAATTAAAGAGTAATAAACACGTATTATCTAATTTAGACTTGCTAGATTGTAAGTTAAAATGTGAACTTGATATTGCTCTTTTATGTGCTAGATGTTTTAATAAGTTGAGAGATGAAAACTAATTGTCCTTTTCAGACAAAGTATACATAGGGAAATTTCAGAATAATATTTATTTATTTATTTATTTATAAATATAGGAATAAGTTAAATCGGAATAGCTCGTCAGAAGCGCATCATCCTTAAAAGCACTACAACACAACTCACTACACATGCACTAGGGGAGAAGTGGGAGATAAATTGTAAAAACCACATACATACTTATAAATTTAGGTTTTTGGACAAACCCTGTTCATGTAATGATCTATTACTATGTTATATTAATTACTATGGGACTTTGAGTGACATTATATGCATTGTTCTACCGTCACTATGTATCATTCTTCATTTGAGAACTAGAATGCTAAGCTACATCAAAACCTAGACGTTCTATATAAAAAACCTGTAAAGCCATTAACATGCTAATAAGTCACCTGACTAGGGGTGAATAGGGTGGTCCATGAACCATCGTGAAATTTTCCTATATCTTTTTTCCCCATAATACACACAAGCATGCATATCATATATTCATAGAAGAAAGGGTAAAGAATACATCCACAATTTTATAAGTATTCTCGCGGCCTACGACACACTAAACTTACTCTTCGCTAATCCCTCACCTAAATAAAGTTAGGAACATGCATGTCATATTAGTCTCAAACAGTCCCACCATGCTCCAAGCTCTACCCTTGTCTACAATTCTGGTCATAAGGCGAGGCGCCGATGGAGATGCGTTGTAAAAAATCATGGCGTTCCGATGTTTCCATGTCTCCTAAATCACTAAGAGAATACACGTGTGGATATATATCCTTCCGTATTTCATGGTGGTGGTTGAAAGAAGTGCTCCACTTGCGGATATCATTTATGTATAGCGCCAAAATAAAAATATAAATGGAAAGTTCTACTCTTGGCCACCATGCAACTTTAACTAGATACATAAAGGGTAAAAAGTGTCTAAACATGACAAGGTCATTTCAAGTATCATGCTCAAGCCCCCTCTCTCTCACACACACCCACGATGGCTAAATGCAAAAAACATGCTATATAACCCAAGAAATACTATCATAGAAATAAGGAGAAAACAAAAAATAAAGCTAGAATAATAGCCTGCGTGAACAAACCCTAAAAGTTTTAACATGTCAACTATAACTAGTTACATGAAGTACATAAAGAGTACGAAAATAGTTTGAACCATAGAGTCATTTGCAACATCACCACTCCCCTTCCCCACTCTCCCTCTCTCTCCCTAAACAAGAAATCACATATATGTGATCAAGAGTAAGATAATAACTTTGCTAAAAAAGAGTAAGATAATAATGATTAGATTCTTATTAAATGTATTCGACCCGCCCCAAACTCCACTATATTCTTGTTGTTTATGTGTTTCGTTGTGTTCGTCATCGTGCCTCCGGTGACCGGCGCCGGGGAGCCATGGGACATAAAAGTGTGTGCCCAGCTTCTTATTAAAACTTCAAGTAGATGAAGTAATGGTATCAACTGATGAGTCGAAAACACAAATTATCTAATTTAGACTTGCTAGACTAGAAGTTAACATGGTTAATTTGAAATTACTCTTTAATGTGCTAGATGTTTCAATAAGTTGAAATATGAAAACCAATCGTTCTTTTCCGGCAACGTATATATAGGGAAATCTCGAAACAAAATGTGAAAAATAAGTAAATATTTATTTATAAAGATAGGAATAAGTTAAATCAGAGTAGCTCGTCATAAGCGCATCATCCTTAAAAGCACTACAACACAACTCACTACACATGCACTAGGGGAGCAGTGGGAGATAGATTGTAAAAAATCACACATGTACACATAAATTTAGGTTTCATGTAATTATTAATTACTATGACCGTTACGTGACATTATATGCATAGTTCTATCGTTACTATGTATTGTTCTTCGTTTTTGGGCACCAGAATGATAAGCTACAACAAAAAACTAGACGCTTTATATGAAGAAACCATAAAGCCACCATTAACATGCCAATAAGTCACGTAGCTAGGGGGTTAATAGGGTGGTTCATAAACCATCCTGAAATTACCCTATGTATTTTATATATAGCCAAAACAAATTAAATTCAAATGGAAAGTTCTACTCCAGGGACAGCATGAAACTTCAACTAGATACGTGAAGAAATAGATAAAGGTACTAAAAATGTCTAAGAATAATAAGGTCATTTCAAAGATCATGCTCGCACCCCCTCTTGCACACACACTCTAAATGTAAAAGTTGTATCTCTACAACAGCTAAATCAACAAAAAATATAACCCAAGAAATACTGTCACAAAATAAGGAAACAACGAAATAAACTAGAATACACGTCAACTTTAACTAGTTACACAAAGAACATAAAGAGTAAAAACTGTAACGACAATGATGAAGCCATTTGCAACATCACCCCCTCCCCTCCTCCCCGCTCTAGTTCTCTAAACAACAATTTACATATCTTTGGTCAAGATTAAGACAAGAACGAGTAGATTCTTATTCAATGCAATTGCCTGCCCCAAACCCATTTGCATTCCAGCCATTTGTGTCTGTCTCCGTATTTGTCGCACCTCCGGTGATCGGCACGGGGGATCCAAGAAACATAAAAGTGCATCCCTGACTACTTATTAAAACTTTAAGCAGAGGATTTAAAGGTATCAATAGATGAATCAGAAGCACATATTATCTAAGTTAGACTTGCTAGAATATAAGTTCAAACAGTTAATTTGAGATTGCTCTTTCATGTGCTAGATGTTTTAATAAGTTGAAAGATGAAAACTATTCATTCTTTTTCTGACAATGTGTATGTAGGGAAATCTCAAAACAAAATGTGGAAAAATAAATATTTATTAAAAAATAGAGAAATAATTGAAAATGGAATAGTTTGTCAGAAGCGCATAACCTTAAAAGCACTACAACTCACCTCACTACATGTGCGATAGAGGAGCAGTGAGAGTTAGATTATAAGAACCGCGCGTGCACACATAAATTTGGGTTTTTGGACCACCAGTGTCCATGTAATGATCTATTAAGATGTTATGTTAATTAGTATGGGCCTGATAAACCACAAGTATAGGGGATCGCGACAGTCTTCGAGGGTAGTATTTGACCCAAATTTATTGATTCGACATAAGGGGAGCCAAAGAATATTTGTGAGCCTTAGCAGTTGAGTTGTCAATTCAACCACACCTGGGACATTTTATTTCTGCAGCAAAGTGTTTAGTAGCACAGTAGTATGATAGTTTTGATAGTAGTAGCAACAATGGCAATAGTAACAGGAACAATAACGATAGCAGTTTGTGATGATTGTAATAGTAGCAACAACAAAAGTAACTTAGCGAAACCAATATGAGAAAAGTGTATGCATTGGACCAGTGATGGATATTTGTGTTGGATGGTATTCATCATGTAACAGTCACAACCTAGAGCGATACACAATAGCTCCAATTCATGAATGTAATGTAGGCATGTATTCCGTGTATAATCATACGTGCTTATAACAAGAACTTGCATGCCATATTTTGTCCTACCCCCCATGGCAGCGGGGTCCATAAGGAAATCTAAGGGATATTAAGGCCTCCTTTCAATAGAGAACTGGAACAAAGCATTAGCACTCAGTGAATACATGAACTCCTCATACTACGGTAATCACTGGAAAGAATCCAATTATTGTCACCTTGGGGTATGCGGATCGTAACACGTATTATATAGGTGCATACAACTTGCAAGATAGGATAAAAAAATCAAATATTTCATGAAAACATAAAGGGTTCAGATATTAAATCATGGCACTCAGGGCCTAGTGATAAGCATTAAGCGTAGCAAAGTCATACCAACATCAATCTCAGAACATAGTGGATACTAGGGATCAAGCCCTAACAAATTGACTCGATTACATGGCAAATCTCATCCGACTCCATCACCATTCAGCAAGCCTATGAAGGAATTACTCACTCCCGGTGGTGAGCATCAAGGAATTGTTGATGGAGAAGGGTTGATGATGATGAAGGTGACGAATTCCACCCTCCGAAGCCCCGAACGGACTCCAGATCAGCCCTCCCGATGAAGAACAGGAGGTGGTGGCGGCTCCGTATCGTAAAACTCAATGATTCCTTCTCTTTGATTTTTTCTCTGCGAGACGGTACTTATGGAGTTGGACTTAGGGAAAGCGGAGGCTCTAGGGGCCCACAAGCTCACAGGGTGCGCCTTGGGGGGGGGGGCGCCCCCTGAGCTTGTGGCTCCTAGGTGGCCACCTCTAGTAGTTATCGTCGCTGATATTTTTTATATATTCTGGAAATAATCTCCATAAATTTTCAGCTCAATCCGAGAACTTTTATTTCTGCACAAAAATAACTCCATGGCAATTCTGCTGAAAACAACGCCAGTCCGGGTTAGTTCCATTCAAATCATGCAAATTAGAGTCCAAAACAAGAGCAAAAGTGTTTGGAAAAGTAGATACGTTTGGGACATATCAGGGCCTTACATGAGATTATATCCATAATTCTAACATTGCTATGTTCTATTCTTCATTTGAGCAGATCTAAGATACATCAAAACCTAGATGCTTTATATAAAGAAACCATAAAGTCGTTAACATGCCAATAAGTCCCATAGCTAGGGTGTCGGTGCAACAAACCCCAGGTGTGTGTTGCCCGGACTATACACAGGCTCAAGAGCAAGGTTGCAACATCCAGGGCAAGGCCAAGCAGAAGAGACAGCTCTTTGAGGAATCGAAGGGTGGATCGAGAAGACCAAGTCAAGCCAAAGAGACAAGATACCGCTAAGAAAAAACCTCCCTTCCCGGACAGGCAAGCCTGGCAAGGTCGAGGCCACCCAGAAGACAAGTCTCAAGACACCCCCGGCAAGGTTGCCGGGGACGCCGAGGGTGGGTCGCCCCGCCAAGACTCCACTGCTCCACCGCACAGTGACTCAACTCACTTATCAGTGCGGTGTCGAGCCCCCAAGTAACTAGGTGGCAGCCTCCTGGCACGTGGCAGCCACTCAAGGAGAAGATCCACTCTGCATGACACCCGTCCAGGGGCATGTCAGGCAGACAGGGCAAGAGACAGCTAAAGTGGCGCGGCAAGGCTTACCGGGCTACTTCATGATGTGACACTAAGCGGCGCATTTAATGCGCCCCGACCTGTCTGCAAAGTCAGGTATGATAGCACTGTTTGCTATCTAATTAGTGTGTAATGACTGATTTGCCATTGTGGTAACCCCTTGATCTATAAAAGGAGGGTCGTGACTACCTTATAGAGGATGTAGACCTTTGTACACTCATACGTGCGTAGCTACTCTCGTCCTGAGGCGACCCTGCCGGGCAAGAGCGTTGCATCTCCACCACAGTCCCCTCATCAATCCACCAAAGCAGGAGTAGGGTTTTACGCCTCGCGGCAGCCCGAACCTGGCTAATAACTGCCCGTGTCATCGCCGTCGTGTTGCTCTATGCTCTCCGCTCTTTGTGAACACACTCTTCCCCCTTGCCGAACCACAAGGGGCCGATGGTCCCATAGGTGGCCGTGTTACACCATGACATCTTTGGCGCGCTAGGTAGGGGGAGGCACTTGCACGAACCTGAGGTCTAAGCAGTGCGTCATCTTCACCGACATTTTCTTCATCAATGGCTCCATCATCCATGGCGCCCAAGAAAAAGTCTGGTGCTATAGCTCACCCGTCCACCTCGAAGGCCCCTTCGCATGTGGCCGCCAATGTCGTGGGGGCTACGGGGACGCACGGTGTAGGATCGAAAGTATGTCTAGACGAGGCCCCTTCGCATGCGGCCGCCAATCCGTCTATGGGAACTGCTGCTACTTTTGTGTGCCCGTGAATCATGTGAGAACCATCATAATTGTTGCCGAAAAAGATGCGTCCTCACTAGTTTTTTCAGGAATATGGCATGGTAAGACATAAGTTGTCACGGTTTATCATACGAGCAGTGTGTGTTTGATGAAATAGAGTACTCGTTCGAGAAATGTGCGCTGACGTTTACATAAGTACTTGTAAACACTGTTGGTGCTACCCCACTTGTAAGCAGTTGTGCAAAACACGGCACATTGGCTCAGCTCGCTTCAACACTAGGCTATCGACTAGCTAACAATCAATAATCTGTTGTCTGACATATAATTAAGCAACTACATTTCTTGTTACAGTGGTTCATGCAGTTAACTGAGGCCACAAAGTAAATTCCAAATGTTCACACGCTAGTCCAGCGTTCATGTGGAACACTCACATTAAACTCGGCTTCATAAAAAACTTGAAAAGCATAAGTTAAGCAATTTTATAGATCTCAATGATTCATATAACATAACAAACATATACTAGTTCACAACAAAAGACAAAGTTGTGAGAAGGTTTACAAATCAGGAAAAATCAAGCAAGGCTTCTCTGAGCAAAGGGCCTCCCGGCAGGCTTAAATTTCCTGGAGTTCACTCTGATTTTTTCTTGTTGCCACCATCCAGGGTTTGGTTCTCTCATTCCAAAATAACCAATTATAATTGTGTTCTCAGCTGGAATGTTGAACTGAACCATGTAGTGTACTGACCAGCTGAAAGTCTTGTGCATTCCACTAAATTTAAGCGCCGCTATTTGCAGAAATAAGCAGACCACAATGCCTCTTGTCCGCGCACCTGTCCCGAAAACCTCCGTGCAGCCGTGCTAGCTAGTCCTCGGTCCATGGATGAACTGGAAGAAAGTGCATTCCGGACTAGGATGCAGTTGTTTTCGCTCATCCCTGCACTGCAATCAGGAAGTAAAACGTACGAATCAGCTTCTTTCAGATTACGTTGGTCATTCTACCTAGTTACTACCAATGTAGTAATACCTGGAAGACTGGTGGTTAGAGGACGGCAGCTAGGAATAGCCATCTCATTTTGTGCAGTTGTACTAAAACTGAGTTGTGTACTTTTGATTGCGCAGATAGAAACGATATGGAGAGAGACATCCCTGTTTGTGCAAATACAAAATATGGTTATTTAAACAGTGATAGATATTTGCAGTGGCGTATGATTAACAGCAGCATCTATTGTGTTATAATTGGCACTAGATTGACAGTATGAAAGTGCCCTTAAGTAAGTAGCATCACATCACATCGACACTACCACTAGATTAACATGCAGAACAATAGCATTAGTATTACTGTCATGAGAGTAGCACATGGTCAGTAAATGTGCAACCAAATTTGCGCAGTTCCACTGGGATGAAGCAATGTTAGCGGTGTGAGATTTAAGTGTAACTGCAAAAACACAATTCATGGGAAATAAAGCAAGATGGGAGCACTTCATAAAATGGTGGTGGCATTGCTTCAATTTATCGACGGCACTAGACCATTACTTATAGTGACATTAGGTGGCATTGCTTAATGCTTCATGTGATTTTACATTAACGGTAGCGATATGGGCGTAGGGACAGTAGGGGCATAAAGTGGTGAGGCAGATGTGGTTGCCGAGAGCGGCAAACACTCAGGCAGCATGTCTGCATTTGTCCCATTTTTTATCTCCTCGGCGACATTTTCCTATGTGAGCACAGGAAATCTACACCTGCTCATTCTCATTTGCGTTGTCCCCCAACACCCCTCACTTTCTTTCCTTTTTCAACCAAGAGACAGGTCCACTTCCCCCCACCCTTTGCCATCCACCATGCTTTCTTCGCCTTTTCAACTAATAGACCGGTTGGGTAGCCAATATCTACTACTTTCCCCCGTTTCCTCTTAGAACCAAGTCCTAGATTCATGCTACAGCTTTCCCAGTTTCTTCCTGTTTGAACCAACTCTTAGATTCGACTGTATGAACTAGCTTTACCTCTAATAATAGTAAAAGTCTAGGTGGCTTTGGAACAGCCGACGGAAGTAGAAAAAGATCCACAGGCAGCCACGTGGGGAGCTGGGGCAGTAGAGCAAGGCAGGTTTCGAAGGAATATATACCTGAGGGTCGTCGGCATGTGGCAAAGACGGCGTCGGGAGGCCGCATCTTGGCCACAATACCGTAGGGAGGAAGAAGGGGTCGGAGGCCCTCCCGAGCCGGCGCGGGCAGCCATTGGTCTCCTCCCTCGCCGCCGACGATAGCGTGAACGATGCACCTACACCCCTGCCCTGGTCGATGTGGTCCGGCCAGATTTGTGACCAGCCGTGAGTAGAGAGAGAGTGTGGCCACCTATGTCTTGCTTATATCTGGAGAGCATCAGAGAGTGAAAGAGAGGAACCCTAGTAAAGCAAGCGCTAAGGCTCCTGCTTATATATATAGTGAAGTGATTTTGTTGTACCAGCTTCAAAAAAATGCGCTCCTACGTGTACCCGCGAGTGGGTGTGAGAGAACTAGTGCGTGTGTGCACCGCTTCTTTTTGTGAGAGTACAATATACTATGCCCAAAGAACGTTCGCCACAAGAGTAATAGTATAAGTGTGTGACGTGTGAGCTAAAATAAAAGGTGTGCGGCGTCTTTTGTTTTTTAGAAGTTCTGAGGGTAGGGTGTGAAGAGCACATATGTGTGTGACGTCTACCTGCAGATAGACGGTGGGTGTGAGAGGACTCAGGAGAGTCGTGACTCGTGAGGGTGCGTGTGTGTGTGAGAGAGAGGGGGCACGTATCAATGCAATGCATGTGTCCGTAAATCATTATCCGACAAACGTTCGCCACAAGCCATTTCCTGATGAACGCCGTAAGAACCGTTAGATCGGCATCCGACAGTGTCAGTTTTGCCATGTCATTTAACAGAGCAGCCACTCCTCCTACACACAAATCTTCCACGTGAGTGTTAGCAAGTGCCGTATGCTCCTCCCTCCATTCCAAAATGCAGTCCATATAGCTTTATTGAAAATTCAAACCTCGCAAACTGTTACCGAGTTTTCGTGTACCAAAATGCACATATAGAATACCCAGTATATATCATTTCATTCATCTTCGAGAGGTAACTATAAAGATGGAGGAGGAGTCTACAAAGAAAGACCGTCGTATCACCTGCAGCAATTTAAACCATCCTTTGGTGTGGAGGAATATCATAGGAACTCTATATGATATGATTTTTATAGGATTTTTTCCTTTGGAGCCAATTGGTTCATAGGAATAGATTCATATACTCCACATTTCAAAGGAAATAAACATGATATCATTTTTATAGCTTTAGAGCCACTTGGTTCATAGGAATGGATTCCTATACTCCCATAATTTCAAAGGAAAATAAACATTAGCGTATATTCAATAGAAAAGTTCCTATGGTGTGAACTAAATGACATCTCTTTTCTAATCCCTCCTCATAGGAATTGAGATACATGTCATCTCTTGATTCAATAGAGAAGTTCCTATGATGTGAACCAAATGACATCTCTTTTCCAATCCCTACTCATGGGAATTGAGATACATGTCATCTCTTTCCCTACAACTTCCATGTATACATCTTCTATTCCTAAATAGCTAGTACAACCCACTAGTAGCTTTTTCCTAGACATGCAACTATGGCACAAGAACACGTCATGCATACAAGTCATAAATCACATTGTTTTTTCTACTCTATGCATGCAAGCACCACATCATCAATTCGTGCATGTTACTCATAAGTTATTTCTTGCAAGCACCACATTTTGTATTGACAATGTATGTGTTGGTCGCGTGCACACATATGTAATTCACATTCACATTTTTGTTAGAAATGCCATTCTTTTAACTGCAGTTCATTTTTTTCTCTTCGTACTCCCTCCGTCGAGGTGTGTAAGTCATATTCCGAAAACCAAATAATCCCAAAACACTTTGGGACGGTACATTAACTCCCTCCTCGTTTCTTGTTTCGTGACATATCAACCAATAAGAGATGTGGGCCGTGCATGCTTTCCCAAAACACAAGCACTTCTCCTTTGTTCTAGAATCTTCCGTATCATAATTGCCCAATTTTTTTTCTAAATGAATTGCTATTATTTGTTTTTTACTTTATGCTTTACAATGCACAATCCCATGAATCTTAACCTTATTATAAAACTAATTGATTTTGAATGAGATTAACTATAAGAACTAAACGAACATCTACATCATGCATATATGACTCAAAGCTTTACATGCTATAGTGTGTATTTATTCATAATTTGGTTTCCAAATCTCATGCGTTCAATGCATGTACCTTACTAGTTTTGAGTAGAGTAGAAAATTTCACGCGGCCGCGGGTATATCAAAATGCAGGGCCCATGCATCATTGCCTTTCGGTCGAACCTACTTCCACAATTTTCTGTACGTATATCTCCACTGGTCCCCGAACCCAAAATGATTCCTCGTTCCTGTAAAACCAGGCGGCCCACACATATTAAGGCGTCGACTCGAACTAATCCATCTCCCCTTTACTACAACGTGGCCCCGCACGCCGTAGTACTCCTGCAAACCCTACCGCCGCACGCATCATCGGTTTTCTTCAAGAGGACGAGGGAGAAGCGGATTTGTAGTGGAGGCACTTTCAAAAAAAGGATTTGTAGTGGAGGTCCCTACCCTAGGGTGCCCTAGGTAGCTGCCACACGCATCATTGGTTTTCTCTTTTCTTTATGCTCTTGTGCCCTAGAGTGAATTGATGGTTGCTTCGTCCGTCCAGCTTAATGCGGGAAAGGTGGGGCTTTGTGATTTGACCCCTCATCGCTCATTTACTACTACTGCGGCGCTACGACCGGGGTGCCTCCAAGTCCAACCGCTGCTCCGAACTATAATTTGGTGCATCGCACATGGAACAAGATGGTGGATGAGCCACATGTCAGCCAAAGGGGTCCTGTTAAGTGTGTCACCATTTTGTGTGCGGACTGACCCTGCTTGAGTTGCTACGCCAACATGACAGGAACAACCTACAACTTGGTTTTGCTCCTCGGTGAATCCCGACTATATTGAAAAAAGATACGTACTGTACTACCCTCTCCGTCTCGTTTTATAGGGCGCGCACGTAGTTCTCGGTCATCCATTTGACTAACTAAATATGAGTTACTATGTCACAAAAAGTATATCATTCGATTCTTAAGCGGATGTAGTTTCTAAACATATACTGTTCATCACATATATAGCCAGTTAAATTCTCAACCTAGAACGACGTGCATGCCCTGTAAACCGATATGGAGGAAGTAGTAAAAATGAGGTGATTTTACCAAGCAATGGGCGGGGGAGCATGGCCTGTCATGCGGCCCCATGTTTCATGATGTACCAAGGCGATGCGCGTGTCCCTCTTGAGGCAGAACAATGGCAGAAGCAATACTACGTGATTTTCTTGAAGGAGATGATGGCGAAGCGTGTGAAATAATGGTTGCTTCGTCCGTCTGGGAAGGTGCGGCATTGTGATTTGACGTCTCATTGCTCATTACTACTACTGGGGCGGTACGACTGGGGTGCGTCCCCCTGCTGCTCTGCACTGTTAGTTGGTGCATGACACGTCGACCCGGTTGCTATATGTCCCACATGTCGGTGAGAGGAAGTACAGAATTCATGAAAGCGAGTGTCGACGGAGGAGTACAAGGCACGACTTGGTTTTTGCTGCTTCGCGCGATCCATCGATACAAACCCGAACTAAAAAAAGGCGAGGGCGGGTCTTTTCCCGCGCGGCAGGCAGGGGAGGCATAGTCTGTTCGAGGCAACAAGGCAGGAAGGGAAACAAGCAAATAAAGGTTGAGCGACCTAGTTTTGGGAAAATCTGATTTTACGGAGTACGTACCCACTATGGAGGTAGTATACTACTTACTACTCCCTCTTTTCTGGTTTATAGGGATCGTCTAAAAGAATTCATTTTTCTGTTTTATAAGTCTCAATTCTACTCAGTAGTAGTAGTACCATCACATCTTGGATTTCGAGGTGCGTTAAATCACCCGATGCAAGCATTGTCAAGAGAAAACTCATCAATGCATGCCCTAGAGAAAATTCCACCACTCACCGTCTACCTTGGTTGTAGAGATTTTGAAATTGAGCCATAAACTGGAAAGGAGGGAGTACTAGTAACATAGCCTAGGGTAGCTTGCTGCACCACGGACTCCAAGGAAATTGCTGTAGTAGTACTACTCCTATATACTACTCCAAGGAAATTGAGCCATAAACTGGAAAGGAGGGAGTAATACTAAAGGACATATATTCCAAACAATATGATAATCTCTCTAACCAACGTAGGGACGAGGAGTAAACGGAGGGAGTAGTAAAAATTTCTCCTCGTCCTGCGAGCCACCGCGCGCGTGGGCGAGGGAGCGGGCGTAAGGCATACTAGTAAGTAGTAAGCAAGCTTCACCTCATCCTGCGAGCTACCGCGCCCGTGGGCGGGGGAGACAGCGTACTAAGCAAGCTTCTCCTTGTTCTGCGAGTTGACGGGACACATCAAAAGTACTCCAGTGTATAGAGCCTTGCCTCTAAGGTAGGCCCCACATGGTTTGCCTCTTTTTTAACATAATGCGTCAAGTCGCAATTTGTTTGTTCACCCGTGGTAGACGATCCTCCATCAAGTGGACAACTAGTACGCATATCAAATTACCACGTGGGCTGCCTTTTCGTACAGAAATGAGCTCCACCGTATACCCGCGCGGGTATGGTTGGGAAAGAGATGGGACTACGTGCGCCGTGCGTGCACCTCTTCTCTTTGTGCACGTCCCCCACCTACGTGGGTGTGTGTGAGAGAGATACAAACCTAGACATAATGCGCCATCCATCCCCATGCCTCTACCCAGTCCGACCACCAGTCACCACCATGCCCCACTCCTCCTCACCTTATCTATCATCTTTCTTGAGACTAGCAATGTGCCCGTGCGTTGCAATGGATCCAAAGTAGAATAGTTCTTGTTCACAAACTTGAAAGAAAACACTCTTGTTTTGATATACATATATACCACTAAAAATATATTAAATTTCACTCAAAATATTGTCGGGTGGTTGGTGCGACATATGCCAACGGGTGGCTTATCATTGTGGGTGCCAATAAGACGTCGCCGGTGCCTGGAAACGGGATGAGGCGAAGACATGCACGCCGGCGGATCTTACCCAAGTTCGGGGCTCTCCGAGGAGATAACACCCCTAGTCCTGCTCTGCGGGGTCTCCGCATGATCACTAGATCAGGAAAGGTAGCTACAATCGCTCCTAGAGCTGTTTTGGGGTTCAAGGGAGAAGAAGAACAAGGCTAGCTCTAACTTCTCTCTATCTATGGTGTGTGTGCTATGCTTAGAAGCCAACCCTTTGCATGGGTGCTCCGGGGGGTTTATATAGGCCTACCCCCCAGGGGTACAATGGTAATCCGACTGGGCGTTGGTCCATGCCGTCAGTGTCTATGCTCACCGGCTTCTTCGCCGGCTGTTGGGTCCCGCTGACTGGTGGGTCCTGCAGGCTCCTTGGTCGACAGGCCGGCCCCACCGCCTAGGGTCTTGTCGGCGGCTGCTTACTGTAGCCTCGCCTCTGATGACGAGGGCTTTGTCGAGGTAAGCGTGGCTACAGTGGGCCGCCTCGGGGGCTCTCACTGTAGCCTTACCTCGTCTTGTCTCCTTAATGGGGCTCCTGCTTCGAGGAAGGGAGTAGCCGGTCTTCTGGGGGCCGGCTACGCCCTTGGCCGACTGGGAAAGGCCGGGCCGCCTTCACGCCTCTCTCTGGCTGAAGGGGCCCGCCGCCCGTGGGCCGTACGGGAGTCTGTCGTGGATGACGTTGAGGCTAGCATGGCTACAGTGCCGAGCCGCACGGGAGACGGCCGTCCCGTACGGCCTCCTGTAGCCATGCCCGCCTCGGGCTTCGGGGGTAGTGGGCCGCACTGTGGCCACACCTCGTCTTGTCACCGTTATGTGGGAGTAGCTTCGGTGGTTGTGGTCTCGGCCGGCTTCTTGGAGTCGGTGCTCTCGGAGGCCGGCTCCTTGGAGTCGGCCACCCGTGGTTGTCTTGGGGAGGGAGGTCGCTTGAGGCCGGGCCGCCTTCCGTGAGTCGGCTTCAGAGGTAGCCGGCCAGGAAAGGGGGTCCGATGCTTGGAGCGTTGGGAGGCCCAAAGGCCTGATAATTTTTCTGAAGAACCAGGGGTAGTCGGTTAGGCTACCCGTGGCCATTTACTCCGACAGTAGTCCCCGAAGTTGATTGGGCTTCAAGGTTGGGTAGGAGTTGAGAAGCTCGGTCAGCTTCCCATCTTAGCAAGCCGGCAGCTGGGAGCCGGCCTTGGTCAGGCGCGCCGCCTGAGTCGAAATCTTCCGGAGTCGGAGGGCGGGAGCCCGCTGGCGCGTGCACCGGGCCGCGGGCCGGCCACTGGCCGTCTGCGAACCACGTGGCCCTTCTTGGCCGGAAAGCCTGCCAGCCCACGCGCGTGACGGGACGTCGCCGCAGGGAGGGGGCCCGCCACATCCGCGCCCCGGCCCAGGCGTGGATTGTCTACATCCCGAAACCGCCCGCACGTCCCGTGCGGCAGTTTCGGCTCGCCTTTATGCGCAATAATCGCGAGACGTGGGGGGAGTGGGTGCAGTTAATCCTGCAACTCCCCCCGCGTTCGGCTTCCCCGGTCCTGCCTTGCGAAGCTATAAGTAGGGGGAGGTGGAGGGCGGCAGGCCCTCGCACGCTCCTCCTACCTCCACCATCTTCTTCGCTCTCCCGTTCTTGCGACAGCGCCTCGCCGCCGCGCTTTTCCACTACGCATTCCTCCGCCGCCGCGCTTGTTTTTGCCATGCCTCCCGCCACGGAGCAGCATGGCGGGGATTGGGATGGCTCCAACGTCCACGACGACCACGTCGAGTTTCTCCGCAACACGCGGCGGCTGCCCGGCGCGGACAAGGTGGAGGTCCGCCTCGCGCCGGCGAAGGAAATCACGCTGGAGCCGCAGGAGGGCGAGCGGGTGGTCTTCCTCTCGCACTTCTTGCACGGCATCGGCCTTCCAGTGAGCGCCTTCTTCCGCTCCTGGCTCGAATTCTATCAACTCCAGCCGCACCACCTCACCCCGAATGCGGTGGTGCTGCTGTCGGCCTTCGTCACCCTGTGCGAGGGCTACCTTGGCGTCCTCCCCACCCTCGAGCTCTGGGGGGAGTTCTTCCAGTCCAAGCTGGGCACGCGCAGGCAGGGCGTGCCGGCTCAGACTGGCGCCTTCATCGCGTCGCGGAGGTCGGTCGCCGACAACCCCTTCCCCGTCATCCCGCTAATCCAATCGGTGAAGAAGTGGCAGAAGTCGTACTTCTACGTGCGGAACATCGCCCCACGGGGCGACTACATCAACCTGCCGGCTTACGTAGCCGGCCCACCGGCGGGCAGGCTGCCCCAGTGGTCCTTCCGGGCTGTGACTCTGACGCCGGCCGGGTCCGCAGCCGTCGCCCGAGTGCGAGTGATGACCCAGTCGGAGGGCTTGATGGGGGCTGACCTTCTGGCCGCCTTCGTCACGCGCCGGGTTCTTCCGCTCCAGAGCCGTCCTCATCTGATCTGTCAGATGAGCGGCCAGCTCGATCCGAGCCGGATGTGCACCAAGGACATGCCGCACGAGGAGGTCGCCTATATGGTGAACTACCTTGCGAATTGCAAGTTCTCCGAAGAGTGGCAATTCGGCAAGGAGCCATACAGCCGAGCCAGTCCACCGCCCACGGTATGCTCTCCCTGTGTCTTCTTTTTCTCTCAACTTTGTTGCCTAGTTCCTTTTGGCCGACTCTAACTTAGTCGGCTTGTTCTTTGACAGAGTCCTCTTCTTCGGCCGGCCGGCGGGTCAGACACGGAGCGTCGATTCGTCCCCGACCGGACGGAACACGATCTGGAGGACCCCGACCTGGGGGCGGCCGGCATGGACGACAACATCGAGCCGAGCGGCGGCCAAGCCGGCGGCGAAGCAGGCGGCTCCGGGTTCGGAGTCACCTTCGACGACTGGCCGGACGACGACAAAGCCGAGGTCGTCCCGCGCCGCCAGCCGGCTTCTGGGTGCGGCGCGGGCTCCTCCGCTGCACCGCCTACTCGGGGCGGAGGGCAGAAGCGTCGCGCCGCCCAGGGTCTGTTTGGCAGTCGGACAAAAAAACCCAGGGGCGGGGCGGCCGCCACCGGGCGGGAAGAGGCGGCTCACTTCCGCAAGGCGGTGAAGCAACCGCAGACCGTGTCGGAGTAAGTCCGAATTTTTCTTTGTGTACTCTCTTTCTTTCTTTTCTTTGGTGGTTCCTGAAACCTTGTCTTTTTTCTCCAAATGATCAGAGCTCCGTTGTCGCTTGAGCGGGCGGCTGCCGGCTCCGTCGTCGAGTCGCCAAGGGGCTCTGGGAGCACCACCCGCCGCGTGGACCCCCGTGCCGACCTTCAGGAGGCGACAGAAAGGAACGCGCGGGAGGCGCGGGCGGAGCGAGAGGCGCGGGAGGCGGAGGCACGGAGGGCGGCCGCCGCCCAGGCGGCACGGGAGGAGGAGGCGGCGAAGGCACTCGCCGATGCCGCAGCCAGGGCCCAAGCAGAGGCTGCGGCCGCGGCGGCGGCGGGGGAGGTTTTGATGGTCACCCCGCTGCGCGTCATGGCGCCTGGGGACATGGAGCCCTCGCCAGAGGGAGCCAGCGGCGACCAGCCAGGGCTGGGGGGAAGTGACGACGTCATCATCCTGGAGAGGGCGCCGGTGCCGACCCCGCCAACTGGGGCGGCTCAAGGCGGCCGGCCTGATCCGCCGCCTGCACAGTCGGCGGGGGGCGAGCTGGCCGCGAGGGCTGAGATGGCGGTCCGGATTCCGTTGAGCCGGCGCGCGGGGAAGGCCGCGTCGGAGCCACAGAAGGCTGCGTCGGAGCCGCAGCCGGCCGTGGGCTCCAGCTCGTCGGCCCGGGATGCGGAGGCGGCCAGCGCTACCTCGGGGTGGACGCCAGGCGGAGGGACGGCCGTGGTGAACATGGCTGCACAGGAAGTCCGGAACCGGCTCCAGGGCCAAGCTGCGGCGCTGAGGCAGTTCACCGACGAGTTCCTCGCGATGCGGGCGGCCATCCGGGTTAGTATTCCCATCTTGCTTCTTCTTGATCTTGATTTCTTCCGTGGGGGCACGTCAGCGCACCCACTGGGTGTAGTCCCCGAGTTCCGAGTCGGTTGCTGAGCAGGCGGCTTGGAACTTCTTGGTGGATTTGCCTTTGCTATTGTTCTTACTTCGGTCTTCTGTCCATCTTGCAGGACTACCACAACCTTCGAGCGGGCGCCTTCAACTCCCAGACTCGGGAGCTGACTCAGAAGACCGCCGACCTTACTGAGAGCCAAGGTACGTGCTTTGTTCTTTATCTCATGTGGGGGCGCGTCAGCGCACCCACTGGGTGTAGTCCCCGAGATTCGGGCCGACTGCTGAGCAGTCGGGTCGGATCTTCCTTGACGACTTCTTCTTACTGTTCTTTCTTTTTCTGCCGTCCCTGCAGCGGCCAACGCCAGTCTGAGGGCACAGCTGGGAGAGTCTCAGACTGCCCTTCGTGCCAAGGATGCCGAGCTCGCCGCCTTGGTGCAGGAGCACGACCGCCTGGTCAAGAAGCTGGCCGACCAGGAGGAAGGCCACAAGGCGACCCTAAAGGTGGTGCAGGACAGCGAAGCCGCCCTCCAGGCCGAGTACGAGACAGAGGCGGCTGGCTGGGCTGAGGCCAGGCAGACTCTGGTCTCTGGCTATGGCCAGATTGAAGATCTAGTTGACGGTAAGCCGCCTACCTCTTCGTCCTTTCTTGCCATCTGCCACTTTGGCTCTTTTTCTGATTTGGTGTTCTTTTCTCCTTTCTTCTTCTTTCTTGCGCAGAGTATTTCCCTGGCTATTCTAATGCCGCCAACCAGACCATCGAGGCCCATCGCCAAGCGCGAAGGCTGGCTGGCTTTGAAATCTCGCCAACTGCCGGCCGCTCGCTGGAGGAACAGCTTCTGGCGATCCAGGCCCGTATCCAGCCGGCTCACCGACTGCTCCGCCGGCTTCAGCGAGCCGGGGCGCAGGTTTTGGCCGCCCTCTGGCCCGGCCAAGTGGTTCCTCGCACCCCCAGTCGGACTGCCGACTGGCTGGAGGTGGCAGTCGGCCGCTTCGAAGCTTGGAAGGCCTCGGCGGCTCGCTCCGGTGCCAGGCGGGCGCTGGAGTTTGTCAAGGCCTGGTATCCCGGCCTGGGCCTGGACCAGCTGGCTACCTGGCGGTAGCAAGCCGACACGGAGCTGGAGCCGGCACGGCCGGCCATCATCCGGCGGGCTTCGGCAATCGCCGACTACACCGACACCAGCGTCTTCTCCCCCGAGGTGGACGACAACGGTGTCGCCCAGCCGGAGGAGTGGTTCGGTCTGAACCCGGCGGACGACGAAGACTCGGCGGAGGAGATCGACTCCAGCGACGAGGGTGAAGAAGAGGAGGAGGAGGATGGTGAAGACGCCGAGCCAGCTGGTGGAGCCGCCGGCCAGCCTCAGCCTGACCGCACCTCCAGCACCACGTCGCGCGCGAGTGCGTCGCCTGCCGTGGGTGGTGATCAAGCCGAGACCCGCTAGGCGGCCACTCCTTCAGCCGGCGAGGCCGCCTTCACCGACCAGCTCGGCCTCCGCATCGCGCCTTAGTCTGCTTTCTTTTGTTTTCCTATCTAGTTACTTTTGGAACAAAGTTTGGTTAAGTCTGCACAATTCCACCCACTGGGTGTATTCGAACTTATGTCTATTGCCAACCCGTTGGGGGCTTTATGTGTATATATAACTTATGCATTTGGCCTTTCCTTGTACTTTTGCTTTTTGTCCTTCTGCTGTTTCCTTTGCCGCCCTCCCTTGGTTGCCGCCTCCCCAGTCCAACAGTTGCTCTGCAATCTGAAGCTGGAGGAGTACTTGGCCAATTGGAGGGGGAAGTACTTTAGCTTTGCTGGACTAAAGCTAAGTGTTGAGGAAGCCGGCCAGCCGGCTGTTTTGATAGCCGGCAGGCATGTTTGGAGGCCGTCTCTTTGCTATATAGGTTCGTTGTTCCTTAGCCATTTTTCGTGTGGGCATCCTTTCTGCCTTGCCTCTTGCTAGTCGGACAGTCATTTCTTCGAGCTGCGACTTTCAACAAGAGGGGACTCGGGAGCCGGCACACTACTTTTCTGACTTCAGGTAGAACTTTCAATATAGCTCAAGGCAGCCAGTCCCCGGGCCGACTAGTCGAACCCGGTGCCAGACAAGAATTCAAATGTAATAATACATTCATGGATATGACACTTGTCATTCATAGATAAACAAAGGCAGTCCCCGAGTACTGTTCGGGGGGCCTCTTGGTTTGTACTTAATACAAAAAGGGGTAGCATGATACATACTGCTTTCAACTGTAAAATCGTCTCAGGAGGTTTGCGTTCCATGGTCGCTCCGACTCCTTGCCGGAGTCGTCTCTCTTGCGTGCTCTTGGTTTTTGTGCGTCGATCAAGTAGTAGGAGTCATTGCTGAGTGCCTTGCTGACGACGAAGGGGCCTTCCCAAGGGGCCGAGAGCTTGTGCTGGCCGGCTGTTCGCTGGATCAGCCGGAGCACAAGGTCGCCCTCTTGGAAGGATCTTGGCTTGACCTTGCGGTTGTAGTAGCGACGCAGCCCTTGCTGGTAGATGGCGGACCGGCTGAGTGCTAACAGCCGGCCTTCTTCCAGCAGGTCGACGCCGTCTTCTCGTGCTTCCTTGGCCTCCTCCTCCGTGTACATGGTGATCTGAGGTGAGTCGAACTCGATGTCTGTTGGGATGACGGCCTCGGCACCGTACACAAGGAAGAATGGAGTGAAGCCGGTTGACTTGTTGGGTGTAGTGCGCAGACTCCAAAGGACAGCCGGCAGCTCATCGAGTCAGCAGCCGGCCGATCATTCCAGTGGTACAACCAGTCGGGGCTTGATGCCGGAGAGGATGAGTCCATTTGCTCGCTCGACCTGGCCGTTTGACTGCGGGTGGGCAACGGACGCTAAGTCCAGTCGGATGCCCTGCGACGCACAGAAACGTGCCAGTGCTCCTTTGGCGAAGTTCGTGCCGTTGTCGGTGATGATGCTGTGCGGCACGCCGTACCGAGTAGTGATGTCGGTGATGAATGTCACGGCAGTCGGCCCGTTCAGCTTCTTAATCGGCTTTGCTTCGATCCACTTTGTGAACTTGTCCACAGCGACCAGTAGATGTGTCAAGCCGCCGCGGGCTGTCTTGAAAGGGCCCACCATGTCCAGTCCCCAGACGGCAAAAGGCCAGGTGAGGGGAATGGTCTTGAGTGCAAAAGCCGGCAGGTGTTGCTTGGAGCTAAAAACTTGGCATCCTCTGCAGCTCTTGACTATTTCTTTAGCATCCTCCAAGGCAGTCGGCCAGAAGAAACCATGGCGGAAAGCCTTGGCCACAAGTGATCTTGAGGCTGCGTGGTGGCCGCATTCGCCTTGGTGGATGTCTTTGAGGATTGCCACTCCTTTTTCTGGCTCGACGCAACGCTGGAAGACTCCAGTGACGCTGCGCTTCACAAGCTCTCTGTTGATTATTGTGTATGCTGCAGCTCGTCGTTGCACTAGTCTTGCTGAGATCTCATCAGCCGGCAGCTCTCTACTGACTAGGAACTTGAGGATGGGCTGGGCCCATGACGGAGCTGTGACTTCTTCTTCTGTTAATGTGGCCACCATGACTCGGGTGGGTGGGTTGGGTGGCGTTGAATTGGAGTCGGCCACCGCTTCCTGTGTCGTTGCAGTCCCCGGGCCGGGTTCTGAAGTCCTCGGGCCGGGTGCAACTACGGCAGTCCCCGGGCCAGTTGTCGAAGTCCCCGTGCCGCCTGCGGGATTTCTCCAGTCGGATCCGGCTGTATCTGGCGCAGGCGGTACGAAGATGGAATCCGACTCTGGAGACAGCTTGATGGACGGCTTGAGAAGCGCTGGAGGGAGACGCCAGTCGGTATGGCTTGTCGGGTGGAGCCGATCCATGCTAGGGCATCTGCTTGGTCGTTGTCGGCCCTTGGCACGTGAAGGAACTCGCACCCTTCGAAGTATCCGCTTATCTGCTGGACGAGGAAACGATAGCTCGCCATGTTCACGTCCTTGGCGTCCCAGTCGCCAGACGATTGCTGGACCACCAAGTCTGAGTCGCCGTAGCACAGGATCCGGCGTATGCCGGGTTCTTTGGCTAGCCGGAGCCCATGTACGAGCGCCTCGTACTCGGCCACGTTGTTGGAGGCGGCGAAGTGGATCTGCAGCGTGTACTTGAGCTTGTCGCCTTTGGGAGAGGTGAGGACGATGCCGGCTCCCAAGCCGGTGCGCATCTTGGACCCGTCAAAGTGCATCCGCCAATGGGTAGAGTCGGAAGCCGGCGGTAGGTACTGGGTCTCGGCCCAGTCGACGAGGAAGTCGGCCAATGCTTGCGACTTGATGGCGGTGTGGGGTTGATAGAAGATTGTGTAGGGCGCCAATGCGATGGCCCATTTAGCCACCCGGCCGGATGCATCCCGGCTGCCTATGATCTCAGCGAGCGGGGCAGTGCACACGACCGTGATGGGGTGCTCTTGGAAGTAGGGCTTTAGTTTCTTGGCAGCGAAGTACACCCCATAGCACATCTTCTGGTAGTGCGGGTAGTTTTGCTTTGAGCTGGATAGTACTTCGCTGAGATAGTACACCGGCCTCTGGACTAGCTGGGCTCGGCCTTCCTCCGGGCGTTGGACCACAACAACAGTGCTGACGACTCGGCTAGTCGCGGCGATGTAGAGGAGCATGGGCTCCTTCTCAGTCGGCGCCGCCAGGACAGGCGGAGTGGTCAGCATTTTCTTGAACTCATGGAAGGCTTGGTCGGCTTGGTCGTTCCACTCGAAGTGAGTGGACTTCTTCATGAGTCGGTACAGGGGGAGAGCCTTCTCTCCTAGTCGGCTGATAAAACGATTCAGGGAGGCTAAGCAGCCAGTGAATTTCTGCACATCTCGCAGTTTGGTGGGAATCTCCATCCTCTCGATGGCCTTGATCTTGACGGGGTTGCATTCGATGCCGCGCTCGGAGACCAGGAAGCCCAACAGCTGGCCGGCTGGCACTCCGAACACGCACTTCTCAGGATTGAGCTTGATTTGGAATCGGCGCAAGTTGGCGAATGTTTCTTTCAGGTCTTCCAGCAAGGTACCGCGCTTCTCTGTCTTCACCACAATGTCGTCTACATAGACGTGGGCATTTCTGCCGAGTTGTTTCAAGAGGCATTTCTGCATGCAACGCTGAAAAGTGGCACTGGCATTTCTCAAGCCGAATGTCATTGTCAGGTAGCAGAAAGCTCCAAAGGGTGTGATGAAGGCAGTCTTCAGGCGGTCAGCTGGGTCCAACTTGATCTGATGATACCCTGAGTATGCATCCAAAAAACTTAACAGCTCGCATCCGGCTGTGGAGTCTATCACTTGGTCAATCCGTGGCAGAGCAAACGGATCCTTTGGGCAAGCCTTGTTCAAACTGGTGTAGTCTATACACATACGCCACTTGTTATTCTTCTTCAGAACCAGAACTGGGTTGGCAAGCCATTATGGAAAGAACACTTCCATGATAAAGCCAGCGGCAAGGAGTCGGGCTATCTCTTCTCCCACGATTCTTCGCTTCTCTTCTGACAGTCGGCGAAGGGGTTGCTTGACCGGCTTCGCATCAGCTCGGACATGTAATTTGTGCTCGGCGAAATCCTTCGGGACACCCGGCATGTCCTTTGGGGACCATGCAAAGATGTCTCGATTCTCACGGAGGAAGTCGACGAGCTCGCCTTCCTATTTACTGTCCAAGTTCGCCCCAATGACAGCGAACCTCTCCGGGTTCTCCGAGTCCAGAGGTATCTTCTTCGTCTCTTTGGCAGGCTGGAAGGAGCCCTGCGCATCACAATCCTTGGGGTTGGGGGACAAGGCCGGCTGCTTGCCGGCCATGGCCACAACCCGTTCCAACATCTTCTTCTCTCCTGCCACCACGAGGGACTCGGCCAGCCGGCTACTGGCCATGGCGCACTCGATGGACTTCTTGTAGTCGCCGGCTACCGTGATGATCCCCTTCGAGCTCGGCATCTTCATCTTCAGGTAGGCGTAATGGGGCACAGCCATGAACTTGGCCAAAGCAGGTCGGCCAAGCAGTGCATGATAGGGGCTCTCCAAATCCACTACCTCGAACCAAATTGCTTCCCGGCGGAAATGATCTTTGTCTCCGAAGAGAACATCCATTTTGATCTTGCCGATTGGAGAGCAAGACAGGCCGGGGACGATACCATGGAAGACGGTGCGGCTCGGCATGAGCTGCTTTGCTTTGATGTTCAGCTTCTCCATGGTATCGCGGTATAGTATGTTGATACTGCTTCCGCCGTCTATCAGGACACGGGGAAATCTGGCTGCTCGCCTCTCCGTCGCGAGGGTGACGTCCAAGACCATTGCATAGGAGCCAGGCGAAGGCATCACCTCTGGGTGGTCAGCCTGGCTCCAGCTGATCGGCTTCTCTGACCAGTGCATGAACTCGGGGGTGCTGGAGGCGACTGCATTCACTTCTTGATGCTGTCGGCGTCGGCTGCGCTTGTCGTCGGCTTGACTGGTGAAGACGACGTAGGCGGCATGCTCTTCGGGGAATTCGTCTTGGATGGCGCCGACTGCCGGCCGAGCCGCCGGCTGCTGGGGGGCTGGAGGCGGCGGGCCGGGAGGCGGAGGCGGCAACATCCCCTCGCCCTTGGTGATGCGGGTGAGCCAGTGGCATTTCTGGGTTGTGTGGTTGGACGGCTTCGCGCCGCTGTGGAACTTGCAGGGGGCGTCGAGGGCTTGTTCGTAGGAGAAAGACGGCTGCCAAGCCGGCCTTCCACCCTTCTTCTTGGGAGCGGGCCGTTCTTCGGGCTGCTCGTCTTCAACTGTGGCCACCTGCCGACTGGAGGAAGTCGGCATGGGGGCCTTGCGCTTGTGGTCGTTCTGGTAGGGACGCCGATTAGGGTCGCCAGCCGGCGTCTTAGGAGCCGGAGCAATCACTTTCCCCGAGGCGTCCACTCGGAGCTCCGTTTTCATTGAGGAGTCAACTGTGGCGTACTTGTCCGCGATGACCAGCAACTCATCGAGGGTAGCCGGCTCGTCGCAGAGGAGTCGGTGCTTGAGGAGGGTGCCCTCTCGGCACCCGACGGTGAAGTACTCGATGGCCTGGACCTCGTGTACCCCCTCGCAGGAGTTGCGGAGCTCGGCCCATCGCGTGAGGTAGTTGCGGGTCGACTCGTTGGGCCCTTGGACGCAAAGGGAGAGCTGGCGAGGCTTGGGAGGCCGCTTGTAGGTGCTAGTGAAGTTGCGGACAAAGACTTCTGTGAAGTCCAGCCAACTGTTGATGCTGTAGGGCTTGAGGCTGTTGAGCCATGTGCGCGCCATGCCCTGCAGCATGAGGGGGACGTACTTCACGGCGACGCGCCGATTGCCGTTGGCTATGCTGACGGCCGTGGAGTAGTCGATGAGCCAATCTTCCGGCTTCACTGAGCCGTTGTACTTGGGCGTGTCTCTAGGGAGCGAGAACCCTTTAGGGAAGGGCTCGTCGCGGATGCGGGGGCCAAAGCATGGCGGGCCGACATCGTCTTCTTCTTCTAACGCCAAGGACCGAGCAAGGCGGTCGATCCTGTGGCGGGCGTCGTTCTCGCCGACTCCTTCTCGGCGGCCGAGTTGGTCGCCAAGAGTCGGGTGTGTGATAGGCGGCGGAGTGAGGCGTCTTTCTCTTCGAGGCGGGGGAGGAGGCAGATTTCCTTGGTGCTCTACTGCTCGAGGGCGGCCCTCCGCGTCACGCTCGATGGTGATGCGAGTCCGGCTGCGGCTAGCAGCCGGCTCCTTGTCTTTCTTCTGGCGTGCGCCGCTCGCAGTCGGCGAGCGGGACGTCGCGGCGTGCTCCCGGCGCGGGGGATGACTATCAGCACGGGCGCCGGCTTCGTGCCGTTCTGCAGCCGCGTCGATCAGCTGCTGGATCCGTCTTGTCATGTAGGGGAGCTCGTCGGCTCCCAGCCCATTGAGCTCTTCTGCGGCCGCCTGGGCGGCTCGCAAGTTCTCGAGCGGGGTGGCGTAGACGGGGCGATCTGCCCCCAGCATGCTGGCGACGGCCACGCCACGCTTCTGGACGAAGCCGGCTCGGCTCGGGTCGCTAGGCGGCGGCGTACCGAAGGCGGCGCGGTCGACTTCGCGCTGGTGGGCCTCGGTGAGGCGTCTCATGGAGGCTATCTTCTGGCCCTCAGCGATGAGAGCGAGGCGGCGTGCCTCCAGGGTCTCGGCGTCGGCATCGGCCGGGAGGGGGACGGAGAGGTCGTGCATTGCCGCTTGCAGGGCGTCGTGGGCGTTCTCGCCCGAGTTGGCGACATGGTTGATGACCAGCACTTCGGTGACAGCGCTGCTGCCGCTGTCAGCTCGAGGGAGGGGGTCGTCGAAGACCACCACGTCGGAGGGGTAGGTGTCAAGCGATGCAGTGTCGGAGTAGACAAGCATCGGGTCGGTGGAGCCGACCGACTCCATGTCTGCAGCAGGCTCGCTGGAGACGTGAAGCTGGTCGAGGAGGCTGACGAGGCGGCTCTCGGGGTAGTCCGTGCCTGCGTCGGACGCAGACTCGTCGGAGATGCGAGTCTCGCCGAGCAGATCGGCGAGGCAGCTCGCTGCGCAGGCGTCGTCGACGCCTTGCAGCGCGTCGAGGCAAACGCCATCGGGCGCAGCAGGCTGGCTGCGCTCGCGGGGGAGGAAGAGGGTTCCCGTCCAGAACAGGTCTCCGGACGACGGTGCACCTGGCCCCATGGTGGGTGCCAAATGTCGGGTGGTTGGTGCGACATATGCCAACGGGTGGCTTATCATTGTGGGTGCCAATAAGACGTCGCCGGTGCCTAGAAACGGGATGAGGCGAAGACATGCACGTCGGCAGATCTTACCCAGGTTCGGGGCTCTCCGAGGAGATAACACCCCTAGTCCTGCTCTGCGGGGTCTCCGCATGATCACTAGATCAGGAAAGGTAGCTACAATCGCTCCTAGAGCTGTTTTGGGGTTCAAGGGAGAAGAAGAACAAGGCTAGCTCTAACTTCTCTCTATCTATGGTGTGTGTGCTATGCTTAGAAGCCAACCCTTTGCATGGGTGCTCCGGGGGGTTTATATAGGCCTACCCCCCGGGGGTACAATGGTAATCCGACTGGGCGCTGGTCCCTGCCGTCAGTGTCTACGCTCGCCGGCTTCTCCGCCGGCTGTTCGGTCCCGCCGACTGGTGGGTCCCGCCGGCTGCCGGCTCCTTGGTCGACAGGCCGGCCCCACCGCCTAGGGTCTTGTCGGCGGCTGCTTACTGTAGCCTCGCCTCTGATGACGAGGGCTTTGTCGAGGTAAGCGTGGCTACAGTGGGCTGCCTCGGGGGCTCTCACTGTAGCCTTACCTCGTCTTGTCTCCTAAATGGGGCTCCTGCTTCGAGGAAGGGAGTAGCCGGTCTTCTGGGGGCCGGCTACGCCCTTGGCCGACTGGGAAAGGCCGGGCCGCCTTCACGCCTCTCTCTGGCTGAAGGGGCCCGCCGCCCGTGGGCCGTACGGGAGTCTGTCGTGGATGACGTTGAGGCTAGCATGGCTACAGTGCCGAGCCGCACGGGAGACGGCCGTCCCGTACGGCCTCCTGTAGCCATGCCCGCCTCGGGCTTCGGGGGTAGTGGGCCGCACTGTGGCCACTCCCCGTCTTGTCACCGTTATGTGGGAGTAGCTTCGGTGGTTGTGGTCTCGGCCGGCTTCTTGGAGTCGGTGCTCTCGGAGGCCGGCTCCTTGGAGTCGGCCACCCGTGGTTGTCTTGGGGAGGGAGATCGCTTGAGGCCGGGCCGCCTTCCGTGAGTCGGCTTCATAGGTAGCCGGCCAGGAAAGGGGGTCCGATGCTTGGAGCGTTGGGAGGCCCAAAGGCCTGATAATTTTTCTGAAGAACCAGGGGTAGTCGGTTAGGCTACCCGTGGCCATTTACTCCGACAAATATATTTCCCAGGTTGTTTTGATGAGGCGAGGGAGGGATGTGGTTGCTTTCAAGATAATAAGGGGTTTTCTTCAAATTGGAGCAGAGAAGTGGGCTATTGTTGCAAAAATGCCACAACTTACCTCGCAGCCATTAGATGTAGATCTAATGGTCAGAAATGACGCATGGCAGACACGCCATCATCACCAATTGAGTCTTTTATAGCAGTAGAGATATCATTTTTTTCGATGAAATTCTCGAGATACCATTTTTCTGATAAAATTCTCGAGATATCATTAGTTTTTACACATGGGATTACTCCTGCATGGGTCAATCACAACATGTGTTTTGTAAAAAAATGCATCTTGATGTTCCCTGCAATGCACGTGCATCTTGCTAGTCCATGAAAACAACACATGGCAAAATTTCACGGTGAACGAGGGATTTGAATCTGCTGGGAGGGGTTGTTTGGATTTTGCCCGGGGTAGCCAAAATATTGGCGACCCTTTTGTCCACCGGTGCCTTCGCCACCAATGAACGAGGAATGGCTCGGGTGCTCATGCATCCTCTAGCGCGCACGTTGGAGACGAGCTCGCATGAGCTGTGCTTTTTTTGTCCCACCACACCGCCCGAGCCGGCCGCAGACTGACCAGCGACCCGCATATTACGCCATCCAACCGTAGCCGCACACATTATGACCGCAACTCAACCAACTGGACAAAATTCATGCAAACACGGCGATATTTCTCATGAACAAAGACGAAATTCATATAAAATACCGGATTTTCATACAAACATGACGGATTTCATTACATTCAAATCAACTAAGCGGTGCTAGTTCTGGACAGCACAGGTATATAATACCTGGCCTAAATGGTCGCCCGCCAATCCAATTGTGTTCCTCATGTCCGGCAGCACGATCACCGGACTGCCGGGAGCCTCGGAGGTATATGCTTCAGCCTGAAGGACGACTCGCTTCCCGTGCCCAACTAATATGGTTGGCTGATGCCCAAGATGATGGTGGAAGGGGCTTCTCCGCTTCCGTGGAGCCCATGCGGGGTTGGCGAAGGTCCTCGCAACAAAAGTATCCGGCAAGACACCTACTGTGTATGCCAGCGTCGCCTCCGTGGTGGCCTTCATGGGACCCAAGTGGCGGCGGCCTCCGTGTTCTACTTCTCCTCGATGATGGCGGCGGACGCGGAGGCGCTAGCCACCGACTCGTCGCTCTCCGCGCACCCGGCTTCTGTCTCTGCTTGCATGGCGCGGCCGCCGGCATGGGAGTCTCGGCCACAGAAACGGGAGACGCGGTCGCAAACACGGGAGGCACGGTACGAGGTGGCGGCATGGACGGCAACAACGACGCCCGTGCGCCACTCCTCGTCGAGCTGGCCTGGAGCGGCGAGTTGCTGAACCGTGCGCCGGCTTGAGGCGGCAACTGGCTCCGTCGGGCAAGGGGAGGGAGGTGGATCAGCGAGCTGCATAGCTCGTATCCGGCGGGCTCGGCGGGCCACCCAGCCGGCTTGGATGCGGGATAACTACTCTTCGTAAGCCATTGTAAGAGTGGACAAAATGGTGAAGGAGGAGATAGGGGAGCGGCAGAGGGGTGCGATTCTTGGCCGGCGTTTGGCCTCGTTTAAATAGGAGATCAAATAGACGGCGGACGGGAGGAGCTCGGCCGATGTTGCGTTTAATGCCGGCCCGGTCATGAACGGACATGTGTCCAGAGTGGGTTTCTCGGCTTCCACACGGGTTTCATGGAGGCGTTTGATTGCGGCAAGGAGGCGTGTTCAGCCGGGCGTGCATCAAGTGTGGCCCTCGACTCTGATGTACGACACCGCGCCGTTCTTCCACTAACGTGTGGGCTCTTTGGGTACATGGCCTTCATGTCAGTGACCCAAAGGCAGCGCACGACAGAGGAACTTTTGGTGGGCCAGGGCGGTCAGAAGCGGGCATTTCATAACTGATGATTGTTCATTGAGTGTGACGTCATCTATTTCAGCTAAGCCTACTATATAATGTAAGAGAATTTTAAAATTTTCATATATACGTTGATAGCCCGTTCGATACGTTGTGATTCATAAAGACCGCTGCAAACATCAATGTTCTGCTTATCACAGCAAAAAAAGATAAGATTGATTAATAACCGTAACAATCCATGTCCTTAACAAAGGGTGCATGCATGTATAGGTTGAGCGTGTGTCTTGCATCGTGTGCGGTGTGCATGCACGCGTGCGAGTCTTGCGTGCGTGCATGTGTACGTTTCGGTGTTGCATGCATGTGTGCATACGTGCGTGTGTTCGTGAGTGCATGTGTACATGTCAGTGTTGCACGCCTGCATGCGTGCATGTGTTTGTTATGTGTCTGTGTTAGTGTTGCACGCCTGCATGCATGCGTGTGTTCGTGTGAGTGTTGCGTGCATGCATGTGTACATGCAGGGTGAGGCTACACGTCAGTCGACTGACTTTTTCATCTCTGGTCAGTAGATTTTCCAGCCGTTGGATATGAAATCAAGGGCCTGCAGTTTATCTTCAACCTCCACCCCCTGAGCCGCCAGGCACCGCCGGCCACCGCCCCGCCCGCCCCGAAACCACTCCCCACCGCCGGTCCGCCGCCGCCCCGGCCATCCCTCTAGCCCCCCCCCCCCGCGCCGAGCTTTTTCTCCGGCGATCCCCACGCCACCGCCCAATCACCATGCCCCCCACCGCTGGCGACTGCCAACCAGAGGTCTCACGACTTCGAATCCCCACCGAACACTAATTTATTACCACTTATGTCCTTCATATACGCGCTGACGGGTGGGCCCTATGGTAATGTGCGCTGCTGAATGTGGACCGTTTGACAAGTCAATTGATCGTGTCATCAACAAATTACGGAGTTGTATGGTGAGCCAGTGACCGTATGATCACCCTAAAATGTATTTTATTAACACAGTACAGACTCAAACTACCATTTCTTTCTTTCATATACGCGCTGACAGGTGGGCCCCACGGTGATTGTGTCATCAACAAAATACGGAGTTGTACGGGTGAGCCAGTGACCGTATAATCACGACATGTATTTTTTTAACACGGTACAGACGCACGCGCTCATATATACGCGCAAGCACTCACCGCTATAAGCACACACACGCAAACCCTACCCCTATGAGCACCTTCGAGAGAGTGAGCCAGCATACGATCTTGAGATTTTACGAAGTCACCATAGGTGCCTCGTAGTCGAGTGGAACGTCTCCTCCCACTGAACGCATATCGTCGGAAAATTACTAAAATTGACCCAGGATAAATGCGAGTACCAGGACTTTAACCCTGGTGGGCTCAAGAAACCACTGTCCTCCTAACTATCCAACCACAGGTTGGTTAGCACCACAAAATGTATGTGCTGACCGTGATGAGCTTATTCTGAAGTCCAGTGACCATATCATGCTTTCGCTTCAAATACAATGACCATAAGTGTCGTCAACAAAATACGGAGCACACATCAAATACAATGTCTGTCAGTGTCATCAACAAAATATGGAGACGCATCGTGAGCTAGATACCGTATGGTCACCACGAGAATATATACGGTGACCATAATGAGAATATTCTGAAGTCCACCGACCGTATAGTGCTTTCGCTTGAAATACAGTGACCGTCACACGTGAATGTGTCATGGGCATGCATACTTTTAGAGGGCCGAGATATAGTTTGTGTGCGTACGTGAAAGTGATGTAGAAAGAGGGGGTGTCCGGTGGAGACAAGGAGAGATATGCCCTTCGTTTCTCTTTCCCGTGACTAATATTTTAGGAGAAAATATAAACATTCACAATGCAGAACAAATATTTTTGGACGCACCCTACAATTAACTTTCATGTATAACATTGTACTATTGTATATGCTTATTTTCTTAGTGGCCGATTGTGTGTGTGGTGTGGTGGGCACATCATTTCTAGCTGGGGTGGACACATCATTTCTAGTTGTGGTGGGTCAACATGAGGACTCATGGGTCGGTTCCATCCTGCGCCACATAGGTTGGACCGAGACGCATTATACGAAGACCCATGTGGAGGACTCGGCGTACAGCACGAAGCTACCAGAGTCGTGGAGGACTCTATCCCCACTGGTGATAAGCCGACTGTATATGATTTGTAACCCTAGGCCCCGAGTATGTTATAGAAGCCTGGGGGCTAGTTCGTCGACAGTATACACACACGCACAATGCCTGGAATTCACATGTACTTTGTACACACCCCTATCACTGATATACAGTACCAGGAGTAGGCTTTTTCCTCAACTGCAAGGGTTCGAACTTGGGTAATACCTTGCCTCGTATTACCATCCAGCTTAACAGTCAAGGATATCCTACCGAATGATCTGATGGAATCATATCTGCCAACTACTAAGAGAGAGGCGTGTCTGGGGGGGAATGTGTGCGAGAGAGGCCTAAAGATAATGTGCGTGCGGGAGGCACATATATGTGCGTATAGAGGGCTAGTAGAGATCGTGCGTGTGTATATATGCATGTGAGAGAAATCGTGTTTTCGAACTGAGATTAGTGAAAAGAGTGGTACATAGTAGTCAGAAAGAGAGAGAGAGATACAGAGAGAGTGTGTGCATGAGACACCCCGACACCCCGGGAGAGATTGTGAGCATGTGTGAAAGAGAAATGCCGATGTATATAAAGTGTGTGCACTTATGCGTTAGATAGAGAGATATATAACACGTTTGTGAGAACGAGCCGAGGCATAGTGCATCTACGTGTAAAAGGCGGTTCTAAGCATTAAATTAAAATATAAATGGCATTATTATTTTTGGATGAGATCATGAATTTTGCAATTTGCGTATGAACGAAAATTGTTCTATCGGACGCCCATACTCTATTGAATTCTAACATGTGCATGTGTTTATTCATATTATCGATCCATAGGGTGAGAGGGGTTTGAAATACAGGCAATGCATTGCTTTTGCAATTCATATATAAAACATCAATTAGTGCACTCCATGTTGTTAGTGTGAAGCACTTTATACATTTGTCACTTACATGGATACATTCCAAATTGCTAGCTACGAAATAGAATACATGTTGAATTCAACATAAAGGGGGTTTCGAAGATTCGAATTCATAGGAAGTCCATTCATCTATTTGAACCCGAGATAATGGCATTTGTAAATCAGATCTAAAAGGGGGCATCAATCTTTGTTGTGCGTTTGAACATGCTATATATTCATACGCATGTCTAACTATTTTTTTGCAACCAAGGAGATTATATCTGGAACCATGCATGAACTGAGGTAAGTTGCATATTTTTTAATATATACTCGTGTACAGTGTATATTCAAATGTACCCCATCCATTGAAAAATAATCATAGTTTTAGGATTTTCAAGAGTAAAGATTTGTGAAGTTTGAGAAATCCTGAAAGTTCAATTCAAGAGAACCGGAAACGTTAATGCTTCTGCTCCCAAATATTGAATGAAACGCCAAATAAGCCTCTTGGTCACCCGAAACCGCGCGAGACTTATTTTTGGTGGTAGGAAATTACTGTCCTGACTCTGGCACGTGTAGCCTATCGTCCCGATGTCCAAAGGTCTAAACCGGGGTAGGTTTGTAACTTCACCAAGACGCCAGTCTCAACCGCCTCCTAGAAGCATTCATACGCCGTGGGCGCCTAAACACCCATGCGCTCGGCCGAAATCTATCCCGCCCACCATTTGGGACACCTGAGATTACTGTCCTACCCCCAACCCGCAATATGTCTGAAATTTTAGATGGGGGCAAAGTTTGTAACTTCCCCAAGTTTCAAACAAGCGCGTCCCAAACCGAAACATTGTTCACCCTTAGTCCCCCTCCCTCCGTTTCCCCATTCATACTCCGTGGGCGCCAAAACGCCCTCTCCACCAGCCGCGAAACCCCAGCCTCCTCCGTCCTCCACCCCATCGCGCCCAATCCACTGCCGCCCACCTCCATCACGCCGGAGCCGGTACCCCGACGTTGTCGTCCAACGCAACTGCAACCGCAACGCCCTCAAGGACTTAGCAGCTGAAGCCGAGGCAGAGCTGCCTCCACGATGCCCACGCCAACGTGCACGGTACCAGAACCACTTCGACCACGCCGTCCTGCGCCTCACCGCTACGCCATCGTTCGCCGCCTCGGATCTGGTTCCCCGCCGCCGACAGACGGCCACGGCACCACACTCAACAACTTGGCCATGGGTTCGTCCAAGGCTCCACCGTCCTCCACAACTTCTCATTTCCAGCGAACCACAAGAAGATCGTTGGAAAAACAGAAGGAGGACACAGCACTGCCAGCAGAAAGAGGTACTCCTCTAAGCTTATTCGTGCAAATCTTACGTCTCTGCTCACACCGTATTCGTCCCACGAAAGAAACTAGTTGAGTGCTTCGTACTGCATCTTCTTCGTGATACTAAATGCACAAGGTTTCCTCCCATTTACTATTTCACCTTTGCTAGAGGTCAGTAGCCCGCCTGGATTTCAATTCAGGGTCAGTCGAATCACAATTAAAAGAAGCAGCACCCGCTTAGGCGTGCGGAGCACCTAGTCCGCCTGTTCGCCGGGGAAGCGGCGCATCGGTGTCTATCATAGGGGTGTGGGGTGCAGGAGCTGCTTGCGCCCGATCTGGAGGTCGGCGGGGCTTGAAGGGATGGTCGGGGCGGTGCCAAGCACGGCGGTGCAGTGAGGTCGAGGGGAGGGCGGAGGCAGGGGACTGGGCCGGTGGTCGCTGGTGTTGCGAGCAAGATCGTAACACTGATTGGCTGGAGGTAGATGAAGGCGATCTGCCCGTTCTTTGTACATCGGACGGTGCAGAAAAAATGGACTGACCTATTTGTTTTCAGTCGACTGTTATTTTCATAGGACCACACCTTGTGGTGTGCTGGAGGAGCATCTGCATTTCCCAGCCATCCCTGTGCTCATATTTCAAAATCCTAGAATCTAGTAGTAATTTCGTGTGCCATGCATGTTGTAGAGCTATCACATGTCTCCCGTCATTTATTTCTCACCGACCTGCTATCTGCTACCTTTACACTGTACTACTTGTGCACACACTTCACCCATACTCACACTATTGTTTTTTATGCATGGGTATTTCAGACTCTGACGTAGTGTTGATGAATACAAAAAAGAAAAGATAGAAGTCGCTCCAGTGTAATTCGAAGATAAGCACTAAGCGTCTCAGCGTTCTAAAGGGTGCAGTGCCAGCAGATGGAGACAGTAAACGTAGCTCTGCTATTGATGATCTCAATTGCCACACACAAACATCCCAGGTGCTTGCTTTAACTTCGCACTGTCAAATGTGGTTGCATGTTGCATATGGTGTCTAGCTTGTATTGCTTCCAATTTGGTTAAATTGCATCAGCTTACTTTACACATTATACCTTTGATAATGACATGCCTTCCTGTTTTTGATACATACTACATATGTCTATTAACCATGTTCGTACATCAAACTAATGCTCTTTTGTATCCCTCATCAATCACTTATGACGAGACAGTCACCCGAGTGGGCTACTGTGAGACGCGCTACTCGTTTAAAGAGTGCAGTGTCATCCTCCCCACATGATTCTCAAGAAACAGCAAGGCTAAATGAAGATAGTCAACGTAGCTCTCTAGTTGATGACAGCAATTCCCCCACACCACCATCACAGGTGCTTGCTCTTACTTGGCAGTGTGATATGTGGTTGCATGTTGCATATTGTGTCTACCTTGTAATGCTTCTAATTAGGGTAAATTGTATCTGCTTAGTTAACACATTATATCTGTGAATATGACATGCATTCCTGTTTTTGGTACATATTACGTCTTTGTATTAACCATGTTATTAATCAAACTACTTTTCTTGTGTATCCGTCATCAATCACTTCTGACGAGACACCTTCAAGTTGATAATGTAATATTGGTTGCATCTTGCATATCATTTCAAACATGTATTGCCTCTAATTTGTTGAAGTGCCACTTATAATGAGACACATCTAACTTGGTAGAGTGATTTTGGTTGCATATTTGATATGGTGTCTAGATTGCATTGCTTCCAATTTGTTGAAATGCCTTCTGCTTAGCGTTTTTCGTACATATTCCATCCTCCTACAATGTGGTTGCCATACATAAAAGTTGTGTTCATCAGTATCATGCATCAACGAATTTGAAAGTGCAGATTTCATTCCTTTTTCTTGTGTGTTTACTTGACAAGGCAAAATCTAAAAGGACGAAGGCACGAAATGATGGTGGTCCTCTGGAGCAACTGAAACAGATGATCTGTGCAGATTCTCCTGCTACTCCTACTACAGTGCAAGTTCCAAATCTCATCTCCCCTACTCCACAACCCCAGGTGCTTGCTCTAACATGGCAGTGTGATATCTGGTTGCATGTTGCATATGGTGCCTAGCTTGTATTGCTCCTAATTTGTTAAATTGCATCTCTTGGCTTACACATTATACATGTGAATATGACACGCCTTCCTGTTTTTGGTACATACTACACTTGCCTATCACACCATGTTCTTACATCAAACTACTGTTCTTGTGTATCCTGCATCTATCGCTTATGATGAGACAGTCACGCCCGTGGGTTAGTATGAGACACGCTACTCTTATAAAGAGTGCAGTTTCATCCTCTCCACATGATTCTCAAGAAACAGCAAGCCTAATTGAAGATATTAAACGTAGCTCTATACTTGAAGACCGCACTTCCCCTACACCACCATCGCAGGTGCTTGCTCTAACTTCGCAGTGTGATATGTGGTTGCATGTTGCATACGGTGTCTAGCTTGTAATGCTTCTAATTAGGGTAAATTGCATCTGCTTAGTTTACACATTATACCTGTGAATATGACATGCCTTCCTATTTTTGGTACACACTACATCTATGTGTTAACCATGTTTTTACATGAAACTACCTTTCTTCTGTATCCTGCATCAATCACTTACGATGAGACACATTTATTCGTTGCATACTGCATATTATTTCTAGCCTGTTGCGATGTATTGCTTCTAATTTGGTCAAATACATTTGTTAGGCCACCCTTTTAATTTGGCAGAGTGATATTGGTTTCATCTTTCATATGGTTTCTAGCTTGCATTGCTAACTAGTTCAAACACCTTGTGCTTAGTTTACACTTTATACATCATACATGTCAATATGTCATGTCGTCCTGTTTTTCATACATATTCCATCCTCCCATCATGCGGCTGTCTTACATGAAAGTAGTGCTCGTCAGTATCATGCATCAATGAGTTCTGAAGAGCAAATTTTATTCCTTTTTCTTGTGGGTTTGACTTGACAAGGCAAAATCAAAAAAGAGGAAGGAAAAGAGTAAGAAAGGCGATGATGGTGGTCCTCTGCAGCAACGTAAACGGAGCATCTGTACGAGTTCTCCTTGTACTGCTAGTGCATTACAAGTTCCAAGTCTCCGCTCCCTACTCCACCATCGAAGGTGCTTGCTCTAACTTGGCAGTGTGATATCTGGCTGCATGTTGCATATGGTGTCTAGCTTGTATTGATCCTAATTAGTGTAAACTGCATCTGCTTAGCTTACACATGATACGTGTGAATATGACACGCTTTCCTGTTTTTGGTACATACTATATCTGTCTAGCACACCATGTTCTTACATGAAACTACTCTTCTTGTGTATCCTGCATCTGTCACATATGATGGGACACCTTTAAGTTGGCAGTGTGATATTGGTTTGCATCTTGAATATGATTTCTAGCATGTAGTGCTTCTAGTTTGATGAACGCCACCTATGACGAGACAGTTTTAACTTGCCAGAGTGATATTTATTACACCTTCCATATGGTGTCTACCTTGAAGTGCTTCTAATTTGTTGAAGTGCCTTCTGCTTAGTTACCACATCATAGGTGTGAATATGTCAAGCCGTCCAATTTTTCGTACATATTCCATCCTCGTATCATGACTTTGCCTTTCATCAGAGTAGTGTTCATCAGTATCATGCATGAATGAGTTCTGAAGAGCGAATTTTATTCCTTTTTCTTGTCGGTTTGACCTCACAATGCAAAATCAAAAAAGCGGAAGGAAATTGGTAAGGCATTGGATGATGGTGGTCCTTCCGACCAACTGAAACGGAGGGTCTCTACAGATTCTACTCCGCCATCCTCCCAACAAGATTCGCAAGACAACGCAAGGCTAGACAGTCAACGTAGCTGTGTAGATATTGAGCACATCTCCCCTACTCCACCATCACAGGTGCTTGCTCTAACTTGGCACTATTATATGTGGTTGCATGTTGCGTATGATGTCTAGCTTGTATTGCTTCTAACTTTGTAGAACTGCATCTGCTTACTTTACACATAATGCCTGTGAATATGACACCTGTTCCTGTTTCTAGAACATACGTGTAGATGATGAGCACATCTCCCCTACTCCACCATCACAGGTGCTTGCTCTAACTTGGAACTGTTATATGTGGTTGCGTGTTCCATATGATGTCTAGTTTGTATTGCTTCTGATTTTGTTGAATTGCATCTGCGTACCTTACAACTTATACCTGCAATGATCACTTACCCATAAGACACATTTAACTTGGGAGTGTGATGTAGGTTGCATCCTGCATTGTCTTCTAGCTTGTACTGCTTCTAATTTCTTGAAATGGCACTTACGACGAGACACTTTTTACCTTATAGAGTGATATTGGTTGCATGTTCATATGGTGCCTAGCTTTCATTTCTTCTAATTCTGTCGAAATGCCTTCTTGATGCGGGACGCCTCGGAAACGATCTTTCACGGTGCCAAAGAACTCACAAGGAGCAGCAACAAACTCACTCAAAACTTGTTTCAACAAACTTTGTTTCTCTCAAGTGGCAAGAACAAGAGGAAACACTCTCAGATAAATTGCAGCGGACAACTAGCTTGGTTTACAAGGATGCAACCCAAACCATGAAGCTTGTGAACCTATGAAGAATCACAAGAGGGAACCACAAGGATCCTATATGAATTGAGGACAGGCCCTCCAATCCACACACACGAGCTAACACTCAACGATACTAGTGCTCACAGCACAACACAACCTCACCGGCTGTCTACAAACATAAACTCAAAAATCTCATCCCCCTTCACATGGAACAGCTGGGGAGTATTTATACTAGAAGCACCCACTAGTTAGGTGTGAAAACAACTCAAAATGAAGGGTAAATTTGTGAGCCCCAAGCTGTAGCAGGAGCAAACTTGTTGAGCCTCGCGCTGTAATAAATTCCTGGACAGCTTGCATGGAAACTTGCACAACTTTTGACTCAAGACCTCAAATGATGCACCTTTTTTTGAATGAAAGATGACTTCAAAGACCATCTTTTCCAGCCTCTATAAAGTGCTAGAGACTTCTAGAATTAATTAGGTTTAGGTGGGAAGTTGCAGCAGGAAATCTAATGTGTCATTTCTCCCAAAATAGGCACCGGAAGCTTCCCAACTAAGATAGTGGTTTTGCCCTTGTCTTCCTTTGGATGCTCTAATGGTTCAGCATTTGTGCTAGCATTAACCTCACTCTTGGATGCCTTGGTCATGATCTGGTCCACATCATCCTCCCTTCCTTCAAACAAAACCGTCCTCGGTTTTGAGGTATTCTTTTTGGGCTTCTTCACTTGTGGGAATTGCTCAACCTTGAGTACTTGATCCACCATAGGTTCCAAGACATGGTTCACTCCTTGATGCATGAAAGAATACTTGTTAGACCTCCCATGGTGAGTAGCATCATGATCAAACTGCCACGGTCTTCCCAAAAGAAGATGACAAGCTTGCATTGGCACCACATCACATACCACTTTGTCCACATAACTTCCCACTGAAAATTGCACCCTAGCACAATGCCTAATCTTCAGCTTACCAACACCATTCAGCCACTTCACATAATATGGTTGGGGCTGCCTCCATGTTGATATCCCAAGAGCATGCACAAGATCACTACTAATGATGTTGTTGTAGCTGCCTCCATCGATGACCACCTTGCAGTTTTTGTCCTTGATCTTGAAAATGGATTGGAACACATTTTGTCGCTGGCCCTTCTCAAAAATAGGAGCATCATCATGAGCCACTTTCCGAACCATGAGATTAACACCATCTCCTCCATCTGAACTCAGAGGTGCTCCGGTCTCAAAAGTACAATAATTTGCATCTTTCTTCTCAGATTCAGATTTGTCACTTGAGTCATCGGTGACATATCCATCATTTGTGAGTAAAACCTTCTTCAGATTAGGACAATCCTTCTTGAAGTGACCTCTACCCTTGCATGTATGGCACTGAATATTACTAATGCAAGTGGCAGGAGTATTGGAAGATTCAACCTTTGATGCATTAGCTTCTTTTGTAGTCATCTTGTTGTGTGAGCGAAAATCTGCAGCAACACTTCCGTCTACTTCTCGCTGAACTGAACCTCTCCAAATGCTTGATGTATAGGTTTGGCTGCGATTTTGGCGACGCTTCAGCTGCTGCTCTACACGAATAGCTTGATGCACAAGTTCTTGCAAATCTTGATATGTAACCATCTCTATCCTTTCTTGCACATCTTCATTCAGTCCATGAAAGAATCTTGACATTGTGGCCTCCTCTGGCTCATTCACCGCTGTCCTAATCATCAAAATCTCTATCTCTTTATGGTACTCATCAACACTAGAATTACCTTGGCACAACCGTTGGAGTCGATTGTACAAGGTTCTTGTGAAATGTTCAGGAACAAACCGTCTCCGCAATAGATTTTTCATTTGCACCCATGTCTCCGGACGACCTCCAGCACGACACAATTGGTTCCACCAAATCAAAGCATATCTAGTAAACTCAATGGATGCATATCGTACCTTCTTCTCCTCCGTATAGCGGTGGCTGTCAAAAATCTGATCCACACGCATCTCCCACTCCAAATAATCATCGGGCTCGGTTTTCCCATTGAACGATGGTATGGTAAGTTTGAATTTACCAATCCCATCATCTTCATGGTCATGATGAGCACGCCCATGACCTCTTCCTCCCATGGCAAAGCCTTCTTGGCCTTCTCCGCGATGATCATGATGAACACGTCGTGGTCGAGGCTCGTAGTAGTTTCGAGCATCATCGGAGTGGTCGCTCCAATGCTCTCCATGGTGGTCCTGCTGTATGGGGAGTTGTCGATGTCGACCCCGTGCAGCAAGCCCATCTCGTGGTGGCGACGGTGGCGCCCAAGTAGCACCTCGCTGGTCGTAGCGAGCATGCCGAGGTGGTGCAGCGTAGTAGCTATGAGCATCACCCGAGTAGACGTGGTTGTGCTCTCCATGCCCCTCCTCAAGGTGGCGTTGGCCCTGCTGTTCGGTAATTTGTTGATGTCGATCCCGTGCAGCAAGCCCATCTCGACGGAGTTCCTCGGTGAGGGAGTCGATTCTCCGGCCAAGGTTGGTCTCCACGGCCGATATGCGCCTCTCCACCTTGTTCAACACATACTCTCATGTATCCTCCAATGCCAACACATAGGCGGGCTGCAAGCTTGGATCGTACACAGGAAGTGGCAGCTCCTCCTCCATGAGGTGCCTACCTCCATGCACACCATCAACACTGCTGGATCTCCTCGAACCCATGGAAGCTTCTCAAGAACAAAATTAGCAAGAGAGAAAATAGCACCGCGAACAACCTAAAGCTCTGATGCCAAGATGATACGGGACGCCTCGGAAACGTTCTTTCACGGTGCCAAAGAACTCACAAGGAGCAGCAACAAACTCACTCAAAACTTGTTTCAACAAACTTTGTTTCTCTCAAGTGGCAAGAACAAGAGGAAACACTCTCAGATAAATTGCAGCGGACAACTAGCTTGGTTTACAAGGATGCGACCCAAACCATGAAGCTTGTGAACCTATGAAGAATCACAAGAGGGAACCACAAGTATCCTATATGAATTGAGGACAGGCCCTCCAATCCACACACACGAGCTAACACTCAACGATACTAGTGCTCACAGCACAACACAACCTCACCGGCTGTCTACAAACATAAACTCAGAAATCTCATCCCCCTTCACATGGAACAGCTGGGGAGTATTTATACTAGAAGCACCCACTAGTTAGGTGTGAAAACAACTCAAAATGAAGGGTAAATTTGTGAGCCCCAAGCTGTAGCAGGAGCAAACTTGTTGAGCCTCGCGCTGTAATAAATTCCTGGACAGCTTGCATGGAAACTTGCACAACTTTTGACTCAAGACCTCAAATGATGCACCGTTTTTTGAATGAAAGATGACTTCAAAGACCATCTTTTCCAGCCTCTATAAAGTGCTAGAGACTTCTAGAATTAATTAGGTTTAGGTGGGAAGTTGCAGCTGGAAATCTGATGTGTCATTTCTCCCAAAATAGGCACCGGAAGCTTCCCAACTAAGATAATGGTTTTGCCCTTGTCTTCCTTTGGATGCTCTAATGGTTCAGCATTTGTGCTAGCATTAACCTCACTCTTGGATGCCTTGGTCATGATCTGGTCCACATCACTTCTGCTTACTGTTTTTCATACATATTCCATCCTCCGATCGTACGTCTGAATATGCAATGTTGTCTTCTTTTTGTATATATTCCATCCTCCTATCCTGCGCTTGCCTTACATCAAAGTAGTGTTTGTCTGTATCATGCATCAACCAGTTATGCAGAGCTAATTTTATTCATCTTCTTTTGGTTTTGACTTCATAAGGCAATATCAGAAAATAGGAAGGAAAAGAGTAAGTTAGGGGATGTTGGTGGTCCTCCGGACCGACGCAAACAGAGACTCTCGAGATTTTCCACTGCTACTGTAATGAAGTTGAAGTCCCAAGTCTACATGATGAGTTCATCTCTCGTACTCCACCATCGCAGGTGCTTTCTCTAAGTTGACAGTGTGATAATTGGTTTCATGTTGCATATGTTGTCTAGCCTGTATTTCTTCTATTTTGATTAAATTGCACCTGCTGAGTTTATACATTATACATGTGCATATGACATGCCTTTCTGTGTCTAGAATACACTGCATCTATCAATCATACCATGTTCTTACATCAAAGTACTGTTGTTGTGTATCCCGCATAAGTCACTCATGATTAACCGCTTTTAACATGGCAGTTTGATAGTGGTTGCATCTTACATTGATTTCTATGTTGTACTGCTTCTAATTTTTCGAAATGCCACTTTTGACAAGACACTTTTAAGTAGGCAGAGTGATATTGGTTGCATCTTTCATATGGTGTCTAGCTTGCATTAGTTCTATTTTTTTGAAAATCCTTCTGCTTAGTTTACACATCGTAGCTGTGAATATGTCACGCCGTCCTGTTTTTCTTACATATTCCATCCGCATACGGTTGTCTTACATCAAAGTATTGCTTGTCTATATCATGCATCAATGAGTTCTGAAGAGCGATTTATTCTTTTGTGTTGTGGGTATGCCTTGACATGGCAAAGTCAAAAAAGAGCAAGGAAAAGAATATAGTAGGGAATGGTGTTACTCGTCGGGTGAAATGGAAAAGTATCTGCCCTTGAGATTCTGCTGGTACTTATAGTGCAGTAGAAGGTCCTAGTCCACCGGCTAAATCTACAAACACAGTATCACCTGCTCCACGAGCTGCAGCATCCGCTTCAACTCTACCAGCATCTCAACGAGTTACTCGTTCATTTGCTCCGGAACTGGCCAGTTCCCAAGCTGCATTCACACCTAACACTACTTCCGAAGCACTGCTGACACAATAGGACTTGGCAAGATCAGATGAACCTCATGAGCATCAACACCAAGACGGTACCTGACCGAGTCAAGTTGCAGTTGCATGCTCCTTTATATGTACTCTCACAGTTTGATGTGCACCACCACTTTCCATATTCGTTGTTGAACTAGCACCACGGTGCAAGCGGAAACAGACATCAGGTATAATGCTTGACAGATTAACAAAATCTAAAGGAGGAAGAATGGAGATCCATTTTGAGGCAGGTTTAAAAAGGCCACGTGGTGCTACAGAGTCAGCCAAGTTAGTATCAGAGGCAACCATTGCCGTTAGGTGTCATGCACGTATCCTCCCAATGTGGATCCAGTACAGGAATGAGAAAGACAATACCCAGTTTAATACCTTCCTTGACCACTTATCCGTAAGTAATGTTATTCATCGCAATTTGTAATATTGTCTTGCTCTGTGCCATACTTTCTAGCTTCCTCCTAATAAGACTCACATTCTTTTTTCAACAGATGAGGTTCAAGTTGGATTCGAAAGATGATGCAACTAAACAAGCATGCACTCATGTTTTTCAGTCTGCTCTGCGATAGTATCGGTACCACCTTAGAAAATCTCACTTTGAAGGCAAGGCTAACAATGAAATCGCCCAAACATCTCCAGTGGAATATATTACAGATGAAGACTGGACAGCCCTTGTTAAACACTGGTCTGATCCAAAGTATCAGGTAGGGTATATGTATTTGATCAGACCACATATTGAACTTGTATTTATGTTTGTGCCTTACAAGTGTATCTTCTTCTAGGCTAACTGTTTGAAGAACAAGAACAACTGTTCTAAAGTGAAATTCCAACAGACAACAGGATCTCGTAGCTATATTGCACACTATGAGGCTCTTGTAAATAGCTGCTACTTCCTTCTTTTTTCTGTGCCATATTATCATATCTATATTGACTTGTTCCAAATACAGAGGAAAACCCGTGTGGACCAAAAAGAACCAAATGCAGTGCAAATCTTCAAGGATTGCCACACCAGCAAGATGAAGGGCATGAGCACACCAGTTCAGGCCACTGTTGTAAGTCCTTACTCCTCCTGCCTTTGAACAGATTGGTACTGTGATGTGTTCATTTAACTGCTTGGTTTGCAGCCAATGTCAGTTACTCTGTTCACTTTTATACGCAGTTGTCTTAATGTATCATTTCACCTTACATGGTTTAAAAGAGATGAGGGTGTTCTTTTGGTCTTGATTTGTAATCTAGTTGTGATGTTCACGTGCGCACACAATGATAGAATAGCCTGTTTGTTTTATATCTGTTTGCCCATGATATGAATGATGTCATACTATGTTCATCCTACTTTAAACCATGTCTCTTTGTCCTTAGATGTCAACGAATGTGAGGAAATAGACAATACAGTAGGCATGCTACATGGACATATGTTCCGAAAGTGATTTTATTATATAGTTGGCACTACAATACATGCTAATGTATTACAGTAGTTCACCAAAATAAGTTATGTATAAACGTGAAACCTACTTTGTTTGTTTTTGTCTCATTAGTAACTTATCTGGTACACTAATCTACAAGTTCAAACTTTCAGCAAGCTATGGAACAAATGATTGAACAGCCACAACTACCTGAAGGTGACGAGGCTAACACAGGCACAATGTCACCTCTTGCTGCAGTGCGTCAGTATCTCTCCACTAACAGTGCAAAAAGCACCTCCCTACTTAATTCTTGGTTGGTTGTCAAGGTAACCTCGTCCAAATCGCCTACTGAACAAAATCTTTCGGCTAGACAGAGTGATATATCTGTGCTCCAGACACAAGTCCAATCCCTAATGGACGTTGTGTCGAAAACAAAAATAGTGGTTGACAAATGTCGTGAAGATATGAATGGTTTTGAAACCAGACTATCAGACATTTGCTTCATTGTTCAAGACCAATGGCGGAAAAAGGGGAAGATCGTGCTGCTCCATCAGATTCTAACCTGAAATATAAGCACTCAGGTCAAATGATCTGTGCGTCTATACATCTGATGGTGCTTTTATCTGCAAGGACTGTAAACTTTATGCCAACAGGCCTTTTGTTGTATGGTTGGAATTTATTTTGTTGTGATACAACATTTATGATGCTGCCAAAGCTGCAATAATTACGACGCTATTTATGTATAGTGTAGGTTTATCTTAGTAATATATTCGGCCGAAAGCTTCGTAGGAGCCCAACATGCCGACATTCGTCGGGCCCATTCCAATTGGGCTAAAAACGATTCTGGGCTAAAATTTGCATGTAGCCCACTAAAAATATCTAGGCCTAAATCATCATAAGCTTTCATATTTTTCTGGTAGGCCTGTGCCCATAGTGGGGCTTTAACAGGCCTAAATATAATTTGGGCCCTCAGTAATAATAGGCCGTTTACATGTGTAAATATCTTGAGCCCATAAAAAACATGGGCCTTTAATAGGCCAAAAGTAAGATTGGGCCCTGATTGTGCCAAATAACCCACTGGTCGGCCCATTTACAATGCAGATCGTCCACATGCTGAAATTCAGACGGGCCGTAAATGCGCTGACCTACTACACGGGCCTTTAACAGGCCGGAAGTTTGGTCGGGCTTGATTAGTGTCATTCTTATATGGGCCGTTAGTGGGCCGATGTGGCGTTGGGCCACATATGGCCCATGGATTTTGTCCGACGTTAACAGGCCAAAAGTCACAACAGGCTGAAAGTGGCCCAAATCTGTAGTGGGCCTCTAACAGGCCGAATGTCAGACATGGCCGAATATGACCCATATCCTTCACGGTCGTTTATGGGCCGAAAGTTTCAATGGCCTATAAATGGGCCCAAATGAAGCAGGACCTTTAACAGGCCGGAAACACACCGGGCCGTAATTCGGCCCAAATTCTTAGCGGACTGTTAACGGGCCAGAAGTGACAATGGACCGCGATGATGACAAGTTTAGGACGGGCCGTTGACGGGCCGATTTGACACTAGCCGTACGGGCCTTAACTGAGAATGTTGGGCCTTTAGCTGGGCCGGCCCATTATGGTCTGCAAAATCTTGTGGGCCTTTAGCTGGGCCGGCCCATTATGGCCCGCTAAATCTTGTGGGCCTTTAGTTGGGCCGGCCCATTATGGCCTGCTAAATCTTGTGGGCCTTTAGTTGGGCCGCCCCATTTAATCTTTATGGGCCACTTTTGGGCTTGTCCACGTGTCAACGCATCATAGGCGCATCTCGCCCATTGGATGAGTGACACTTGTCCCAACGGTGAGCAAACATGTGTTTCCTCCGGCCAATGAGTATTTTACACGTGGAAAATCCCCATTGGTCCGGGCTGTTAACGGGTTATCGGATCCAAAAACCGGATCCTATAGCTTAACGGTGTTCCGATACGGTGGATGCCACGTGTCGATCACCCTTGACGAAAGCACTTCTATGACACGCAATTTATCGTCATGGAAGTGGACACTTCCGTGATGATAATTTTGGTAATGTCATGGAACACTTCTACGACAACACATGTATGACTATCTTGATTCTGTCATAAATTTGTCATGGATGTACATGCATGACAGAAAACGTGACCTAATGTGACAAACACGTATCATCACGGAAGTGTATTTTTTTTGTAGTGTATGGGACATAAAAGTGCGTACCAAGCTACTTATAAAACTTAAAAGTAGAGGAAGTAAATGTGTCAATTTATGTGTCGAAAGCATGTATTATCTAGCTTAGACTTACTAGAATGGAAGTTAAAATGGTTAGATTGATGTTTTATGTGCTACATGTTGTAATAAGTTGAAAGATGAAAACTATTCATTCTTTTCTACAACATATACATAAGGAAATCACAAAACAAAATGTGGAAAAATAAATATTTTCTTTATAAAGAGTTGAGTAAGTGAAAATGGAATAGCTCATCAGGAGCGCATCATTCATAATAGCACCATAAAACAACTCACTACATTTGCGCTAGGGAAGCAGTGGGAGTTAGATTGTAAAAATCACACACACAAGCATAAATTTGGGTTTTCAAATCACCTACGCCCATGTAATGATCTATTATGGTGTTGTATTCATTCTTTTGGGCCTTACATGACATTATATTCATAGTTCAGATGTTACTGCATTTTATTCTTCATTTGAGCACCATAAATCTATGCTACATCGAAACCAAGACGTTTTATACAAAAAAAGTCATAAGGTCGTTAACACACCAATAAATCACGGTGAACATAGGGGGGAGGGGTCCATGAATCACCTTGAAATGTCCCTATATCTTTTAAATATAGCAGTAACAATAATTATTTCAAATGGAAAATTCTATTCCTGGGCCATTGTGTAACTTTAACTAGATACATAAAGAGTACCCTCAGAAAACATTCATAAAGAGTAAAAAATGTCTAAGCATGATAAGGTCATTTCAAAGATCATGCTCATGCCCCCTCTCTCTCACACGCTCTAAATGAGAAAGTTGTATGTCTATAGCGGCTAAATGTAAAAAACATGGTATAAAACTGACGAAATACTATCACAGAACACCATGCATGTACAAATCGTAAAACCTTAACAAGTCAACTTTAACTAACTATACAAAGAACATAAAGAGCACACAAAAATGTCTAGACCATGATGGAGTCATTTGTAACATCATCCACCCCCCCCTCGCGCGCGCTCTCTCTCTCCCTGAACTCACATATCTCTATGATTAGATTATTATTCGATGCATTCGAACTGCCCCAAACCCTATCACATTCCTACTGTTTGTGTGTGTCTCCGTGTTTGCCGTCACGCCTTCGGTGATCGACGTTAGGGGAGCCATGAGACATAGAAGTGTGTGCCCAACTACTTATAATTTGAGATTGCTCTTTGATGTGCTAGATGTTTTAATAAGTTGAAAGATGAAACTATTCGTTATTTCCCGATAATGTATATATAGTGAGGTCTCAAAAGAAAATGTGGAAAAAGCAATATTTCTATACAAGAGAGGAATAAGGGAAAACAGAATAGCTCATCATAAGCGCATCATCCTTAAAAACATGAACTCACTACATGTGCGCTAGGGGAGCAGTGGGAGTTAGATTTTAATAACCACGCGCATATGCATAAATTCTAATTTTTGGACCACCCGTGTCCATGTAATGATCTGTTGTGACATTATAATACTCAGTTCGTTCCAGAATATAAGGTGCATAATTTTTTATATAAGTCAAACTTACGTATATTAACTAAGATTAAATAATAAAATATTAACATCTGCAATACAAAATAAATATAAATTTAAAATACTCTTCATGACCGATGTAATGATACAAATTTGGTATTGTAAATATTAATAATTTTCTGTAAAATTGATCAGACATTGCACAAGTTTGACTTTCAAAAAAATACACCGTATATTTTGAAAAGGAAGGAGTAAGTAGTATGGTCCTTGCATGACATTATATTCATGGTTCTAATGTTACTATGTTTTATTCTTCATTTAAGCACCAGAAAGCTAAGCTACATCAAAACCTAGACATAAAGTCGTAACATGCCAATAAGTGATGTTGTTGGGGGTGAATACGGTGGTCCATGAACCACCCTCAAATTTTCCTATCTCTTTTATTTATAACAACAACAAAAATTAAATTCAAATGGAAAGTTCTACTCTTGGGCCACTGTGCAACTTTAACTAGATACATAAAGAGTACCACCCCAAAGTACTTAGAGTAAAAAATGTCTAACATGATAATGTGATTTAAACGATCATGCTGACGCCCTTCTCGCACATACACACACTCCAAACGAGAAAGTTGTATCTCTACAACGTCTAAATGCAAAAGAAAAAAGCACGGTAGAAAATGCAGGAAATACTAACATAGAGTATAAGGAAACAACAAAACTAAACCTAGAATAACAACCTGCGTGAAGAAACCCTAAAAGCGTTAACACGTGAATTTTAACTAGCACAAAAAGAACATAAAGAGTATAGAAAAGTCTGGACTATGATGAAGTCATTTGCAACATCACCCCCTCCGTCTAAACGAGAACTCACATATATGTGATCTAGATTAACACACCAATGAAAAATTCTTATTCTATGCATTTATGCATGCCAAGTTTGGTTCAGGGGCCTCTTTGCAATACACCTACTTGATGTCAGGTTTCCTAATATATGAGATTCGCTAGAGAATTGGTGCTGCAAGGACTATAGAAGACTTTCAGAGATCAAATGTCATGGGTTTGATTTTCTGTTCATGCTAACCTATTGGAGTTTGTGGAAACAACACACTGCTCGTGTCTTCGGCAACCAACAACTCCAAGTGAATGGGAAGGACCTGGATACGATTTGTAAAGGATTTAAAACCTGTGGGCTTCGCCACGAGGAAGATGGATTGCGGCGATCTGTGAGTAGTTGGCTAGGTGTGTGTGGCAGGAGCGTAGTGATGTTCTTTGTTCCATTCTGTGCGGTTTCTTGTACCTTGGCTCCCTTCCTCCTCCTTATTCTTCTATAAAGGTAAAATACACATTTTCGTCATTTTTGAAAATTCATATCCACATCGGCTAAATACAAAACATATATTCCATACTAAACTCACTACATTTTCACCGAAACCCTAAACATGTGGTGGCTGTTAAGGCGGCTAGGGTTTTGAGGGGAACCTTCTTTCGGCGCCTTCCTCTTCCAAATCCCCTCCTTCATCGACCTCTTGGTCATGGTGGTGGCAGGGGTCACCGGATCCCGCACGCACAAATTGTTAGCTTTAGGTTTTAGGGCTTAGGGCATGAGGTATGGGAGCAACACCACATGATCCACCTAGGAGAAAAGGGTGATGCTACAAGTTTGATTTTCTCTCTCCCTAAAACAGAGATACGAGGCTACAATTAGGTGGACCTTACACATATTCTCTCTCCTAACATTTCATCTCTCGCCTTAGCTTTCCTTCAACTTTTTTCGGTGAGGAAGCTGCTTCTTCTACAGGCTTCACATGGCACATGCGTGCTATACATTTTTAGCCGCCATGACATCCAAACCCTTAGCAGCAGTGTTGTCATCGTTGCGTCCCTTCTTGGAGGTGTTGACTAGCACCGGCGCTTCGAAGTCTAGGAGCTTGGTGGGAGATCTTCGGTGGGCGCAACGATCGTGAGGCTTCTTCGTTTTTGTTGATCCGCCGTTGTCGGCATTTGTTCCTTTTGTATTTTCTCTTTCGTTTCTTCTGGGTGTGACTGTGCTGCTTCCATCCCAGCACCTATCATTGGTTGTATCGGTGTTGTTGCTTTGTAATACAAAGCTGGGGGAAACCCTTTTTCGGGAATGGCATCTGAACCTAGCTGGCACATGGTGTTGGGGAACGTTGCATGGAAAACAAAAAAACTTCTATGCACACACAAGATCTATCCATGGAGATGCATAGCTACGAGAGGGGGAGAGCATCTACATACCCTTGTAGACCGCTAAGCGGAAGCATTTATCAATACGGTTGATGTAGTCGCACAACTTCACGATCTGTTCCGATCAAGCACTGAACGCACGGCACCTCTGTGTTCAGCACATGTTTAGCTCGATGACGTCCTCGCCTTCTCGATCCAGCAAGAGGGGCAAAGTAGTAGATGAGTTCCGGCAGCACAACAACGTGATGACGGTGGTGGTGAAACTATTCCTGCAGGGCTTCGCCAAGCACAATGGTTTGGACGGAGGATGAACTAGCGGGAGAGGGGGCGCCGCACACGGCTTGAGGATTCGTGGTCTGTGGCGCCCCCTCCCCTCCTCACATATATATAGGTGGAGGGGGAGGGGAGGCAGCCTAGGTGCACCCCAAGTGGGCCGGCGGTCGCCCTAGGGGCCTGCCCTCGGCGCCCCCTTCCTTTCTTGGCACGTGGGGAGAAGGCAGGAGTGGAGGCGCCCCCCTTTTCCTTTTTCTCATGTGGAAGAGAAGGCAAGAGGGGGCCGACCCTCTTCCTTCCTTCCCTAGGGCCGGTGGCCATGAGGTGGGTGCGCCAGCCCCCTTGTGGGATGGTGTGCTCCCCTCTTCTTGGCCCGCTAAGCCCAATAACTCTCCATGGCCTCCCGGAACCCCTTCCGGTGATCCGACAAATATTCGATGCATTCTGAAACTCTTCCAGAACCCGAATACTATCATCCTATATATCAATCTTTACCTCTGGACCATTTTAGAGCTCCTCGTCATGTCCATGATCTCATCTGGGAACTCCAACAACATTCGGTCACCAACATAGATAACTCATATAATACTATATCGCCAACGAACATTAAGCGTGCGGACCCTACGGGTTTGAGAATGATGTAGATATGACCGAGACGCTTCTCCGGTTAATAACCAATAGCGGGACCTGGATGCCCATATTAGTTCCTATATATTCTACGAAGATATTTATCGGTCAAACCTTTATGACAACATACGTAGTTCCCTTTCTCTGTCGATATGTTACTTGCCCGAGATTCGATCGTCGGTCTCTCCATACCTAGTTCAATCTCATTACCGGCAAGTCTCTTTACTCGTTCCGTAATACATCATCTTATAACTAACTCCTTAGTCACTTTGCTTGCAAGCTTCTTGTGATGCCGTATTACCGAGAGGGCCCAGAGATACCTCTCCGTCATACGGAGTGACAAATCCCTATCTCGATTCACGACAACTCAACAGACACCTTCAGAGATACCTGTAGAGCACCTTTATGATCACCCAGTTATGAAGTGACGTTTGATAGCACACAAGATATTCCTCCGGTATCCTGGAGTTGCATGATCTCATGGTCGAAGGAATATGTATTTGACATTAAGAAAGCAGTAGCAAAAACTAAATGATCATATGCTATGCTAACGGATGGGTCTTGTCCATCACATCATTCTCCTAATGATGTGATCCCGTTATCAAGTGACAACACATGTCTATTGTTAGGAAACCTTAACCATCTTTTATCAACGAGCCAATCTAGTAGAGGCTCACTAGGGACACGGTATTTGTTTATGTATCCACACATGTACTTAAGTTTTCGGTCAATACAATTCTAGCATGAATAATAAAACTTTATCATGATTAAGGAAATATAATAATAACCACTTTATTATTGCCTCTAGGGCATATTTCCAATAGTCTCCCACTTGCACTAGAGTCAATAATCTAGATTACATAGTAATGAATCTAACACCCATGGATTCTTGGTGCTGATCATGTTTTGCCCATGGAAGAGGTTTAGTCAACGGGTCTCCCACATTCAGATCCGTATGTACTTTGCAAATTTCTATGTCTCCATCCTTGACCTTTTCACGAATGGAGTTGAAGTGTTGCTTGATGTGTTTGGTTCTCTTGTGAAACCTGGACTCCTTGGCTAAGGCAATTGCTCCAGTGTTGTCACTGGACCCGATGCACTGGGTATTACACCCAGATCTGATATGAACTCCTTCATCCAGACTCCTTCATGCGCTGCTTCCGAAGTAGCTATGTACTCCGCTTCACATGTAGATCCCGCCACGACGCTCTACTTAGAACTGCACCAACTGACAGCTCCACCATTCAATATAAATACATATCCAGTTTGAGACTTGGAGTCTTCCGGATCTGTGTCGAAGCTAGCATCAACGTGACCTTTTACGACGAGCTCTTCGTCGCCTCCATAAATGAGAAACATATCCTTGGTCCTTTTTAGGTACTTTAGGATATTCTTGACCGCTATCCAATGATCCACTCCTGGATTACTTTGGTACCTCCCTGCCAAACTTATGGCAAGGCACACATCAGGTCGGGTACACAGCATGGCATACATTATAGAACCTATGGTTGATGCATAGGGAATGACTTTCATTCTCTCTCTATCTTCTACCGTGGTCAGACTTTGAGTCTGACTCAATTCCACACCTTGCGACACATGCAAGAACCCTTTCTTTGACTGGTCCATTTTGAACTTTTTCAGAATTTTGTCAAGGTATGTACTTTATGAATGTCCTATTAAGCGTCTCAATTTATCCCTATAGATCTTGATGCCCAATATGTAAGCAACTTCACCGAGGTGTTTCATTGAAAAAATCTTATTCAAATATCCTTTGATGCTATCCAGAATTTCTATATCATTTCCAATCAGCAATATGTCATCCACATATAATATCAGAAATGCTAAAGAGCTCCCACTCACTTTCTTGTAAATACATGCTTCACCGTAAGTCTGTATAAAATCAAATGCTTTGATGTAACGCCCACGATGCGGCTATATCTCCCACGTGTCGAGGCACGACTTAGAGGCATAACCGCATTGTAGGTATTGTTGCAAGAAGGGTCATCTTCACACAATCCCATGTAATGAACAAGAATGGGATAACGAGAGTTGGCTTACAATCGCCACTTCACACAATACATAAATTAAATTCATACATCATCCAAAATCCACACATAGACCGACTACGGTCAAATCCAAATGAAAATAAGATAACCCCAAATGCTAGATCCCCGATCGTCCCAACTGGGCTCCACTACTGATCATCAGGAAACGAAACATAGTAATGACCACGTTCCTCGTCGAACTCCCACTTGAGCTCGGTTGCGTCATTTGCACTGGTATCGTCGGCACCTGCCACTGTTTTGGTAGAATCTGTGAGTCACGAGGACTCATCAATCTCACACCCGCGAGATCAAGACTATTTAAGCTTATAGGAAAGGATGGTGTAATGAGGTGGAGCTGCAGCAGGCACTAAGCATATATGGTGGCTAACATACGCAAATGAGAGCGAGAAGAGAAGCAACGCAACGGTCGCGAAGCTAGAAATGATCAAGAAGTGATCCTGAAACTACTTACGTGCATACATAACCCAGACCGTGTTCACTTCCCGGACTCCGCCGAAAAGAGACCATCATGGCTACAAACACGGTTGATGTATTTTTAATTAAGTCAAGTGTCAAGTTCTCTACAACCGGACATTAACAAATTCCCATCTGCCTCATAACCGCGGGCACGACTTTCGAAAGATAATACCCTGCAGGGGTGTCCCAACTTAGCCCGTTTAAGCTCTCACGGTCAATGAAGGATAAACCTTCTCCCGGGAAGGCCCGATCAGTCTCGGAATCTCGGTTTACAAGACTTTTCGACAATGGTAAAACAAGACTAGCAAAGCCGCCCGAATGTGCCGACAAATCCCGATAGGAGCTGCACATATCTCGTTCTCAGGGCACACCGGATAAGCGAAGCGTACAGGTACCAACGTAACCCAAGTTGCCAAGGGACGGTCCCGCACGGTGCTCTAGGTTGGACCAGCACTCAGAGGAACACTGGCCCGGGGGTTTAAATAAAGATGACCCTCGGGCTCGCGAAAACCCAAGGGAAAAAGGCTTAGGTGGCAAATGGTAAAACCAAGGTTGGGCCTTGCTGGAGGAGTTTTATTTAAGGCGAACTGTCAAGGGGGTCCCATAAATCACCCAACCGCGTAAGGAACGCAAACTCAAGGAACATAATACCGGTATGACGGTAACTAGGGCGGCAAGAGTGGAACAAAACACCAGGCATAAGGCCGAGCCTTCCACCCTTTACCAAATATATAGATGCATTAATTAAATAAGAGATATTGTGATATCCCAAAATATCCATGTTCCAACATGGAACCAACTTCAACTTCACCTGCAACTAGCAACGCTATAAGAAGGGCTGAGCAAAAGCGGTAACTTAGCCAAACAATGGTTTGCTAGGAAAGGATGGTTAGAGGCTTGACATGGCAATATGGGAGGCATGATATCGCAAGTGGTAGGTAGCGCAGCGTGGCAATAGAACGAATAACTAGCAAAGCAAAGATAGAAGTGATTTCGAGGGTATGGTCATCTTGCCTGCAAGGTTCTCAGAGTTGTCGAAAGCTTGATCCTCATAAGCGTACTCAACAGGTTCCTCGTTCACGAACTCGTCTCCCGGCTCTACCCACAGCAAGAACACAAGCAATGGAACCACAATCAATCACGGGAAATGCACAAGCAACATGATGCAATACGTGCATGATATGCGAGATGTGATATGCGATGCATATGCGTGCTCCGGAAGAAAAATGATGAACAAGGCAGTAACTTGGCAAACCAAGTATGCCACTGGAAAGATGAGATGATTTTGGTCGAAATCGATATAAAGATCACCGGAAACAGATGCACGGTTTGCAAATGACAAGCAAAACAAGAATGACACGATTCTGCGATTAACAGCATGATAGCACTTAGAATACATCAAGTAACTATGCTACAGCACCCCAACATAGAAACAAAGCATATGGCAGTAATCTACAAGAGATGCTTGACAAAAGATGAACACTGAGCTACGGCTAGATCACAATATAACAGGTTCAAACAAGCATGGCAAAAGTGCAAAAGATATCAGCTTAACAGACTTAGAGAAAATACTGGACATGGCTGAAACAACATCAGGTAGCAATGTTCAGAGCAAGCAAAACACATGCTACAGGAACTTAACATAGCAAAACAAGGCATGGCATGAATCTACTAAATTCATAGAACAAAAGTCCCTTATTGTTGGGGATATAACTGCTGGTGTAACCCGCCCAGGAGGGGCCGGGTTACGCTATAGCGATTCATTATATGAAGCCCAATATCAAGCTTGAAGATGGCGGTTCAATAAAGGGCTTAAATCCCGTAGACGACTTAAGGCCCGTAGTGGTAAACCGCCGTAATGGCATGACTTGTGTTGTAAGGCAAGATTAACTAGTCACCGAGCCGGATACTGTTTATAAGTCGGCCGGGACTCTGTAGGCCGCGGGGCGTCAACCCGTGTATATAAGGGGATGACCCGCCGGCGGTTTAAGGCAAGTAACATCAAATCAGTAGCCAGGCATAGCGGATTCGCTCCATGGTCATCGAAACCCTAGTAATTCCACCTCAACTGGAGTAGGCTTTTACCTTCACCGTAAGGGGCCGAACCAGTATAACCCTCGTGTCCTTTGTCCTGCTTTAACCCCTTTAAGCTTCCTAGTTGCGATGGCTCTACGACTAAGTCCTTTCACGAGGACATCTGCCGTGACTATTCCACGACAGTTGGCGCCCACCGTGGGGCCAGCGCACGATGGATTTGAGTTCTTGAAGGGCAGCTTCGAAGGGCTCAAGGGATACGCTGTGGGCCGGATGACCAAGAGTCGTCGCGGCAAGCTCTACATCGACGATGCAGGCTGGGGCCCCGACGCCGGCTCAATCGAGTACGGGTACCGGGTCCCCTTCGGCGGAATCCACGTTTTCATTGGCAAGATCGGCGAGCCGGTCCCTGAGCCGGACATCTGCACCGACCTCATCGAGACGGCTCAGCGTGCGAGACCCGCCCGGACTCTGCCTGCCTTGAAGCATGCTTTCGTGGGATGCATCCACGGAGGACTCTCTGAAGGATCTAGATCTAGCTATGAGACGGCCATCTGCTTTGATGGTGAATCATCCACAGGTGAGACGGACTCGTTGTATCAACTTCGAGATGGCAGGCTCGGGGGCTGTTCCGATGGCGACAGTATTCTGGACCCTTTTGAGCCGCCAAGCCGGGTTGGAATCTTTATGGCCGGCACGCAACCTGTTCAAAACTCCGCCTCTGGGGCAGGAGGCCCTGTGCACTCACCGACTCAGGTGCTGATGGATCTCACGGATAAGATGACTGCCCTGTTAACCGCCACGGTCGTCCCAGCGGATCAAGCTCAACATGATGCAGAGGTGGCACAGTTAAAGCTGGATATAGCATGAGCCAAGGAAGATCTGGCAGCGGAAGGAATTAGGATGGCTGCAGAACGGGCGGCTCTGGACGCCCAGACTCAGCTGATTCAGGCGCAGTCTTTCCGGCTCATGATGGATCAGAACGCATCCAATGAGGTCATGAGAAGGAGGCATCAGAAGGCTCAATCTCGGCTCCCTCCGGTTTATGATCCTCGAAACCTCTTCAACACGCCCGGTGCAGGGCCTAGTAACTCGTCAAAAATCACGGCACCCGGGGCTGGAACGGTTGTTCAGCCGCAAGTGATGGGGCCTCCCCGTGTGAATACTGCCCCACCTCAATACGTGCCAATACCATCGGGTCATTATTCTAATCCATTGGAAAACATGATCGCTGCAGCGGCGCGACTGGCGGCTCTCCCAGTCTCTGTTGGAAAAGGCAGTGCCTAGGAGGCGCTTAGGCACGCCTAGGCGCTAGGCGATGGCCAAACGCCTCGCCTAGGGCATAATGGACGTCTAGGCAGTGCAAGCAAGGAATTGTCTATCCAAACGAGGAATCATGCCATATTGCACTAATATGCCCAAGGGTTCATATTCCAATGGCAGTAGCTGGCATTTAACTTATTTATATGCCCTAAATTAATATTAACACACATATAATACTCACAAATACACCCTGATAGTAAAACTATATTACCGCCTAGGCCGCGCCTAGGGCGCTTAAGCACCGCCTAGGCACTAGGCGAAGGCCAACCGCCTCGCTTACGCCTACCGCTTTTTCCAACCTTGCTCCCAGTCGAGGGTGATTCTCCAACGGCGGTCGAAACCCGCAGGGTCAGAGAACTTCTTTAGACGGCTTTGGCACAACAGGAGGCATATTCATATAGCCGGGACAGGATTCATTCAACCCCTCGTCCAAGCCGGAGCCCAAGTTATAGCAGACACATGGTTTCAGCGGCCGGCTCAAGCAACGTCCGGTGCCGTGACTTGCCAGCTGGCCATGGCCCGGCACATAATGGAGCCTTTAACGCGGTAGATCAAGACAGAGCACGTTAAGAGGCTGAGCAGGCGGCTCAGCTGACAGCTTACCAGCCTTTTCCGGTTCACCCAATAGCTTCTATCGAGGCAGGCATAGCTACGAGGACCGGAGGTGTCCCTTGTCTGGTGCCGGCTCTTCGTAACGAACGTCTGCCCAAAGATTTCAAAGGGCCTAGGAAGGTACCTAATTACACGGCTGATTTACAGCCCGGAGCATGGATTGAAAGCTACGAGATGGCTATGGAGTTGCTGGAGGTCAGTGAAGTGGCGATGGCCAAATACTTCACCATGATGTTGGATGGGACTGCCCGCACCTGGTTGAAGGGACTGCCACCTAATTCCATCGGGTCATGGGCAGAGCTGAAAGCCTGGTTCATCCAAAACTTCAAAGATACATGTAGGCAATCTATGTCAATTGTGGATTTGACTAACTACAAGCAGCAAGAAGGCGAGTCTACAACCCATTGGGTACGCCGGGTCAAAGAAATAATACATTCGTCTGATAAGATGGATGCCGGCTCTGCGGTCTTAATGTTGGAGCAAAATTGTCGTTTTGCGCCCCTGAAGATGAAGCTTGGGCGGCTCAAGCGCGATTGCAACGATTGGGTACGCTGATGGCGGCTCTGGTCAAGTACGCCGACTCTGATAGTACCAAGGATCCCGTGTCTGATGAGGAAAAGACAGGGAAGGGAAAGAAGAATGGCAACGGCAAGGGCCCTCAGCATAACCCGGCGAGTCAAGGAGGTAATAAGCGTAAGGCTGATGATGGTATGGAGTTTGTGGCCAACACCAACGCGCAGGGTAACAATCACCAACGTAAGGGGAGACCGCCTCCCCGGTCTGGCGGGTCAGGCCCGACGCTTGAGCAATTGTTAAATGAGCCCTGTCCAAGGCATGGCTCTAGGGAGAAGCCGGCCATTCATCTATGGAAAGACTGTGCGATCATGAAAGCTTTCAAGAATTCCAACATGTTCAACGGTAACAATGGGCAGGGCGGCGGCTTTCATGGCCCGGGCGGCGGTTCAAATTCCAATTTTCAGAATTCTCAAGGTAATCAAGGTGGTTTTAACCAGCAATCTGGCCAGGGTAATCAGCAGCAGCAGGGGGATACCAGACCCATCCAAAGCAGCTCAACAGTGGACAGTATCATGTGTTTACTACCAGTTTGTGCAAGCGAGACCAGAAGCTTCATAAGAGGGCTGTGAACGCTGTTGAGCCGGCAATTCCACGTTACTTGCGATGGTCTGAGCAGCTGATTGTATGGAGTAGGGAAGATCACCCTCCCCGGGTTGATAATCCCGGTCACCTGGCCTTGGTGGTGGCTCCTCAGGTTGGTGGGTATAAATTCACTAAGGTACTCATGGACGGAGGTAGTAGCATCAACATCCTCTATTATGAGACCTTCCGTCGTATGGGATTAACTGATAAAAGCATCAACCAGTCCAATACTGTTTTCCATGGTGTGGTGCCCGGTAAGTCGGCGTATCCAGTTGTTAAGATCGAGCTGGAAGTAGCCTTTGGAGATGAGTACAACTACAGGGTGGAAAAACTGACTTTTGAGGTGGTCAAAATCAGAAGCCCGTACCATGCTTTATTTGGGCGGCCGGCTTACACCAAGTTCATGGCACGGCCGTGTTACGTATATTTGCAGCTCAAGATGCCGAGTCACAATGGGACCATTACGGTTCATGGCAGCCGAAAGATAGCTTTGGAGCGCGAGGAAGGTGACGCTGCTTACGCTGAATCTGTTTGTGCGACAGAGGAATTGAAGTTTTACAAAGATAATGTTGACCCGGCAGATATGACGTCTTTGAAAAAGCCGACCACGGAGCATGAGCCGGTAATGAAATTTAAGTCGGCCGATGAGACTAAGCTTATTGACTTTGTGCCAGGCGTCTCATGTAAGCAGTTCAGCATCAGTGCCAATCTGGATCTTAAATAGGAAAGCGCGCTCATCGAGTTCATCCGTGAGAACCGGGACATCTTTGCATGGAAACCTTCTGACATGCCGGGTGTACCGAGAGAACTCGCTGAGCACACTCTTAATATTGATCCAAAATTTAAGCCAATCAAGCAATTTCTCTAGCGGTTTAATGAGGAGAGGCGGAAAGCCATTGGTGAGGAAGTAGCCCGGCTCTTGGCGGCCGGGTTCATCGTTGAAGTCTTTCATCCAGAATGGCTAGCTAACCCGGTGCTCGTGCTCAAGAAGAACGGCACCTGGCGTATGTGTGTGGATTATACGGATTTAAACAAGGCTTGTCCGGCTGATCCTTTTGCTCTCCCCCGTATTGATCAAATTATTGATGCTACGGCGGGTTGTGAGCGTTTGAGTTTTTTGGATGCTTACTCTGGATACCATCAGATCAAAATGGCAGTTAAGGACCAAGAGAAGATGGCGTTCATTACCCCTTTTGGAGCCTTATGTTATGTGTCTATGCCTTTTGGGCTCAAGAGCGCCCAGGCGACTTACCAGCGGTGCGTACAGAATTGTCTTCATAATCAGATTGGGCGCAACGTTCATGCCTATGTGGATGATATTGTGGTAAAATCCAGAGAGAAGGAGACCTTGATAGACGATCTGAGGGAGACCTTTGGTAATCTCCGGGTCTACAAGATGATGCTTAACCCGGCCAAGTGTGTTTTTGGTGTTCCTGCAGGCAAGCTCTTGGGTTTTTTGGTTTCTCATAGAGGCATTGAAGGTAACCCGGAGGAGATCAAGGCAATCACCTCTCTGGCTAAGCCGGCGTGTATAAATGACGTCCAGCGTCTGGCGGGTCGGATCGCTGCTTTAAGTCGATTTATAAGCCGGTTGGGTGAAAAGGCCATACCGCTGTATCAGATGATGAAGAAAACAGATGACTTTGTCTGGAGTGATGCTGCCAACGCCGCCTTTGAGGATTTGAAAAGATAGTTAGCTGAACCGCCAATTCTTGCTGCTCCTGTTGATAAGGAACCCTTATTATTGTATGTAGCCGCTAACGCACGAGCCGTCAGTGTGGCCATAGTGGTGGAGCGCAAGGAGGCGGGTAAGGAACATCCGGTTCAGCGGCCAGTTTACTACGTCTGCGAAGTACTCATTGAGTCCAAGCAACGGTATCCACATTGGCAGAAGCTTGTTTATGGGGTATTCATGGCAAGCCGGAAGCTTAAGCAATATTTCCAGGGCCACCCTATCACCGTGGTTAGTTCTGCTCCTTTAGGAGATATCATCCAAAACAGAGAAGCCACAGGAAGAGTCGCTAAGTGGGCCATTGAACTTGGGCCTCATGGTCTAAAGTATGTGCCACGCGCAGCTATCAAATCACAAGCATTGGTAGATTTCATCAACGATTGGACAGAGCTGCAGATGCCTGAAGAGAAACCGGATAACACATACTGGACTATTCACTTCAACGGGTCCAGGCAATTGGAGGGCTCGGGGGCTGGAGTCGTGTTAGCTTCCCCTCGAGGGGACAAATTTTGTTATGTACTACGGTTGATGTTTCCCTGTACTAACAATGCAGCTGAGTACGAGGCCTTGCTCCATGGTCTTCGGATGGCTAAGGAGATGAGCTTAAGCCAGGTAAGGTGCTTTGGCGACTCAGATTTGGTGGCTCAACAAGTATCAGGCAAGTGGGATTCAAAGGACCCCCTCATGGTGGCTTATCGCCGTGAAGTTGATGCCATTGCCGGACATTCTCAGGGTTACCAAGTAGAGCACATTGACCGCAGAAAGAACGAGGCGGTTGATGCCTTAAGCTGGCTGGGCTCTCAGCGAAAGCCGGTGCCGCCTAATACCTTTTTGGATATTCTGCATAACCCTTCTGTCAAGTTACCCACAGAGGAAGACTTGGTTGTTCCAGACCCAGAAGCACAGTTGGTGGCGGCTCTTCATGTTATCCCAGATTGGACAGTGTCATACTTGGCTTACATGACCCGAGGAGAATTGCCTGAGGATGAAATTTTGGCCAAACAAATAACCCGGCGGTCTAAGTCATGATAATTGCCAATGGCGAGTTGCATCATCGCAGTGTCACTGGGGATTTTCAGCATTGTGTTTCCCCTGAGGAAGGTCAAGAAATTTTATGAGAGATTCACGAGGGGGATTGTGGCCATCATGCCGGCTCAAAATCCCTTGTGGCCAAAGCTTTTCGTCACGGTTTTTATTGGCTGACGGCTCATGCTGATGCAGAGGACTTAGTCAGTAAATGTGACGGTTGTCAGAAGTTCTCAAGACGTGCTCACGTGCCGGCTCAAGAGTTGAGGATGATTCCAATCACTTGGCCGTTTGCAGTCTCGGGGCTTGATATGGTTGGACCTTTCAAAAGGTCCAAGGATAAGAAGACCCACCTCTTGGTGGCGGTTGACAAGTTCACAAAGTGGGTTGAGGCAGAGCCAGTTAGTAAGTGTGATGCAGCCACGGCGGTTCAGTTCATGAAAAAGGTGATATTTCGCTTTGGTTTTCCACACAGCATTATAACTGACAATGGTACCAATCTGTCTAAAGGCGCCATGGAAGAATTTTGTCAACGAGAGCATATTCAACTTGATGTTTCATCAGTGGCTCACCCCCAATCCAATGGTCAAGATGAGAGAGCCAATCAGGAAATCTTGAAGGGCATCAAGCCCCGGCTTTTGGTCCCTTTGCAGCGGACGCCGGGTTGTTGGGTGGAGGAGTTACCCTCTGTGATATGGAGCATCAATACTACTCCTAATAGGTCTACGGGTTATACGCCTTTCTTCATGGTTTACGGAGCCGAGGCAGTTCTCCCTAGCGACATCCGTCATGACTCGCCTTGTATGGCGGCTTATGTTGAGGCGGACAATGAACAAGTGCGTCAGGATGCTATTGACTTGTTGGACGAATAGTGTGACGTAGCAGCAGCTCGCTCGGCGATTTACCAACAAGACCTGTGCCGCTATCACAGCCGCTGGGTTAAGTCCAGAACCTTTCAGGAAGGTGACTTGGTGCTCCGGCTCATCCAGGATCAAACAGATGCACACAAGTTATCCCCACCTTGGGAAGGGCCCTTTGTGGTCAGCAAGAACTTGCACAACGGGTCATACTACCTCATCGATGTTCGAGAACACAAAGATTCACGTAAGTCGGAGGAGGAGACCCGCCGGCCGTGGAATATAGCTCAGCTTCGGCCTTATTACACTTGAGCCACCGGCTCTCATAATGTACATACTTCCGTGACAATGTATATTTATGATAAATAATAAAGCAGGACCTCTGTCCTTTTTTTCCCTCAAAGGTAAATGTGCCATTGTTATTTTCATTATGATATCACATGATCACTTGGGGGCTGATCCGACTTACGATCGTATTCGAATCTAGCCGTTAAACATTATGATCACTAGGGGGCTTCCTATTCAAACATAGGTCGTATTCGAACCAAAGAGAACATAGCTGTCGATACCCTTTTGATCGGCACACTTCAGAGCTCTTTGGGGAGTTTCTTGGTCATATTTGAACCATAGCTCAACCCCCTTTGGGAACCGACGTGGATCGTATTCGAATCAGCGTCGTTAAACAACTCTCAAGGTCATTTGGGGGCTTCCTGTTCAAACATAGGTCGTATTCGAACCAAAGAGAATATAGCTGTCGGTACCCTCTTGATCGGCAACGCCAAAGCCACTGGGGGCTATATGATCGTATTCGAATCTTAGCTTAACCCCTTTGGAACGGTTTTCTGGTCGTATTCGAATCAGAAGCCTCCAAAATTTTTGAAGTCGTTTTTTGCAAACAATTTTTTGGATTTTATTTGAAGTTCTTTTTGATCATGTCTAAAGTGTTCAAGGGTGGTTCCTATTCCACCGGCTTAACCTTGATCAATAAAGATGATCGCATATAATAAACATCGTATTACAGAGTTGGGTTCTCACCCTCATTGTTCGGGTCACATAAACTGGAAGTGTAATCGAAGCGTCACATGTATGCTGTTATGGTTGTCTCAAAGATATAATTGAGAACCGGTTTTTTTTATGATTTTGATTCATACTCCAGGCTATATGTAAAATATATGACCCTCTATGCGGTAAGCCGCCAAGGGACTTGTAATTTGTTCTCTATGCAGGACAGTTAAAGGCAGCCCTTTAAACATAAGGAAAGAAGAGGATCAGCATAAAACAGGGGAATATAAGATGGCGGCTTAAATAGTTTTGAGCGCCACACAAGTGCGCGATGGCATGACAAAAATAAGTGTTCTCCTACTCTATTGCATGACACCCCGAGTCCAAATAGTGAAGCATTGTTTTTTATCAAGACATAAATATGAGCCGCCTAAGGGATCAAAGGTGTTGTTGGGCCGACGCTTCCGGTTCATCCCTTTCCACTCCGCCGGCTGCTTCCCTGTCCTGGAAAGTTGATGATTTCCAGTCAATGCCACTCAAGGCTTCAAATTCAGCTTCATCATCAATTAACCCGGCCAAATCAACTTCAGGGGCGAAGGTATGCTTACGAGTCGGAGGGATCAGGCTGATTGCTTCATAATGTGGTGTTGGAATTCTCTGATTCTCGGCGTCATAACCCGGTTGGTATTTGGTAAGATCCGTGTCATTACCGATCAGAGTGGCCACAGGGCGTATGTCCTTCACGCAAGCGGCAAAATCCTTCTGGTCAAAGGGAGTGCCGTCCTCCTTCAAACTGGGATACCCAAGGGCGATATCGGCCGGGTCTAGCTCCAGTAGCCACGCCTTGGCCCGGCTTAAAGCAGCTATGGCTCCGGCTCTTGCAGAAGCTCGTCTCCATTCCTGGAATCGTTGAGGTAGCATGGCAAGCCGCCTTAGCACATCCGCCAGATGAGTGGGAACTTCATTTGACAGAGCCACGACGGCTAAGGCACGTTGTGACCCGGTGTAGAGTTGTTCCACCAGGGTATAAACGGCCTTCAGTTTTGTCAGCATGTTCTGGTTGAGATTGGCACTCCTGGAGCCTGCATTACAAGGTCAGGTGAGGTGAGAACAATTGAGATGTTTGTTGAAAAAGATTCAAGCTAGCCAACACTTACAGAGTAACTTACCAAAGATTGCTGAGACCATCTGAGATATATGGCGTTTTAAGCCGGATAGCTCGGCGGTTGTTTCTACGAGAGTGGCCTCCGCTTGTTCAGCCCGGTTGAGCAAGGTGGTCTTTTCATCCGCCCAGGCCTTTCTCTCTGCCTCAAACTTCTTTTTCAATTTCTCTTGTGCGGATACACTGAATTCAAACTTGGAATTTGCCTTTTGGGTTTCCCTTTCTTGAGTTTTCAGGCGATTCTTCAAGTCGGAGATCTCCGATTCAAATTGCTTAATGGTGGCATGTATAAATTCCGGGTTACAGTTAGGATTATCATAATGCAACATTAAGTCCCAAGCACTTTGCAAGCAAAGATACTTGGCACTTGGGGGCTAATGTATGCTAAAGAGCTCTAATTACAGTGGCGGTTCATGGAAATAAAGTCCCAAGCATTTTGCAAGCAAAGATACTTGGCACTTGGGGGCTAATGCATATTGCTGTTCAAGTACTTGGTTAAAATACGGTGAAGACCGGTTCAAATATGTTGTCTAAACCGGCCCTTGGGTGCTATCGGATAAGCCGGTTTTCTTGCAGTGATTATTAAGCTGGTGATAAGTCCATAACATATTTCATCATAAGTAATAGACTTGGGGGCTGGCATAGTAAGGATAACTAAGGAACAAGCAACAAGAGTCATGCCTCAGATTTTTGGTGTATTTGTTTCACCATATCAACTTCCAGATCCCGGCTGTTGTGCACTTGGTTTACATAACCAGAGACGATTTCTCCAATACTCAGATGAGCATAATCAGTGACATCCAGCCAGGTTTTGCGGCGTTCCAGAAGTTCTTCTTTGGCGGAGCACTTGGCCAGCGCAGTGGGTCTCCCCGGTTCAACGAATTCAGTCCGGATGATTTCGACGTCCAGGTCATTCGCCTTGGCTGGGCTAGGGTTCTCCGGGTTCTCAGAACCTTCCATCGCTTGTTCAACGGACGGATCAGTGGTGAAAGTTGGAGTATCATGGGCTGGTTCAGGCGGCGGCTCATGAGCGGAAGTATCAGGAGCAGCCGTTCTGAGCTCCGGTTCAGCAAGGATTGGCTCTTCGGCTGGCTTACTTCTCTTCGTCCTCTTGCTGGGCTTTACTTGTACACTGAAAATTAAAGGGTTAGCACAAAAACATGAGTAAGATAAGCACAAGATAAACAGATTATCATTACCCTGGAACGGTTTTAAAAGCCAGCATGCTGGACTGCATTGATTCGCCGGAGGAAGGTGAAGTTCCTTGATAGTTTGAGTCAGAGGAATTGAGTGGTTGACGAGTGAAACCCGCCAAAGGATACAAAGAATATAAATCAGAGGTAACCTCAATTCGGTGTTTTCTTGTTGCATCGGGTAAGCCGGAGGAGAGGTCCGCATCTTTACTGGTCCAGGTCTGCCTCCGACTCTCGTGAATCTGTTGCTTCAAAAGAAATTGAGGATCTTGATAAGCTAAAGGATGTGAAAATCTTACTTTCCGGGTTACCCTTCGGACTTTCTGTCTCGGCAAAGGCTCGGAGTCGGAGGAAATTATAGTTACCTCTTTAGTTACTGCATGACTTGCCCCCGTATCCTCCTGCTGATAATCAGTGTCAATAAGATGGTTAAAGAAGGAGCCTAAAGAGTCAAGAGTTACCTCTGACTTGGAGGTATCGTCCAGATGAAACATATCCGAGGCGCTAGGTTTGTTTCCCTTCTTACGGGCAGCGGCTTTCCTGGCCTTTCTGGCTTTCTTTGCAGCCTCATGGTCATACTTGACCTTCCAGAATTTATCACCAGCCTGTAAAATATAGCAAGAGTTTTTGAGTAAAGATGAAATTATCGAAGTGGAAAGTAAGATGCTCAAGTTAATGGTTTACCGCTGGAGCCGGGTTAGCCTTGCAGAAAGGACTTAAGCCCGCTTTCCCGCAATCTGCCAGGCTCTCGTTCAGAAGAGACTTGGTCATGTCATCAACGACATCTTCAGGTAAGTCGTCAGGACTGTGCCGTAGAGGATCATTTTTCTGGCCTGTATAATCGCACATCAAGCCGGGGCGACGGCTCAAAGGAATCACCCGCCAGGCAATCCAAACCCGGACCAAGTCAATGCCGTTTAGGCCATTACCCAGAAGAGCTTTGATCTTGTTTATGGTGGGGGCAAGTGTCTGACGTTCAGCCGGAGATAATTTATCTGGTAAGGGATGAGTTGACTCCAGGCGCAGGGCGCGAAAGCCGGGCAAAGGGTTCTCATTAGCCGAAGAAGTGTCTTGACAGTAGAACCATGTCTGGTTCCAATCTTTATTAGGGTGACTCGGCGGCTCGGCATAAGGGAAGAGACAATCTCTACGTCGCTGGATTGAGATTCCGCCAAGCTCCAAGCTGGGCCCGTGGGCACATTCGTTTTGACGGTTCAGATAAAATAACTCTCTAAAGAGTAGTATGTTGGGTTCTTCTCCAAGGTACACCTCACAGAATACTTGGAAATTGTAGATGTTTGACACGGAATTGGGTCCGATCTCTTGAGGCCGCAGGTCAAAAAAGTGCAAGACATCTCTGAAATTTTTTGAGCCGGGTGGAGCAAAGCCCGGGCTCATGTGATCAGTAAAAATGACAACTTCCCCATCCTTGGGTTGAGGTTTTTCTTCTGACGAGTCAGGAGCACGATAAGACAAGATCTCTTTCTTCGGCAGATGACCAGTCTTCACAAAACCGTCTAAGATGCTATCAGTGACGGTGGATTTAACCCAGTTGCATGTGATGGGTGCTTTGGGAGCCTTGGGCGGCATTATGAAGGATGGAAGCCTATGACAAAATAAAAATTTCCGGTTCAAATTTAAGCCGGAGAAAATATTTCAATTCATATTCAAGATGGCGGCTTACGAAGGGGCCTAATGATATATGGATAATTGTGTCAGATTGTTTAAGCCGCCATGGGAAACAGTAGCAATTAAATTATTTAAATCTACCCTGGGCGTCAGGATTATTCATTGAGCATTGCCTCTTTAAGCCGGCGATAAGAGTCACCATGGCTAACGGATACAGTTTTTTGCCTAAGTATCGCACAAACAGATTTCACAGGTTGTAGCTGCTATTTTGGATCAAACAGTGGTTCAGAAAAGAAAATAGTCTAGACCTAAAAACTAGTACAGATGAGTTCGTGAGCTCTAATGAGGTCTTATTACAAGCAAAAGGGATCTGCTAGTATTGAAAATGGATGTGAAGCAACTACCGCATGAGTTCCATACTACTTTTGGATCAAATAAAGCCGCGGTAGAGGAGCTACGAAGAAACTGTGTTGAACCATGAAGAACACGGAAGAACTTGAAAACCCTAAATGCAGATCTGAAGTGCGGGAAGGTGAAGACTTACAGCCGTAGATTTACTGCAGAGGATCACCGCCGTTCTCTGGTCGATTCAGGTTGATGCAGCGGCCAAGATAGACGAAGATGAGGTGCTCTGCTGCGGCGGCGGCGGCGGAGCTCGAGAAGCAGCGGAGTCGCGAGAGGAAGAAGATGACAGAAAGGGGGAGAATGAAGAAAGACCTAAAGGCCGTGCGTATTTATAAGGGAAGACTGATAAGTGGGCGCGAAAAACAAGGAGGCCGAAAACATGATTATCCAACTACAGCGACGCCTCGATTTTCGGGATGGTCATTAAGATAAAGATCCGTTGAGATAGACAGAATAAAAATGAATTTAATGGAAGATAACGTCATGGCGGGTTATCATGAATCCAGAAGATGACGTCATGGCGGGTTATAACTTTTGCACAGACAGAAGCCAGAAGGTTTTTTCTTAAAGTATTGAAGATTGACATGAACCGGTTCAAATCAATCTGGGGCCTAATGTTGGGAATATAACTGCTAGTGTAACCCGCCCAGGAGGGGCCGGGTTACGCTATAGCAATTCATTATATGAAGCCCAATATCAAGCTTGAAGATGGCGGTTCAATAAATGGCTTAAAGCCCGTAGACGACTTAAGGCCCGTAGTGGTAAACCGCCGTAATGGCATGACTTGTGTTGTAAGGCAAGATTAACTAGTCACCGAGCCGGATACTGTTTATAAGCCGGCCGGGACTCTGTAGGCCGCGGGGCGTCAACCCGTGTATATAAGGGGATGACCCGCCGGCGGTTTAAGGCAAGTAACATCAAATCGGTAGCCAGGCATAGCGGATTCGCTCCCTGGTCATCGAAACCCTAGTAATTCCACCTCAACTGGAGTAGGCTTTTACCTTCACCGTAAGGGGCCGAACCAGTATAACCCTCGTGTCCTTTGTCCCGCTTTAACCCCTTTAAGCTTCCTAGTTGCGATGGCTCTACGACTAAGTCCTTTCACGAGGACATCTACCGTGACTATTCCACGACACTTACTGACCATGAGTCAAAAAGGATCAGAAGATATGATGGCACCCATGTAAACATAGCAAGTTTCGTTAACAGGTTTCAGACTTAGCAGAAAAACAGAGCATGGCATTAACAGAAATTATGAGGGCATCTTTGTGAGCTCGATGCACTCATCACAAAGCAATGCATGACAAAACAAACATACCTACAGCAAGATGGCATGCTTATGAAGCTAACCATGGCAAGAGCAAGTTCATAGCATGTATGGATCAACTACAACAACCTTGGCAAAATTGAATATCATGTTAACATTCTGCCAGGAACATTTTATAGCAAAAGTAGAGCAAGATTAAGACATGCTAGGGCACTCCATAATTGCAAACAGGGGCATGGATGGATAGAGCACAACTATATCTATAAAACATCCTTACTGAACATACTCAAAATAAGCATGGATCTCACTGTAGACACATGGATACATGGCAACAAAATAACAGCAGGTAAAAGACAGCAAAAATTCTAAGACCCTGAAAACAGAAACATCAGGAAGCCTAGTTTGCATGCTTGTGCTAGTAACCACATAGATCACAAAAATACATGGCATACACCTCTCTAAAGATGGCATGGCATAGATCAAAACACCTGTAGAGCTCATGCCCATAAGATGCACACATCAAATGCAACAAAAATAACAAAACATCAAGTTCTGATAAGTAACAGCAGTAAACATCATATATCACTCTTGCACCAGAGATTTGGGCATCAAGATGGACTCAAACGAGCATGGCACAATGGAACAAAATGAAGAGCATCTCATGATGAACATTTTGATATATCATGCACGCAAAACGGAGCAGTATGCAGTGAGATATGACATGATGAATAATGCAACATATTGTGACAAAAGAAAAAACTTGGGGGAAATTCGGGGTCAACCTCTCCAGATCTGGCACGCGAACCGAGGCAGGGCGGCTCGCCGGATCCGAGGCGTGCGGCGGCCGGAGAAGGGGCGGCGAAGGGCGGCGAGGCGTGGATGGAGGCGATGGGCGGCGGGGCGGACGCGCGGGCTCGGGGCCGCGGCGCCGGCGGGAGTGGAGGAGGCGGCGTGGGGCGCGGAGGAGCGGCGACGGCCGGTGGAGACCCGGACGGCGCCGGCGAGGCTCGAGGCAGCGGCGGTCGGGATCCGCACGGGCGCGGCGGCGGGCGGCGACTCGGGCGACGGGGACGCGGGCGCGGGGGCCGGGAGGGCCCCGCCTGGGCCCCGGCGGGCCGGCGCGCGGCGGCGCGGGGAAGTGGGCGCGGGACACGTGTCAATGCACGGTTGGCTCACAGCGGCGGGCGGACATGTCCGTCGGTGGAGAGAAGTGTCCGGCGGCGCGGAGGGGAAGAAGGCTAGGGTTGCACCGCGAATTTGGAAGGGGAAGGCATATATATAGGTAGAGGGAGCTAGGAGACTCAAAATGGAGTGCGATTTTCGCCCACACGATCGTGATCGAACGACCGAGAGCATGGAGGGGACTTAGATGGGTTATTGGGCTGTTTGGAGGGGGGGTTTTGCTGCAACACACAAAAGGCCTTTGCGGTTACCCGGTTAACCGTTGGAGCATCAAACGACCTCCAAATGGAACGAAACTTGACAGGTGGTCTACCGGTGGTGTACCAAGGCCACTTGGCAAACCTTGGTCCATTCCGAGAACGTTTAACACCCGCTCACGAAAAGAAACAAGAGGGGTGCGCCGGTGCATGTGGGAGTGTCGGATTGCAAAATGGACAACGGGGAAAATGCTCAGATGCATGAGACGAAACACGTATGCAAATGAGATGCGCATGATGACGTGATATGAGATGCATGACATGAACAAAATACAAAACGAAAGACAAAACCCGACCACGGAGGGAATATCATAACACATAGCCGAAAATGGCAAGAGTTGGAGTTACAAATATGGAAAGTTACATCCGGGGTGTTACATTTGATTACCTCATCAAAGCGTATATTCCAACTCTGAGATGCTTGCGCCAGTCCATAGATGGATCGCTGGAGCTTGCACACTTTTTTAGCACCCTTAGGATCGACAAAACCTTCTGGTTGCATCATACACAGCTCTTCTTTAAGAAACCCGTTAAGGAATGCATTTTTGACATCCATTTGCCACATTTCATAATAAAAAAATGCGGCAAGCTAACATGATTCTGATAGACTTAAGCGTCGCTACGGGTGAGAAAGTCTCATCGTAGTCAACCCTTGAACTTGTCAAAAACCTTTTGCGACAAGTCGAGATTTGTAGATAGCGATATTACCATCAGCATCTGTCTTCCTCTTGAAGATCCATTTATTCTCAATGGCTTGCCGATCATCGAGCAAGTCCAGCAAAGTCCACACTTTGTTCCCATACATGGATCCTATCTCAAGTTTCATTGCCTCAAGCCATTTGTCGGAACCTGGGCTCATCATAGCTTCTTCATAGTTCATAGGTTCGCCATTGCCTAACAACATGACTTCCAGGACAGGATTACCATGCCACTCTGGTGCGGTACATGTTCTGGTCGACCTACGAGGTTCAGTAGTAACTTGATCCGAAGATTCATGATCATCATCGTTAGCTTCTTCTCTAGTTGGTTTAGGCATCACGGGAATGGTTTTCTCTGATGTGCTACTTTCCAATCCGAGAGAAGGTACAACTATGTCATAAAGTTCCTTTCCTCCCACTCACTTCTTTCAAGAAAAACTCCTTCTCTAGAAATGACCCATTCTTAGAAACAAAGATCTTGCCTTCGGATCTGTGGTAGAAGGTATACCCAATAGTTTCTTTAGGGTATCCTATGAAGATGCACTTCTCCGCTTTGGGTTCAAGCTTATCAGGCTGAAGCCTTTTGACATAAGCGTCGCATCCCCAAACTTTAAGAAACGACAGCTTAGGTTTCTTGCCAAACCATAGTTCATACGGTGTTGTCTCAACGGATTTAGCCGTGCCCTATTTAACATGAATGCATATGTTTCTAATGCATAACCCCAAAATGATAAAGGCAAATCGGTAAGAGACATCATATAGAATGCACCATATCTAATAAAAACAGGTACGACGTTCGAACTCACCATTACGCTGTGGTGTTCTAGGTGGCGTGAGTTGTGAAACAATTCCACATTGTTTTAAATGAAGGCCAAACTCATAACTCAAATATTCACCTCCGTGATCAGATTGTAGAAATTTTATTTTCTTGTTACGATGATTCTCCACTTCATTCTGAAACTCTTTGAACTTTTCAAATGTTCCAGACTTGTGTTTCATTAGATATACCCATACCTACTCAAATCATCTGTGAAGGTAATTATAAAATAACGATACCCACCGCGTGCTTCAACACTCATCGGACCGCATACATCGGTATGTATTATTTCCAATAAGTCATTAGCTCGCTGCATTGTTCCAGAGAATGGAGTTTTAGTCATCTTACCCATGAGGCATGGTTCGCAAGTATCAAATGATTCATAATCAAGTGATTCCAAAAGTCCATCCGCATGGAGTTTCTTCATGCGCTTTACACCAATATGACCTAAACGGCAGTGCCACAAGTATGTTGCACTATCATTATCAATTTTGCATCTTTTGGCATCAATATTATGAATATGGGTATCACTATGATCGAGATTCAACAAGAATAGACCATTCACTAAGGGTGCATGACCATAAAAGATGTTACTCATAAAAATAGAACAACCATTATTCTCTGACTTAAATGAATAACCATCTCGCAATAAACAAGATCCAAATATAATGTTCATGCTCAACACCAGCACCAAATAACAATTATTGAGGTCTAAAACTAATCCGGAAGGTAGATGTAGAGGTAGTGTGCCGACAGCGATCACATCAACCTTGGAACCATTTCCAACGCACATTGTCACCTCGTCCTTAGCCAATCTTCGTTTATTCCGCAGATCCTATTTCAAGTTACAAATATGAGCAACCGAACCAGTATAAAATACCCAGGCGCTAGTACGAGCATTAGTAAGGAACACATCAATAACATGTATATCAAATATACCTTTGTTCACTTTGCCATTCTTCTTATCTGCCAAGTACTTGGGGCAGTTCCGCTTCCAGTGACCATTTCCCTTGTAGTAGAAGCACTCAGTTTTAGGCTTGGGTCCAGCTTTGGGCTTCTTCACGGGAGTGGCAACTTGCTTGCCATTCTTCTTGAAGTTCCCTTTCTTTCCCTTGCCTTTTTTCTTAAAATTGGTGGTCTTGTTAACCATCAACACTTGATGCTCTTTCTTGATTTCTACCTTTGCGGCCTTAAGCATCGCGAAAAGCTTGGGAATTGTTTTCTCCATCCCTTGCATATTATAGTCAATCATGAAGGCTTTTTAGCTTGGTGGCAGTGACTGAAGAACTCTATCAATGACACTCTCAGCTGGAAGATCAATTCCCAACTGAGTCAAGTGGTTGTGGTACCCAGACATTCTGGGTATGTGTTCAGTAACTGAACTGTTCTCCTCCATCTTACAACTAGAGAACTTGTTGGAGACTTCATATCTCTCAACCCGGCCATTTGCTTGAAATATTAACTTCAGCTCTTGGAACATCTTATATGCTCCGTGGTGTTCAAAACGCTTTTAAAGTCCCGGTTCCAAGCCGTAAAGCATGGCACACTGATCTATCGAGTAGTCATCAGATCGAGCCTGCCAGACGTTCACAACGTCTGCATCAGCTCCTGTAGTAGGTCCGTCACCTAGCGGTGCATCAAGAACATAATTCTTCTGTGCAGCAATGAGGATAATCCTCAAGTTACGGACCCAGTCCGTGTAGTTGCTATCATCACCTTTCAACTTAGCTCTCTCTAGGAACGCATTAATATTCAAGGGAACGGTAGCATGGGCCATTGATCTACAACATAGATGTGCAAAAACTATTAAGACTAAGTTCATGATAAATTTTAGTTCAAATAATCAACTAACTAAAGAACTCCCACTTAAATCAACATACCTCAAGTTGTCTAAGGTCCTGTTCGGCTCTCTACCTACTATCCAGCTCCACTATTTTGGCCTGCAGCTCCGCCGGCTCCGCTAGCTCAGTCTGGAGCGCAGGGACTCCGAACACTCCCTAAGTGATACATGAGCCAAATCAACTAACCCATGTCCGATCATCATGTGAGATGGGGTAGTCTTCAATGGTGAACATCTCTATGTTGATTATATCTACTATATGACTCACGTTCGACCTTTCGGTCTCCAGTGTTTCGAGACCATGTCTGTACATGCTAGGCTCATCAAGTTTAACCCAAAGTATTCTGCATGTGCAAAACTGGCTTGGGTTTAGGGATAATCAGGCTCGAACTGATGACTTCCACCACGTCAAGGTGACACTCTACCGCTGAGTTATATCCCTTCCCCGTCCCATCGAGAAAGAGAATTAACGAATCCTAAGGCAAAGGGGCGAGAAACTCAAGGCCACTCTTCCTCCGGGCTTTCTTTCCGCACTTCAAGAATTGACCCCTGAACTACCTTTGCCCGCCTTTTCTTGTAGAATCCATTCCCCCTCTTTTATATATTTAGAATTCTTTTAGGGCTAGTGGAATGAGGCTGGAACCCATCAATATCGCTAAACCGGGAGAGTTGCTTGTGTTGGGTTCAAAGTTTCACACCCGTTGTATGTGAACGTAGAATCTATGACACCCGATCATCACGAGGTGCTTTAAAACGATGAACTTTAGCAACGGTGCATACTCAGGGAGAACACTTTTATCTTGAAATTAAGTGAAGGGATCATCTTATAAGCTACCGTTGTTCTAAGCAAATAAGATGCATAAAGGATAAGGGACAATTGATTTTATGCCCCTAGTTGGGTCACACTCGGCAGGTTTACCCCTAGTTTTCAAAAACACTCGTTCACGCCCAAACCACTTTGTTCGTCTTATGCTTTTGCCATTTGACCGTTTGACCATGAATTCAAGAAATTCATAACAAATTCATACTAACTCAGAAAAATGCGAATAAAATATCAAAATGTTAAGAAAAACATCACCTATACGTGCATGTGATTTGCACTCATGGAAAAAATGTTGGGAAGTCCCCATCTTAGTTTGAGCTCATATGATCTCAACACGAACAGTAAAATCTGAAGAAAAAAATGAAAAACAATTCAAAAAATTCTTAAATTTTTTCGTGGCAAACATTGGCCAATGTTTTGAGTGCTTGCCAAGTTTCATCAGGGAATGACATTCATGGAAGCCGTGGCAAAAAAACAAAATTAGCACTCCAAAATGCTTATGTTTTTAGCATTGGTTTGTTTTTTTCACCATGACTTCGACGAATGTCATTCCCTTATGAAACTTGGCAAGAACTCAGAACAATGGTCAATGTTTGCCACCTAAAAAATTTAGAATTTTTAGATTTTTTTTCATTTTTTTGGATTTTACTATTCAAGCTGAGATCATAGGATCTCAATCTAAGATGGGGACCTCCTAACACATTTTTCATGAATGCAAATGACATGCACATATAGGTGATGTTTTTATGAACATTTTGATATCTTATTCACATTTTTCTGAGTAAGTATGAATTTGTTATGATTTTTTAAGTGATGGCCAAACGGTCAAAGGGCAAAAGCATAAGACGAGCAAAGTAGTTTGGACAGGAACAAGTGTTTTCAGAAACTAGGGGTAAACCTGTCGGGGGGACACAACTAAGGGCACAGAATTAATTATCCCAAAGGATTAACATCACATGCAAAAATATGTGACATGATATGGCCACCATCATCTTGTGCTTTTGATCTCCATCTCCAAAGCAACGACATGATGTCCATTGTCACCGGGGCAACACCTTGATCTCCATCGTTGCATCGGGGTCGTCTCGCCAACTATTGCTTCTACAACTATTGTTAACGCATAGCGATAAAGTAAAGCAATTACATGGCGCTTAGTGATTGACACGCATGTCATACAATAATTTCAAGACAACCCTAAGGCTCCTGCCGGTTGTCGTACTCATCGACATGCAAGTCGTGAACTTATTACAAAACATGATCATCTCATACATCAACATATATCATATCACGTCTTGACCATATCACATCACAACATACCCTGCAAAAACATGTTAGACGTCCTCTACTTTGTTGTTGCAAGTTTTACGTGACTGCTATGGGCAACTAGCAAGAACCGTTCTTACCTACGCAAAACCACAAGGGTCATTATCAAGTTGCAATTTAACCTTCTGGAAGGACCACCGTAGTCAAATTAGATTCAACTAAAGTGGGAAGACCGACACCCGCCAGCCACCTTTATGCAAAACAAGTTGCATGTTAGTCGGTGGAACCGGTGTCATGTACGTGGACATGTAAGGTTGGTTCGAGCCGCTTCATCCCATAATACCGCCAAATCAAAATAAGACATTGGTGGTAAGCAATATGAACATCACCGCCCACAACTCCTTTGTGTTCTACGCATGCATATCATCTACGCATAGACCTGTCTCTGATACCACTGTTGGGGAATGTTGCATGGAAAACAAAAAAAATCTACGCACACGCAAGATCTATCCATGGAGATGCATAGCTACGAGAGAGGGAAGCATCTACATACCCTTGTAGATCGCTAAGCGGAAGCATTTATCAACGTGGTTGATGTAGTCGTACATCTTCACGGCCCGTTCCGATCAAGCACCGAACGCAGGGCACCTTTGCATTCAGCACACGTTCAACTCCATGACGCCCTCGCCTTCTTGATCCAGCAAGAGGGGCGAGGTAGTTGATGGGTTCCGGCAACACGACGGTGTGATGATGGTGGTGGTAAAACTATTCCCGCAGGGCTTCGCCAAGCACAACGGTTTTGGACGGAGGATGAACTAGAGGGAGAGGGGGCGCTGCACACGGCTTGGGGATTCGTGGTCCGTGGCGCCCCTCCCCTCCTCGCATATATATAGGTGGAGGGGGAGGGGAGGCAGCCTAGGCACACCGCAAGGGGGCCGCCGGCCGCCCTAGGGGCCCGCCCTAGGCGCGCCCCTTCCTTTCTTGGCGCGTGGGGAGAAGGCACGAGGGGAGGCGCGCCCCCTTTTCCTTTTTCACATGTGGAAGAGAAGGCAAGAGGGGACCGGCCCTCTTCCTTCCTTCCTCCCCTAGGGCCGGCGGCCATGAGGTGGGCGCGCCAGCCCCCTTTGTGGGCTGGTGTGCTCCCCTCTTCTTGGCCCGCTAAGCCCAATAACTCCCCGTGGCCTCCCGAAACCCCTTCCGGTGATCCGATAAATATCTGCATTCCGAAACTCTTCCAGAACCCGAATACTATCATCCTATATATCAATATTTACCTCCGGACCATTCCGGAGCTCCTCGTCATGTCCGTGATCTCATCCGTGAATCCGAACAACATTAGGTCACCAACATAGATAACTCATATAATACTATATCATCAACGAACGTTAAGCGTGCGGACCCTACGGGTTCGAGAATGATGTAGACATGACCGAGACGCTTCTCCGGTCAATAAACAATAGCGGGGCCTGGATGTTGGGGAACGTAGTATTTCCAAAATATTACGTACGATCACGCAAGATCTATCTAGGAGATGCATAGCAACAAGCAGGAAGAGTGTGTCCACGTACCCTCGTAGACCGAACGCGGAAGCGTTTAGTAATGCGGTTGATGTAGTCGAACGTCTTCGTGATCCAACTGATCCAAGTACCGAACGTACGACACCTCCGCGTTCAGCACATGTTCAGCTCGATGGCGTCCCTCGATCTCTTGATCCAGTTGAGGACAAGGGAGAGTTTCGTCAGCACGACAGCGTGGTGACAGTGATGATGAAGTTACCGGCGCAGGGCTTTGCCTAAGCACTACGACCATATGACCGAGGTGTGTCACTGTGGAGGGGGGCACCGCACACGGTTAAGAGAAACTTGTGTGTTCAAGGGTGACCCCTGCCCCCGTATATAAAGGAGGGGAGGGGAGGACGGCCGACCCCTGTAGGGCGCGCCAGGAGAGAGGAGTCCTACTAGGACTCCAAGTCCTAGTAGGATTCCACCTCAAGGAAGGGGGAAGAAGGAAGGGAGAGGGGGAAGGGAAGGAAAGGGGCGCGCCGCCCCCTTCCCCTAGTCCAATTCGGACCCAAGGAGGGGGGCGCACGGCCAGCCCCTGGTGACCCTTCTCTCTCCCCACTAAGGCCCATTAGTGCCCCCGGGGGGTTCCGATAACCCTCTAGCACTCCGATAATTATCCGGTACCTCCCGAAACTCATCCAGTGTCTGAATAACACCGTCCAATATATCAATCTTTATGTCTCGAGCATTTCAAGACTCCTCGTCATGTCCGTGTTCTCATCTGGGACACCGAACAACCTTCGGTCATCAAATCACATAAACTCATAATACAAATCGTCATCGAACGTTAAGCGTGCGGACCCTACGGGTTCGAGAACTATGTAGACATGACCGAGACACATCTCCGGTCAATAACCAATAGCGGAACCTGGATGCTCATATTGGCTCCTACATATTCTACGAAGATCTTTATCGGTCAAACCGCATAACAACGTACGTTCTTCCCTTTGTCATCGGTATGTTACTTGCCCGAGATTCGATCGTCGGTATCATCATAACTAGTTCAATCTTGTTTCCGGCAAGTCTCTTTACTTGTTCCGTAATGCATCATTCCATAACTAACTCATTAGTCACATTGCTTCCAAGGCTTATAGTGATGTGCATTACCGAGAGGGCCCTGAGATACCTCTCCGATACACGGAGTGACAAATCCTAATCTCGATCTATGCCAACTCAACAAACACCATCGGATACACCTGTAGAGCATCTTTATAATCACTCATTTACGTTGTGATGTTTGATATCACACAAGGTGTTCCTCCGGTATTCGGGAGTTGCATAATCTCATAGTTAGAGGAACATGTATAAGTCATGAAGAAAGCAATAGCAATAAAACTAAACGATCATTATGCTAAGCTAACGGATGGGTCTTGTCCATCACATCATTCTCCGATGATGTGATCCCGTTGATCAAATGACAACACATGTCTATGGTCAGGAAACTTAACCATCTTTGATTAACGAGCTAGTCAAGTAGAGGCATATTAGGGACACTCTGTTTGTCTATGTATGCACACATGTACTAAGTTTCCGGTTAATACAATTCTAGCATGAATAATAAACATTTATCATGATATAAGGAAATATAAATAAAAACTTTATGATTGCCTCTAGGGCATATTTCCTTCAGTCTCCCACTTGCACTAGAGTCAATAATCTAGTTCACATCACCATGTGATTTAATAGCAATAGATCACATCACCATGTGATTAATACCCATAGTTCACATCGCCATGTGACCAACACCCAAAGGGTTTACTAGAGTCAGTATCTAGTTCACATCACCATGTGATAACACCCAAAGAGTACTAAGGTGTGATCATGTTTTGCTTGTGAGAGAGGTTTAGTCAACGGGTCTGCCATATTCAGATACGTATGTATTTTGCAAATTTCTATGTCTACAATGCTCTGCACGGAGCTACTCTAGCTAACTGCTCCCACTTTCAATATGTATCGAGATTAAGACTTAGAGTCATCCGGATCAGTGTCAAAGCTTGCATCGATGTAACCCTTTACGACGAACTTTTTATCACCTCCATTACTGAGAAACATATCCTTATTCCACTAAGGATAATTTTGACCGCTGTCCAGTGATCCACTCCTGGATCACTATTGTGCCCTCTTGCCAAACTCATGGTGAGGTACACATTAGGTCTGGTACACAGCATAGCATACTTTATAGAACCTATGACTGAGGCATAGGGAATGACTTTTCATTCTCTTTCTACTTTCTGTCGTGGTCGGGTTTTGAGTCTTTACTCAACTTCACACCTTGCAACACAGGCAAGAACTCCTTCTTTGACTGTTCCATTTTGAACTACTTCAAAATCTTGTCAAGGTATGTACTCATTGAAAAAACTTATCAAGCGTCTTGATCTATCTCTATAGATCTTGATGCTCAATATGTAAGTAGCTTCACCGAGGTCTTTCTTTGAAAAACTCCTTTCAAACACTCCTTTATGCTTTCCAGAAAATTCTACATCATTTCCGATCAACAATATGTCATTCACATATACTTATTAGAAAGGTTGTAGTGCTCCCACTCACTTTCTTGTAAATACAGGCTTCACCACAAGTCTGTATAAAACCATATGCTTTGATCACCTTATCAAAGCATATATTCCAACTCCGAGATGCTTGCACCAGTCCATAGATGGATCGCTGGAGTTTGAACACTTTGTTAGCACCTTTAGGATCGGCAAAACCTTCTGGTTGCATCATATACAACTCTTCTTTAAGAAATCCATTAAGGAATGCAGTTTTGACATCCATTTGCCAGATTTCATAACATGTGGCAATTGCTAACATGATTCGGACAGACTTGAGAATCGCTACGAGTGAGAAAATCTCATTGTAGTCAACACCTTGAACTTGTCAAAAACCTTTTTTCAACAAGTCTAGCTTTGTAGATAGTAACACTACTATCAATGTCTGTCTTCCTCTTGAAGATCCATTTATTCTCTATGGCTTGCCTATCATAGGGCAAGTCAACCAAAGTCCACACTTTGTTTTCATACATGGATCCCATCTCAGATTTCATGGCCTCAAGCCATTTCGTGGAATCTGGGCTCATCATCGCTTCCTCATAGTTCATAGGTTTGTCATGGTCTAGTAACATGACTTCCAGAACAGAATTACCGTACCACTCTGGTGCGGACCGTACTCTGGTTGACCTACGAGGTTCAGTAGTAACTTGATCTGAAGTTTCATGATCATCATCATTAGCTTCCTCACTAATTGCTCTAGAAAGGATCCATTCTTAGCGACAGATATCTTGCCTTGGATCTGTGATAGAAGGTGTACCCAACAGTTTCCTTTGGGTATCCTATGAAGATGCATTTATCCGATTTGGGTTCGAGCTTATCAGGTTGAAACTTTTTCACATAAGCATCACTACCCCAAACTTTTAAGAAACGACAGCTTGGGTTTCTTGCCAAACCACAGTTCACATGGTGTCGTCTCAACGGATGGTGCCCTATTTAACGTGAATGCAGCTGTCTCTAATGCATAACCCCAAAACGATAGTGGTAAATTGGTAAGAGACATCATAGATCGCACCATATCTAATAAAGTACGGTTATGACGTTCGGACACACCATTACGATGTGGTGTTCCAGGTGGCGTAAGTTGTGAAACTATTCCACATTGTTTCAAATGACCAAACTCGTAACTCAAATATTCACCTCCACGATCGGATCGTAGAAACTTTATTTTCTTGTTACGATGATTTTCCACTTCACTCTGAAATTCTTTGAACTTTTCAAATGTTTTAGACTTATATTTCATCAAGTAGATATACCCATATCTGCTCAAATCATCTGTGAAGGTCAGAAAATAACGATACCCGCCGCGAGCCTCAACACTCATTGGACCGCATACATCAGTATGTATTATTTCCAATAAGTCTGTTGCTCCCTCCATTGTTCCGGAGAACGGAGTCTTAGTCATCTTGCCCATGAGGCATGGTTCGCAAGCATCAAGTGATTCATAATCAAGTGATTCCAAAAGTCCATCAGCATGGAGTTTCTTCATGCGCTTTACACCAATATGACCTAAACGGCAGTGCCACATATAAGTTGCACTATCATTATTAACTTTGCATCTTTTGGCTTCAATATTATGAATATGTGTATCACTACGATCAAGATTCAATAAACCATTTATATTGAGTAAATAGAACAACAATTATTCTTTGACTTAAATGAATAACCGTATTGCAATAAAAATGATCCAATCCTATTCATGCTCAACGCAAACACCAAATAACATTTATTTTAGGTTCAACATTAATCTCGAAGGTAAAGGGAGTGTGCGATGGTGATCTTATTAACCTTGGAATCACTTCCAGCTCACATCATCGCCTCGCCCTTAACTAGTCTCTGTTTATTTTGTAACCCCTGTTTCAAGTTACTAATTATAGCAACTGAACCAGTATCAAATACCCAGGGGTTACTATGAACACTAGTAAAGTACACATCAATAACATGTATATCATATATACTTTTGTTATCTTTGCCATCCTTCTTATCCGCCAAATACTTGGGGCAGTACCGCTTCCAGTGACCATTTCCTTTGTAGTAGAAGCACTCAGTTTCAGGCTTGGGGTCTAGCTTTGGTCTTCTTCATGGGAGTGGCAACTTGCTTGTCATTGTTCTTGAAGTTCCCTTTCTTTCCCTTGCCCTTTTACTTGAAACTAGTGGTCTTGTCAACCATCAACACCTGATGCTTTTATTGATTTCTACCTTCGCCGATTTCAGCATCGCGAAGAGCTCGGGGAATTGTTTTCGTCATCCTTACATATTATAGTTCATCACAAAGTTCCAGTAACTTGGTGATAGTGACTAGAGAACTCTGTCAATCACTATCTTATCTGGAAGATTAACTCCCACCTGATTCAAGCGATTGTAGTACTCAGACATTCTGATCACATGCTCACTGGTTGAGCTATTCTCCTCCATCTTGTAGGCAAAATACTTGTCAGAGGTCTCATACCCCTCGACTCGGACATGAGTCTGAAATACCAATTTCAGCTCTTGGAACATCTCATATGCTCCGTGACATTTCAAAACATTTTTGAAGTCCCGGTTCTAAGCCGTAAAACATGGTGCACTAAACTATCAAGTAGTCATCATACCGAGCTTGTCAAACGTTCATAACGTCTGCATCTGCTCCTGCAATAGTTCTGTCACCTAGCGGTGCATCAAGGACATAATTCTTCTGTGCAGCAATGAGGATAATCCTCAGATCACAGACCTAGTCCGCATCATTGCTACTACCAACTTTCAACTTAGTTTTCTATAGGAACATATCATAAATAAAACGGAAATCTATACGCGAGCAATTGATCTACAACATAGATATGCAAATACTATCAGGACTAAGTTCATGATAAATTTAAGTTCAATTAATCTTATTACTTAAGAACTCCCACTTAGATAGACATCTCTCTAGTCATCTAAATGATCACGTGATCCATATCACCTAAACCATGTCCGATCATCACGTGAGATGGAGTAGCTTTCAATGGTGAACATCACTATGTTGATCATATCTACTATATGATTCACGTTCGACCTTTCGGTCTCAGTGTCCCGAGGCCATATCTGCATATGCTAGGCTCGTCAAGTTTAACCCGAGTATTCTGCATGTGCAAAACTGGCTTGCACCCGTTTTATGTGAACGTAGAGATTATCACACCCGATCATCACGTGGTGTCTCAGCGCGAAGAACTGTCGCAACGGTGCATACTCAGGGAGAACACTTATACCTTGAAATTTTAATAAGGGATCATCTCATAATGCTACCGTCGTACTAAGCAAAATAAGATGCATAAAAGATAAACATCACATGCAATCAAAATATGTGACATGATATGGCCATCATCATCTTGTGCCTTTGATCTCCATCTCCAAAGTACCGTCATGATCTCCATCTCACCGGCATGACACCATGATCTCCATCATCTTGATCTTTATCAATGTGTCGTCACATGGTCGTCTCGCCAACTATTGCTTTTACAACTATTGCTATCGCATAGCGATAAAGTAAAGCAATTATATGGCGCTTGCATCTTATGCAATAAAGAGACAACCATAAGGCTCCTGCCAGTTGCCGATAACTTTAACAAAATATGATCATCTCATACAACAATTTACATCTCATCACGTCTTGACCATATCACATCACAACATGCCCTGCAAAAACAAGTTAGACGTCCTCTACTTTGTTGTTGCAAGTTTTACGTGGCTGCTACGGGCTTCTAGCAAGAACCGTTCTTACCTACGCATCAAAACCACAATGATTTTTCGTCAAGTGTGCTGTTTTAACCTTCAACAAGGACCGGGCGTAGTCAAACTCGATTCAACTAAAGTTGGAGAAATAGACACCCGCCAGCCACCTGTGTGCAAAGCACGTCGATAGAACTAGTCTCATGAACATGGTCATGTAATGTCGGTCCGGGCCGCTTCATCCAACAATACCGCCGAATCAAAGTAAGACGTTGCTGGTAAGCAGTATGACTATTATCACTCACAACTCTTTGTGTTCTACTCGTGCATATAACATCTACGCATAGACCTGGCTCTGATGCCGCTGTTGCTGAACACAGTATTTCAAAATATTTACCTACGATCACGCAAGATCTATCTAGGAGATGCATAGCAACGAGCGGGAAGAGTGTGTCCACGTACCCTCGTAGACCGAAAGCGGAAGCGTTTAGTAACGTGGTTGATGTAGTCGAACGTCTTCGCGATCCAACCGATCCAAGTACCGAACGTACGGCACCTCCGCGTTCAGCACACGTTCAGCTCGATGACGTCCCTCGATCTCTTGATCCAGTTGAGGACGAGGGAGAGTTCTGTCAGCACGACGGCGCGGTGACGGTGATGATGAAGTTACCGGCGTAGGGCTTCGCCTAAGCACTACGACGATATGACCGAGGTGTGTCACTGTGGAGGGGGGCACCGCACACGGTTAAGAGAAACTTGTGTGTTCTAGGGTGCCCCCTGCCCCCATATATAAAGGAGGGGAGGGGAGGCCGGCCGGCCGGCCCCTGTAGGGCGCGCCAGGAGAGAGGAGTCCTACTAGGACTCCAAGTCCTAGTAGGATTCCACCTCGAGGAAGGGGGAAGAAGGAAGGGAGAGGGGGAAGGGAAGGAAAGGGGCGCGCCGCCCCCTTCCCCTAGTCCAATTCGGACCCAAGGAGGGGGGGCGCACGGCCAGCCCCTGGTGGCCCTTCTCTCTCCCCACTAAGGCCCATGAAGGCCCATTAGTTCCCCCGGGGGGTTTCGATAACCCTCCGGCACTCCGATAATTATCCGGTACCTCCTGGAACTCATCCGGTGTCCCGAATAACACCATCCAATATATCAATCTTTATGTCTCGAGCATTTCGAGACTCCTCGTCATGTCCGTGATCTCATCCGGGACTCCGAACAACCTTTGGTCATCAAATCACATAAACTCATAATACAAATCGTCATCGAACGTTAAGCGTGCGGACCCTACGGGTTCGAGAACTATGTAGACATGACCGAGACACATCTCCGGTCAATAACCAACAACGGCACCTGGATGCTCATATTGGCTCCTACATATTCTACGAAGATCTTTATCGGTCAAACCGCATAACAATGTACGTTGTTCCCTTTGACATCGGTATGTTACTTGCCCGAGATTCGATCGTCGGTATCATCATACCTAGTTCAATCTCGTTTCCGGCAAGTCTCTTTACTCGTTCCATAATGCATCATTCCGTAACTAACTCATTAGTCACATTGCTTCCAAGGCTTATATTGATGTGCATTACCGAGAGGGCCCAGAGATACCTCTCCGATACACGGAGTGACAAATCCTAATCTCGATCTATGCCAACTTAACAAACACCATCAGAGACACCTGTAGAGCATCTTTATAATCACCCATTTACGTTGTGACGTTTGATATCACACAAGGTGTTCCTCCGGTATTCGGGAGTTGCATAATCTCATAGTTAGAGGAACATGTATAAGTCATGAAGAAAGCAATGGCAATAAAACTAAACGATCATTATGCTAAGCTAATGGATGGGTCTTGTCCATCACATCATTCTCCAATGATGTGATCCCATTGATTAAATGACAACACATGTTTATGGTCAGGAAACTTAACCATCTTTGATTAACGAGCTAGTCAAGTAGAGGCATACTAGGGACACTCTGTTTATCTATGTGTTCACACATGTACTAAGTTTCCGGTTAATACAATTCTAGCATGAATAATAAACATTTATCATGATATAAGGAAATATAAATAACAACTTTATTATTGCCTCTAGGGCATATTTCCTTCACTGGATGCCCATATTGGTTCCGACATTTTCTATGAAGATCTTTATCGATCGAACCTTCATGAGAACATACGTAGTTCCCTTTGTCTGTCGGTATGTTACTTGCCCGAGATTCGTTGGTCGGTATCTTCATACCTAGTTCAATCTCGTTACCGGCAAGTCTCTTTACTCGTTCCGTAATACATCATCTTATAACTAACTCCTTAGTCACTTTGCTTGCAAGCTTCTTGTGATGCTGTATTACGGAGAGGGCCCAGAGATACCTCTCCGTCATACGGAGTGACATCCCAATCTCGATTCACGCCAACTCAATAGACACCTTCGGAGATACCTGTAGAGCACCTTTATGATCACCCAGTTACGAAGTGACGTTTGATAGCACACAAGATATTCCTCCGGTATCCGGGAGTTGCATTATCTCATGGTAGAAGGAATATGTATTTGACATTAAGAAAGCAGTAGCAAAAACTGAACGATCATATGCTATGCTAACGGATGGGTCTTGTCCATCACATCATTCTCCTAATGATGTGATCCCATTATCAAGTGACAACACATGTCTATGGTTAGGAAACCTTAATCATCTTTTGATCAACGAGTTAGTCTAGTAGAGGCTCACTAGGGGCACGGTATTTGTTTATGTATCAACACATGTATTTAAGTATCCGGTTAATACAATTCTAGCATGAATAATAAACCTTTATCATGATTAAGGAAATATAATAATAACCACTTTATTATTGCCTCTAGGGAAAATTTCCAACACATGGGGCAGTAGGTTTGGGGCTACCCATAGTAAAACTTCAAATTATTCCTCGACACGGTGTTCTGCTCGTTGCTGGGTGATGGATCTGGTTGCTAGTCTGTTCAAGTGGGGATGGTGTAGCGGCAGTGGCATCCGTATGGTGGGCTTGTGTCCTCAGGCTCCACTGTTGCGATGGTGCTTACTCCAGCATGGGCGTGAAGCTCGGGAGGTAGTGCAAGAGCGGATGCAGACAGTGATTGCGTCGACGACAACTAGAAGACGGTGGATCATGTGTTGGGTTCGTGGTTGGCAACCAAGAGGTATGGTTTCCTTCTCCCACATCATTGTCGAGCGGGGGTGCTAGATCTAGAGTCTGATGTCGTGTTCGGGGTGCTGCCCGAGCAGATTTTTTCAGCGGTAATGACTTTGCCTTTGGTAAGCTACTTTGGAGGTCTGAAAAGCTGCATATCAGCGATGAAGCCGCCTCGAGTTCGAGAAAATGGTTAGTCATATTTTCTCTCAGTGGTTGCTGTGGTGGTGCCGGAGGAGGTGACAGGCCTTGGCGTCAAGCCCAAGGGATTCTCGGTATTGATTGTGCATTAATCATTTGGACTGCTGGTCCTTTATACAAAGGCTAGAGTTCTATTGGCTTTTCAGTATTTGTCGGGTCGGTGTTTATATGTCTTGTAACTTGTTATCGGGCGAAAATCAGCTGAGAAGGAGGGGGGTGGGGTAACAAAGGAACCTTTTTGTGGCAAGGTTAGTTGATAAGAGATGGCAATTTTTGCCCTTTCTTGCCGCGGAATCTCTTTCTTCCTAGCAATTGCCATGTGTTTTCGAAGAAGTTGTCCACCCCATACAACTAAACTTGCCAACTAAAAGGCTTGTAAATGCTGATCCCTCCCAACGAATTTTCGCCAGCTATTGCGGACCTTATCACATTAATGAAAAACGTGTTACCATTAAAAAATACAAAATACATGTTATAAAACCCTGCAATTACGTACCAAAGAAAAGAAAAAAGGGAAACAGAAACAACCAACAAAACGTACGTCTGCCTTGCGGGCCTGGCCCTTACACGCCAACGGACCCGCTTGTCAGAGGAACCATCCGCTCAGTCCCTCGCCTCTGACTGGACTGCCTCCCTCAGTCAGTCCTCCTCTCCGCCCCCCCTCGCGTCGCGTCTCCTCCTCCGTCCACCGCCGCGCCCGCGGCCAGCCAGCAGGGCAGGCGCGTACGTTACCACTCCTGCTCAGCCAGCCAGCCAGCAATTCATCACGCGCATTACCATTTCTTGTCTCATCTCTTCTCCCCGCATTAATACTTTGGTTCGCTCCTATACTCCATCCCCGTCCCCGTCCTATAAATCCCAACCCTCCGCCCCCCGCTCCCCTTCGACCCGCCCCAAACACCGCCGCATTCCTGCCGTTTCCGTGTTCGCCGTCGCGCCTCCGGTGATCGGCGCCGGGGGAGCCATGGGGCAGTGCTACGCCAAGAACATACACGCGGACGGCGGGGATGGGGGCGAGGGTGGCGGAGGGACGACCACCATCTCGGTCTCGGCGTCTGCCGCGGCTGCCGTCCAGGAGGAGCCCGCCGGCGAGAGGGCCACGGGAGGGAGGCGGAGCGGCAGGCCGTCGCCGGCGGGGACGCCGCGCAGCAGGGCGGGGGTGACGCCGGCCAGGACTTCGGCGGCGGCCGCGGGGAGCCCCTGGGCCGCCAGCCCGCTCCCCGAGGGCATCGCGCCGTCCCCGGCGACGTCCGCGTCCACGCCCAGGCGCTTCTTCCGCCGCCCGTTCCCTCCGCCGTCCCCGGCCAAGCACATCAAGGCGTCGCTGGTGCGCCGCCTCGGCCACCGCTCCCCGGCTGCTACCTCTGCGCAGGCGCCGCCCGCTAAGCCGCCGCAGGAGGCCCTGATCCCCGAACAAGGGGCCGGCGGCGGCGGAGGAGAGGAGGAGCTCGACAAGAGCTTCGGCTACGACCGCCACTTCGCGGTCAAGTACGAACTGGGAAAGGAGGTGGGTCGCGGCCACTTCGGCCACACCTGTCTCGCGCGTGCCCGCAAGGGGGACATGAGAGGTCAAGTCATAGCTGTCAAGGTCATCTCCAAAGCCAAGGTCGAACCCGTTCTTGATCTCGCACTCCTCTCACCTAAATGCATAATCGTCTCAGTTTGTACCAACTTAGATCTTGCTTGGCATTAAGATGCCGTGTGATCCTTTCAGTTGTTCACTTGTTCTGCAATGAATTGTTTGTTACTTTTGCAAGAATTCAGCAACTCGGCAATGCCACTAGCACAGACATTGCAATCATAAGTTAATCATTCGTTTTCTTTGTCTGCCTTGCATAATGAACAGGGTATTGGCATTTCCTTGAAAGTAAGAAGTACATTATGGAAATGCCGTTGCAGTGATGCTGCACTGAATTTTGTCTTCTATTTTGATCTCACTGTTTATCGATCTGAATCCTGTTCTTGTTTTGTTGTTCTTTTTTTTAAGAAACCGGCATGGGATTAGCTTATGCTGTGTTTGGTTACAGGATTAGAAGTGACCAATTTCTCTATGAGATCCCCTGATAGCTTGTCAAATAGTGGCAGAATTTTAGCTGGACTAGTGTGGATATAGTGCATAACTACATGTTACTATCAAGAGTTTAGTAGTTATCAAATCCATATTGTGGCACTTTGTTAGTATGATCAGAGCTAGAAGAATACATAACAGTAAGGCATGGGAGGCACCCAACTGTATGTGATCAACCTTCCTACTTATATTGCTCTTCCAGGGAGCAATAGTATTGATTTAGACAGTATTTTTTAAAAGTTTTCCAAGTCCTTGATGTTTTTCTTGACATCTAGCATGTAAGCAGGTATACATATCTTTTACATTATTAGGGTGCTGAATTTGAGAATATGTTGATATTGTGATGAGTTGAGTACTTGTATTGCCCTTGCAGGGACTAATAGTATTCGATATTTTTTGTTCAGGAAAATTAAGACAATGTTTAGTTTCATATTATTTCTTTCCTGGTGTTAGCTAGGATCTGTTGATAAAACTAGTATGCAATACAGCTAACTGAACTCTACGTACACATACGTGTGCATGCTGGCATTGATGTTTCTCATGCACGTAAATGTCGTTTTCTTTTCCGACCGTTATTACTTGTATTGATTACTGACTTTTTTTGGCTTGCTATAGTGTCCTCGTTTGTCGAAGCCTACTTACATCAACTATTTGAACCCTTGACGTATCTATCAAGTTTAATGCATCTCTCGCTTTCATATTGTCGTTCTTTTATTCGCATCTGATATAACTGCGTTCCCTGTTATCACATATCGCTCTTTCATTTGCATCTAATACAAACATGTTCCCTGTAATCATATAATGTATGGTCATCATTCTCTTGACAGCTTGATCTTTTGTTGCTAGAAGCTAATTAATGTCCAGACAATCTTCATTAAGCTTAACAGTTCAATATAAAGATATCTCAGTTAGCGCCAAGTTTGCTTGTCTAGCTCGTTAGGTTATGGACAACTGTCTTTGGCTGTTTGACTACCAGTTTCGCATTTTATTCTTTACAAAGTAATCTCAACCTTTTGTTCTTCTCTAGCAGATGACAACAGCAATATCTATTGAGGATGTGCGTAGAGAGGTGAAAATTCTGAAGGCTTTATCTGGGCATTCAAATCTTGTGAAATTTTATGATGCATGTGAGGATGCCCTTAACGTCTACATCATCATGGAGTATGTTTGCTTTCTTCCCCTCACATATTGTTGACTTTGCATCCGTACAATGTTGTTATCAGAACCTGCAACATCTCATTGTAGATAAATAACAACCTGCAACATCTCATTGTAGATAAAGGACTTTCTATCTGCTAAAATGGATTGTCTTATTTCTTGAGTTCTATGCAAAATTACATGATTATTGATGTTTTGTGCACCTGGTATTGGTTAGGTTGTGTGAAGGTGGGGAGTTGTTGGACAGAATCTTGTCCAGGTATAACATTTTCCTTGAGAAACATTTCTTAGTACCAAAAACAAACATACCTCTTACTATTACTAATTTCCTATTTTTCCAGAGGTGGGAGGTACACTGAGGATGATGCTAAAGTTATCATCAAACAGATATTAAGTGTAGTTGCTTTCTGCCATCTTCAGGGTGTTGTTCATCGTGATCTTAAGCCAGAGGTATGTGGAGTCTTTGTTGATCTCTTCTGTGCTGATAATACAACCATTTATTTTTTATGACTCCATGCTTGATTTTGAACAGAATTTCCTATTCAGTACTAGAGATGAACATTCTCCTATGAAGCTCATCGATTTTGGCCTCTCTGATTTTATAAGGCCAGGTAGTACCTCCACATGAGGATTATACCCATAGCACATTTTATCTACGTTCTTTGATTTTTGAATTTAAGAGCAATCTAGACATGAATAAAAGACTTGAATGTCTTGTTATTGTGTACCAAAGCCTAATACATTTTGTTTTTGCAGATGAAAGGCTGAATGACATTGTTGGTAGTGCATACTATGTTGCTCCAGAAGTCCTACATAGGTCATATAGCACAGAAGCAGACATGTGGAGCGTAGGTGTTATCACTTATATCTTGCTGTGTGGTAGCAGACCATTCTGGGCACGCACTGAATCAGGAATTTTCCGCTCTGTGCTGAGAGCTGATCCTAATTTTGACGATTCACCATGGGCATCAATATCTCCTGAAGCTAAAGACTTTGTCAAAAGACTTCTTAACAAGGATTACAGAAAAAGAATGACTGCTGCACAGGCACTCTGTAAGTTGTGCCAATGATGATTCTTACTTTATGCTTTCTTTTAAAGTTTCCATAGAATATTGGCGATTTACTTATGTATTGTGTGTGTATTGCAGCTCACCCCTGGTTGCGAGATGAGTGCTGCCCAGTCCCTCTGGATATGCTAGTTTTTAAGCTGGTTAAGGCGCATCTTCGTTCCACACCTTTCAAACGGGCAGCATTAAAGGTTTTACTCTTTACCTAGTTCCTTCAAGTATGTAACTTTTGAACTATACTTCCTTTGATACTGATTTTTCCAAACTGCATTCGACACACGTGAGTAGTATGTACACAACATACATCCAAATCAATGTCACCTTTAATATCTTGCATTCTACAAACTTGAGTATTATGTGCACATCATCCATCTAAATTGATACCACCTTTAATATCTTGCATAAATAGCCAGCTATGTTATTAGACTGGTGTAGGGAGGTGTGAAAATTGGTTTCATTGCATGTACCAATTTTATTTTATTTTGTCTTGCTTAAACATGTTTAGCAATTCACTGCCATAATATTTCCGTCTTTTATTTGACAGGCTCTGTCTAGAGCAATAACAGAAGATGAGCTTATCTATGCCAGAGCACAGTACAACTTATTACAACCAAGTAGTCAAGATGGTCGAATATGTATTGAGAACTTCAGGATGGTAAGTGCTCTTGTGTTGTCAAGTCTCTTAGAGCATGCACTAGGATTAATTGAAGTAATTTCCATATCCAGGATACTGAACTTGATATTTCTCTTCTTTTCCACCCTTAATTTATGCAGGCTCTTCTACAAAACTCCACTGACGCTATGAAAGAATCTAGAACTCTTGATATCTTAAGTGCGGTATGAAATGCGCACTCATTATACCTTCATTTGCACACATGGTGTATATCATTCATTATTTGAACTTGCATGTATATTCATTTTCAGTTGGAGCCGCTTGCATATAGGAGAATGGACTTTGAGGAGTTCCGTGCGGCGACTATCAGCCCTTACCAACTTGAAGCTTCGTCTATGTGGGACGAAATAGCGAGCACCGCATTTGAGTGCTTTGAGCAGGAAGGCAACCGTGTTATCACAATTGAGGAGCTAGCTCAGGTATGCAGTTGAACCTTGAGAATGACATGAATCTTTCATCTTGTGCGTGTCACTAACCAATTGGCCTCCTTTCCCCATACAGGAGATGAATCTTTCTTCTGCGGCGTATTCTATCGTCCGCGACTGGATTAGGCCATCAGATGGGAAGCTTAGCTTTATAGGCTACACCAAATTTTTGCATGGATTGACTATGCGAAGCAGCAACGCGAGGCGCCATCACTGATCTGTTTCGCCTCAGCTGCTTAGATTTCTTTGATTCATGGGGAGTTTGATGGATGTTGGTGTTTTATCTGTGTTTTTGGCGGTTTAGCGTTTGTAGAGAAAAAAGAAGAAAGAAACAGAAAGTGGGAGTTCATAATGGAGTTTTAGTGGCAAAGATATGTTTTTACCTCTTGTTTTTACATCTTGGTGCTGTTACATCATTCTTAATCTGGCTTATACATGGGCGCTGTACAGTTTGCTCATCATGCACCGTTCAACTTGCCACCCCAGTGTTTGTGTTTATCCAGGTGCTTGGTGTCTTGCTGCTCACTCCTGTTTCTCAGAGAAGCAGAAGCAGAAGTACAGGGTGCTGCTGCTCCTGAATGTGCGGCAGTTGGAAAGGGCCAAATATCTGGTGAGGGTGTTAAAAGGCGTCGTGGTTTGGAACGTTCTCAGCAGATGCTATTCCGTCCAACATTGCATAGGAAGCAGCAGGCCCCATAGATGGGGTGCTATGTTTCGCCTTTTCCGGACAATCGTACGGCGGCACTTTTATGGTGGTCAGGACGATTAAGAAAGGGCTTCAAGTACGAAAAGGCACTTTGAATAGACAGTCTAGCCACCGGGGGCAAAATTTCGTGTTTTGACCTTTTGTCAAACAAAATCAAGATCTGACCCCGGTTTGAAGGATTTTCAGGATTTGATCCTTTTTCCTACCGCCAGGGGATCTGGCGGTAGGGTTAGACAGGCTACCGCCAGGGCCCCTAGCGGTAGAGTACTTATCCACGTCAGCACGCGGTTACGGCCGCCGTTCCCCTCCGTCGCAACCTACCACCAGGGGGTTGGGCGGTAGCCTGTCTAACCCTACCGTCAGGCCCCCTTGCGGTAGGGTCCGGGCAGTTATTCTGCCCAAGACCCCGCGCCCCTTCCCATCTTCCCACCCCTTCCCCTCCCCCCCCCCCCCCCCCGTCGACAGTTTCTCCCCCAAGTCGCCCCTCTCTCCCTCTCTCTTCTCCTCCACTCTCCCCCTCGGATCTTCACCGATTCTTCACTGTTTCTGTGGATCGAGATGGCCCCGAAGAGAGAACCGTAAGCTCCTCCAACCCTTCCAATTAGTATTTGCAAACTTGCTTCCAATTCGACGCATTATTTGCTTGAAATCCCTCATATTTTTGAACTTAGATTGGATTTTTTCACCTAAGATTGATTGTAGTTGTAGTTCTTAGTTCTTTAGTAACTAGTGGTATTGGATATGAACTCTAATCAATAGTTCATATGTTAGTGTGAAGATGAACCCTAGTTCATAATTTTTTTGTTAAAAAAATTGTGATGTAATGTTGATATGAGGATGAACCCTAGTTTGATGATGCATGTTGATATGATGATATGATCTAGTGTGAAGATGAACCCTAGTTTGATGATGCATGTTGATATGATGATAGGAAGATGTTGTTTGGAAAAATTTATTTAAAAATATGATGATATGATGTATGTTGGAGGTTTTTTTTTGATATGATGCATGTTGATATTATTTGATCCATCATGTGTAGTAGATGTTGTTGGAGGAATATGCTTAAGATTTTGTGTTCATATGATGCATGTTGATATGATTTTGATATGATTTGATTTCATTGTTTGTTTATGTATGCTTATGCTGCTTTTGTTTATGAAATTCTATTAAGGCGGCCACCTCTTGCGGACAACATTGGCCAACGGTACTCCATGTTGGACTGGGCATTCGACAAGGGTCATCGTGCCCGTTTCATAGAGAACGGGGAGGTAAGTGATATGAATGAAATTTTGATCAAAGTTTTTGGATTGATGAAAATGATTGCCTAACTTTTGGCGTTCACTTTTTGACAGATGCTCCAGTCACTGCGCATGAGGGGTCACGGGGTTCATGGGCATATGGACTACGACGAGCGCTACGCGCCGTTCTTCAAGAAAGCCCGGCTGTTGGGTTTCGTGTTGCAGTTCAAGCGTCAGCCGCCGACGCTTGTCCATGCAGCTCTCACAACTCTGATTGACCGGTGGCGACCGGAGACCCATTCTTTCCATCTGCCATGCGGGGAGATGACGGTGACCCTCGAGGACCGAGGGATGATTACTGCCATGCCGATCGAGGGTCATGCACTCATCGGTCGAGTGGAGAGGACCAACTGGCAGCAGAGGGTTACCACCCTCATCGGCGACTGCCCCGGTGCCAAGAGTAACCGTACATCCGATGTGCCGTTGAGCTGGCTCTCGGAGCACTGGAAGACATGCCCCCAAGGCGCAGATGAGGCGACTGTGGAGTTGTACACAAGGGCCTATCTGTGGTATATTCTCTCGGAGGTCGTGTTTCCAGACAGCTCCGGGAACTCTGCCAACAGGGCGTATCTGTTCTTCCTAGCGGACTGGGATGCAGGGTACAGTTGGGGGATCGCATCTCTCGCCTACCTATACCGTTCGGTAAGAGAGTGTCTAATTGCCTACCTACCTACGAAAGTGTGTCCATGACATTTTCTTATGTCTGATCCTCATTTGATGTTTTGCAGCTTGACGACGCAACGCAGGGGACGGGAGACAAGTCCAATATGGGTGGCTTTGTCTGGGCCTTCTCCATTTGGATGTGGGAGCGGCTGCCGGTGGGGCGTCCGGAGAAGTTGCGAAGACGCCCATGGGAAGACTATAGCGAAGACGGCGACGAGACTCAAAACCCCACCGTAGCTTACTAGTGGGACGTTGTCAAACTCTACACGGGCCTAAACAAGACTCCGTACAAGACCTACACCAACGAGTTGGATGCTTTGACGCATACGCAGGTATATGAACTCGCTCAACACCTTTCTCTTTGATTCTACTTTTGACCGAGAGTGGGAACTTACCAATGTATATGTAATAGGTAAACTGGTGGCCGTATCGACAAGACCGAGAGTGGGACTTTGATCTGAACGTGATGTGCGATGCGGACCATGGTCTCTGGCGGTGCATCGTGCCCATGATCTGTGTGTACGCCGTCGAGTGGCACTTGCCACACCGCGTGGCCATGCAGTTTGGGATTTATCAGCATACCCCACCGGGCCAGCCCACCGATACCGGCGGCCACGCGCTCCACCTGTGAGCGCTTTGTTCTCCGTGCCCATGATTTCATTACGCTTATCATGTTTCTTATGATGATCTCTTGCCTATGCCTTGCAGGATGAGCCGACAGAAGAATCAGTCGATCACAGACTGGGGAGATGAGCATAAGACTCATGTGGCGGCATGGGACCGACGGAGGTACCGGAAAGACGTGGAAAGGAAAGTGACTGACTGGGATGCTTACCTGGGCCGACACATGAGGTGGTACGATGATGGCCAGAAGCACCGTCTTCGTCTCAGGCCTCGGTGGACGGTGGAAGACATCGCGGAGCTGGAGAGGGATAACCCCGAGGAACAGGCCTACCAGACCGGCATCAGAGACATGCACAGTGGATTTAGGGAGTTTGCACCCCTCATCAACAGAGTGGTAAGTTTGAACCGACGGTTGTATTTAAACTATTTTATTCGTCATCATGACTGACTTATGCCGTTGCAGTCCGGTGAGCTGAACAGATGCATCTTTGAAGCCTCAGATGCACTAGGTGATCTCCCCGGGAGCGTACAATCTGAGACCAAAGTGAAGGGGACGATGAAGGTACAATTTCAGCCTCCTCGAAACAGATGCATCTTGTTCACTTGCAATCAGTCGATCTGATACTTATTATGACCTTGTTTCGTTGTGAGTGCAGAAGTTCGTGCAGCATTGTCGCAAGCTGGTAGGGCTGCTTGGGTGTGCTGGAGCTGGGTCAGTTGAAGCTTATCAGCCTGTAGGCACACAGGGTCTCATCGGCTCATCAAACCATGCTCCCTCGTCGTCTAGGTTGGTTGGGGAGGAGGAGGAGGAAGAGGATGAGGAGGAGGAGGCCACACATGAAGAAGGGGAGGAGGATGAGAGCAACGGGGAGGAGGAGTACGATGAAGATTATGGACCTCCACCAACTCAAACATCTCAAGCATCTCAGCTGCCGAAGAGGAATCTGAAGAAGAAGGATTTGCTGAGTCCGGACCCTTTCCAGAGACCGGTTCCTCGACGGCCCAAGAAGAAGACCGAAGAGACTCGTTCAAAGAGTAACGAGGACCGTACCTCCAAGAGGGGAAGGAGCAACTGATTATGCTCTTCGCTACTTGGCTCTTTTAGTTTGGTTGAACTTCGTTTGGTTGAACTTGTCTAGTGGTTGTGAAACTACGTGCAAATATGTGTGTGGTATTTGTGGATCTATGTGTTTGCTACTATGTGGAACTCCAATTACTGATTAGTTGAAGTTCATTTGAAATGTTATATGCATTTCAAGTTATCTAATGTGGATCTATGTGATGCCCAAGTTTATTTGTTTAAAATCTGTGATATTGCTGTCATATTTGTGAAACTTGCGGTGACATTGCTGTCATATAGAATTTGAAAACAAGCAACCAAATGAACTAGAAACAACAAAATAGATGACCCTACCGCGAGGGTGCCTGGCGGTAGGGTCAGACAGCTTACCGCCAGCCCCAGAGGCGGTAGGGTGAACCTACCGCCAGGGCCCTTGCAAATTTCGTTACAGAAACTTCGTGCAGGAGAACACAGGACCCTACCACCAGGGGCCCTGGTGGTAGGATCACACAACCTACCGCCATGGGGGCTGGCGGTAGGGTGAACCTACCGCCAGGGCCCTTGCATATTTCATTACAGAGTGTCTGTACGGCAAAACCCCTGCCACACCTTACCGCCAGGACCTCTGGCGGTAGGGTTAGACAGTCTACCGCCAGGGTCCCTGGCGGTAAGGTATTTATCCACGTCAGTACGCGGTGACGGCCGCCGTCCCCCTCCGTCACACCCTACCGCCAGGGGAGCTGGCGGTAGGCTGTCTAACCCTACTGCCGGAGCTCCTGGCGGTAGCAAAAGGGTCAAATCCCGAAATTCTTTCAAACCGGGGTCAGATCTTGATTTTCTTTGTCAAAAGGGTCAAAACACGAAATTTAGCCGCCACTGGGATTAGCAATTTAAGTTATGTTGATCTTTTGGTGCGGAGAGACGTGGCTGAGATCGACGGGCAATCAGAGTTCAGCATGGATGTGAAGACATGTGATGACGAGCCATCCGTTGGTATTTTATGAGCCATAAGCTTTTAGATTTTCGTATCCTTCTGCAAAGATCACTGTTCAAATTTTATTTTTGGCTAATGCTAGGCGTCGGCCCACTGACGGAGGCATCAGATCAATCTTCCCGCATGCCGTTGGATAAGCCCCACACACAACCGTGTTGATCTATTTGCCCTCCCCTGTCGTCTTCTCCTTCCACCACGTGCTTTGTGCTGGGTAAAATTTCCTCTCTCGGTCTCTCCCACCTTGTCTCTACTCCCCACGCATGTAGAAAAAGAATTGACCGGCAAGCTTTGGCGAGAACCAACAACTGTTCTCGCCACGCCCCGTCTCCTGCTCGCAGCATTGCTCCTAGTTGTAGCTATCGGAGCCGCCCTGGCGGTCACAACATTGTCGCCACAGCGTCACCCCTCCCCTCTCGATTGCAGCTTCTTCGCCGCTAAACGCACCATGCATGCAGCATCGGCGGCGATGATGTTGCTGCTCGCACCCCCGCTCTTTCGAATCCCAACATAAAACGTCGCCGGTTGTGCATTTTGCTTCTCTGGTTGCCACTCCGGAGGCTGGTTCCCACATGTGGTCTCCACATTTATAGCATTTTCTTGGGCCGATTCCACCACACGCGCGACCAACATCGCAGCATCGCCGTCGGCCGGTTCATGGTCATAGCTTCCGTGGACATCGGTCGTAGCTCCCGCTATCCATGGTTGCAGCTCGCTGGGGAAAAGGGTTGTAGCTTCGCCGTCCATGGTCGCAGCTCCCCTGCACACCGATTGCAGCTCCCATGGACATTGGTTGTATCTCTCACCATCCAAGAATGCAACTCGCCGGAAACAAGGGTTGCAGCTTCGTCGTTGATGGTCACATCTCCCTTGGACACTAGCTGCAGCTTCCTCCATCCACGATTTTAGCTCACCGGAAAAAAGGTTGTAGCAAGTTGATGGCCTGCAAGTATACATGGTTTGGCTGTAGCCTTTTCGAAGTAAGAGTATCGATCCTATAAGGAGCACATGAAATGAACTTTATCTCTTGTAGAGGTTTATAGTATTGTGCCTCCAAGTTCGTTGCGATCCAAAGAAAGCGTAAGTGGAAGTTTGAAATATTGCGAGGTTGTCGTGAACATGGTAATAAATGCAAGATTAAAATAAAAGTGTGCGAAATGTGAAACAATGGTAGTTGGAATCAATAGGGATAAAGTGTTCTCAGGGAGTCCGGATTCCCCACTAATATGTATCTAATGTGACCTATGCCTGAGCATAATTCAAAATTCAGATTCCTAAGACACTTTATATGTTTGTATAAGTGGGCGGAGCCAAGTATCTTGGTGGACACAGCTCTAGTTCATCCCAACTCTAGTTACCAAACAATGATTAAGGATTTCCCGGTGGACACAGCTAAGGCGCTCTCCGTTTACCCCCTATCGCAATGATCAGGTAAGGATGGAGATAGGCATTGTCACTACCAACCTCCACAAATCCACCACCACACGAAGAATAATGACCTTTCATCCAAAAGAGGCATATGTTAGACGGTTGATTTCACCCAACATGGAGAAGATCATTAACATAAACATATAAAGAGGATGTCGAATCCTATCGATGTTCAATTCCTATGCATACTAGGGTTCCTCCATATCCCCAAGAATAAGGGAGATTACCCGCACATCGAGATCATAAGTGTTGTGGGATGAATCATGGTAAACATGGATGAAGTACCAAAGTGATAGAAAAATGGATCCACACAGACTAATGTAGTACAAAGAGATGGAGATGAGATGGTGATGACATAGACTCATGGTGCTAATGCCCTATCGACAACATGGTGCCGTGGTGGAGCCCTTCTAACAATTCCCCCTTGGGAATACTTCCAGAGGCTAGGGTTCTTTGTTCTGGAACAGTTTTTGGTGGTTGTGCTCACCTGATCCATGATCCGATCGCACAGGGGTAAAATACCGGACCAGGCGGTGGCAGCGGTGAGTGGTATGACCGGCTGTACGAGCGTGCGTGATCGTTACCATGCGCCGTCGATTGCCCTTGTCTCATCTATTGTGCCTCTTTCTTCTTCCCTCTATTTACGCTTTTATGGTAAGCATTTGTTATCCAAATCAACATGATTTTAGCACCATATTATTAGGATTCTTACATTATGTCTCCAAATACTTTCGCGGAAGGAATACTAGCGAAAACAGATAAAAAGGGTGCTCTCACATGGTAAAATCCAGAGGATCCTAACACTACAAAACAAAATAAAAGGTGTAAATCAATGCAAAAATTGGACTCATCAACTCCCCCAAGCTTAGAGTTTTTCTCGTCCTCGAGTAAATGCCACATCTTGTAAGAACAAGGTCATCATGTTCATGAGGTGTAGATAAAAGTAAATGAATGATTCCATTTCATCACATGAATTGGAACCCACATTAGATACATGATGACAACAAGTATTAGCACGTTCTTACTATTGATATGATCATGAAGGCTTTGACATCTTTGGTACTCGATTAGTTAGAAAATGTACTAAAACTTCATGCAATAGGTTAACTATCTTTCAATCTTACAATTACATTGGGCCCTCCTCATTTTCTTTTTCATAACACCATCTCATTGCTTTCCTCCTTGTTCTCTAGAGGGTAGGCTTATGTGCTCATGTCACATTTGTTTTAACATGTGACATGCAAGCTAAGCACGCTCCCATGTTGTGAGATCGGGATATCTTAAGAGGGTTAATTTATTTAGATAGTTTCATCTTGGTGCTACTTGTTGTATTTAATTTAACTCAATGGTTGGACTAATGTCACACGCCAGTTTATCAATTTCTTTGCTGAACTTTAAAAGGAACAATTGAAATTAGAGTAAACTATCCCATTTAGTTGTTCACCATTACTACCCAATCAACATCGGAGATGTGGAAGGCTTATAATCATCAACTAGTGAAAATACACTAGCACACGCATCTAATTACACATTTAATATAATTGTCAAGATGATGTAATGAAACTACTCATCAAAGTTATCCATACTCACTAGATAAAAGTATTCCATTAATCAAAAAGGAACTAGATGATCCACTTTATTTAACAAACACAAACTAAACTTTAACTAGAAATCACCATTCAAATTGATAAAAAGAAGATACAAGGGCTTTAGAATCTTCACTATTTTCGGTAGCGAGATTCTTGGTAGGTGCAGGCAGTGGGAAACGAGTGATCGTTGTGCAAAGGAGTTCCTTGGTCTCTTCCAAGTTAGCAACGTGAAGCTTGAGCTTTTCACCGTATCCTCCAAGTTTTCAATGACCCTCAAACTCGTTGCCAAAGCCGTCTTGGTACCTTGAGAGATCCTTTTGTTGGGGTTACAAATATGGGGTAGCCCAACTTTACGAATGGCCCAGCAAGAGGCCATGGATATGGCCCAGAAGATCATGGGCCAAGGGGCACCACTGCCAGCCCATCAAAGAATAGGAGGGTGGCTCGGGACTAGGCTATGTCCTTATAGTCCGATCCTAAACCGCCAGACGGACAAGACCTAACAGTCGGTAATGAGGATGATGGGAAAAGTCAGCTAGGCCTATTATGACCCACAAGTATAGGGGATCAATCGTAGTCCCTTCGATAAGTAAGAGTGTCGAACCGAACGAGGAGTAGAAGGAAATGACAAGTGGTTTTCAGCAAGGTATTTTCTGCAAGCACTGAAATTATCGGTAATAGATAGTTTTGTGTTAAGATAAATCATAACGGGTAAAAAGTAAATAAAGTAACTAAGGTGCGGCAAGGTGGCCCAATCCTTTTTGTAGCAAAGGACAAGCCTGGACGAAATCTTATATAAAGCAAAGTGCTCCCTGATGACCCACAAGTATAGGGGATCTATCGTAGTCCTTTCGATAAGTAAGAGTGTCGAACCCAACGAGGAGCAGAAGGAAATGACAAGCGGTTTTCAGCAAGGTATTTTCTGCAAGCACTGAAATTATCGGTAACAGATAGTTTCTTGATAAGATAAATCGTAACGGGTAACAAGTAACAAAAGTAAACAAGGTGCAGCAAGGTGGCCCAATCCTTTTTGTAGCAAAGTACAAGCCTGGACGAACTCTTATATAAAGCAAAGCGCTCCCGAGGACACATGAGAATTGTTGTCAAGTTAGTTTTCATCATGCTCACATGATTCGCGTGCGTTACTTTGATAATTTGATATGTGGGTGGACCGGTGCTTGGGTGCTGCCCTTCCTTGGACAAGCCTTCCACTTATGATTAACCCCTCTCGCAAGCATCCGCAACTACGAAAGAAGAAATAAGGTAAACATAACCATAACATGAAACATATGGATCCAAATCAGCCCCTTACGAAGCAACACATAAACTAGGGTTTAAGCTTATGTCACTCTAGCAACCCATCATCTACTTATTACTTCCCAATGCTTTCCCCTAGGCCCAAATAATGGTGAAGTGTCATGTAGTCGACGTTCACATAACACCACTAGAGGAGAGACAACATACATCTCATCAAAATATCAAACGAATACCAAATTCACATGATTACTTATAACAAGACTTCTCCCATGTCCTCAGGAACTTAACTACTCACAAAACATATTAATGATCAAGATGAGAGGAATATTAATTATCATTAAGGATCTAAAGATATAATCTTCCACCGGATAAACCAACTAGCATCAACTACAAGGAGTAATCAACATTAGTAGCAACCCACAGGTACCAGTCTGAGGTTTTAGGACCAAAATCGAATACAAGAGATGAACTAGGGTTTGAGAGGAGATGGTGCTGGTGAAGATGTTGATGGAGATTGACCCCCTCTCAATGAGAGGATCATTGGTGATGACGATGGCTTCGATTTCCCACTCCCGGAGGGATGTTTCCCTGGCAGAACAGCTCCGCTGGAGCCCTAGATTGGTTCTGCCCAGGTTCCGCCTCGAGACGGCGGCGCTTCATCCCGAAAGCTTTCTCTTGATTTTTTTCAGGTCAAAACACACCATATAGCCAAAGATGGGCACCGGAGGCCTGCCAGGGGCCCCACAAGGTCGGGGGGGGGGGGCGCCCAGGGGGGTAGGACGCGCCCTCCACCCTTGTGGCTGCCTGGTGGCCCCCCTGTGGTACTTTCTTCGCCCAATATTTTTATATATTCCAAAAACATGCTCCGTGAAGTTTCAGGACTTTTGGAGTTGTGCAGAATAGGTCTCTAATATTTGCTCCTTTTCTAGTCCAGAATTCCAGCTGTCGGCATTCTCCCTCTTCATGTAAACCTTGTAAAATAAGAGAGAATAGGCATAAGTATTGTGATGTAATGTGTAATAACAGCCCATAATGCAATGAATATCGATATAAAAGCATGATGCAAAATGTACGTATCAACTCCCCCAAGCTTAGACCTCGCTTGTCCTCAAGCGAAAGCCGATATCGAAAAATATGTCCACATGTTTAGAGATAAAGGTGTCGATAAAATAAAATACGAACATGAGGGCATCATGATCATCTTTATAACAACAACATATAATGTCATATAATTTCTTATGCTAAAGTAACAATTCATTCACAAGGTAAAGTATGACTCAGAAACTTCATTGAAAACTAACAAACTATGATCTCAGTCATTGAAGCAATTGCAATTTATCATAACATCAGAAAGAGTCAACATACAAGAGATTTTCAGCAAACCCACATACTCAACTATCATTTAATCTTTCACAATTGCTAACACTCATGCGATACTTGTGGGTTCAAAGCTTCAACCGAACACAGAGAGAGATAGGGGCTTATAGTTTCGCCTCCCAACCTTTTACCTCAAGGGTAATGTCAACAATAATACTTTAACCTATATCCGAGTGGATATATATATCTGGATCCCTCCAACATATTGTGCTTGCCAAAGGAAAAAGTATAAAAAGGAAAGGTGATGATCACCATGACTCTTGTATAATGGTAGGAGATAAAAGTAAAAGATAGGCCCTTCACAGAGGGAAGCAGAGGTTGTCATGCGCTTTTATGGTTGGATGCACAAAATCTTAGTGCAAAAGGACATCACTTTATATTGCCACTTGTTGATGTCTACTACGCAACCTTCTTCTTGTAGACGTTGTTGGGCCTCCAAGTGCAGAGGTTTGTAGGACAGTAGCAAATTTCCCTCAAGTGGATGACCTAAGGTTTATCAATCCGTGGGAGGCGTAGGATGAAGATGGTATCTCTCAAGCAACCCTACAACCAAATAACAAAGAGTCTCTTGTGTCCCCAACACACCCAATACAATGGTAAATTGTATAGGTGCACTAGTTCGGCGAAGAGATGGTGATACAAGCGCAATATGGATGGTAGATATAGGTTTTTGTAATCTGAAAATATAAAAACAGCAAGGTAACTAATAATAAAAGTGAGCACAAATGGTATTGCAATGCGTTGAAACAAGGCCTAGGGTTCATACTTTCACTAGTGCAAGTTCTCTCAACAATAATAACATAATTGGATCATATAACTATCCCTCAACATGCAACAAAGAGTCACTCCAAAGTCACTAATAGCGGAGAACAAACGAAGAGATTATTGTAGGGCACGGAACCACCTCAAAGTTATTCTTTCGGATCGATCTATCATAGAGTTCGTACTAGAATAACACCTTAAGACACAAATCAACCAAAACCCTAGTGTCACCTAGATACTCCAATGTCACCTCAAGTATCTGTGGGTATGATTATACGATATGCATCAAACAATCTCAGATTCATCTATTCAACCAACACATAGAACTTCAAAGAGTTCCCCAAAGTTTCTACCGGAGAGTCAAGACGAAAACGTGTGCCAACCCCTATGCATAAGTTCACGAGCGGAATCCGCAAGTTGATCACCAAGACATACATCAAGTGGATCACGTGATATCCCATTGTCACCACAGATAAGCACATGCAAGACATACATCAAGTGTTCTCAAATCCTTAAAGACTCAATCCAATAAGATAACTTCAAAGGGAAAACTCAATCCATTACAAGAGAGTAGAGGAGGAGAAACATCATAAGATCCAACTATAATAGCAAAGCTCGCGATACATCAAGATCGTACCATCTCAAGAACACGAGAGAGAGAGATCAAACACATAGCTACTTGTACATACCCTCAGCCCCGAGGGTGAACTACTCCCTCCTCGTCATGGAGAGCGCCGGGATGATGAAGATGGCCACCGGTGAGGGTTCCCCCCTCCGGCAGGGTGCCGGAACAGGTTCCCGATTGGTTTTTGGTGGCTACAGAGGCTTGCGGCGGCGGAACTCCCGATCTATTCTGTTCTCCGATGTTTTTAGGGTATATGGATATATATAGGCGAAAGAAGTCGGTCAGGGGAGCCACGAGGGGCCCACAAGGGTGGGGGGCGCGCCCAGGGGGGTAGGGCACGCCTCCCTGCCTCGTGGCTTCCTCGAAGCTTCCCTGTCGTCCACTCCAAGTCTCCTGGATTGCTTCCATTCCAAAAATAACTCCCCCGAAGGTTTCATTCCGTTTGGACTCCGTTTGATATTCCTTTTCTTCGGAACACTGAAATAGGCAAGAAAGCAGCAATTTGGGCTGGGCCTCCAGTTAATAGGTTAGTCCCAAAAATAATATAAAAGTGTTTAGTAAAGCCCATAAGCATCCAAAACAGATAATATAATAGCATGAATACTTCATAAATTATAGATACATTGGAGACGTATCAGCATCCCCAAGCTTAATTCATGCTCGTCCTCGAGTAGGTAAATGCTAAAAGAAAGAATTTATGAAGTGTGAATGCTAGCAGGTGCACAAGTTTGATCAATGATAATTTCAATCACCTTTTCTAGCATAATTATATATCATAACAGTAGCTCAACTCATAGGACTTCTCATGATCAAGTAACAAGCTATTCACATGTTAAAGTATAGATCGTAAACTTTCTTGAAAACTAACAAACTGTGTTATTAGTCATCAAACAATTACAATTCATCTTATTTTCAGGAAGGGTCTATGTCAGAGCTTTAAATTCAGCAAACTTCACATACTCAACTATCATCTAGTCTTTCACAATTGCTAACACTCACGTGATATTTGTGGGTTCAAAGTTTTAATCAGACACAGAGAAAGATAGGGGCTTATAGATTCGCCTCCCAACCTTTTACCTCAAGGGTAATGTCAACAATAATAGTTCATGATGCCTTACATCCAATTAGATATATATATATCAGGATCTTTCCAACACAATGTGCTTGCCAAAGGATAAAATGTAAAAAGGAAAGGTGAAGATCACCATGACTCTTGCATAAGGTATAAGCCAAGAATAAAAGATAGGCCCTTCTCAGAGGGAAGCAGAGGTTGTCATGCGCTTTTATAGTTGGATGCACAAAATCTTAATGCGAAAGAACGCCACTTTATATTGCCACTTGTGATAGGGACCTTTATTATGCAGTCCGTCGCTTTTATTACTTCCACATCACAAGATCGTATAAAGCTTATTTTCTCCACACTAATAGATCATACATATTTAGAGAGCAATTTTTATTGCATGCACCGATGACAACTTACTTCAAGGATCTTACTCAATCCATAGGTAGGTATGGTGGACTCTCATGGCAATACTGGTTTAAGGGATGTTTGGAAGCACAAGTAGTATCTCTACTTGGTGCAAAGAATTTGGCTAGCATGAGGGGGAAAGGCAAGCTCAACATGTTGAATGATCCATGACAATATACTTTATTGCGGATATAAGAAAACATAACCCATTACGTTGTCTTCCTTGTCCAACATCAACCTTTTAGCATGTCATATTTTAATGAGTGCTTACAATCATAAAAGATGTCCAAGATAGTATATTTATATGTGAAATCTCTCTTCCCTCAATATTCTTTCATGAATTGTTCAAGTGACCAATACAATGTTTGCTAACCTTCAATAAATTTACCACCTCTACTTCTTATGAAGTCATTACTCCCCATGGGATAAGCATATGAAACATATATAATTTCAGATTTATGATATTCAAATCATTCAACTATTTACTCATAGGATATAAGTGAAGCAGACGAGTAAATGACAAACTACTCCAAAAAGATATAAGTGAAGATCAATGAGTAGTTAAATAATTATTTAGCTATGTGAAGACTCTCCCATTTAATAATTTCATATCTTGATACTTTATTCAAACATCAAGCAAAAAAAATAACATCTAAGAATAGCAAACATCATGTGAAGAAGCAAAAACTTAGGATCAACCGATACTAACCGATAGTTGTCGAAGAAGAAAGGTGGGATGCCAACCGGGGCATCCCCAAGCTTAGACACTTGAGACTTCTTGAAATATTATCTTGGGATGCCTTGGGCATCCCCAAGCTTGAACTTTTGTGTCTCCTTAATTCCTCTCATATCACGGCCTCCCTAAATCTCAAAAGCTTCGTCCACACAAAACTCAACGAGGACTCGTGAGATAAGTTAGTATAAACCAATGCAAAAAAACCTTATCATACTCTACTGTAGCAAATCACTAAAATTATTATTCAACATTGCATACTAAATGCTTCTGCATATTTAATAGTCCTATCATCAAATAGAATCATTAAATAAGCAAACATATGCAAACAATGCAAACATAACATCGATCTGCTTAAACAGGACAGTCTGTAAAGAATGCAGCAAGATCCATACTTCCCTAGCTCCAAAAATTATGAAATAAAATTTACACTGTAGTAAATTTATCAGAGCTTATTATGCAAAAGGTTTCAACATTTTATCACATACTGACTTTTCTAGGGAATTTTTGCAACAGCGGTAAACTTTCTGTTTTCAAACAGCAACATGTAGACTTGTAAAATAGGCATAGTAAAGGCTATCAATGCCACTTTTATTGAAATAAAAGATGCAAAACATTGTTCTAAATAACATCAAGCAAAACAAAAGAAAATAAAATGACGCTCCAAGCAAAACACATATCATGTGGTGAATAAAAATATAGCTCCAAGTAAAGTTACCGATGAACGAAGACGAAAGAGGGGATGCCTTCCGGGGCATCCCCAAGCTTAGGCTCTTGGTTGTCCTTGAATATTACCTTGGGGTGCCTTGGGAATCCCAAATGTTAGGCTCTTGCCACTCCTTATTCCATAATCCATCGAATCTTTACCCAAAACTTGAAAACTTCACAACACAAAACTCAACAGAAAACTCGTAAGCTCCGTTAGTATAAGAAAATAAAACCACCACTTAGGTACTGTTGTGAACTCATTCTAAATTCATATTGGTGTAATATCTACTCTATTCCAACTTCTCTATGGTTCATACCCTCCGATACTACTCATAGATTCATCAAAATAAGCAAACAACACATAGAAAACAGAATCTGTCAAAAACAGAACAGTCTGTAGTAATCTGTATCAAATGTATACTTATGTAACTCCAAAAATTCTGAAATAAGTTTGTGTACCTGAGGAATTAGTCTAGTAATCATATGCAAAAAGAATCAACTAAATATCACTCTCCAGTAAAAAGTTTTAGCTAATCTTGTGAGCGCAAAAGTTTCTGTTTTTTTACAGCAAGATCATAAAGACTTCACCAAAGTCTTCCCAAAGGTTCTACTTGGCACAAACACTAATTAAAACATAAAACCACATAACCAGAGGCTAGATAGATTATTTATTACTAAACAGAACCACAAATCAAAGGACAAAAAATAAAATTGGGTTGCCTCCCAACAAGTGCTAACGTTTAACGCCCCTAGCTAGGCATGATGATTTCAATGATGCTCACATAAAAGATAAGAATTGAATAAAGAGAGCATCATGAAGAATATGACTAGCACATTTAAGTCTAACCCACTTCCTATGCATAGGGATTTTGTGAGCAAACAACTTATGGGAACAATAATCAACTAGCATAGGAAGGCAAAACAAGCATAACTTCAAAACTTTAAGCACATAGAGAGGAAACTTGATATTATTGCAATTCCTACAAGCATATGTTCCTCCCTCATAATAATTTTCAGTAGCATCATGAATGAATTCAACAATATAACCAGCACCTAAAGCATGCTTTTCATGATCTACAAGCATAGAAATTTTATTACTCTCCACATAAGCAAAATTCTTCTCAATCGGAATAGTGGGAGTATCATAAGAAACTCGAATACTATAAATTGTTTCCACGTTAAAAGAGTAATGTTGAGAAAAAGGGTAATCATAATCATGACAAGTTTTATAAATATAATCATCACTACTTTTTATAGCATAAGTGTCATCACAATAATTATCATAAGTGGCAACTTTGTTCTCATCATAATCGATTGAAACCTCTTCCAAGGTAGTGGAATCATCACTAAATAAAGTCATGACCTCTCCAAATCCACTTTCGTATTTATCACAATAAGATTCAACATCATCTGGTGGGATCATTACTTCCTAAAGTTGACACTCTTCCAAACCCACTTTCATCAATATAATCATCATAAGTAGGAGGCATGCTATCATCATAATGAATTTGCTCATCAAAACTTGGGAGGCTAAAAATATCATCTTCATTAAACATAGCATCCCCAAGCTTGGGAAAAACATTAATTGCAGCAAATATATTCTCAAACATGTCATTCTCATCAAACATAGCATCCCCAAGCTTGGGCCTTTTCATATCATAAGCATAATCACTCTCATCATTAACAGTATGGATAGCACCAATAGTATAGAAATTATCATCATCACAATGAGTAATAGGAGCAAAATCATTAGGGAGGGATACCTTTCTACCTTTGCTTCTCCGTCTTTTCTTTTTCTTCTTCACATCATGTGTGGGTTTACCCTCTTTTTTGAGCTCCTTATCAATGAGATTGGTTGAATAGAAGGCTCCTCCTCGTTAACTGATTCATCATAAGAAATAATAGGAGGATATTGGGAAGCCTCTTCCCTTTCATTAGTATTATATTCATCCTCTATTTGTTTTCTTTTCTTTATGTAATTGGCAATATAAGGATTTTCAATGCAATTCACCGCACAATACATAAAAATTTCTTCTAGATCAATATCGAGGAATTTCTCAAGGTTATATTCTGGAATATGCTTAGTTATACGTTTCATTTCTTCCTAACCCAAAAGCAAACTAAGTTCATTATGATGTGCAAGGGAAATCAAATCATCACAATTTTTGGACACGATACGATCATGAAACAATTTGCATTGGAGATTTAAACGACCATGTTCATTGCAAAGTTCACAAGTATGGTGAAGAAATTTTTAAATTTCAGCACAAACATCTAGCCTCTCTTGCAACCATTTAGTTTCTAAATACTTATGCCTCTTGCAAAATCTATCTTCCCTATTTGGTGTGTACTTGCAAACTCTATGCACTCCACAAAAGTTGACATGCTTATAAGAGACATTTTCATCATGACTAGTGCAATCATCATTAGTACTATGGATATTCAAGGAGTTCATACTAACAACATTGCAATCATGATCATCATCAAAGATTTAGCGCCAAACATTTTGTAGACTTCTTCTTCTAGCATTTGAGCACAATTTTTCTTTCCATCATTCTCACGAAAGATATTAAAAAGATGAAGCGTATGAGGAAAACTCAATTCCATTTTTTTGTAGTTTTGTTTTATAAACTAAACTAGTGATAAAACAAGAAACTAAAAGATTCGATTGCAAGATCTAAAGATATACCTTCAAGAACTAACCTCCCCGGCAACGGCGCCAGAACTGCTTGATGTCTACTACGCAACCTTCTTGTAGACGTTGTTGGGCCTCCAAGTGCAAAGGTTTGTAGGACAGTAGCAAATTTCTCTCAAGTGGATGACCTAAGGTTTATCAATCCGCGGGAGGCGTAGGATGAAGATGGTCTCTCTCAAGCAACCCTGCAACCAAATAACAAAGAGTCTCTTGTGTCCCCAACACAGCCAATACAATGGTAAATTGTATAGGTGCACTAGTTCGGCGAAGAGATGGTGATACAAGCGCAATATGGATGGTAGATATAGGTTTTTGTAATATGAAAATATAAAAACAGCAAGGTAACTAATAATAAAAGTGAGCACAAATGGTATTGCAATGCGTTGAAACAAGGCCTAGGGTTCATACTTTCACTAGTGCAAGCTCTCTCAACAAGAATAACATAATTGGATCATATAACTATCCCTCAACATGCAACAAAGAGTCACTCCAAAGTCACTAATAGCGAAGAACAAACGAAGAGATTATTGTAGGGTACGAAACCACCTCAAAGTTATTCTTTCAGATCGATCTATCATAGAGTTCATACTAGAATAACACCTTAAGACACAAATCAACCAAAACCCTAGTGTCACCTAGATACTCCAATGTCACCTCAAGTATCCGTGGGTATGATTATACGATATGCATCAAACAATCTCAGATTCATCTATTCAACCAACACATAGAACTTCAAAGAGTGCCCCAAAGTTTCTACCGGAGAGTCAGGACGAAAACGTGTGCCAACCCCTATGCATAAGTTCACGAGCGGAACCCGCAAGTTGATCACCAAAACATACATCAAGTGGATCACGTGATATCCCATTGTCACCACAGATAAGCACATGCAAGACATACATCAAGTGTTCTCAAATCCTTAAAGACTCAATCCAATAAGATAACTTCAAAGGGAAAACTCAATCCATTACAAGAGAGTAGAGGGGGATAAACATCATAAGATCCAACTATAATAGCAAAGCTCGCGATACATCAAGATCGTACCATCTCAAGAACACGAGAGAGAGAGATCAAGCACATAGCTACTGGTACATACCCTCAGCCTCGAGGGTGAACTACTCCCTCCTCGTCATGGAGAGCGTCGGGATGATGAAGATGGCCACCGGTGAGGGTTCCCCCCTCCGGCAGGGTGCCGAAACAGGGTCCCGATTGGTTTTTGGTGGCTACAAAGGCTTGCGGCGGCGGAACTCCCGATCTATTCTGTTCTCTGATGTTTTTAGGGTATATGGATATATATAGGCGAAAGAAGTCGGTCAGGGGAGCCACGAGGGGCCCACGAGGGTGGGGGGCGCGCCCAGGGGGGTAGGGCGCGCCTCCCTGCCTCGTGGCTTCCTCAAAGCTTCCCTGGCGTCTACTCCAAGTCTCCTGGATTGCTTTCGTTCCAAAAATAACTCCCCCGAAGGTTTCATTCCGTTTGGACTCCGTTTGATATTCCTTTTCTCGAAACACTGAAATAGGCAAGAAAACAACAATTTGGGCTGGGCCTCCGGTTAATAGGTTAGTCCCAAAAATAATATAGAAGTGTTTAGTAAAGCCCATAAACATCCAATACAGATAATATAATAGCATGAATACTTCATAAATTATAGATACGTTGGAGACGTATCACTTGTGATAAGGACCTTTATTATGCAGTCCATCGCTTTTATTTCTTCCATATCACAAGTTCGTATAAAGCTTATTTTCTTCACACTAATTAGATCATACATATTTAGAGAGAGCAATTTTTATTGCTTGCACCGATGACAACTTACTTGAAGGATCTTACTCAATCCATGGGTAGATATGGTGGACTCTCATGGCAGAACTGGGTTTAGGGATGTTTGGAAACACAAGTAGTATCTCTACTTGGTGCAAAGAATTGGGCTAGCATGAGAGGGAAGGGCAAGCTCAACATGTTGGATGATCCATGACAATATAACTTTTATTCGGATATAAGAAAACACAACTCATTATGTTGTCTTCCTTGTCCAACATCATCTTTTTATCATGTCATATTTTAATGAGTGCTCACAATTACAAAAGATGTCCAAGATAGTATATTTATATGTAAAACTTCTCTTTCTTTATTACTTCCTATTAATTGCAACAATGACCAAAACTATGTTTGTCAACTATCAATAAATTTTATTCATCATACTCTTTATATGTGAAGCCATTACTTTCCATAAGATCAATATATGATCTTTTTGTTTCTTTTTATTATTTCTTTTATTTAATTCCCTCAAGATCATAGAAAGAGAGTAAAGCCCTTAACTCAAAACTACTCTTTATTATATATCTCAAGGACTCGATTACATAGAGGGAACATAAAGCAAAACTCAAAGCTAGATCATACTCAAAACTCTATTCTACTAGATCAAGATATAACCGAACACTACTAGGGAAAACCCTAGTAGTAGCGCGGGTTTTGAGCCTATCAGCAGCGTGGGCAGCCGCGCTACTACTACGGCGCTACAGCTAACTGTTAGTAGTAGCGCGGTCTGTACCCGCGCTACTACTATTGACTATAACAGCAGCGCTTTTCCAGAACGTGCTACTATTAGTTAGCTGTAGCGCTTTCCTAGCCCTGCGCTACTGCTATATCTTTCATCACCCCCCCGCTTCCTACCCCGTTTTAGTTTCAATAAACTGTAATTTCCAGATACTAGGTACTACTAGATATCAATTTCATAAAGCATTATAGGTATTGGGTAGTACTCCCTCCGTTCCAAATTACTCGTCGTGGTTTTAGTTTGAACTAAAACCACGACGAGTAATTTGGAATGGAGGGAGTACTAGATAACAATTTCATATATAGTCAACATGCATCCTCAAGCAGTACTAGGTGATAACGATCATCATATGTAGTTCTAGATGATATCAACGACGATCATCATATGCAGTTCTAGATGATATCTATGACGATCATCATTTGTAGTTCTAGATGATATAGCCACACACACATATGTAGTTCTAGATGATATCGACGATGATCATCATCCGCAAGCCTGGGCGGTGGGTGTTCCTGATAGTAATTATGATGGCCTGTCCAACACGAAGATTCCTGCCAACGAGGAATCTCTTCCACCCAACCGAGTTTAAGTGGGTGCGACCATCCGTGTCCATGCGGTAAGTACAGGTGGTGATGGAGCCCCTTGCGGTAAGGCGTAGTCCAGCTGAGCCTTCTTCATCAGGCTCGATACCACAACTGACAGATAGGCTCTTTGGCAATTTCTGAATAAGAAAAACATATCAATTAATAAATAGCCTCGCACATACTTTTGCAAATATATTTCTATTAAGTATAGATTTCTACACTATCAAAAGACACAGTACTACACATTTTTACTAAGCATGAATTCTACTAATAAGTATATATGGATTATCTACACTATTAATAGTTCCTTGGATTCTACACTAATAATCATGTGATCGGACTCTACACTAAAGCATACCATCGACTAGATTCCACACAACATATCATTGGACTCTACACTAAGCATATCATCGGTAATTTGCATTTATAAGTATAACATACCATATCATGCCGATCGACCATGGTACTTGTCAGGCGGGTCACGAATGACACCCCGACAAAGTCATCACATGGCGTAATTATGTCCCATAGGTTGCACAGCTCCTCCTCGCTCAGCCTCATTCTTTGAGCTACGATGGCTTCATGAAGTGGGTCCTCATCATGTTCATCGAGTGGGTCCTCATTATCTTCATCATCTTCGTCATCTTCATCATCTTCCACCAGGTTGATATAAATGACAGCCAGCTTGGGTCTTTCTGCTCTGAAGGAGAAGCTGATCAACTCACCACCAGTAAGATGCATGCGGGCGAGGAAACGGGCCCATCCATCTCCTCCAATCTGCGACATATTGCGTCCTTTCTCAACATCCATAGTGTACGGCCCCCCAGGAGCCTCAAATGTCATAGTGTCTCCTATCAGCTTGTTGAATTTCAACCTCACATTGCATGGGATGATCTGTGCAAAAAAAGCAAAATGACACAATGCAACAATGCCAACACTAAAAATAAAATAGTTGTTACATTTCATATAATTTCTTACCGCCACATGACGAGAACTCGGCTGGAAGTAGATGCCGAACAACTTGCCAGTTGCAAGGCTGCTGGCGCACCTTGACTTGCACAGTTGACATGGTGGTGGTGGTGGCGCCATTTTCCTAAAGTAATATGAGCAAAGGATTAACGATCCACTTCACAGGAAAGAAAAACAGTAGCATGTGATATTTTTGGTTCTTCTTCAGTTATATTTTCATAGTGGAACCCGATCCCAAAAAGTAAACAACAAGCTCTCAGTTAACTTACTAACACCTTCTATAATAGAACCAATAGCTAGCAGGCAAATGCCAAATCAGCCAACAAGACTCACAGCCAACAAGTTCTCAAGTAGCTTACTAACACCTTCTAGAATAGAACCAACAGCTAGCAGACAAATGCCAAATCTTGTGTATATATCACCAATATCTCTAGATGAAGAGATTCTTCCGCGAGAAGCAATTTGATGGACAATTATAATCCTAAGATCTAGTAACATATAAGATGACAAGGTATCACCTACCAAAGCATTTCAGTGGCACCTATTGCCGAAAAAACTATTTGGCCCCTACGAAAGGTATAATCCTAAGATCTGTAATAAGTTATCTACCAAATCAAGGTACCACCTACCAAGACACATTTATCTAATTTGGCCCTCATTGCCTAAGAAACAAGTGGCAAATTTAATTGGGATTAACTTAGCACTTGCAAACTAAATACTTGTATCAAAACCAATATCTAGCAGATCACGGTACCACCTATCAAAGCATTTCAACTAAATTGGCACCTACATTTTGCAAAATATAAATTATTATAGAAAAACAAAAGCATCTAGTTATCCATATGAAATTCGTAAGCCCTCGCTGCATCTAGCTAGGGTAGCCCTCGGGGGGTGCTGACGAGGAGGGGGGATGGCATGGTGGCCTCGGTCGGGGGTGCTGACGAGGGGAAGGCCGGTGACTTTCCTACGAGAGGGGGCGACGACAGCGGCCGGCGAGGGGATCGAGAGCGGTTGGCCAATGGCGCCCAGCCAGAGCCATGAGCAACGACAGAGTGGGCGGCGAGAGGGTGGAGGAGCAGTGGAGGGGGGCGAGAGGGGGAGGAGCATTACCTGCGGCGGCGGTGGCGGTGGCGCGCGGTGGCGGAGGAGAAACCCTAACCGCAGCTGCCGGCGTCGGGCGGAGGGGGCGATTAAGAGATGAGCATGCGGGGGGCCGGGCCGCGTGTTTTGTTTTGCTGTAGCAGTAGCGCGGGTACAGGGAGCGCGCTACTGCTAAGCCCAATATTAGTAGCGATTTGTCCTGAAAAAACGCTACTACTAAGGCTAAGCATGTAAAAACATCAAAAATATACATTGGTCATCATTGATCTTTTTGTGTAGAATCTAAATAGTCAACATGAATCCTCACCGTACCCGTATAGGCACAGGTCAAGATTCATATTGCAGCCACAAATCCTACACATAAAGTTCAATGAAGACCAAGTGCTCGAGATAGTTTGAGAAGTAACATATTTAAGGTGGTAAACACCTTGTTCGCTTAGCAGTATGGGACTAAACTTAATTAGTTGCAAGAGGGGATGATACTTAGCAGCAGCGAGTTTTGAAGAAAAACACTGCTACTAAGTACTTTAGCAGTAGCGTGTCCAGGAGAAGGGCGCTACTACTATATCTAGCCTGGAGGCAACGCCGTGGCAATTGTAGTAGTAGCGCTCGTTTCACCTAGAGCGCTACTGCTACTGGGCTATTAGTAGCGCGGTCTTCTGAAGCTCGCTACTGCTAATTAGCAATAGCGTCTGTTTTTAAACCTCGCTGCTGCTAAGATTCTGTGTATAAGGTTTTCCCTATAGTGGAAAGGATCGAACTAAGAAAAACGATAAAGATAAAGATGTGATGGTGATACGATACCGGGGCACCTCCCCCAAGCTTGGCAGTTGCCAAGGGGAGTGCCCATACCCATGTATTAGATCTCTTTCTTCGGGGGTGGTGATGATGGAGTTGTTGATGAAGTAAGCTTGTCATCCATCTTCCAAGGCATAGGCTCACCATCATAGAAAGATGAACGAGTCTCCGGGATCCTCAAATCTGCAGCCAAACTCATCCGCTTAAATTTGTATTCGTACTCACAGTTTTGGTTTTGCAGGTCATAGATCTGGGCTTGGAGGTGCTCGATTTTCTCGTGAAGCTTGAAGATGGCCTCCTCAATGTTCTTGGCATCCAGCTTGTGATCATTGGTGAACTCCGCGATCATCATGTGATTAGCATTGAGTCCATGTTCCACCATCCCTTGGCACTTGAAAAGTTGATGCTCCATTGCTTCGAGTCTTGTCTCCACGCTCCCTGTCTTCTTCGGGCCCTCAACATTGTGGATGTGCAGCACCCCCTCACGTATCTCAATGGTTTGAGGGTGTTGCAGCACCTCCACGAGGTAAGGGTTGATGACCTTTTAAAAAACTTGTCCTTGGGGGCACTTGGAGACGTCATGGCGATTTAGATCTATCAGAAAAACAGCTCGAAACACAAACAGGAGATCTTGTCGTGGTACGGTGGTCATAACCTTCAGGAGATTTTATAATGAATTTTTACCGACCAAAGGAAGTATCGTGCAAGAAAACGGAGTCCGGAGGGCACACGAGGTGGCCACAAGGACGGGGGGCGCGCCTTCCACCCTTGTGGTGGCCTCGTGTCTCTTTCGGACTACTTTTAATTTTCCTAATTATTTAAATATTCCAAAACGGAGAAAATTTGCTACTGGAAACGTTTTGGAGTCGGTTTACTTACCGTACCACATACATATTCCTTTTCGGAGTCTGAAACGTTCTTGAAAGTATCTTGTGTATTCCTCCGGTGTTACGGTGTCAATTATATTGTTCTAAACATTTATGGGAGTACCTGAGATATAATGTTTAATTCTTTGACCGTTTACCACCTTCGGATTTGTGCCTTCGGCGTTGTTGATTTTGATGGCACCGGAACAATAGACCTCCTCGATAATGTAATGACCTTCCCATTTAGAGAGAAGCTTTCCTGCAAAAAATCTTAAATGAGATTTGTATAGCAAAACATGATCACCTACATTAAACTCACGCTTTTGTATCCTCCTATCATGCCATCTTTTAACCTTTTCTTTAAACAACTTGGCATTCTCATAGGCTTGGGTTCTCCATTCATCAAGTGAGCTAATGTCAAATAACCTCTTCTCACCGGCAAGTTCGAAATCATAATTGAGCTTTTTAATAGCCCAATATGCCTTATGTTCTAGTTCAAGAGGTAAGTGACATGCTTTTCCATAAACCATTTTATACGGAGATATACCCATAGGATTCTTATAAGCAGTTCTATAAGCCCATAATGCAGCATCAAGTTTCTTAGACCAATTCTTTCTAGATCTATTAACAGTCTTTTGCAAAATTAATTTAATCTCTCTATTACTCAATTCTAGTTGACCACTAGACTGAGGGTGATATGGAGATGCAATTTGATGGTTAACATCATACTTAGCAATCATTTTACAGAAAGCACCATGAATAAAATGTGAACCACCATCAGTCATTAAATATCTAGGGACTCCAAACCTCGGAAAATAAACTTCTTTAAGCATATTAATAGAAGTGCTATGATCAGCACGACTAGTTGGAATAGCTTCTACCCACTTAGTAACGTAATCAAAAACAACTAAAATATGTGTGTACCCATTAGAGGAAGGAAAAGGTCCCATGTAATCGAAGCCCCAAACATCAAATTGTTCAATAACAAGTGAATAATTCATAGGCACTTCCTGACGTCTACTAATATTACCAATTCTTTGACATTGATCACAAGACAAGACAAACTCATGAGCGTCCTTGAAGAGAGTGGGCCAATAGAAACTGGATTGCAATACCTTATATGCAGTTCTATCTCCAACATGGTGCCCTCCGTAAGACTCGGAGTGGCACTTGTGTAGGATTTGTTCCTGTTCATGCTCAGGTACACAACATCTAATAACACCATCTACTCCTTCTTTATAAAGGTGTGGATCATCCCAGAAGTAATGTCTTAAATCATAGAAAAACTTTTTCTTTTGCTGGTATGTGAAACTAGGTGGTATAAATTTAGCATAATCATCATACCATGGAGTATTACGAGAAGCATTTATGAAATTTAATTGTTCATCAGGAAAGCTATCATCAATAGGCAGTGGGTCATCAAGAACATTTTCTAACCTAGACAAGTTGTCTGCAATGGGGTTCTCAGCTCCCTTTCTATCAATAATATGCAAATCAAATTCTTGAAGCAAAAGAACCCATCTAATAAGTCTAGGTTTAGCATCTTTCTTTTCCATAAGATATTTAATAGCAGCATGATCAGTGTGAATAGTTACTTTAGAATCAATAATATATGGTCTGAACTTATCACATGCAAATACAACTGCTAAAATTTCTTTTTGAGTGGTAGCATAATTTCTCTGGGCACTGTCTAGAGTTTTACTAGCATATTGAATAACATTTAATTTCTTATCAACTCTTTGTCCTAGAACAACACCAACAGTATAATCACTAGCATCACACATGATTTCAAAGGGTAAATTCCAATCAGGTGGCTGAACAATAGGTGCAGAAATGAACGCTTTCTTAAGTATTTCAAATGCTTCTACACAATCATCATCAAAAACAAAAGGAACATCTTTTTGCAAAAGATTAGTGAGAGGCCTAGAAATTTTAGAGAAGTCTTTAATAAACCTCCTATAGAAACCAGCATGACCAAGGAAACTTCTTATACCTTCGATATCTTTAGGACACGACATCTTTTCAATAGCATCTACTTTAGCTTTATCAACTTCAATACCTCTTTCAGAAATTTTATGTCCCAAGACAATACCTTCATTAACCATAAAGTGACACTTCTCCCAATTCAAGACAAGATTAGTTTCTTCACATATTTGCAAAACTCGGTCAAGGTTGCTTAAGCAATCATCAAAAGAAGTACCGTAAACGGAGAAATCATCCATGAAAACCTCAACAATATTTTCACAAAAGTCAGAGAATATAGCAGTCATACATCTTTGAAAGGTAGCAGGTGCATTGGATAAACCAAAAGGCATACACCTATAAGCAAAAGTATCGAAAGGGCAAGTAAAAGTGGTTTTCTCTTGATCATCTTCTGACACAGGTATTTGAGAGAAACCAGAGTAACCATCTAGAAAGAAAAAATGTGTATGTTTGGATAATATTTCTAGCATTTGATCAATAAAAGGTAGAGGGTAATTATCCTTTCTAGTAGCTTTATTTCATTTGCGGAAATCAATTACCATTCTATAACCTGTAACTATTCTTTGTGGGATCAATTCATTCTTATCATTAGGAACAACAGTAATACCTCCCTTCTTAGGGACACAATGAACTAGACTTACCCACTGACTATCAGCAATAGGATAAATTATACCTGCCTCCAGGAGCTTTAGTATTTCATTCCTTACCACTTCTTTCATCTTAGGATTTAACCGTTGTTGATGATCAACAACTGGTTTAGCATCTTTCTCCAATTTAATTTTGTGCTGACATAGAGTGGGACTAATGCCCTTAAGATCATCAAGAGTATCTCCAATAGCAGCACGGTGCTTCTTCAGAGTTTTCAATAATTTCTTTTCTTCATGTCTGAAAGGTTAGCACTAATAATAACATGATATATATTCTTTTCATCAAGATAAGCATATTTCAGAGTATCGGGTAATTGTTTAAGCTCAAACATGGGATCACCCTTTGGTGGAGGAGGATCCCCAAGGATTTCAACAGGAAAATTGTGTTTCAAAATAGGTCCTTGATTAAAGAATACTTCATCTATTTCCCTTCTTTCATTCATAAACATATCATTTTCATGGTCTATCAAATATTGTTCTAAAGGTTCCGCAGGAGGCATGTCAATAGAAACAAGACCAATAATTTCATCTTTACTAGGCAATTCTTTATCATGGGGTTGTCTACGAAATTTAGTGAAATTAAAATTATGAGACATATCCCCTAAACAGACAGTAACAATATGTTTCTCGCAGTCTATCTTAGCATTCACAGTATTCAAGAAAGGTCTACCAAATATAATGGGACAAAAATTATCTTGTGGGGAAGCAAGAACAAGAAAATCAGTAGGATATTTTATCTTCCCACACAAGACTTCAACATCTCTAACAATCCCAATTGGTGATATAGTATCTCTATTAGCAAGCTTAATAGTAACATCAATATCTTCTATCTCAACTGGTGCAATATCATTCATAATTTCTTTATATAAGGTATAAGGAATTGCACTCACACTAGAACTCATATCACATAAGCCATGATAACAATGATCTCCTATTTTAACAAAAACAACAAGCATGCTGTCGGCGTCCTGGGAACGGAGGTCCCCAGACTTGCCTGCCTGCGGCCCACGGCGTGGCTCTCCCAGCGGCCCTGTACGGCCCATCTTCACCAGCAAACACCGAAGACCCTCGCGAGGTGGACGACACAAGACCTCCTCGGGAGCGGCCTCACCAGGCTGGCTCGCGAGGGGCGGAGAGATCAAGGCAAGGGACACCTCGCGAGGTTCCAGTGACGCAAGCCGATGACTAGAGCCAGGCGGGCGCCAGTGCGCGCAGTGTCCTTGTTTCCTCATTGGTGCTAAAGGGGCAAGCGCAGGCGAGGAGTCCCGAGGCATCAGACAAACGTTTCCATATCGGTGCAACGAGACCAAGACCAGCAGGACGGCAAGACGGAAGTCACCATGGAGCCCAAGACGGCGTCACCACCAGAGCCTTTGGCAGGCGAAGACCACCTTTAGTCAGGATAACTTGTACTAGTTGTCTCCCTTCGAATTTGGCCATTGTTGGCTCCCTTCCCGCTCAATATTTGGGGAGAGGACCAGGCCTCTATAAATAGGACTAGACACCACCATAGGAGGCCAACTCATCTTGGACGAGATCCATTCGATCCTCACACACACCAAGCACAAGAACACCTCTCCTCAGGAGGCTGTTCTTCCCTTGTACTGTTCATCCTCAGCCCAAGAGGCAATCCACCACACCACACTGGAGTAGGGTATTACACCACAACGGTTGCCCGAACCAGTATAAATCTTGTGTCTCTAGTGTTGCGAGTTCGTCGAGCTAAGCTTTGAGATCACGGTGAGGCTGAGGGCATGGTTAGGTAGGGAGAGATCTTCGCATGCACCCCAGTGTTCGAACCTCAAGGGTTTTGCCGGAACCCAAAATCCGACATTTGGTGCGCCGGGTAGGGGGTGCGCCGGAGCTTTCTTTCAGCCGATCCGCATCCCGTCGCTTCGTCGCATCCATGGCGGACGCTCGTCGAGCCCGCGCTGAGCGTCGGGCCGCCCTCGCCGCCCGCGTCGCTCAGACCGCCCCTATCAGCGGGCCTCCCCATCGTTCTCCGTCACCCGCCGCCAACGCCGCCACCGGCCCGGCATGAAACGAGCAGCAAGCGTCCTCGCTGCACCCCTCGGTGCGGGGGGATGGCCGCACCGCCACTCCGTCGCTGACCCCGGACGGCTCGACATCTCACGCTCGTCGTGCTCCCACGGACGCGCACGCTGCGCTGCTCATGGCACGCGAGCTCCTGCGCTACCGCCCCGTCGACGACCTCTACGAGGACTGGCTGGACCGCATCACCGAGCTCATCAGCGCCGCAGGGGCCTCCCCTGCGCCATCTCTCTCGCTGCCTCGCCCTCCGCCAACGGCGGGCGATGTGGCGCACAGAGCGCCTCTACCGCCTCTGCAAGAGGACGGCGTCCTGGCGCCAAGGTGTGCGCCCCCCCGGCGCGACCCGCCGCGTCGGGCGCCCGCGCGAGAAGAAGGAAGCTGCCAAGAAGTTCCTCAGCCGTAGGAGAACATTCCCGCGCTCCCAACACCATTACGACACAACCGTGCGCCGCCTGCGGTGGCGGTGCGTGGACATCAAGGGCAGGCTCCGCAACAGCAAAGGATCCCGGTGGCCACCGCGGGCTGCCGCGCCTTTACTCCTGAGCTGCGTAGCGTCGCATGGCCAGGCAAGTTCAAGATGGATCTGCCTCCTCGCTACGACGGCACCCCCGACCCCGCGGAGTTCCTGCAGCTCTACGAGCTGAGCATCGAGGCGGCCAATGGCGACGAAAAAGTCATGGCGAACTGGTTCCCTATGGCTCTCAAGGATGGCGCTCGCTCGTGGCTCCTGAACCTGCCCCCGAGCTCGATCTCCTCCTAGAACGAGATGCGCGACCGCTTCGTCGCCAACTTCCAGGGCACTCGCGACCGCCCTCCGGCCGCAGGTGACCTGTGCCGCATCAAGCAGCAGCCAGGAGAGACCCTGCAAAAGTACATCCAGCGCTTCAACAATGTTTGCCTCAAGATCCCCAAGGTGACGGACGAGGCCATCATCTCCGCGTTCTCTGATGGTGTCCGCGACGTCAAGATGAAGGAGGAGCTCGCCATCCACGAGGAGCTGTGCACAACCTTGGAGTTGTTCAACCTGGCGACCAAGTGCGCAAGAGCTGAGGAAGGACGCCTTTCCCTCCTCGAGCTCCCAGCTGCCGACCCGAGGAGAAGAAGGCCAAGGCCAAGGACGTGAAGTGCAAGGGGGTGGCCGTGCTTGCAGTGGAGCCGGAGCCGGAGATGAAGCGCGGCCGGGACCTTTCTGAATCGTCCAAGAGCAGCCGCCCGTTCTGCGCCTTCTACAACGTCCACAGCCACAACACTAACGACTGGCAAGAGCTCAGGGCCATTCGAGATGGATGCCTCGATCGATGCCCCGAGCACAACGACCGGGGCTACGGCTGAGGAGGAGGACGTGGCGGAGGACACTGGGATGATCGTGGCCCTAGCCAGGAGTGGCACGACCGGGCTCGCGAAGATCGCTGGCAGGACCAGCCTCGTGAGGGCGCATCGAGGGATCAGCCTCGCGAGGACCGCCCCAGGGCAATGCTGGCCTTCCTCCGCTGCCGCCACCGCCAAGAAGGAACAAAGACCACCATCAGGACGAGGGGGCTGGGGGCTTCCAGGAGCCGCGTGCTATCGCCTGCATCTTGGGCGGAGCTCAGGCCCCAGCCTCTCAGCGTATCTTCAAGCAGTTTGCTCGCGAGGTGAACGCAGTCCTCCCTAGGCTCGAGGCCACACGCCCGCTTAGGTGGTCCAAGTGCGCCATCACTTCCAGCTCAGCAGACCAACTCAAGTGCGCGGCCACCGTTGGCGCCCTCCCGATGCTTTGCTCACCCGTCATCAGCAACGTGCAAGTCACCAAGACCCTCATCGATGGAGGCGCAGGGCTCAATGTCATGTCCGTTGAGACGTTTGACAACCTTCAAGTGCCATACGATCAGCTTCAGCCTACCAAGCCTTTCTCAGGAGTAACCGACGGTTCCACCACCCCGATAGGGCAGGTCCGCCTCCCTGTCACCATCGGACAGTGCGACAACTACCATACCGAGCTCATCGACTTCGACGTCGCCCACATCCGTCTGCCGTACAATGCCATCCTCAGGTATCCGGCCCTGGCCAAGTTCATGGCAGTGACACACCACGGCTACAACGTCCTCAAGATGCCAGGAAGCGCCAGATCATCACAGTCCCCTGCGAAGAAAGAGATGCGGTGTGCTCCCTCGAGCGTGCCTTCCAAGCAGCATCATCGAAGACCCCGACAACAGTGCAGCACAATACCCCCCTGCGGTCATCCCCAAGAAGAAGAAGCAGCTACTCCGCACAGGGCCTCAGGGGAACGGCGCCGCAAGTGGTGCCTCATCAGTATCGGCGCCCGCGTCTAGGGCGCCTCCCTCCCTCGCATAGGAAGGCGCGCCCGGCGCCCTCCTCGGGCAGGGCTCGGGGGCTCTCTTCTGGAGGGCCTCAGACCTTGCCAACATCACGAGGGAGTCGCTCGGGCACCACGTGCAGGCGTGCTTCGCAGCACGGTTCCCTCAGGAGGACACTGGACGAGGATCACCCAGTGCTCAGGAGTTCATTGCCAAGACCACTCAGGAACTGCAGGATGCAAGAGCCATGCGCAGCGATCGCCGCTCACCTGGCGCGGCTCCCCATCCAGGCGAGGATGGCGGGCTACGCGTCTGCGTCGACATCCCAGAGCTCAACATAGCACATCTCAGGAGCTCTTCTGGCCTTCGTGCGTGGGACGCTGTGAGGGCCCACCTCACAGCTATGTTCGCATACCATTCGGCCTGCCAAGCGTGGCAGCCGCCTTCTAGTGCAACCTACGGAGCATCCTGGCGGCTCAGGAGGTCAGGCATCACGCAGTCCTGGCAGAGATGGAGACGGTCCTCAAGGAACCACCTGGACCCTCAGAGCCTCCCGAGGCTCAGGGCCCCGGTGGCTCGTGAGGAGCAAGCCCTTCACCACGCATCTTCAGCTGCCCCAACACCCCTTCGATAATGGAACCAGGTGACATTTACCAAGTTTATTTAGCTGGGAGCGCCTCTCGGGCTGCATCATTCCCAGGCCGTGTGGGTCTGTCCCTGCGGCATGCATCCTTTTATGCCTTTAGCTTACTCTGTTGGGGGCGCCCCTCGGGCTGCATCATCCCCAAGCCGCTCGGGTCCAGCCCAGTGGCATGTATCGTTCTTGCATTTATCTGAGCTAGTTCGCTTTCCATGCGTAATCTATCTATGGTTATCACCTGTTTGATTGTCACCCACCACGGGAGCTACACACTCTGGCACGGCGCCTGTGCTCGGGTCCGTCCCTGCAGCACCGACGAATCTGAGTGGTCGAGCTCTGGCTCGTGGCACATCCCGCACACGTCACCTCACCAAGCCCTCAGTGCCTTCACCTTCTTGCAGAGCAACCTGCGACGATCATCGTGGCAATCTGCGTTTTCCCTTGTGCTGACCTGCAGGAACCTCCCGAGAATGACAGCAGGTGGTACCACTGGCTCCTCCTTCTTCTCCCATGCGATACGCTTGCGTGTTAAAAGGGGGGCTCATGAGCATCACGACTCAGGAGCTCTTACTGGCTCTCCAGCCCTCACCCCCTAGCCTTGACCATGGCATCGCGACCTGGCATACCAGTGGCGGCTGAGCTCGCTCGAGGGCCGGGACCTGAGGACGCAGAGCACACGGAAGAGCATGGAGAAGAGGGGGAGGCTCACACGGGCCCATCCTAGCTACCCTACAGCGGTCGACGCACAAGTCTGGCGCAACACAAAGAGCCAGCTCAGGGATGCCAAGATAAGTCTTGCGACTAGATCAACCGGCACTACAGCATCAGACCCTCACCTGTGGCAGCCTTGTTACGGCAACGTCGCCACCCTTTCCTGCTTCTCGGTAGTTGCTTGAGCGCTAAAGGGGACCTCTTGAGCATCGCGCCACAGGAGCTCTTACTGGACCTCAGGCCGCTCACCTCCTGGCCTTGACCACGGCATCGCGACCTGGCATACCAGCGATGGCTGCAGCCTGCCTGGGGACCGGGGCCTGTCGGCGTAGAGCACCAAGCTGCCGTGGGATTTGAAAGGGGGGACTGAGCCGAAGCAAGACATGCGCTCGCCAATTTTCATAATAAGGATAATATGAACAAAAGACATTACAGTTCCTTTACACGCCCCCATGGGGTTTGCTTCGATTCCTCACAGGGAAGGGGACTTCCTAGGAGCCCTATCTACACGCGCCAGCGCGGTCGACGCCATCATCAACAGTGGGCCACGGGAGGCCGGCGCCAACCCCATCCAGATCAACGACGGCGACGGCCGGACACCGCGGCCTTGCTCCGGGCCCGGCAAGAACTCGGAGGCACGTAGTTGTCGTCGCTCGTCTCGGGGGTCTCGTAAGGCTCGGGAGAGCTGCTGGACTCCCAAGAGCCGCCACTGCTGCTGGAGGAGCCGCTGGCGGAGCCGGCGACAAGCTCGGTGCTGGCCGCTGCACCGTCCCGACAACCCCCTCCGGGGTAGCACTCCAAGCAGCGGCCTTCCGTGTTGAAGACCTTTAAGAACATCGTGGAAGCGCCATCGTACCTGAAGTGGATGGCAAGGGCGCCTTCCGCGCAGCAGACCCGAGCAACCTCGCCCCAGCCGCGGGTCATGAAGATCTTGCCCGAGGAGACGGTTTCGACCTCCGCTCCGGTCGCCGGGGCGTCGCAGTTGGCGTGTTGCAGCCAAAGCTCCAGGGGGCCCCTCGGCGGCATCTCAGCGGAGAAGAACTGCGGGAAGCGGATCCAGGTGCGCGGAGGCATCACCGCCCACACCACGAGTTCGCGCAAGGAGTCCGCGACGTGGACTCCTGGGGCGACGGCATCCGTCACCGCGGCGCGGAGACCACGGCCCCGCCGCGGGCGGTGGCGCTCGTTGCTTCTCCCTCCAGAGCCCTCAGCTTGGGCGTACAGAGGCAGCGGGTACCCGGGAGGAGGTTGCTCTTACCAAGGCCTTGACACCTCTGGCCTCACGACCACGTCGCGGCGGTGGCTCGGCCTCTTCTTTGGCGGAAGTGGCCCAGGCTCATCGCGGGGTTTTTTTTTCCCTTTTCTGCGGCCGAAAACCTCCGAATAGGCGCCATGGGAGTCCCTACTAGCAACGGAGCAAGAAGGAAGAAGAAGCAGGAAGAACAGGGAGAGATGAGCAACGGGGGCTCCGTCCCCCTCCTCATTTATAGCAGGAGAAGGTCAACCGGCAATCCCCACGATCACAGGTAATGATGATATTTCTCTGCATGCAGCAGGGACTCGTCAAGTCGGGCAGTTGCCGAGGCAGCGTGGGGAAGCGGAGACGCCCACGTCCAATCAATCGCCACGCGTCGACCAAGGCCGTAGGCTGTTGGGGCCCGCGACGCTCCGCACTTGCCCTTTGGCTTCGCCTCGAAGCCAAGTCCGAGCACGCCTTGGGCCCGGGGGCTACTGTCGGCGTCCTGGGAATGGGGGTCCCCAGACTTGCCTACCTGCGGCCCACGGCGTGGCTCTCCCAGCGGCCCTGTATGGCCCATCTTCACCAGCAAACACCCAAGACCCTTGCGAGGGGCCAAGCCTCACGAGGCGGACGACACAAGAACTCCTCGGGAGCGGCCTCACCTAGCTCGCGAGGGGCGGAGAGATCAAGGCAAGGGACACCTCGCGAGGTTCCAGTGATGCAAGCCATGACGACCGGAGCCAGGCGGGCGCCAGTGCGCGCAGTGTCCTCATTTCCTCTTTGGTGCTAAAGGGGCAAGCACAGGCGAGGAGTCCCGAGGCATCAGGCAAAGGTTTCCATATCGGTGCAACAAGACCAAGACCAATAGGACGGCAAGACGGAGGTCACCATGGAGCCCAAGACGGCGTCACCACCAGAGCCTTTGGCAGGCGAAGACCACCTTTAGTCAGGATAACTTGTACTAGTTGTCTCCCTTCGAATTTGGCCTTTGTTGGCTCCCTTCCCGCTCAATATTTGGGGAGAGGACCAGTCCTCTATAAATAGGACTAGCCACCACCATAGGAGGCCAACTCATCTTGGACGAGATCCATTCGACCCTCACACACACGAAGCACAAGAACACCTCTCCTCAGGAGGCTGTTCTTCCCTTGTACTGTTCATCCTCAGCCCAAGAGGCAAGCCACCACACCACACTGGAGTAGGGTATTACACCACAACGGTGGCCCGAACCAGTATAAATCTTGTGTCTCTTGTGTTGCGAGTTCGTCGAGCTAAACTTTGAGATCACGGTGAGGCTGAGGGCGTGGTTAGGTAGGGAGAGATCTTTGCGCGCACCCGAGTGTTCGAACCTCAAGGGTTTTGCCGGAACCCGAAATCCGACACATGCCAACAATCGGTCTATGTTTATCTTTCATACCGCGTTTAGCAATCCTAGCAGCTTCATCACAGAAGTAAATAACATGCCCATCAATATTATCAACCAAGAGATCTTTAACCATAGCAATACTAGGTTCAACTTTAATTTGTTCACAGGGTTTGGGTGTTCTAATATAACTTTGGTTGACCACAGTTGAAGCTTTAGCATGATCCTTAATCCTAACAGGAAAAGGTGGTTTCTCAATATAAGCAGTAGGAACAATAGGATCAACATTATAAGTAATAGTTTCTTCTTCAAATTTAATAGGTTCTACTACTTTAACATCAATGGGAGGATGATATTTAAACCACTTCTCCTTAGGGAGATCAACATGAGTAGCAAAATATTCACAAAAAGAAGCTACTATATATCTTAGAGTCAAGTCTATATTTAGTGCTAAAATCACGAAAAGCATCAGTATCCATAAAAGATTTTACACAATCAAACTTAAGGTTTATACCTGACTCTTTACCTTCATCGAGATCCCAATCTTCAGAGTTGCGTTTAATTCTTTCCAATAAATCCCATTTGAATTCAATATCCTTCTTCATATAGGAACCAGTATAAGAAGTATCGAGCATGGATCGATCATTATGAGAAAGTCGAGCATAATTTTTTTGAATAATAATTTATCTTGAGAGCTCATGATTGGGGCATGAATATAACATTGACTTAAGCCTACCCCAAGCTTTAGCAATACTTTCTCCTTCACAAGGCCAGAATATATATATATATATATATATATATATATATATATAAAATTACGATCACGATGAACCAGATGCATAGGATAAAACTTCTGACGAAGTTCCAATTTCAATCGGTTGTAGTTCCATGATCCAATATCATCCAATAGCCTATACCATGTCAATGCCTTTCCCTTCAAAGATAAAGGGAAGACCTTCTTCTTTACAACGTCCTCGGGCATACCTGCAAGCTTAAATAATCCACAAACTTCATCCACATAGATTAGGTGCATACTGGGATTTAATGTTCCATCTCCTACATAAGGATTAGCTAGCAGTTTCTCTATCATACCCGAAGGAATTTCATAATAAATATTTTTAGTAGGTGCAGTAGGTTGAGGAGCAACTCTTTGCTCTTCCGGTCGAGGTGAAGATACCCCGAACAAACCCCTCAAAGGATTATTTTCTATAGTAACAAGTGACAGTAAATTTCAGCACACTATATAAATATTTCCTTACCAAATTCCACTCACCAAAGGCGCTTCACTCCCCGGCAACGGCGCCAGAAAAGAGTCTTGATGACCCACAAGTATAGGGGATCAATCGTAGTCCTTTCGATAAGTAAGAGTGTCAAACCCAACGAGGAGCAGAAGGAAATGACAAGTGGTTTTCAGCAAGGTATTTCTGCAAGCACTGAAATTATCGGTAACAAATAGTTTTGTGATAAGATAAATCGTAACTGGTAACAAGTAAATAAAGTAACTAAGGTGCGGCAAGGTGGCCCAATCCATTTTGTAGCAAAGGACAAGCCTAGACGAACTCTTATATAAAGCAAAGCGCTCCCTGATGACCCACAAGTATAGGGGATCTATCGTAGTCCTTTCGATAAGTAAGAGTGTCAAACCCAACGAGGAGCAGAAGAAAATGACAAGTGGTTTTCAGAAAGGTATTTCTGCAAGCACTGAAATTATCGGTAACAGATAGTTTTGTGATAAGATAAATCATAACTGGTAACAAGTAAAAAAAGTAACTAAGGTGCAGCAAGGTGGCCCAATCCATTTTGTAGCAAAAGACAGGCCTAGAGGAACTCTTATATAAAGCACATCGCTCGCTGATGACCCACAAGTATAGGGGATCTATCGTAGTCCTTTTGATAAGTAAGAGTGTCGAACCCAATGAGGAGCAGAAGGAAATGACAAGCGGTTTTCAGCAAGGTATTTTATGCAAGCACTGAAATTATCGGTAACAGATGGTTTTGTGATAAGATAAATCGTAACGGGTGACAAGTTACAAAAGTAAACAAGGTGCAGCAAGGTGGCCCAATCTTTTCCGTAGAAAAGGACAAGCCGGGACGAACTCTTATATAAGCAAAGCGCTCCCGAGGATACATGGGAATTATTGTCAAGTTAGTTTTCATCATGCTCATATGATTCGCGTTTGTTACTTTGATAAATTGATATGTGGGTGGACCGGTGCTTGGATGCTGCCCTTCCTTGGACAAGCCTCCCACTTATGATTAACCCCTCTCGCAAGCATCCGCAACTACGAAAGAAGAATTAAGATAAACCTAACCATAGCATGAAACATATGGATCCAAATCAGCCCCTTACGAAGCAACACATAAATTAGGGTTTAAGCTTCTGTTACTCTAGCAACCCATCATCTACTTATTACTTCCCAATGCCTTCCCCTAGGCCCAAATAATGGTGAAGTGTCATGTAGTCGACGTTCACATAACACCACTAGAGGAGAGACAACATACATCTCATCAAAATATCGAACGAATACCAAATTCACATGATTACTTATAACAAGACTTCTCCCATGTCCTCAGGAACAAACATAACTACTCACAAAACATATTGATGATTAAGATCAAAGGAGTATTAATTATCATTTAGGATCTGAAAATATAATCTTCCACGAGATAAACCAACTAGCATCAACTACAAGGAGTAATCAACACTACTAGCAACCCACAAGTACCAATTTGAGGTTTTGGGACCAAGATCGAATACAAGAGATGAACTAGGGTTTGAGAGGAGATGGTGCTGGTGAATATGTTGATGGAGATTGACTCCCTCTCGATGAGAGGATCGTTGGTGATGACGATGGCTTCGATTTCCCACTCCTGGAGGGATGTTTCCCCGGCAGAACAGCTCCGCCGGAGCCCTAGATTGGTTTTGCCCAGGTTCCGCCTCGAGTCGGCGGCGCTTCATCCCGAAAGCTTGCTCCTGAATTTTTTTAGGTCAAAACACACCATATAGCCAAAGATGGGCACCGAAGGCCTGCCAGGGGGCCCACAAGGTTGGGGGGCGCACCCAGGGGGGTAGGGCACGCCCTCCACCCTTGTGGCTGCCTGGTGGCCCCCCTCTGGTACTTTCTTTGCCCAATATTTTTATATATTCCAAAAACATGCTCCGCGAAGTTTTAGGACTTTTGGAGTTGTGCAGAATAGGTCTCTAATATTTGCTCCTTTTCTAGTCTAGAATTCCAGCTACCAACATTCTCCCTCTTCATGTAAACCTTGTAAAATAAGAGAGAATAGGCATAAGTATTGTGATATAATGTGTAATAACAACCCATAGTGCAATAAATATCGACATAAAAGCATGATGCAAAATGGATGTATAAGCCTATAGTCGGTGTCTACCTTGAATACCCCATCAACCACGATGTCTTAATGACTTCAGTTTCCCAACGGTGGTATAATCTAGTTAAATACGATAGTTACTAGCAGTAATAGCCAGGAAACAGTCAGCTACACATAAAGCCATGAATAACATTAGTACCAACCCGCTATGTGCCCCTCCTACCACACTATATAAGTCGGGAGGGCAGTGAAAAAGTAAAATCTGGTAGATCTCGGGTAGGGGATCCCGATCTGATAGTCTTGGCTAGATGGTAACAAGACACAGGGGGACACCAATGTTTACCCAGGTTTTGGCCCACTTGAAGAGGTAAAACCCTACTTCTTGCTTTGATTGTATTGATGGATAGGGTACAGAGTATAGGTTGATCTACCTTAAGATCAAGTATGAACGAGTTGGCCTCTACGGTCTACACCCCTTGGCTTATATAGATACCGGGGGTACCTAGGGTTACATATAGGTCGATCACATTTGTAGGTAAGCATGCGAAAGATTGCATTTGTGCCTTGGAGTATGCGCCAAGTCTTCGAATGATTTCTCTGGGGGGCTGACGAATGTGGCCCACTGATTGGCCGTTTTGGGGTTCTTCGCCCAACCCATGTTACAGGGGAGCCGACCTGGTTACCGCCCCCTTATCCATGATACCATCAATAGCCCCCCAACCAGTCCTCAAGCCGAGGAATGACCTCGGACTGCTGTCCCTCATCCTTGGTGTTTGGCCTTGCAAACTGGTGCAACAATTTCTTCGCGTGTTCCACTCCCAAAGTGATCAAGTTTTGCCCAAGGAATATCATACTTTGGGCACCCGAGGATCCCCAATCAAGCCTCCCGATTTGCATATATCCACTCCTCGAATCCGAATACCATACCCGAGCAGACCTACCTTAGCGGCAAAATCTTCCTACATTGGGATAGCGGTGCCAATTTGGTCATGTTCTGACAACTTTGAGCAAACCCATATTGCCGCTGCACACCTGGGAACCATGCGGTCTTTTCATATGTCATTATCACGTGTGAGCGCAGCTCGAGGCTGTTGCTATTGGCATGTCTAATAAATAAAGAGACCGTGCTCTGTATTTGTAGCAACATTATCAGTAAAACCCCTTGATTCGCGCGCGTGTAACACACATCGCATGGGGAACCAGTGAAATTATTGCCACATAGTACGCCCATTCGGTGTTTTCACCAGGCCATAAAAGGGGCACGGAAAACCGAATCATGCTTCACGCTTTCATCTCGATCCTGCTCTCCTCATCTTCAAGCTATAGTGTCTGAAGAACCGGACCCCAAAAGCTTCTAATTCCCCCTTCCCCACTCCCATCTCAAGCAACGGTCGAAAAGTGAACATGTCCTGCAATGGTGAAGGCCTCCAAGGGCGAGCCGAAGGGAGTCAGATGGTCGCCGGTGACGCGGAGAAGGTGGAGAGCAAGAGGGGGCAATGGCTTCCCTCCATGGTCAATGTAGGGGGCATCGTCGAACTCCAGTACCTTGGGTACCTTCTGGCGCCCAAGGTCACTCGATGTTGTTTGCCACTCATTGGAGGATCATCAGGTCGTTCCTCCATTAGGGTATCGGAGCCCCGCGCCAGTGAGTGTGTTGTCTTTGTTTTGCATCTCCTCCGCGGTCTAGGATTTCCAATCCACCCCTTTCTCTGAGGTCTCCTTTATCTCTATGGCTTCAAAATCCACCACCTTTCCCCAAATTCCATTCTCCACATCACCTCTTACATCACTTTTTGTTAATCCTTCCTCTACATTGAGCCCCACTTCGGGGTTTGGCTCAACCTGTTCTGTGTCAAGATACAGACCAACAGGGGTCAACACACATAGTGCGGAGCCTACATGATTAGCAAGATCCCCAGGCCCAAATGGATGTAGGGAAAACTCATTGAAACCATGAAGCTCTGGCAGGAGGAGTGGTTCTATACGACCGACATGTCATTGGGCAGCCGGGAGGGGGTTTCCGCCTTCTCAGTCGCTCCTCTAGAGAGGCTTCATTTGTGGAACCCCAAGAACCTGACTTGGGGGGATCAGGAAGAACTGGAGGCACTTCAGGAGCGGGTGAAGTTCTTCGCCTTTCAAGGCGTCACCCTTATCAACGTGATACACGTCATGCTCCACCGCAGATCCCAACCTCTCCAAGCCCGAGCTTCTCTCTTTGTGGAATTTGTCGTTACAGGAGATGTGATCTCAGTCATCCGAGGTTTCTATGAGAGAAAAGACCTCGGTGGAATGCAGGACCTTCTCTTTTCCACCAAGGGCCTGTCCTTCAAGGTCAAAGGGGATGACATTGCCAATTGTTCAGTGCATCGGGCTACCAGGGTATGTGATTAAACCCTTAACCTCTGGTCGGCCATCTTGTAGGACTGACACACATTCTCGGCTGAAATCAAGTCGCCGGCTCCCCAGCCCGAGGACCGAGTGGGCACTACTTTGGCCGAGTTGCTGACCATGGACCCATACGTGGCTCTGGTCAAGGCCAAGTATACCAAGGTGATGGCCTGCAAGTGCATAGGGTTTAGTTGTAGCTTTTTTGAAGTAAGAGTATCGATCGCACAAGGAGCACATGAATCAACATGTTACCTCCTGTAAGGTTCAAGTAGCAATGCCTAAAAGTCAAATGCAATCCAAATCAATAGTAATATGGGTGAAAGCAGTGCAGTGAACAGAAAATCAAAGTACTGAAATAAAATAAAGTAACAAGAACGTGGATGAAAGTGCTGAAATTGATAGGACTAAAGTGTTCCCAAGGAGTTAGGATTCCCCACTAGTGCGTATCTAAAACCGAAGCCTAAGCATAATGCTACGCCGGATTCCTAAGCCACTTTATATGTTTTATTTGTGTGCGAAGCCGGTACAGATACATGCATATATGCAGCAACCCCATATCACATACGCCACCACTGTTCTTCCTCAATCGTGTTATTAATGGGAAAAAGGTCCCTGTGGATGCAACCTATAAGTGGTCTCCATTTACCCCCTACTGCAACGATCCGGGACGAAGGGAAATAAGCCTTGTCACGTACTTACCTCCGCAACCATCCGGTTCGCCAGCAATAATAACCTTCCATCCAAAATTAGCATATGTTGGATGGTCAACTTCACCCAACATCAAGAATACTATTAACATAAACATTCCAAGAGGATATCAAATCCTAATACCAAACGATCCAGTACACACTAGGGTTCCTTCATATCCCCGAGAACTACGAAAACTACTCACACATCAAGAGCACAAAACAGATGAGGTGAAATATGATGAACATAGTGACCTCACACAAGTAAAGATTGAGTCTGCTCCAACTATTGTATTACAAATGGATGGGGATGAGATGATGATGATGATAGTGGTGATGATGATGAAGCCCTCTTGATGCAACATTGCGGTGGCGAAGTCCTTGGATGGATTCCCCCTCTGGAAGCCCTCCGGAGGCTAGGGTTCTAACGTCTAGATGTGTTTCTAGTGGCTCTATGCGTATGATCGCCGATCTGACTTCACAGGATGGAAATAGTGGATGTGGAGGCAGCGTCGGCGCGTCATACGACCGCACATATGAGCCTGTGTGCTTGTATGCTAGGCCGTATTTTTCTCTGGTTTTCACCGTGTGATCTCCTTCTTTCTCGTTCTTTTTTGGTAGTCTATTATCACATTGAATAACGTGATTCCACCATAATTTCTTGGGATTCCTTCCATGTAATGTTATTTTCTCCAAAAGAAGTTACCTGAGAAAAACCGACAAAAAGCAACATGCGAACATAGTAAAATTACGTAGAGCATACTATGTAGGCACCCAATAATTATCAAAATTATCATACATTTTTTTAAGTGCATCAACTGCCCCCTTAGTGGTTTTGGAGTATTGAAGACAAATGGGTTGAGGGACTAATGTGTATGTGAGTGTACATAGGTGTTATAGTCCGTGAAGATTTGGTTTAACCCATGGAAGACAACCCCTAAAAATGATTTTCTTTAAGTGAAGAAATTGGTACGACATTTGAAGAAATTGATGTGAAGACTTTGAAGCTTGAAGACTTTCTTTTCATGTTTTCTTTCTTCTTATTTTGAATCATAGGAAAAGCAGTACTGTTAAAGGGGGTCTAGGTGAATCATAGTTCACATTTCCAAAGTGATGCTCAAACCTATACATACACAAGCCGCTTCGAGTGAAGCCTTTGGAAATCTCCGGAACAACTGACGACTTTGTTAACAATAGTGACGAAGTTCATTTGGCTGACGAATTTGGTCATGCTGAGGAGTTAGGATTTCGCCAGTGTGATATGCGTATCGTGAGGAAATTGAGTGCCCCTAAGGAAATTAAGAGCTAAAATTTCTGAATGTTGCTACACTGCGTGCCAACTGTCGAGTGGATCCTTATCGTGACAACGGTCATGTCTAAGTAGGGCATTTATGACAATTCATGTTAGGTTGCCCCTGGCTATAAATAGCCACCCCCACAACCACTTGTTGATTGGCTACTGTAGAGAGAACTTGACACTTGTCATTTGAGAGCAACCCATCCTCTGACGACTTTTAGATAAACCTAACTGAGGAAAAACCCAACGAAAGCCAAAGTGATTGAGCATCACTAAAGAGATTGATCTGTGTGATCTGACACCTGTTATCTTTGAAGAATGTCATTCTTCCAGATAGTTAAGCGTCATGTTCTAAGCACCCAAGAGTAATTGTGGTGTGCCGGTGAATAAGTCTGTGAAGGTTTTGGAAGTCTACCTTGAAGAATTACCACGGGTGATTGGACGAGGTCTAAGTGACCTTGGCTCAAGAGGAATACAGTGCGGACTAAGTGTCCTCTGAGTTCGTCTCAGCCGCCTCAACCAAACGTACAGTTGATACAATAATTGGAACTGGTCTACCAAATCATTATGTCGTGGCTGAGCCTACCTGGTTTCAATTCCTCACCCTTACCTTACGTATTTCCACTGCTGAAGAATGTGTGATCTATCCTCTAAAGAATTTGAACTGAAGACTTTCATCATATTGTTTTACATTTCTTCAGTTCATCTTCCTCATGCTAGTATACATATATGATTACATGTTCTTCACCTGTATGTGTCTTGTCTGCATGCTTCATGTTACTGTGTTGATTTAGTTGCTCGCCTTTCTATTTCTTCACTCCGATCTTCGTCAAATTCATCCGAGTTTGACAAATTCTAAAAATCTCCCATTCACCCCCTCTGGGAGTAAACATGCGCTTTCAATTGGTATCAAAGCAAGGTACTCCCTTGTTATGTGTGATTTTGGTTTAACCACCTGGAGTTTTAGTTATGTTGACCGCAGGTATGATCACGGTCTCCACTGCATGGCCCATCTTTGATTGCATAGACTATCCCTACTGGAAGAACAAGATGTGCATGCATCTGGAGGCGATTGACAATGATCTCTGGTTCATCATCAAGAACGTCGTTCCCACTGTTGCTCTAGCATCAATGCTGCAGACGTGAAGAGATTCAAACGACTCGGCTCTTAAGCAAAGAATATCATATGTGGGCATCTAAACAAAGGACAATATGGCAGAGTGAGTGCACTTGAAACATCAAAGCTTATCTGGGATAGGATTTCCAAGGTCAATGAAGGCGTTTCCACTCAACATGACTCTCGAGTTGATGTTCTTCGCAATCTCTTAAACCACTTCAAGAGGCTCGACAAGGAAAATGTTCAGCAAAACTTGGACCGCCACATCGATATCTCCAATGAGCTTCAGGCTCTCGATGCTGTTGACATCACTGACCATGAGGTGGTGAAGAAATTCCTGAGGTCCCTTGATAGTTCCTTTGACACCCTGGCCCTGATGATTCAAGAGCGTCCTGATTACAAGTCACTTGATCTGGCTGATATTCTTGAGAGGCTCAATACTCATGAATTTCAGCAAGCTGAGAAGAGAGATATGTATGGTCCCAGCTATGGACAACCCCGCGCTCTGAAGGCGAAAGCAAAAGCCAAGGTAGTTTTGACGGTGCTAAGGAAATTGGCAGAGAGCTGTCTATGCTTGTGAGGAAGTTCCAGAAGTTTTCCAAGAGGAATCGCTTTGGAAAGTCATCAAAGTATGACTCAAAGAACACGGGAGAAGCTTCTGCTCGAGACTAGAACAAGAGAATTTGCTACAAATGCAAGAAGCCAGACCACTACATCACTTATTTCCCTCTTTTTCAAAAGGGCTCAAAGAAGAAATCTAGCAGAGATGATGTCGTGGTTCAACATGGCCACCTATCGGGCCATCAGCCCCTTGTGGTTCGGCAGGGGGAAGGGCGCGTTTCACAAAGAGCGGAGACCGTAGAGCAGCGCGACAGTGATGACACAGGTAGTTTTTACCCAGGTTCGGGCCACCGCGAGGCGTAAAACCCTACTCCTGCTTTGGTGGATTTGATGGAAAGACCATGGTGGAGACGTAGCGCTCGAGCCCGGCAAGGTCGCCTCGGGACGGGAGCAGCTACGCGCGTATGAGTGTACACGGGTCCGAATCCTTTCTATGGTTGCGATCGCCCTCCTTTTATAGGCCAAGGGGTTACCATAGTGGCAAAGTGGTTATTATCCATTGATTAGATAGCAAACAGTGCTATCATACCTAACTCTGCAGATAGGACAAAGTGCATTAAATGCACCGCTTAGTGTCACATCGCAGGTGTAGCCTGGCAAGCCTTGCCGTGCTGTTCAGCCACCTTTTCGCCTGTTTGCGTGACACGTCTCTAGACGGGTATAATTTGGAGGTGTTCTCCCTCTGAACTGGCTGCCACGTGCTAGAGGACAGCCACTTAGTCACTTGGGGGCTTGATAACGCACTAGTATGTGACTTGCGTTGCTGTGAGGTGGAACGGTGGAGCCTTGGTGGGGAAATCCGCCCTCGGTGCCCCCGGCAAGCTTGCCGGGGGAGTCTTGAAGCTTGTCCTTGGGGTGACCTTGACCTCGCCGGGCTCGCTTGCCCGGAAAGGGAAGTTTTTCCTTAGTGATATCTTGCTCTCTGGTCTTGTCTTGGTCTTCTTGATCCGCCCTTTGATTTCTCAAAGAGCTATAGCTTCTGCTTGGCCTTGTCTTGTAAGCTCTAACCTTGCCCTTGAGCCTGTGTACAGTCCGAGCAACATACGCCAGGGTTTGTTGCACAGACAGGAGCCCCTAGGCCTGGCCTCAACACGTTGTCGAGCGTCGTCGGGGTAGGCCCTATCCAGTACACAGGCGAAGAGTCTATGGTTGTTCGTCCATTGAGATCTTCTTTGCTTCTTCATTAACCTGTGCTTGAGCCAGTTTCCGGCCTTTGCGCGTGTCTGAAGGACCTTACTGGAGGATTTGCGAGCCTTGATCTATGGGCTACCCACGTCCCACATTCACAGGGCGGTAACTGCCATTCCACTAGTTTCTCCGCTTCGGGCGTTTCTGCCACGTACGCAACATGCATCTCGCAGGGTTGGTGGCGAACGCGCAGGCCATGTGAATGAGTGTTATGGTAGAAATCCAGGTGCCATTGATTGGCGTAGGAGGTCGTCCATTGATTCCGAGCCCAGCCCATGACTTGGACGGGCTTGATTGGAGGAATGGGGCGGCCGCCCTCAAGATGGTGTGGAACCAGCCCCCAGCCATGCTCTCCTATAAAAAGAGGCATGGGAGAGGCCGTGGCGGGGCCCTAGTAGCGACGAGGAGAGCTTCTTCTCGATTGCGCCTCCCTCCTCTGACCGATGACGTGGGGGCAGAGGCTAGTGCACGAGGCGACGCTGTGGGACGTGGGCACGGTCGCCAGGGCGCACAAGGGCGAGGAGGACGCGGTGGCGCTCCGGCCGACCCTCCTCAGGCTGCACTGGTGCCGATGGCCGGCCATGTTGGAGACCAGCTGCTGGAGTTCATCGTTAAGCTGCGTGGGCCTCCATGCAGCCGCCTTCGGCTGCCCACCCCATTTGCGAGGGTGATGGAGGAAGAGCTGCAGCCGGCGCTGCGGCTGCATATGAGGGGCTGCTGTAATGGCAGCATGCGGGCGGACGTGGAGTTCCCCGCGCCGCATGTTATGCTCCTCCGACGAGGCTGGAAGACCTTCGCTCGTGCCCAGAGCCAGGCGGCAGGGCACGTTCTTCAGTTCAAGCTAATGGACGCCACCTTGCGTTCCGTCAAGGTTTTCGGGCGTTCGGGTGCTCGCTTAGGGTGCTATGCGGAGAGCTCAACCAACGCGAAAGCTCCTCCTCGGGGAGGACAGTGATGGCGATGACGATGGCGCTGACGAGGAGGACGACGGCTCCGACTTCGGCTGAACACCAGCCGCATGATCACTGTCAGGCGGCGGCACCACCATCTGCACCCGCATCTCCTCTTCGGCAGGGCGATTTTTTGGGGAGTTGGATGTGGAGGTGTGGATGGTGTCTCCGGCTCCTCCAGCAGCCTTCCAGCTGGACCTCGGCAGGCTCTCTCATGGGCTCTGGCTTCATTCGCCCTGCCATGTCCTGCTGGCCCTGGTGGCGGTGACCAAGGGGTCGTCTCCGCCACTCTCTTCACCATCACCATCACCTTCGCCCGAGCCCTCCCAATCTTGTCGGGCTCCTCGTCATGGGGCCTGATGACCCACAAGTATAGGGGATCTATCATAGTCCTTTCGATAAGTAAGAGTGTCGAACCCAAGGAGGAGCAGAAGGAAATGATAAGCGGTTTTCAGCAAGGTATTCTCTGCAAGCACTGAAATTATCGGTAACAGATAGTTTTGTGATAAGGTAATTTGTAACGGGTAACAAGTAATGAAAGTAAATAAGGTGCAGCAAGATGGACCAATCCTTTTTGTAGCAAAGGACAAGCCTAGACAAACTCTTATATAGAAAAAAGCGCTCCCGAGGACACATGGGAATTATCGTCAAGCTAGTTTTCATCACGCTCATATGATTCGCGTTCGTTACTTTGATTATTTGGTATGTGGGTGGACCGGTGCTTGGGTCCCACTTATGATTAACCCCTATTGCAAGCATCCGCAACTACAAAAGAAGTATTAAGGTAAACCTAACCATAGCATGAAACATATGGATCCAAATCAGCCCCTTACGAAGCAACTCATAAACTAGGGTTTAAGCTTCTGTCGCTCTAGCAACCCATCATCTACTTATTACTTCCCAATGCCTTCCTCTAGGCCCAAATAATGGTGAAGTGTCATGTAGTCGATGTTCACATAACACCACTAGAGGAAAGACAACATACATCTTATCAAAATATCGAGCGAATACCAAATTCACATGACTACTGATAGCAAGACTTCTACCATGTCCTCAGGAACAAACGTAACTACTCACAAATCATATTCATGTTCATAATCAGAGGGGTATTAATATGCATAAAGGATCTGAACATATGATCTTCCACCAAATAAACCAACTAGCATCAACTACAAGGAGTAATCAACACTACTAGCAACCCACATGTACCAATCTGAGGCTTTGGGAGAAAGATTGGATAAAAGAGATGAACTAGGGTTTGAGATGAGATGGTGCTGGTGAAGATGTTGATGGAGATTGACCCCCTCCCGATGAGAGGATCATTGGTGATGACGATGGCGATGATTTCCCCCTCCCGGAGGGAAGTTTCCCCAGCAGAACAGCTCTGCCAGAGCCCTAGATTGGTTCCGCCTCGTGGCGGCGGAGTTTCTTCCCGAAAGCTTGCTTATGATTTTTTCTCGGACGGAAGACTTCATATAGCAGAAGATGGGCACCAGAGGCCTGCCAGGGGGCCCACGAGGCAGGGGACGCGCCCAGGGGGTAGGCGCGCCACCACCCTCATGGCCAGGGTGTGGGCCCCCTCTGGTGGATTCTTTCTCCAGTATTTTTTTATTAATTCCAAAAACTGCCTCCGTGAAGTTTTAGGAGTTTTGGAGCTGTGCAGAATAGGTCTGTAATTTTCTCCTTTTCCAGCCCAGAATTCCAGCTGTCGGCATTCTCCCTCTTCATGTAAACCTTGTAAAATAAGAGAGAATATGCATAAGTATTGTGACATAACGTGTAATAACAACCCATAATGCAATAAATATCGATATAAAAGCATGATGCAAAATGGACGTATCAGGGCCTGGCGGGTCAGGCTGGGCTTCGCCCAGGCACTCCTTTCGCCCTCTTCACCTCCCCCTGTAGTTCCTAGGAGGAGAGGGACAATAAAGGGATTACGGGGCACTTATCTTTTTTCAATCTAAAACATGTACGCACTTGCCAAACTTTAGTCAAAGATATGTAATTTTCTTTATCCATGTTTGCATTCTGTAAGATTTGTACTTTCTTATCGGCATATTAACGAAAAAGAAGAGCCTTGCCGGGTACTTGTGCATGTACCATGTCCATGCAGAGGTGGGATGCCTCTATAAGTTTAGGTAAACAAGTTTCCTCCGGCAAGGTATCCTGTCGGTGCCTTTCTTTTGTTGACGCAGGGCTAGGCCTGCCGGGCGCAAAACTATAGAAAGGGTCCAGCCCCTCGTCGAACCTTCTCCTCCAAAGGCCACTACAGCCATCTTGACTGAAGCAACGTTCGGGACAAGGATGTGAGAACCTATGTTTCGAAAGTGATGAGGTTTTCATACACACAAGTTTCACTTTACAGAACGCGTATGGATAAGAAAGAACTTATTTGTTTGGCTTGTCAGGGGCAGATATGTAGACTTGTCTTCATTTCTTCTCTTCGGGAATGGGTCCACAGCAAGAACCCTGTAGTTAGATGCAGGAGAAAACAATGCTACATGTTCCCTTATCTACATGATCATGTTGTGCTCATGATATGCTTATACATGCATGCAAGTTTTTGGGGGCTCCCAATCGCTTCGTTTATTTACCTGATGCTCAGGGTCTGCGCCTAGCTTTTTACAAAGGGTTAGATGCAACTTCGGCAATGCTTGTACAAAAGGGTGGCTTATATGTCTCCAACATATCTATAATTTTTGATTGTTCCATGCTGTTATATTATCATTCTTGGATGTTTTATAACCATTTTATATCATTTTTCGGTACTAACCTATTGACATAGTGCCAAGTGCCAGTTGCTGTTTTTTGCATGTTTTTTACATCGTAGGAAATCAATACCAAACGGAGTCCAAACGCAGCGAAACTTTTAGTGGATTTTTTTGGAACAAAAGACATCCAGTGGGCCGAAGAAGCACCTGGGGGGGGGGTGCTCGGAGGGAGGCACAACCCAACAGGGCGTGCCTGGAGGCCCAGGCGCGCCCTGGTGGGTTGTGCCCACCTCGGGTGCCCCCGGACCGCCTCTTTACTCTATAAATATCCCAATATTCCAGAAACCCTAGGGGAGTCAATGAAAATCAATTCCAGTCGCCGCAAGTTCCAGAACCACTAGATCCAATCTAGACACCATCACGGAGGGGTTCATCATGTCCATTGGTGCCTCTCCGATGATGCGTGAGTAGTTCTTTGTAGACATACGGGTCCGTAGTTAGTAGCTAGATGGCTTCCTCTCTCTCGTTTGATTCTCAATACAATGGTCTCTTGGAGATCCATATGATGTAACTCTTTTTGCGTTGTGTTTGTTGGGATCCGATGAACTTTGAGTTTATGATCAATCTATCTTTTTATCCATGGAAGTTATTTGAGTCTTCTTTGATCTCTTATATGCATGATTGCTTATAGCCTCGTATTTCTTCTCCGATATTTGGGTTTTGTTTGGCCAACTTGATCTATTCATCCTGCAATGGGAAGAGGTGCTTTGTGATGGGTTCGATCTTACGGTGCTTGAGCCCAGTGACAAAAAGGGAACCGTCACGTATGTATCGTTGCTATTAAGGATAACAAGCTGGGGTCTATTTCTACATAAATAGATCTTGTCTACATCATGTCATTATTCTTATTGCATTACTCCGTTTTTCCATGAACTTAATACACTGGATGCATGCTGGATAGCGGTCGATGTGTGGAGTAATAGTAGTAGATGCAGGCAGGAGTCTGTCTACTAATATTGGAGGTGATGCATATATATTGATCATTGCCTAGATATCATCACGATTATTTGAAGCTCTATCAATTGCCCAATAGTAATTTGTTCACCCACCGTTTGCTATTTTTTTCGAGAGAAGCCACTAGTGAAACCTACGGCCCTCGGGTCTCTTCTTTAATATATTTGCCTTTGCGGTCTATTTTCTTTTGCTTTTATTTTCAGATCTATTAAACCAAAAATAAAAAAAACTTTGCTGCACTTTATTTTATTTGGCGTTCGATCTATCAATTTATTACAACTTTCTCACGTCTGTTTGCCAATTTCTGGCGCCGTTGCCTATAAGGGATTGACAACCCCTTTAACATGTCGGGTTGCGAGTATTTGTTATTTGTGTGCAGGTGCCGTTCATGTAGTGTTGCGTGGTTCTCCTACTGGTTCGATAACCTTGGTCTCATTACTGAGTGAAATACCTACCATTGTTGTGCTGCATCATCCCTTCCTCTTTGGGGAAATACCGACGTAGTTCAAGCAAACATCAGTGGCTGCCAGGCAAGGCCCGACAGCCGCCTTACGGGTAGAACTTACGGAGATGCTCAATGTTCCATGAGTTTTGCAACTGAATGCCATCTCCAGTCTCTAGACAGAGTGTGCTAGGTCTGGTGACTCGTACTACCCGGTAAGGGCCTTCCCACTTAGGCGTCAACTTGTTTGTACCCTTGGCGGACTGAACACGCCTAAGGACAAGGTCGCCTTCCTCAAGGCCCTGGACAAGAACCCTGCGGCTGTGATAGCGACGCAAGGCTTGTTGGTAGCGTGCAACACGCGTAGCAGCCTGGAGACGGTTCTCCTCAAGTAGCACAGCGTGGTCATACCGATGCTGTTCCTGCGCTACTTCATCGTAGGCAAGCACTCGAGGTGATCCGTATATAAGTTCTGTGGGGATCACTGCTTCTGCCCCATAGACTAGGGAGAAGGGAGTCTGGCCGGTAGCTCGATTTGGTGTCATACGGAAGGACCAAAGAACCACCGGCAGCTCTGTTGGGGAACGTAGTAATTCAAAAAAATTCCTACGATCACGCAAGATCTATCTAGGAGAAGCATAGCAACGAGACGGGAGAGTGTGTCCACCTACCCTCGTAGACCGAAAGCGGAAGCGTTATGTAACGCGGTTGATGTAGTCGAACGTCTTCATGATCCAACCGATCAAAGTACCGAACGTACGGCACCTCCGTGTTCAGCACACGTTCAGCACGATGACGTCCCTCGAGCTCTTGATCCAGTAGAGGGTCGAGGAAGAGTTCCGTCAGCATGACGGCGTGGCAATGGTGTTGGTGATGTGATCCGCGCAGGGCTTCGCCTAAGCACTACGACAATATGACCGAGGTGGTAAACTGTGGAGAGGGGCACTGCACACGTCTAAGGGACAATTGATGTGCCTTTGGGGTGCCCCCACCCCCGTATATAAAGGAGGAGAGGGAGGAGGCCGGCGGCCATGAGGGGGCGCGCCAAGGGGGAGCCCAACTAGGATTCCCAATCCTATTTGGACTCCCCTTCCTATTCCAAGAGGGGGAAAGAGGGAAGGAGAGGGAGAGGAAAGAGGGGGCCGCGGCCCCTCCCCCTAGTCCAATTCAAACTCCCTTGGGGCGGGGGCTCCACCCTGGGGGCTACCCTCTCCTACTCCCTCATGGCCCATTAAGGCCCATAACTTCCCGGGGGGGGGGGGGGGGTTCCGGGAACCCCTCGGTTCCCCGACAAATATTCGAAATGTCCCGAAACCATTCCGGTGTTCGAATACCTTCGTCCAATATATTAATCTTTACCTCTTGACCATTTCAAGACTCCTCGTCATGTCCGTGATCTCATCCGGGACTCTGAACAAACTTCGGTCACCAAAACACATAACTCATAATACAAATCGTCATCGAACGTTAAGCATGCGGACCCTACGGGTTCGAGAACTATGTAGACATGACCGAGACACATCTCCGGTCAATAACCAATAGCAGAACCTGGATGCTCATATTGGTTCCTACTTATTCTACGAAGATCTTTATCGGTCAAACCGCATAACAACATACGTTATTCCCTTTGTTATCAGTATGTTACTTGCCCGAGATTCGATCGTCGGTATCACTACAAAAAAAATACACTTCCGTGATGATATGTGTTTGTCACAGTAGGTCGCGTTTTTTGTCATGCATGTACATCCATGACAATATTATGACAGAATCAAGATAGTCATACCTGTGCTGTCGTAGAAGTGTTCCATGACATTACCCAAATTATCATCACGGAAGTGTCCACTTCCATGACGATAAATCGCGCGTCACAGAAGTGCTTTCGTCAAGGGTGACCGACACGTGGCATCCACCGTAACGGAACACCGTTAACCTATCGGGTCCGGTTTTGGATCCGATAACCCGCTAACAGCCCCGACCAACGGGGATTTTCCACGTGTAAAATCATCATTGGCTGGAGGAAACACGTGTCGGCTCACCGTTGGGACAGATGTCATCCACTCATTGGACCGAAGGCGCCTATGATACGTCGACACGTGGCATGGCCGAACAGAGGCCCATTCTTGTGAAAAGGCCGGCCCATTTGACTTGGTCAAAAGGTGGCGGGCCGGCCCACGGAAAGCCGGTTAACGGCCTGTTCACATATAGCCCATTTACAGCCCGCTAACCCAGGGCCCGTTACGACCTATCTGAATTAGGCCCAGTAGCATCATCTGGGCCGTCCAATATGATTCCAGCCCATTTTAAGTTCCGGCCCATGTATGGCCCATGACGTCTTTCGGCCCATATGAGGCCCTTTTAACTCTTGGCCCATTAACGGCCCATGGTGAAACTGGCCCGTAATGAACAGTGTATCCATTGGGCCGTTTGCAGCCCATGTTATCTTTCGGCCTTCTCAGGGCCCATTTATTCTTGGGCTCATTTCCAGCATTCGGTTACTTACGGCCTGTTACTGCCATTTTCTGCTTGTGGGCCAAATTCAGCCCGTGGGTACAGTCTGCCCGTTTGTGGCCCGTTAATACGTTGGGCCGTTTTCATAGCATCATAAAATACGGCCTATTAACGACGACCCGTTATGGTCGGCCCATGAACGGACGACTCCAACTCTAGCCTGTTTACGGCCATAATGCGGTCTGTTTTTGGCCCATGTTTGGCCAATCGATCATACAGCCCGTCTAAGGCCCATTGATGATACGGCCCGTAGAAGGCCCATTGTTTCTACGGCCCGTAGAAGGCCCGTTGTTTCTACGGACCGTAGAAGGCCCATTGTTTCTATGGCCCGTAGGAAGCCCAGTGTCACTACAGTAAATATGTAGCCCATGGCCTGTTAAAGGCGGGAAACTACTATAGGTTTAGACCTACTAATGGCCCAAGATGATTATAGGCCCACGTTTTGGCCCATATGAGTAACGGGCTGGCCTGAAGACCGACAACACTGAGATCCACTGAACCTTCCGGCCTAAATTATAGCATACCGACCAAAGAATAAGCCTAGACTATACAATAAAGAAATTACGACATATTACATCCACTGGGAATCAAAGTTCGCTACCGGTGATAATAAAGCGCAACATGATCGCGGATTACATACACTGGGCATCAAAGGTCGCCACCAGTGCATATAAACGCGCCGACAAAAGAATATACAAAACTGAGAGCACTTCAGAAGGCACTAGACCTGGCAAGCTCGGGCCCCGCAAGCAGCCGAACAAGCTGATGAGACCTCAGTTGTGTCAACGATAGATGCTTCATCCCTAGCTGTATGGCACCATAGTGCGCAAGGCAGTCCCCTGACATCTTCATTACATCTTTGAATTCAAGTCGGAGCTGAGCTGAAGGAAGCCTTTCCGCTTTAAGGTGAGACTGAAGAAGTCGAACTGATTGAGGCAGCGACTGCACAGAGGTTGTCTCACACTTGCTGGTGAGTAGCTTCAACTCACTGTCTTCATCAAGACAGGACCTTGGGGTCATCTCGCTGTCCTCAAGATGGTTTGGCTCACTATCTTTCCTAAAGTTCTGCCTGGCATAAGAGATACAACTCTGGAATAGAAACAAGGAGACACGTAAGAGGTTTCACAATCATATAAGCAAATAAATGGATCTGTTCTGCATAAGGAACATGTTTTTACAACTACAATTTAAAACTGGTAGTTGTTGCAAACATCCAATCAGATGTAAATAGCAGTGGAGGAAATGATGCCTATCCAAATCTATACTAGAACAAAGTTTGAAGGCTTGAGAATGATGAACTTACATTACATGTTAACACGGGCTGGACAAAGCCCTTCTCCATGTTGATGGAAAGATAATTCAATAAATTCCCCAAAGAAAATTCTTTATAAGCGTTGCCATTATTCTACATTTTGCAAAGAGTAAATATAGATCAAATAATATTGGAAGAAATAGAGGATAATGAAGCTCAGGTGCAGACTGATGATACATAATCAAATAGCAATTAATTAAGTACAGCGTTACAAGGCAAAAGGTACTGACAAGAGGAATGCAGACATCAACGTGTGCAGTGGCATTGGCTTTATTCAACATTTTGGTAAGAGTAAATGTAGATATGATAATTTGGAGAAAGTGGAGGGCAGGGCAGATAAAATGCAGAGTAATGCTAGACAATCAACTATCTTGCGATGCATGTACAGTAATACCACCACCGTCCATTATTAGTTGTCGCTCAGATGGATGTATCTAGCACTATTAAGTTCTCAATACATCCAATTGATCAACAATTAATTCGATACAGAGGGAGTACATGACAACATGTACTTACATGAGCAATCCAAAACTTCATAACCATTGTGTTAATTCTACATTTATCTAAGAGTAAATATAGATCTTATAATTTCAAGCAAAGGGGGGATAAAGAAGCGAACATTTACAGTGATGCTACATAATCAAACAGCAATGAGTGTAAGTATCCTGACAAAGGGCAAGAGGTACTGACAAGAGCAATGCAGAGCCCAGTATTGTCGTCAGGTCCTATGATCCTTTGAGCAAGGAGATTCATCTAAAATTAGTTTTCATACAAGAGAGAAGGTAAGGCACATGCAGAAATTTAGGAGTTCAAATTTTGAATTGATATCATAGACAGTACCTGACGCTGGGCTGTCAACAGTTCTAATAGGGGGTTGGTCACTGGAGTAGGGGTAAAGTCTGTTGCAGTTGGGCCTGTGTTTTCTGTGGCTGCTGATCTATCTGATTTAACAGGTATCCCTACCTTTTCCAAATACCTAGTTTGTACTCCTTGAGGATCTGCAATCACCCTCTTCCTTTTGGACATCTATTACGAAAGAACAACATTTGACTGGAAAAACATAGTATGACGACACATGGAATAGGTACAGAAAATGGATAGGTATGGCATATACTCATATATGATGCTTAAACTAAGCAGATGGTGTAACAAAGTAGAAGTAATGCAAGAGGTCAGATGCAAAATATGTGCGACCAATACAACCTTGCCAAGTTAGAGCATGCACCTTGATGGGTGAATGAGATAGGCCATCCTCCACCATGCCAAGTTTGTTAGCCAGTGGATTGTTCCGCAATATTCCTCTCGTGCGCCCATTCTCATATTCATTTTGATAATGTTCAATACCTGACATGCATGAAAACATAAAAACAAGTGAGATTATATTTGTAATGCAGAAGTGATTTTAATCCAATACTTCCTCCCTGTAAACCCCTTTGTGCTATCTCTGCGGTTCTTCTAAGAGGTGCCATGAATGCTGTAATTTGGTGTGTGCATTAATATAATGTGGCCTACTACTCAAAATATGAGAGCTCCAGAAGTGATGATACTTCGCAGATGACAGCTTCAACATATAGTAAAGAAGAACAAGTCGACCTGACCTGACAGATTCAAAATATACTAAGGGAGAATAACTCGACCTGACCAATTGACCGCAAGAGAAGAGGATCATCTTAAAGAAGAGAAGAAGAGCAAGCAGATTGAAGATATTACAAGTCTTTCTATACAATGTCGGTTGGCCACCCATGATGAACCAGAGCGCATAGAGAAATACTATTCCTTCCGGTCTCTCCATATGTGGCTCACATGCATTTCGAAACTAAAGTAGGAACATTTAGTTGACCAATTAAACATCTCTTAGTTTTACTAATATCAGATTTGAATTTGTACAACTAAGCTTGTTTAGCTCGATGGGTGGAGCAGTGCTATTACGACACGAACCACGTAGGCTGATCGTGGTCATCATAAAATGGGGAAACCGTAAGCATGATGAGTTAGTGTTGATCGTGGCAGTGGGATGGCAGATCTGAAGCTGCAAACCACGCAAAGGGTAGTTAGCAACTGATATTTGCTTTGAAATAACAACTAAGATTTGGTATGGAAAAGAAAGTACAGTCAACAAGTAACAAAGAAATGCAATTCTGTTGTCTCTCTATATGTCGCGACATGCATTTGGAAACTCAAGTGGGACCTTTAGCTAACCAATTAAATGTGTCTGTTAACTAATATCAGTATCATATCACAATCATATTTGAACAACTAAGCTTTGGAATTTTGAGTGCTGTGTTGTTTAGCTTGAAGGGTGGAGTAATGCTAGTATGACTGAAAGCACCTACACAGATCATAGTAGAGTAGATAAAAGGGGAAAACCCTAAGCATCAAGAGTAAAATCAGGAAAGTGGAACTAGCTGGACCAGTGGGTGGCGCACATGCTTTTCGAAACGAATATAGGAACATTAGTTGACCAATTAAACATTCTTTGTTTTAGTAATATGAGCATCATATCAGATTCGTATTTCAACACGTAAGCTTTGGAATTATGAGTGGCATGTTGTTTCGCTTGATGGGTTGAGGTCTTGAGGAGCAGTGCTAGCACGACACGAAGCAGTGAAGCACCTACGATGATGGTAGTGAATATAAAGGGGGAAACCATAAGCTTTACGAGTATAGTGACCATGACATGGCGGATCTGAAGGTGCAGACCGGACAAAGCTACTTCGCAACCAATGTTTGCATTCAACTAGCCACTACGATTCGGTACGGACAAGAAAAGTACAGTAAACAATTTAAGATCTATTTTTCCGGGTGAGATCAAGAACTTAAGCACATATGGAAGAGTACCACCTCTCTTGTGACGCCGTGTAGGCCCCTGCTGATACGTTGAGGGTGATGCGGGTGCGATGGCTGTCGGCGGTGGGAAGAAGACTTTAGATGGCAGACGGCCGTGTCGAGGGATAAATCCTGTTGCCGTGGACGAGGTGGTCGTAGGAGCGGCAACGGCAAAGTGGACGACGGCTCCGATGAAGCGAGACGACGCGATGAAAGGATCCTGGTCCGGCGCCGTGGATGAGAGACGTCCATCTCTTGCAGTGGACGATGGGGTAGGGGTAGTGGCTCCGGCAAGGTGGAGGATGGGGTGGCGGACGGAGGAGGCTGGCCGCAGTGGGGGAAGTTGTCATGGCGCCGACGGTGTATGAATGGGGAAATGGAGGGGGAGGGGGGATCTCAAACTTTGGGACGCACTTGTCTGAAATGTGGGAAAGTTACGAACTTATCCCCGGTTTAAAATTTCGGACATCACGTCGGTTGGGGATAGGACGGTAATCTTGCATCTCCCAAATATTTGCTGATAACGATTTCGGGCGAGGAGAGGGTGTTTTGCCGCCCACGGTTGGCGCCCACGGTGTATGAACGGGGCTGACAGGTAGGGCGGTTGTGTCACGTCTGAGGGAAGTTACACATCTGCCCCTATTAAAAATATTAGCCTACATTGAATTCGGACGAGGAGAGTTTGTTTTGCCACCCATCATGGATGAATGGGGAAATGGAGGGAGAGACATGTCTTTCGGACGAGCTTGAATCAAATGTGTTTTGCCGCCCACGTTTGGCGCCCACCGTGTCTGAATGGGCTCAGAGGCCGTCGTGTCACGTCTGATTGAAGTTACTAGTCTACCACTATCGATAGTAGTGTAAATCCGGTCGATAAGGATGTCAAGTGTCAGGGGTAGACAGTAATTTCCATCTCGCAAACACTTGCTTCGAGCAGCCCACAAATGATAGTGGGTGTTTAGCTGCTTCATTCAAAACTTGGGAGAATTAGCATTCACGTTTGCCCTGGGCCCTGGCAACTAAATCCAAATCCAATTTTTATCCGATTATGAATATCCACAGATAATTCTATGTTTTGTTATTTATTTCTTCAAAACCACAACAAAGATTTATTCCACCTTTATATATGATTATGATTTAGAAATGTCGTGATCTTCGAATTCAGTAGGTTGGATACACTTTGAGTCAAATAGTTATTTCATCCAATACAATATGCTCACACGAAAAACAGTTCACCTTATGTCAATCATACAAGTACTGAGGATTACCTCGCCTAAAAAATTCAGATCATTACAACACATGGACAACATAGGGGGTCTTACAACATAATCCATTCAGAGACATGACACAACATGCAAGTACAATAATCTAATGACAATTACAACTGCTATCTAAAGAAGAACTAGGATTACCCTGGGCTTCAGATAGCAGAAGCAGCAGGACCTCCTCCGTCTTCAAATGCAACATTCTTACTTCCTCCAATTTTTGGGTTGCTTGCATAATGCGTGCAGCTAATTGCATAATTTCCAGCTTCAAGATCGAGATTACCTCATTCATGGCAGGCACACCATCTCTTTCTGCCTCTAGTAGAGCCTCAAGAACTATAATATCTGTGCTCAGACTGCTCTCCGGCGGTGTTGCCTCTGAACTGCTACCATCTGGTAACATGGATGGCGCACTGTTTCCACAAATAGATTCTGGGGTTGTACATTGTGTCCTAGTGTGAACGACATCCTGAAAGGTTTCTGCTCGACATAAGTAAGAGATAGTTATCGCATGATCCAGGCAGTAAGCTTACATGGTAAACGACATACCAATTATTGCCGAGAATGGCAAGCTATATTTAAATGGTTCTAAGCAGCATCAGCCGAAAAGAAATTAAAATGGTAAGATGAAACTAGGGATGTAAGTGGCAAATAAATGACATCCGCCAGTCCCATCTAGTTAGTTTTTGCTAGCTCCCTGGTTCATTTTCCTCAAAAAACAAAACTCTTTTGAACTATCATACCACTAGTGGACTTTAATCGGGATTAAACGGGACCTAGTTGACATCCCTAGTTGAAAGGGAGTGTACCACCGCTATATTTAAGTTGCCAAGGCATCTAAGCAGTTGAAATAATCTGAGAAAGCACTTAACATTGTGGCCTCATATAAACAACGAAGACAGTCTTGTGATGAAGTTCAGAGGAAAAGTTAAGGACTCAAATGAACTAGGCATGCATTTCTTTACGATAGTACATCAGACACTGCTGGCATATTGGCCAACTCAGGTATAGCGTAACAAGTAACAAACAAGCATTCGAATCAAGCAATACAGCAAAGCAGACAACTGAACTATTTGTTATTCTGTAGGATTACAGGTTGAGGGCACAAGCCAAGAAAGCATCCCACACGCATTACATTTCACATGTACTAAAACACACTGGCTTACCATATGTTGTTGTGAAGCCTTGCTGTTGTTGCAATGTTCTTTGAAGATATCATCAGCATCCCGTGGTTGCAAATCTACTTGTTGTAGTTTATTCTGCACCCTCTATTTAGGTAAAATTAATTTTAATCGCATGCACTCGTTCGAATTGATCTCAATGGTTCATCTAAACTAATGAAAGAAGGGTGTGTGCATACACGACAATATATCTGCTTTCCTCTATTTTTATGCTTGTTCGAGGTGCCAGCCGCAAAAGAACAAATATTTTGCTTGATGGGGTTGGCAGCTCCATAATTAATAGAAGCATCAAATTAGTCATGCAACTTGGGAAGATCAAGAACACACAAAAAAGTAATGAACAGAGGCTCGTAGCAGTGATGTAATAGCTAGCATCAGAAAATGTAGGGTAAAACAAACAAAAACGAGTGGAACCACATGCTAGTTTGCTGATTTGTAATTAAGCATAGAGAACATGAAGCAGTCTGATGGAACCAACAGGTGGCATGAGAACAACACCATTATCATAAATATAGCATGCAAGAAGTAAAATAGTAGGCAGTGATATTTAGGAAGTACAGTAATATTTAGGACAAAACTAAAGCATATTAACTATATGTGCACTGGTATGTAATTTAGCACATGTAACATGTTCACTGCCAGAAGTATGGCCCTACAGGTGCAAGCAAAATAACGTGTATCATGAAAAACTGAATGATGCCCTGAAGAAATTCAAAGGTGCGGTGCCTATGCTAAGAAAGTGAACGTAGGCGCCGGCCGTTGGATAATAGTACCTGATTCTCAGCGACATATGGGTATCATTGGCATACTTGATAGCTAAGGATCGTCGATGGTGCTCGTGTTGCGGTTGAGTTTGGGCCGGCTGTCGCCATCACTGAAGTGGCTCCGGCGCTATGGTTGCGGCGCCTGTCGACATACAAGAAAGCTCATCTGTGGTAAGTGAACGGTTGCACGATAAAGAGAAAAACCGAAGGAGTACATATCGAAATAACCTGATGAGGCTGTGGCGTCAGTAAAGCAGGGCCCGTGGAGTTGAATATGTCGTCTGTGGAGCGGGTCCGGTGCAGTGGACGAAGGCTTCGGCGGGCGCGTTGTACAGTGCTTTCGGTGAGGCAGATCTGTTGCGACGGACGAGGGCTTGTATGAAGGGCCAGCGCAGGGACGGATGAGGGAGTCAGTGAAGGGCCTACACTGTGGTGGACGAGGGTGCCGGTTAAGCAAATCCGGTGTGGTGGACCATGATGGCGGTCAAGGAGATCTGGAGCGGTGTACAAGCCAGTCGCTGAAGCGGCTTCGGTGAAGTGGTGAGTTGGCAGTTGGGGGTTCCAAGGTGCAAAAGGTAGATCCGTCGGGGTGTGAGGTCCACCGCTGCGGCGGAGGACTAGATTCGGCGGTTTGCCGTGGGTGGGGGGGTCGGGGAGGGGAAGGGGAGGGGCTCTGGGGAAGAATGTTGGGGGCAAAGAGGGGAAAACAATGGAGTTACCAAAGCAGCCCTTTTCTGTTCATGTGGCAGGGGTAAAACAGGAATATCGCAGGGCTAAACTGTCGGGCGCGAGATATTTCGATGTGAGCGGGAAGTTTGAAAGCTTTTGGCGCCTGAAATTATATTCTGCTCTTGTACATCCGACTATGATATCATGGCCGAGAATTTGTTTGTTTTGCACGCAAAAAAAGTGCAAGTTTTGAAAATCAATGTCTCCAACTCGAAACTTAGATTGTCCATTCAATTCAAATATGGATCATTGAGCTACTACAAGCAAATACGATCATATGGTCCAATTCAAATGAAATTCCAAATGTGTTTATCCTAAATATGATGACAAAAGAAAAAATGTGTATGTGTATGAATAAAGTGGATGATTATAAAGTTTGAACATGCCCGTATGTGTATATCTCTAGGTTTGATATATGAATTTGAAATCACGAAATCCCGGCTTAAAAATGTACCTCCGTTTAAGTGAATTACAAAAGCTAATGATGGAGTCGAATTCCAAAATTCCAATCTTAGGTTTGTAATTCTGGTACATCAAAGTATATCACACATGTTCAAAAGTATCGTTATCTCATAGTCCAAACTGTGAAACAAACTGATCAACCTTGAGTGCACACACTATTGACCATGTATATCTCGATTACGCTAAAGTCCCTCAAATATAGACACCTCACTCTTTATCTGAAGCCAACCCCCACCCCTTGTCGCCCCCCACACACAAAGAAGTCGTTCTCTCCCCCAAACACCAACACACGAGCACATTAACACCCCTCTCTCTTCTAAATACCGGACCCCAATATAGGTCTCTATCACTTTGTCTCTCGGGAATGCACACATCTCTTCCCCCACTCTCTAGCTAGGTCTCCCGGCATCTCTCTTTCCCAAGCACACGCACTATGTAGAGTGTATCTTTCCCATACACACAAAACGTCGCCCCCAAACGTCTATCTCCCTAGTTATGTGGTTCTCGCACACTCACCTCACACACCACCCCCACTGCAAAACAAGCACACTTTGTCTCCTTGTGCACCACTCTCCTCTTTCTATCTCTCCCACATGCGGACCCGCCCCAGCTCCTCCCTGTATACATATATGTCGTGACTCTTTCCATAGCTCCCTAATGTATCATCGTTCTCGATCTCGCACATTGTTCTCTACACCATCTATTCTAGATCTCTCATGAAGTCCCTATCACACACACGATGACTCGCTTCCCTTGCGTCTCCGTACATAGGCCAATTTCAAACAACATCAACATTGTCTCCCTATCTATACGCCATTTATGGACACAAACGCCCCCTCTTCACCTCCTCTCTTCCTCTCTCTCTCTCTCTCTCTCTCTCTCTCTCTCTCTCTCTCTCTCTCTCCGTCGCTAGCTCTCTCTCTCTCTCTTGCTCTCACACCCCTATCCCACACACAATCAATGTCTCTTCCAAATAGTCTGCCCCCCGCCCGCACCCATGCTATCCCGCTACTACACATGTCACACCATTCCCCCTTCCCTGATACTAGGTTTACATCATTAGTGGTCTCTCTACTCCACATATACACACTCCCTCTCACACACAAATGCGCGCACAAACACACACAGACACGCACAATCACCCATTAATCTGGATCCTCATCTCTCCCCATGTCCGCATGTGTATCTCGCACACTCACTCTCTAATTATGTATATGTGTCTCCACGTTACACAACACAAAGCCCCATGTACATGTCTCTCTCTATCCTCCACACACATAGACACAAAAAATTTGTTATCATTGCCTCAGTCTCTAGACATATCACACACGCACACACTCTCTCTCTCTCTCGCAAACACGCTCAACAAGGGTTTCCCCGTGAATAACTTACCGTCTATTCATCAACAGTCGTGGCAGTACGGCGAACATGAGACGTGAAAAAGAATAAATCTACACGTGCTTAGACCACCTAGTATGATTACTAGGACTAGAGCAAGCCAAAAAGCGCGCCGCCGTCACCCCCTCCTTATCGGCGACGGGAAAAACTTTGTTTTACACAGTCGAGAAGTCATTGTGCTAAGGCCTCACATGCTGAGGCGTTGAATAGAATGTAGATGCTAATTTACGGAAACAAGTATCGATAATACGTTCGTATCTCCATACTTATATTTCTTCTCTTATAAAAAACCGAGTTGGTGATGATGGTACGCGTGCCATCTTGCAATATAGACCGTCCGATCTATATCTGACTGATGGAAATTAAACTAAAAGATACCCGCACCCCTCTCCACATTTGTAGACAAGGCCTTCCCTCGTTCATCATTATCTCCAACAACCTCATTGTTGAGCAATTAAGAAAGGAAGCCTCTGGAACAAACTGGCCTGGTGGCCGCTGCCGGCGTCATCAATCCCCATGCCTCCGCTCAGTCCGACCACCAATCACCACCACGCCCCACTCCTCTTCACCTTATCTCCTATTTCTCGAGATATCATTAATTTTTACACATAGGATTACTCCCGCTTGGGTCAATCACAATGAGTGTTTTTTTTAAAAAAAATGCATCTTGATGTTCCGTGCAATGCATGGATCTTGCTAGTACTCCTACAGAAGACTAAGTTGGTGATGATGGTGTGTCTGTCATCCATCGTTTGTGACCATTAGATCTACATCTAACGACTGTGAGGTAAGTTGTTGCCTTTTCTCACAAACATCCCACTTGTCTACCAATTTGCAGAAAAACCCATAATTAGTATCTTAAAACCAACCACATCCCTCCCTGACCTCACCAAAACAGCCCAAGGAATATATTCTAATTGAAACATAATATATCTCTAGTGATATATGTATATCAAAATTAGAGTGTTTTGTATCAAGTTGGTGAATAAGTATTATTCTAATTATGATTCGTTGCAACGCACATGAACATTGCTAGTATTTCCAAGCATGCAATTTTTTCCCTAGTATTCCGTACTTTCGATTTTTCCATCAAGATATTAGTCACTCATGGTTGATATTTAATTTCAATCATGTACACATATGCACTATGTAACTAGCCTTGCTTATTGGGTTCCAAAGCTTAACTTTCACTCCTACTTACAATATGTAGAGTATTTAACAAAAAACTACCACTTTCAACCAGCCCTAGTAAGAATCTATTGTACAAAAATAGCAAAAACATACCCAAAATTTCTTAATCCACGCCAAAAACTACTACCTACCGATTAGGTTAGTTTAAACCCATTTATGACAGGGTTGGCCCACACGTCCGTGCTGACGAGGCAGCTTAAACCAACACATTTTGTTTGACCGTTGACACGAGAGACCCACATCTGACCTTCTATCCTGTTATTCCCCCTCAAATCATTATTTTTCTTGAACATTACTTCAAACAGTACTGATGCGTGTTCGTCGGTGGCGCCGGTGATGAGCGAGTTGGCCGCCGCTCCGCCGGACGGGCCGGACGCCGCGCTGGCCTCCGCACGGGTTGGCAGGCTGGCCCGAGCATGAATCACGAGCGAGCAAGCCGCCGCGCTGGCCTTCGCTCGAGCCAGATGGCTGGCCTTAGCGCGGCGCTCGCGAGCCAATCTAGCTAGCAAACCTTGCAGACAAGCAGCTGGACGGAGCTATCTTGGCTAGCTAGCGGCCGCGAGCGCCGGACGGAGCTGGCATCCGGGCTGCCGCAAGATGGGCTCCGCACCGCCGGCGGTTTTGACCTCGCCTTCTGCCGGCGGCGGTAGCTGCGTCCCATTGCCGAGAATGACTAGGTGGAGGGCCGGAGGTAGGAGGTCACTCGGGGATTTTTGTGCGACTGACATGTAGGTCCCACAAGTCATAACACCCGGTCGAATAGAAGGCGTTGACTTAATGGGCGACATGGGCCCTGTTTGGATACTCTAAGTCAGAGGTTAGATTCTAACCCTGAACTAACTCTAACCAAAGTGGTGTTTGGATGGCAGGGTTAGATTGACAACAAATGTATCCAAACAGGGCCATGTGTTGAAACGTGCCTATAACGGCACTTTGTAGAGTAGTCGTTTCTTGGTAGGGCTGGTTGGTAAGAGCATGTACAATGGTTCATAAGATAGTCTTATCTTAAGTCTGCCACGTATGCAAGTGGTAGTAGTTTCTTGGCATTATTAGTGGTTTCTTGCATTATTAGGGGTTTCTTGTAAGGAACAATGTACTACTAGCGACAAAAGGCGATTCTAGGTTGCATTGTACTCCAACGAGTACTAGTGGTCGCGGGAGTGTATACCTCGTTTGTGGGTTCGATCCCGGCCGAACGCACGGCGGCCTTTTTTTTAAATAGTAACTTCGCTGCGAGCCAATATTTTACACGGGTAGTTTGAGTTTTGAAGTCAAACGGACGTGCGTCACCACAATCTGGGTGCACTGGATAGCCTAGCCACGTGAACGGGTTTTCCTTCCCAGCATCTCGTGACTCGCGTGCTCTCCCTAGCCGCACCTCACTTGCAGCTTCCTCATCAGCTAGTAGCATATTTAAACTAGTGCCTCCCAATTAAGCCCGAGGAGCCGGAAAAGCCTGGCGGGGCATTGGGAACTGTGCCATATGGCTCTGTACGTAAAGTGCTCCACTACTACTCTGTAGCTTGTGGCGTTGCACGCATGGACTTCACTCCATTATCGTCTCTACTATAAAAGAAATTCCTCTTGACGTGTTTTTTTTGAAACGGAGGCAAAAGCTTTGCTTCATCTCATTCATAAAGAAGGAACTACTAACAAAATTCGATGAGATCCATCACACCTCCACAAATGGAAGCGAAAAGCCTTGTCTCGCTGTATCAAATAACTCAAATGTTCTGCCCTCGCAGTAACCGTCGCTGATAAACAGGCTGCTAGTGTGTGCGTGAGAGGAGCGGCTGAGTAGGCCAGCTACGTGAGAGGAGCGGCTGAATGGAGCACCGAGAGTACCCACTAGGCCACTAAGCAGGTGTACTTTCCCTGCATTGATAGTACAGCGATGGTTCTAGAGAACAGTAGTACCCTCCACTTCCAACTGTAGCTCCTTGGCGCTGAGATTCAAGAGTTCAAAACTGGTGCAGTATACTAGAAGTACAGTACATCACACTACTAGTTGAGAAAGTAGTACTAGTACTGCTACAGTACGAGTACGTACTCCTCCGTCACATAATGTAAGACGTTTTTTGACACTAGTTGGTGTGTACAAAAAATAGCAAAAACATACCCAAAATTTCTTAATCCACGCCAAAAACTACTAGCTAGTGCCAAAAATTTCTTACCAGTGCTATTATTTATAGTATAATGCAATCCCATAACGTCCCATAATGCTAGTACTAGTAGTAAATAATAGCCTCACCCCTTCGCTAAGGAACGATCTACAATTGGAAGGGACGAGGCCCTGCGGTTACTATGCTCTTATCTCCTCCTCACCAGTTCCCCTCCCCCCGAAGAGAAGGCAGTTCGTCGCTGCTCCCATGGATTCGCCAGGCGGTTCTCCTCCTCGTCGGGGCTGGGAGACCTTGGACGATGATCCTCTGGGAGAAATCGCACGTCGCTCCGACGTCCTCACCGCCGCAAGACTCGGTGCTTCCTGCACCAACTTTTTTCAAGACGGTGCTTAAAATGGCTTGGGAAAAGGCCATCCTTGTTGGTCTTCCATGCGTCCTCAAGGAGAACGTTCTTCTATGGGACAATCCTTCGAACAGTCCACCGCTCCCTGGCCATGGTTGCACGTTGACTCCGCTAGAGTTGCCGATGTTGAGAGGTAGTCGGATTTTGTCCGATGAGCAGGTCAGTAATGGAGTTTGATCATGTAGTACTTAGTTATTCCATTTCCATCCCGTAATTTCTCCGCTTCCCACTATCTTATATATAGGTCTGGGTCAGTGCCAACGAAGATTGGCTTGCATACCTCCGGCCGGATACCACCATCATTTTGCACAACATCCATAGCAGTGTGGCCGTTCCGGTAGACCCCTTCTCCACCATTGGGATCGGCCTTCCGGACTGGCTGGGCTTGAATACGTATGATGATGCCTACATGAGATTGAAGAAGATAGCAATTGCGGACCCGCCGACAAAGCGACGTGGCTACAATGATTACTATCTCATCGCGGTGTTCGACATAAGGATTGCCATCAATGCAAGAGGCAGTAACGGCAGAGGCTGGCGCATGTTGGCAGCGGCAGATTTGTACCCCTACACGTTCGAAGACACCGTGCGCCATCTAGGCCGCATCTTCGCGGTGACAAGCCAGGGGACTTGTTTCATCTGGTTGCCATCCTACAGTATGGGAGATTACAAACAGAATGCACAAACCATCATTTGCATCCCTAACGGTACTCCATTATTTTGCAGGGACCAGTCATCCCGCGATCAAAATAAGATCGCCGATCCTGGATGTGCATTTGCATCCGCGATTCGGTCTAACCTGGAACCTTGTAGCTGACTTTGGAATATTGGGATTAACTATCTTAGCAGTCGTTACCCATGGTACCAATGATGTGCAACATGGTCACACAATCTACCACGATCGGACCGTCACCATTTACCCAGGTATTCCATTTTTTAAACCCTATCGCCTTCTTTTTCATTGTTGTACTAGTACTCTACTTGCATACTAGTAGGAGTACTTTTTACCTTGGAGGACGTGTATCGCTAGCTAGGCCCTTGAAGACTTGAACCCACTAGCTGCCACCATTTTTGTTTTTCCACATCTTACTATCTAACCCATGTAGCCAAGAGTGGCTATATATAATAAGCCGGTTATTTTACTTCCTCTATACCGGAGTAGTACTATTTGCTGCACAGTATTACTGACCGCCATATTTGAGCACAACATTATTATGCACGGACCTTGACTATGTACGTCACCATGTGTCCAGATCTGAGATGCCGCGTGTACCAGATGAACGACGCCGAGTTCGACCCCCGTGATGCTACGTGGGTGCCGAGGAACACTATTGGAGAGTACTCGCTTTTCAATGGGGACAGCTACCTCATTGTGAAGCGGATGCCACCTTCCGTGCACAACATGGAAGGCCTACCGTTCATGAAGCATGGTTGTGTCTTCAGTGTGCACCGCCAGATGAACGACATGCTGGGACACGCTATCCCTGATTTATGCCGCTTCAGCTTGGATGAGTCTCCATCGTGTGGAACCGGACTAGAAAGCTGCGACAATGATTCTTGTTGCCCACCGCTATGGATGGTGCCATCCATGAAGAACACCTTGGACTGGAACCTGGAGGAGGACATGTAGCCCATCTATAACGTGTAAGTGGAGTACGGTAAATTGTGAACGGTAGCGCTGTGAATATATGTGACTAGTCGTGCACAAATTTATCACATGAATTGGAGATGAACTTGTGTGGCATACTGGCATTTGTCCTTTAGAATTTATTACTAGTAAATGTGTTATGTGTACGTGCAACTTGTGTGGTTGTTGCACGGGCTCCAACACGCTCTTTGAGAAAAAAAAGGTGGCACAGCTTTGGATATACGTGACGTGGCGGCATCATATAGTAGCATCGTTCGCCATAGTTGTAGTATGCTCCTACTAGGACGACGACTCCTATAAAACCTTAAGCTTGGCTCTTTGCCTCTTCGGGAGGTTCAACAGTTCATACTCGTGTGAACCTTGCACTTGGCTCTTCGCCTCTTCGGAAGGTCCAACAATGATGATACTACAGTAGACATTATGCTTCTGCCAATCTAACACCGATTGAACTGCTGCACGTCCACCGCGAGGGCAAGGGCGAGGGAGAGGGAGAGGGCACTGTAGTCAAAACCCTCTCCTCGTCCTGCGAACCACCGTGCGCGTGGGTGAGGGAAAGGTGTAGTAAGCAAGCTTCTCCTCGTTCGGCGATTTGACGGGACACATCAAAGCAGTACTAGTACTAGTCCATACTGCGTCCTTTCCGGTTAATATGGCTTAATTTGAAATGAGAAAAATACACTGGCGGCCAACGTATGTAACAATACGCTCTTTACGGTCACTATATATAGTTTTGCGGTGACTATACGATCACTAGCTCATCGTAGAGCACCGTATTGCACCCTACTGACCGGCCACATAGTCGACGTGGCACTTTGTTGACTGGTTAACTTGTCACCTGGTTTCTGGGTCCCACCTGTCAGTTGGCAGAGCAAAGAAATAAGCTAAAAAACAAAGAGTGTAGTACATCTACACTTCCAATGCATTTAGCCTTTAATCTAAATCGATATTGATTAACTAATGCACCAACTTGTGCTCTAGGTATAGGCTACATGTCTATCCTTAATTACAGCATGCAACGACCTTCATTTAATCTTCTTCTCTCAATGGTCGCATGCACACATAAGTTTGCTACTTTTGGGCGTTAATTATGCCCGGGTAAATGTGTAAATCTCTAAATGTACAGTCTTTCACGGACGTAGGGAGTAGGTTGAGCACTTGAGCATGAGCGTGTGTGTTGCGTCGTGTGCTGTGTGCCGCATGGGTGAGTGAGTGTTGTGTGCGTCCATGTGTACGTGTGAGTGTTGCATGTTGCATGCATGCATGAGGCTTACTCCCTCCCATTGACATGTTCATATTTCAAGCTTCCTCTGTTCCCTCCATATGGTGATACTCCCTCTGTTCCCAAATATGGAGTAAAATCCTCCCTCTGTTCCCAAATATGGAGTAAAATCCTCCCTCTGTTCCCAAATACGGAGTATTTTTCTTTCTAGAGATTTCAACAAGTGACTATGTACGGAGCAAAATGAGTGAAGTGAGCATAGAGGCATAGGGATAATGTAGAAAGGAAGTCTTCGTGATCCATTATTCCCCATCTCGGCTAGAGAGAACTATTCAACTAGACTTCGCAGTGAAGTGACAATACACGCTGCAGCAGATGGGACACTTAATTAATAAGCTAAACCAGCGTGTTGGTGTTACTAAATCAGCCTTACCCAGTACTGCCATCATGTTTGCCAGTAGAGCACGCTTCTGTCCTCCATTAACTGACGTATGGGCCCTCTTGTGGTAGACCCACATGTCATCGGTGTAACTATTTACACTCCGAAGGACGGTATATCCTGGTAGTAGTAGTAGAATTGAGATTTAATGCACTTTCTTCCCCGTCTTCCACTCTTCTTCCTCCTCTCTTCCCCATCGTTGGCCGCACACCATTTCCCCCCGCTCACTGCTCGCTCGCCCGCGCTATCTTCCTTGGTAGCTCGTGCGTACCATATCCCCCCGCTCACTGCTCGGCCACACGAGGAGAAGCTTCTTCGCTCGCCTGCCCGAATCCACTTCCCCGCTGGCTTGCAGGCACCGAAAACCCCAATGGCAGAACCGACTGACACACAGAGCCGCGATTGGAATTCCCTCCCTGATGTTCTCTTGGAGCAGATCTGTAATCGTATGGACATACTCAGCACCGTCCGTCTGGCCGCATGCTCGGTGTCTTTGTACCATCTACTCGTCTGCAACCGGCTGGCTCTTTTCAAGACACCCTGCTTGCTGATGCCCGATCCTCGCATGTGTCCCAGACATCGACTTGACGATCCTACGGAGGTTGCCGTGGTGCCCCTCGACATGCTACCACTACCCGTCCACCTGTCCTTCATGCGCGGCCACTACTGGGCGGGCATGAAGGCCAACTGGATCGTCCTCATCCACCAATCCGATAGTCCATGGCGTCTTGTGGATATCTACACCCAGCGAGAGATCACCCTTCCATCTTTGGATACCGCCACCATCGAGCCTCGCGGCCCGTCGGCACTCCTGCCTACTACGCACGAGACGCGTCGAGCTTTTGGCTCAACCTCTGTTTGCTGAAGGTTGTAATCTATGAAGTGCCCACACCATCAGAAGACTACATGGATTACAAGCTCATTGCCGTGTTCAACATGGGATTAGTCTATCTGGAATCCGGTCGCCATACATGGTTATGGCTCCTTGTCGATCCTCTTTACCCAACACTTCTGTCTGATGCTATAGTGCACGATGGCATCGTTTATGCGGTCGACGCACAGATTGGGTGCCTATACTGGTGGAATCTATCATCGTGTAACTGTTCTATCTCATCTCATCTTTACCTTAAGAATACGACTGCCTGTTCATTGTTACAAATTTAGAATATATAGTATGTCTATAACCACATCATTACTATATGTTCCTCTCATTTCCTAGATTTTTATGACCACGCATGTTATTGTTAGAGTTGATATGAGAACAATTGGTATCTAATGATTGTTAGAATAGATATTATGAGTATAACCTCATGATTGCTATATGTTACTCTTATTTCCAGGATTTTTATAACAACGCATGTTATTGCTTAGAGTTGATATGATAACTGTAGTAAGTGCTATGGTAGAATATGAGTAGGCCTTGTCATATCTGTTTTCCTCTCATTGTTACATGATGTTTGAACCATGATATATTGCTAGAATATGAAAGCCATTGACTTATTTTTTTGACTTGGGGTATGATTATGACCACGACATTGCAATTCTTTGTCTATGATATGTGCCACTGTTATAATAATCTTAATTCCACACATACGCTAAACATGATTGTTTATTTTTGTCCTTTTGGTCTCCAATTTGAATTGTTGCAGCAGACGCTAATGCGCCGGCCTTCATGATTCCAGGACCTGGAATCATACCAGCCGATGGGTGGTGGTTTATCGCTCGTTCAGCTAACGGTGGTCATTTGATGCTCATTTGCACATACCAAATTGACCAAACCATTTCATCAAACCACATGCAGTACAATGCCTGGGGCGTTCGTGACATTGATGGCTATGGCTGCTTCGTGTTCGAGAAAGATCCCAGCTCCGTTGGGCCAGGCGTATTCAACTGGAGGTGGGTTTACAGCCTCGGCAACCACTCCATGTTCCTTGGGCTCAATTATCCGATCATCCAACCAATCATCGATCATATCACCGGCGATGATTACCGTGCTATGCAACTTCCATTCGCCAGGGGGGACTGTGTTTACACATCATACCATGGGTTTCATGAATCACCATATCCAGAGATTCGTCGACACAGCTTGTTGCCAGATAATCCTTAGTGTGTGAAAGGCATCAAGCTTCCATGCGATGGATGGCTTTTGCAAACCCGACATGTGGCGATGTGGTTCATGCCAACAGTAAATATGCACAACTTGATTCGTACTGATATGTAGACTGAGCCATGTATTCTGCTGCTGTAGCACGACCCTCTTTTGTTGGATATTATGTACTGTTGTTAGTTTGAAGCACTCCTCTGGTTTGAAGGATAGGTACCTTTCTGGGATCAAGTGCATCCTAACTCACCTGCGTAGGATGTACTGATAATGATGATGGAGATGCTGTGCAGTATATATCACTTAGGCTTCAAGTGCGTACTTGTTAGTTAAACCTATGGTTAAAATGTGACACTAAATACGACTAGTAAGTAGCACAGTAGCAGTACTAGTATACGTCGGTCAAATTATTCATCATGTCCACACATTGAATTGACGTGACAACACGCTACGCGTGAGGTGACACAAGAATCCCGGCGGCGTGTTCGGGTATTCTGGACTTCAGATTTGGAGTAGCACTTATCTGTCGAAATCTTTCATCATTCACTTAAAACAGTCGATTGATCATACGTTGAGTACCATATAACTGGAATTAGCCCATGCAAGTCGAAGAAGGATTGGCCAGTGCTGTCGGCTGGCGTCAAGTTCGATCCCACGGATCAGGAGCTGATCGAGCACCTTGAGGCCAAAGTGAGTGCTGACAGCGCGAGATCTCACCCTCTCATCGATTTGTTCATACCAACCATCAACGGCGAGCACGGCATATGCTACACCCATCCTAAGAAACTTCCAGGTAAGACACCGATCGGCCATCTACTTGCACAAACATATTCCTTTGTTTATAGCTATATTTTTGTTTTTAGACGCAGACCTGGTGAAGCAATTACAATTTGACAGTTAATAAAAAGTGAAACAAGTGACTGCAACATGCCAAAGATGTTATAAAAAATGCCAACTACGTACACTAAAACCTGTATTCGACAATACTGCAGGTATCACACTGAGTGGCCTAAGCAAGCTTTTCTTCCAGCGCAATTCCAGGGCGTTCAAAAGGGGCATGTGGACGCGTCGCAAGATATAGTCGGAGTGCGGCATGCACGTGATGTGGCACAACACCGGCAATACCTTGACGGTGATGGTCAAAGGCCGGCAGATAGGCAGCAAAAAGGTTCTGGTGCTGCACACCAACAAGAACTTCGACCAGCAGAGGACCAACTAGGTGATGCACCAGTACCACCTCGGGGACCTGGAGCAAGGGAAGGAGCAGGAGCTGGTCCTCTGCAAGATTTTCTACCAGACGAACAATAGGGCCAGGAGTAAAAAGATTATAAGTTAGTTTGGTATTGGTACTTGTACTACCTTGTCGTCCGCAAGTTGGTATTGTTGTTAACGATCTTTTGGTATGAACTTGGCATCTGCTTCCAACCATCATGCCGAGGGTCGACGTGGATATAAGGCTGAATCATTTGTTTCGAAATGAATTTTCAGGCACCTGATTTTTATTTGATGGGTAGCATAAGCACCTGTCGTTCGAATCCCCAGTTCTCCAAATTTTTCAAAACAAGTGCATGCTCTTATTATCACGATGAAAAAAAAAATCCCTGTTGCATCCCAGTTATCAGTCTGTACTTGCAGAATTCTCTCGTTTATTGAGCACGTATATTGTTTTTTCAGGTCGATCAAGTTTCGACTGGGCTGTAGACTGCCCAGGCTTGGTTTTGTTTTTAACAGGCCCAGCCCATGACGAGAACGGGGCACAAAGATCCAGTAGGTATCTACTGGCCTTTGGCCCGCCAGTGTTAGTTATATTTTGTCTTACAACATCCGCAGGCAGTTTTTTTACTGAATCAAACACACAACCCAGTTCTATTTCCCTCTTGAAACGCATGTCCTACATCCGTTTTCTAATCTCTACCTATAGTTTTACTGGTTCATATACACGTATCATTATATTGAAAATACATAAAATTCCCTTTTCATATTTACATCCTTATTTTTGTTGTTGTTTTCCCTCCCACGCTGATTTTTTTACCACTGGTTTTCCCTTAAACCAACTCAATTGTCCCACGTCTTATTTGCTTACAAAAACAAAACGATTTTTTGGCAAATCAATAAATTCTTAAAAACATGTTTATCATTTCGGGATTACAAAATTTCGGACTCCACCGAAATATGCAAAATAAGGTTGAACTTTTTTACCGTGGTCCTGGGCAGAAAATGGGCTGTAATAAATTACTTAAGAATTAGCAAATGGGCTACAAATTATTAAAAAATAGCAAATGGGCTCTACGTTGTCTGCCACAGATTTGGAGGCTGATTTCTGGGCCTACTAAGTTCATGCGTACACAAGGTTTCTCAAAAAAGAAACTTAGTCAACAATCAACTCTACCAGCGTCAGACCGTTAGATGTCAATCTAACAGCAATCGTGCTTCTTCAGTCTCTGACCTTCCTGCCCCAGCCGCCCAAACCAGCGCCGTCGGAACCGCCTGCTCCCGCCTCCCGTGGCTGGCTGTGCTGCGGGGCAGGCCTCACGGCCCCATCATATAGACATATACTCGCATCCCTGGCCTGTCTATCCCTCTACTCACCCACACCTCCTGTTATTTTCCGGCGACGGCAGCCGAACCAGTCAACCCTCGTACTCTCCACCGCGTGGGCAGCCACTGACGTGTCTTCCCCGGCTCCGTGTCGTTCCCTTCGTAGGCCTCACCGTCATCCACCGCCCTGGTGCTCTCGGCGCGGCGTGGTCAACATGGTCAATGAACGTCATCCATCGGAAGTGGATAGTACGTGGAGAGGCTGACAGCTGGGTCCACGGCCGCACACAAGGAAATGCCTCCTTATTACGCGCAAAATAATGATTCCTCCACCTGACATCTGGGACCCGCCGGAAGGGCCTCTGTATTTCATGAAAAAACGTTCCCTTCGCTGACAGGTCGGACCCACCAACTATATCTTCGCACGCAAGGAAGTGCCTCCTTATTGCGCACAAAAAATGAATACCCCCTGCCAGCGGGGACCCACCACAATGGGAGGCTGACTTGTGGGCCTACTAAGTTGACGGGGACGGAGGGCTTTGTCAATTAGTCAATATGAAGGATTCTAGCTCTAGTGACCGTACGATGTCCATCCAACGGACTTAGTGTTTCTTCAACCTATGGTCTTCTTGCTCCAGCCGCCCAAAGCAGCGCCAGTCGTGCTGCATGCTCCTGCCTACCGTGGCCGGTTGTGATGCCGCGGAGGCCTCACCGCCCCCATACTACTCACACCCCTGGCCAGGCCATCCCTCCACTCACCCACACCCCCTGTTATTCTGCGACGACGACATCCTCACACCGCAGCCGAACCAGCGAACCCTCGTACACCTCTCCGCGTGGGCATCCACTGCCGCGTCTTCCCCGGCTCCGTGTCGTCCCCTTCCTAGGCCTCGCCGTCGTCCACTGCCTTGGTGCTCTCGGCGCGGCGTGGTCAATGTGGTCAACGACCGACTTCCATCGGAAGAGTACTGTACGTGGAGAGGCTGACAGCTGGGTCCACGGTCGCAGCTGGGTCCACGGCCACAGCCCAGTTTTTTTGTGATTTGCCAAGTAAGTCGCTTTGTCAGGCATGTTGGGCTGCAAATCTTTCAAGACGAGGAGAGCTTCATTCGGCTGGCCGAGAAAATGGCCTATCAGTAATGAGAAATGGGTTGTCCATTTTTAAAACACATCAAACCGGCAATTAGTTTCGAATTTCTTTTTTTTTTTCATTTCGAGATTTTAAATTGCATTGATTTTTATGCGTGGACAATTTGTTGGATTTTATATTGATATACATTTTTTTAAATCAGTTTGAATGTGACTCAAAATTTCGGGATTAAAAACAGTTTGGACCGCACCGAAATATGCAAAATTTCGTATAATTTTTTAACCGTGGCCACAATATGGGCTGTAATGCTAACAAAAAGAATATGGGCTCCAAAAAAAACCTTAAGAATTAGCAAATGGGCTGTAAATTATTAGAAATAATGGCAGATGGGATGTATGATGTTTTCCACAGTTTTGAGGCTTCCCTAAAAAAAGGTTGACGCACAAGCAGTGACTGTTGGATGTCCATCCAACGGCCGTCGTGCTTCTTCAATCTCTGCTCTTCCTGCTCCAGCCGCTCAAACAAGCGCCGGCGGGACTTCCTGCTCTCTTCTCCCCGCGGCCGGCTGTGCTACCGCGCAGGCCTCACCGCCCCACCGTACTCCCATCGCTGGCCTAGCCATCCCTCCACTCACCCACACCTGCTGTTATTCTCCGACGATGGCAGACGAACCAGTAAACCCTCGTATAGTCGTACTCCCCTCCGCGTGGGAAACAACTGCCGAGTCTTCCCTGCCTCCGTGTCGTTCCCTTCCTAGGCCTCACCGTCGTCCACCGCCCTGGTGCTCTCGGCGCGGCCTGGTCAATGTGGTCAACGACCGACATGCATCTGAAGTGGACTGTACGTAGAGAGGCTGACAGCTGGGTCCACGACCGCACGCAAGGAAATGCCTCCTTATTACGTGCAAAATAATGATTCCTCCACCTGACATCTGGGACCCACCGAAAGGGCCTCTGTATTTCGCGAAAAAATTGTTACCACCGCTGACAGCTTGGACCCACCAGCTATATCTTCGCACGCAAGGAAGTGCCTCCTTATTACGCACAAAAAATGAATACTCCCCCTGCTAGCTGGGACCCAGTATAGTGGCAGGCTGACTTGTGGGCCTACTAAGTTGACGGGGACGGAGGGCTTTGTCAACTTAGTCAATATGCACGATTCTAGCTCCTTTGATCGTACGATGTCCATCCAACGGCAGTAGTGCTTCTTCAACCTCTGGTCTTCTTGCTCCAGCCGCCCAAACCAGCGTCGGTCGTGCCTCGTGCTCCTGCCTAACGTGGCTGGCTGCTATGCGGCGGAGGCCTCACCGCCCCTACTACTCCCACCGCTGGCCAGGCCATCCCTCTACTCACCCACACCCCCTGTTATTCTGCGGTGACGGCAGCCTCACACCGCAGCGAACCAGTGAACCCTCATACTCCTCTATGCGTGGGCATCCACTGTCGCGTCTTCCCCGGCTCCGCGTCGTCCCCTTCCTAGGCCTCGCCGTCGTCCTCCGCCCTGGTGCTCTCGGCGTGGCGTGGTCAACATGGTCAAGGAATGGCTTCCATCGGACGTGGACTGTACGTGGAGAGGCTGACAGCTGGGTCTACGGCCGCAGCAAGGAAGTGCCTCCTTATTACGCGCAAAATAATTATTCCTCTACCTAACAGCGGGGACCCACCGGACGGGCCACCGTATTTCGCAAAAAAAACATTTCCCCCTGACTGCTGGGACCCACCAGCTACATCTTCGCATGCAAGGAAGTGCGCCTTAAAAAAAACGATTCGCCCCCCTGACTGCTGGGACCCACCAGGTACATCTTCGCAAGCAAGGAAGTGCCTGACTGTCGGGACCCACCTGGTTGAAGCATACGTAGCGTTGTCATTCTGGTCGTGAACGTGTACGTACATACTGGTCGATGTAGAGGCGCGCACGTAGCATGTACACGTACATACAGTGGCCAGTGTGCAAGAAAGAAAATACGGCCACGTACGTACATACGGGCAGGGTCTCGAACACCTACTCGCGCATACGTACGGCCAGGGCTCGTGTACATGGCTGGGTCAGAACGAAGAAACAACGTCGTCGTTGTGTTCATGGGGAGCCAACCGGCTGGGTCAGAACGGAATGTGTCGTTGTGTTCATCGGGAGGGCATGGACGGAACAACCGTTGGAAACGAGGCCTGGCGTACCGCAGAACGGAGGAAACGGCCTTGTGTTCGACCGGCCACGTTCAAAACGGGATCCTGTTCATCGGGAGGGGTCTGGCGTACCGCAAAATGGAGGAAACGGACCTCCTACGGTCGAAACGGGGGTCCTGTTGATCGGGAGGGGTGTGACGTACCGCAAAACGGAGGAAACGGACTTGTGTTGGAGCGCTATGGTCGAAACGGGGGTCCTGTTCATCGGGAGGGGTGTGCGTACCACAAAACGGGACTCCACGGGATACTGTTTATCTCCACCGTCGACCCCCTCCAGCCTCCACGGGCTACTGTTCATCCACCGTCGACCTCCTCCAGCCTCCACATGCGACTGTTCATCCACGGGCTCATGTTCATCCAGCCTCCACCGCGCGCTACTCCACCGACTACTGTTCAACCAGCCCTCTCCACGGGCTCCTGTTCAATCACCCCTCCACGGGCTACTGTTCATCCAGCCCTATACCATTTACTGTTCCTCCTGCCCTCCATGGGGTGGTCCTGTTTATCCAGCCCTCCACGGGGTCCTGTTCATCCAGCCCCAACCGGCTTGATCAATCGGGGTCCTGTTCATCCACAGGCAACACCACGGGGTCCTGTTCATCCACCCCCATCGGGAACTGTTCATCCAAACCCCCAGCAACGCTCACTGTTAATCCAGAGGCAGCATCGATCGGCTTCAGTTAGCAGCAGTAGCGAAGGAATCGCTCGATCAGGTTCAGTTAACAGCCATCGATGGATCGCTCGGGTTCAGTAACGCGTAGCCTGCAGTGCAATCGCTCTGGTTCAGTTAGAGCCCAACGCCTCGCACCCACACGCGTGCATGTACGAGAGAACACGCATCGCTCGGCCCTGACCACCCACCGTAACCGGGAACACCCCGATATTTTCCTCGCCCTTGCTTCTACCACGGTTTTTTTCATCATGGACGGCCCAAAGAATGTCATGCAGCTGCGTCTCTGGTCCGCCCAGGACGAAAAGCCCATTTTCTGTCATGATTTTTTGTCATAGAAGTAGGACCCCACCACATATATGATGATACTAGGTTTTTTCACAATTATCGTCATAGAAGTGTCATAAGTAGGACAGGAAAAAAATTTGTTCGGCCCAAAATGTCACGGATGTGCCTTTTTTTGTAGTGTATCCTCATACCTAGTTCAATCTCGTTACAGGCAAGTCTCTTTCCTCGTTCTGTAATGCATCATCCCGCAACTAACTCATTAGTCACATTGCTTGCAAGGCTTATAGTGATGTGCATTACCGAGAGGGCCCATAGATACCTCTCCGATACACAGAGTGACAAATCGTAATCTTGATCTATGCCAACTCAACAAACACCTTCGGAGACACCTGTAGAGCATCTTTATAATCACCCAATTACGTTCTGACGTTTGATAGCACACAAAGTGTTCCTCCGGTATTCGGGAGTTGCATAATCTCATAGTTAGAGGAATGTGTATAAGTCATGAAGAAAGAATAGCAATCAAACTAAACGATCATAATGCTAAGCTAACGGATGGGTCTTGTCCATCACATCATTCTCTAATGATGTGATCATGTTCATCAAATGACAACACATGTCTATGGTCAGGAAACTTAACCATCTTTGATTAACGAGCTAGTCAAGTAGAGGCATACTAGGGACACTCTGTTTGTCTATGTATTCACACATGTACTAAGTTTCCGGTTAATACAATTCTAGCACGAATAATAAACATTTATCATGATATAAGGAAATATAAATAACAACTTTATTATTGCCTCTAGGGCATATTTCCTTCGGTCTCCCACTTGAACTAGAGTCAATAATCTAGATTACATAGTAATGATTCTAACACCCATGGAGTCTTGGTGCTGATAATGTTCTGCTCGTGAGAGAGGCTTAGTCAATGGGTCTGCAACATTAAGACCGTATGTATCTTGCAAATCTCTATGTCTCCCTCCTTGACTTGATCGCAGATGGAATTGAAGCGTCTCTTGATGTGTTTGGTTCTCTTGTGAAATCTAGATTCCATCACCAAGGCTATTGCTCCAGTATTGTCAGAAAAGATTTTCATTGGACCCGATGCACTAGGTATTACATCGAGATCGGATACGAACTCCTTCATCCAGACTCCTTCATTTGCTGCTTCCAAAGCAGCTATGTACTCCGCTTCACATGTAGATCCCGACACGACGCTCTGCTTGGAACTGCACAAACTAACAGCTCCATCATTCAATATAAATACGTATCCGGTTTGTGACTTAGAGTCATCTGGATCAGTGTCAAAGCTTGCATCGACGTAACCATTTACGACAAGCTCTTTGTCACCTCCATAAACGAGAAACATATCCTTAGTCCTTTTCAGGTATTTCAGGATGTTCTTGACCGCTGTCCAGTGATCCACCCCTGGATTACTTTGGCTGAAGCATAGGGAATGACCTTCATTTTCTCTCTATCTTTTGCAGTGGTCGGGCATTGAGTCAGACTCCACTTCACACCTTGTAACACAGGCAAGAACCCTTTCTTTCACTGGTCCATTTTGAACTTCTTCAAAACTTTATCAAGGTACGTGCTTTGTGAAAGTCCAATTAAGCATCTTGATCTATCTCTATAGATCTTGATGTCCAATATATAAGCTGCTTCACCGAGGTATTTCATTGAAAAATTCTTATTCAAGTGTCCTTTTATGCTATCCAGAAATTCTGTATTAGTTCCAATCAACAATATGTCATCCACATATAATATCAGAAATGCTACAGAGCTCTCACTCACTTTCTTGTAAATACAGGCTTCTCCAAAAGTCTGTATAAAACCACATGCTTTGATCACACTATCAAAGCGTATATTCCAACTCCGAGAGGCTTGCACCAGTCCATAAATGGATTGCTGGAGCTTGCACACTTTGTTAGCACCTTTAGGATCAACAAAACCTTCTAGTTGCTTCATATACAACTCCTCTTTAAGATATCCATTAAGGAATGCAGTTTTGACATCCATTTACCACATTTCATAATCATAAAATGCGGCAATTGCTAACATGATTCGGACAGACTTAAGCATCGCTACGGGTGAGAAAGTCTCATCGTAGTCAACTCCTTGAACTTGTCGAAAACCTTTAGCAACAGGTCGAGCTTTGTAGACAGTAAGATTACCGTCATCGTCAGTCTTCCTCTTGAAGATCCATTTATTCTCTATGGCTTGCCGATCATCGGGAAAGTCAACCAAAACCCACACTTTGTTCTCATACATGGATCCCAACTCAGATTTCATGGCCTCAAGCCATTTCGCGGAATCTAGGCTCATCATCGCTTCCTCATAGTTCGTAGGTTCATCATGGTCAAGTAACATGACCTCCAGAACAGGGTTACCGTACCACTCTGGTGCGGGCCGTACTCTGGTTGACCTACGAGGTTCGGTAGTAACTTGATCTGAAGTTTCAGGATCATCATCATTAGCTTCCTCACTAATTGGTGTAGGAATCGCTGGAACTGATTTTTGTGATGAACTACTTTCCAATTCGGGAGAAGGTACAATTACCTCATCAAGTGAAGGAAATATGCCCTAGAGGCAATAATAAAGTTATTATTTATTTCCTTATATCATGATAAATGTTTATTATTCATGCTAGAATTGTATTAACCGGAAACATAATACATGTGTGAATACATAGACAAACAGAGTGTCACTAGTATGCCTCTACTTGACTAGCTCGTTAATCAAATATGGTTATGTTTCCTAGCCATAGACATAAGTTGTCATTTGATTAACGAGATCACCTCATTAGGAGAATGACGTGATTGACTTGACCCATTCCGTTAGCTTAGCACCCGATCGTTTAGTATGTTGCTATTGCTTTCTTCATGACTTATACATGTTCCTCTGACTATGAGATTATGCAACTCCCGTTTACTGGAGGAACACTTTGTGTGCTACCAAACGTCACAACGTAAATGGGTGATTATAAAGGTGCTCTACAGGTGTCTCCAAAGGTACTTGTTGGGTTGGCGTATTTCAAGATTAGGATTTGTCACTCCGATTGTCGGAGAGGTATCTCTGGGCCCACTCGGTAATGCACATCACTATAAGCCTTGCAAGCATTGTGACTAATAAGTTAGTTGCGGGATGATGTGTTACAGAACGAGTAAAGAGACTTGCCGGTAACGAGATTGAACTAGGTATCGAGATACCGACAATCGAATCTCGGGCAAGTAACATACTGATGACAAAGGGAACAACGTATGTTGTTATGCGGTCTGACCGATAAAAATCTTCGTAGAATATGTGGGAGCCAATATGGGCATCCAGGTCCCGCTATTGGTTATTGACCGGAGACGTGTCTCGGTCATGTCTACATAGTTCTCGAACCCGTAGGGTCCGCACGCTTAAAGTTACGATGACAGTTTTATTATGAGTTTATGTATGTTGATGTACCGAAGGAGTTCGGAGTCCCGGATGAGATCAGGGACATGACGAGGAGTCTCGAAATGGTCGAGACGTAAAGATCGATATATTGGACGACTATATTCGGACTTCGGAAAGGTTCCGAGTGATTCGGGTATTTTTCGGAGTACTGGAGAGTTACGGGAATACGTATTGGGCCTTATTGGGCCATACGGGAAAGAAGAAAAGGGGCCTCAAGGGTTGCCGCACCCTTCCCCTTGGTCTGGTCCGAATTGGACTAGGGAAGGGGGGCGCCCCCTTCCTTCCTTCTCTTTTTCCCTTCCTCTTTTCCTATTCCATATGGGAGGTGGAATCCTACTAGGACTAGGGAGTCCTAGTAGGACTCCACACTTGGTGCGCCCCCTCCTAGGGCCGGCCTCCTCCTCCCTTGCTCCTTTATATACGGGGGCAGGGGGCACCCCAGAGACACAACAATTGATCCTTGAGATCTTTTAGCCGTGTGCGGTGCCCCCCTTCACCAAATTACACCTCGATAATATCATTGCGGAGCTTAGGCGAAGCCCTGCGTCGGTAGAACATCATCATCATCACCACGCCGTCGTGCTGAAGAAACTCTTCCTCAACACTCGGCTGGATCGGAGTTCGAGGGACGTCATCGAGCTGTAGAACTCGGAGGTGCCGTGCGTTCGGTACTTGATTGGTCGGATCGTGAAGACGTACGACTACATCAACCGCGTTGTGATAACGCTTCCGCTGTCGGTCTACGAGGGTACATGGACAACACTCTCCCCTCTCGTTGCTATGCATCACCATGATCTTGCGTGTGCGTAGGAATTTTTTTAAAATTACTACGTTCCCCAACAGTGGTATCAGAGCCTGGTTTTATGCGTTGATGCTATGCACGAGTAGAACACAAGTGAGTTGTGGGCGATATAAGTCATACTGCTTACCAGCATGTCATACTTTGGTTCAGCGGTATTGTGAGATGAAGCGGCCCGGACCGACATTACGCGTACGCTTACGCGAGACTGGTTTCACCGTTTGGAGCACACGTTGCTTAAAGGTGACTGGCGGGTGTCTGTCTCTCTCACTTTAGTTGAACCGAGTGTGGCTACGCCCGGTCCTTGCGAAGGTTAAAACAGCACCAACTTGACAAACTATCGTTGTGGTTTTGATGCGTAGGTAAGAACGGTTCTTGCTAAGCCCGTTGCAGCCACGTAAAACTTGCAACAACAAAGTAGAGGACGTCTAACTTGTTTTTGCAGGGCATGTTGTGATGTGATATGGTCAAGACATGATGTGATATAATGTGTTGTATGAGATGATCATGTTTTGTAACCGAGTTATCGGCAACTGGCAGGAGCCATATGGTTGTCGCTTTATTGTATGAGATGCAATCGCCATGTAATAGTTTTACTTTATCACTAAGCGGTAGCGATAGTCGTAAAAGCAATAAGTTGGCGAGACGACAACGATGCTACGATGGAGATCAAGGTGTCGCGCCGGTGACGATGGTGATCATGACGGTGCTTCGGAGATGGAGATCACAAGCACGGTGCTTCGGAGATGGAGATCACAAGCACAAGATGATGATGGCCATATCATATCACTTATATTGATTGCATGTGATGTTAATCCTTTATGCATCTTATCTTGCTTTGATTGACGGTAGCATTATAAGATGATCTCTCACTAAAATTTCAAGATAAAAGTGTTCTCCCTGAGTATGCACCGTTGCAAAAGTTCTTCGTGCTGAGACACCACGTGTTAATCGGGGGTGATAGGCTCTACGTTCAAATACAACAGGCGCAAAACAGTTGCACACGCGGAATACTCAGGTTAAACTTGACGAGCCTAGCATATACAGATATGGCCTCGGAACACAGAGACCGAAAGGTCGAGCGTGAATCATATAGTAGATATGATCAACATAGTGATGTTCACCATTGAAACTACTCCATCTCACGTGTTAATCGGACATGGTTTAGTTGCTTTTGATCACGTAATCACTTAGATGATTAGAGAGATGTCTATCTAAGTGGGAGTTCTTAAGTAATATGATTAATTGAACTTAAATTTATCATGAACTTAGTCCTGATAGTATTTTGCAAATTATGTTGTAGATCAATAGCTCGCGTTGTTGCTTCCCTGTGTTTAATTTTTGTTCCTAGAGAAAAATTATGTTGAAAGATGTTAGTAGCAAAGATGCAGATTGGATCCGTGATCTGAGGATTATCCTTATTGCTGCACAGAAAAATTATGTCCTTGATGCACCGCTAGGTGACAGACCTATTGCAGGAGCAGATGCAGACGTTATGAACGTTTGGCTAGCTCAATATGATGACTACTTGATAGTTTAGTGCACCATGCTTAACGGCTTAGAATCGGGACTTCAAAGACGTTTTGAACGTCATGGACCATATGAGATGTTCCAGGAGTTGAAGTTAATATTTCAAGCAAATACCCGAGTTGAGAGATATGAAATCTCCAACAAGTTCTATAGCAAAAAGATGGAGGAGAATCGCTCAACTAGTGAGCATGTGCTCAGATTGTCTGGGTACTACAATCGCTTGAATCAAGTGGGAGTTTATCTTCCAGATAAAATAGTGATTGACAGAATTCTCTAGTCACCATCACCAAGTTAGTAGAACTTCGTGATGAACTATGGTATGCAAGGGATGACGAAAGTAATTCCCGAGCTCTTCGTGATGCTGAAATCGACGAAGGTAGAAATCAAGAAAAACATCAAGTGTTGATGGTTGACGAGACCACTTCAAGTGTTGATGGTTGACGAGACCGCTAGTTTCAAGAAAAGGGCAAAAGGAAAAAGGGGAACTTCAAAAAGAACGGCAAGCAAGTTGCTGCTCAAGTGAAGAAGCCTAAGTCTGGTCCTAAGCCTGAGACTAAGTGCTTCTACTGCAAAGGGACTGGTCACTGGAAGCGGAACTACCCCAACTATTTGGTGGATAAGAAGGATGGCAAAGTGAACAAAGGTATATTTGATATACAGATTATTGATGTGTACTTTACTAGTGTTTATAGCAATCCCTCGGTAATTGATACTGGTTTAGTTGCTAAGAGTAGTAACTCGAAACGGGAGTTGCAGAATAAACAGAGACTAGTAAAAGTGAACAAAGGTATATTTGATATACAAATTATTGATGCGTACTTTACTAGTGTTTATAGCAACCCCTCGGTAATTGATACTGGTTCAGTTGCTAAAGAGTAGTAACTCAAAAACGGGAGTTGCAGAATAAACAGAGACTAGTAAAAGGCGAGGTGACGATGTGTGTTGGAAGTAGTTCCAAGATTGATATGATCATCATCGCACACTCCCTGTACTTTCGGGATTAGTGTTGAAACTAAATAAGTGTTATTTGGTGTTTGCGTTGAGCATGAATATGATCTGATCATGTTTATTGCAATACGGTTATTCATTTAAGTTAGAGAACAATTGTTGTTCTGTTTACATGAATAAAACCTTTATGGTCATACACACCAACGAAAATGGTTTGTTGGATCTCGATCGTAGTGATACACATATTCATAATATTGAAGCCAAAAGATGCAAAGTTAATAATGATAGTGCAACTTATTTGTGGTACTGCCGTTTAGGTCATATTGGTGTAAAGCGCATGAAGAAACTCCATACTGATGGGATTTTGGAATCACTTGATTATGAATCACTTGATGCTTGCGAACCGTGCCTCATGGGCAAGATGACTAAAACGCCGTTCTCCGGAACTATGGAGAGAGCAATAGATTTGTTGGAAATCATACATACAGATGTATGTGGTCCGATGAATATTGAGGCTCGTAGCAGGTATCATTATTTTCTGACCTTCACAGATGATTTGAGCAGATATGGGTATATCTACTTGATGAAACACAAATTCTGAAACATTTGAAAAGTTCAAAGAATTTCATAGTGAAGTGGAGAATCATCGTAACAAGAAAATAAAAGTTTCTACAATATGATCGCAGAGGTAAAATATTTGAGTTACGAGTTTGGCCTTCAGTTAAAACAATGTGAAATAGTTTCACTACTCACGCCACCTGGAACACCACAGTGTAATGGTGTGTCCGAACGTCATAACCGTACTTTATTGGATATAGTGCAATCTATGATGTCTCTTACCAATTTACCACTATCGTTTTGGGTTATGCATTAGAGACAGCTACATTCACGTTAAATAGGGCACCATCAAAATCCGTTGAGACGACGCCCTATGAACTGTGGTTTGGCATGAAACCAAAGTTGTCGTTTCTTAAAATTTTGGGGTTGCGATGCTTATGTGAAAAAATTTCATCCTGATAAGCTCAAACCCAAATCGGAGAAATGTGTCTTCATAGGATACCCAAAGGAGACAGTTGGGTACACCTTCTATCACAGATCCGAAGGCAAGACATTCGTTGCTAAGTATGGATCCTTTCTAGAGAAGGAGTTTCTCTCGAAAGATGTGAGTGGGAGGAAAGTAGAAGTTGATGAGGTAACTGTACCTGCTCCCTTATTGGATCACAGAAATCTATTCCTGTGACTTCTACACCAATTAGTGAGGAAGTTAATGATGATGATCATGTAACTTCAGATCAAGTTACTACCAAACCTCGTAGGTAAACCAGAGTAAGATCCGCACCAGAGTGGTACGGTAATCCTGTTCTGGAGGTTATGTTACTAGACCATGACGAACCTACGAACTATGAAGAAGCGATGGTGAGCCCAGATTCCGCAAAATGGCTTGAGGCCATGAAATCTGAGATGAGATCCATGTATGAGAACAAAGTGTGGACTTTGGTTGACTTGCCCGATGATCGGCAAGCAATTGAGAATAAATGGATTGTCAAGAGGAAGACGGACACTGATAGTAGTATCACTATCTACAAAGCTAGAATTGTCGCAAAAGGTTTTCGACAAGTTCAAGATGTTGACTACGATGAGAGTTTCTCACTCGTATCTATGCTTAAGTCTGTCCGAATCATGTTAGCAATTGCCGCATTTTATGAAATCTGGCAAAGGGATAAACAAAACTGCATTCCTTGATGGATTTATTAAAGAAGAGTTGTATATGATACAACCAGAAGGTTTTGTCAATCCTAAAGGTACTAACAAAATATGCAAGCTCCAGCGATCCATCAATGGACTGGTGCAAGCATCTCGGAGTTGGAATATACACTTTGATAAGTTGATCAAAGCATATAGTTGTATACAGACTTGCGGTGAAGCTTGCATTTACAAGAAAGTGAGTGGGAGCACTACAGCATTTCTGATAAGTATATGTGAATGAAATATTGTTGATCGGAAATAATGTAGAATTATTCTGCAAAGCATAAAGGAGTGTTTGAAAGGAGTTTTTCAAAGATAGACCTCGGTGAAGCTGCTTACATATTGAGCATCAAGATCTATAGTGATAGATGAAGACGATTGATAAATTTTTCAATGAGTACATACCTTAACAAGATTTTGAAGTAGTTCAAAATAGAACAGTCAAAGAAAAGAGTTCTTGCCTGTGTTACAAGGTGTGAAGTTGAGTAAAGACTCAAAGCCCGACCACGGCAAAAGATAGAAAGAGAATGAAAGTCATTCCCTATGCCTTGGCCATAGGTTCTATAAAGTATGCCATGCTGTGTACCAGATCTATTGTATACCCTACACTGATTTTGGCAAGGGAGTACAATAGTGATCTAGGAGTAGATCACTGGACATCGGTCAAAATTATCCTTACTGGAATAAGGATATGTTTCTCGATTATGGAAGTGACAAAAGGCTCGTCGTAAAAGGTTACGTCGATGCAAGTTTTGACACTAATCTAGATGACTCTAAGTCTCGGTCTAGATACATATTGAAAGTGGGAGCAATTAGCTAGAGTAGCTCCATGCAGAGCATTGTAGACATAGAAATTTGCAAAATACTTACGGATCTGAATGTGACAGACCCGTTGACTAAAATTATCTCACAAGCAAAACATGATCACACCTTAGTACTCTTTGGGTGTTAATCACATAGCGATGTGAACTAGATTACTGACTCTAGTAAACCCTTTGGGTGATGGTCACATGACGATGTGAACCATGGGTGTTAATCACATGGTGATGTGAACTATTCATGTTAAATCACATGGCGATGTGAACTAGATTATTGACTCTAGTGCAAGTGGGAGACTGAAGGAAATATGCCCTAGAGGCAATAATAAAGTTATTATTTATTTCCTTATATCATGATAAATGTTTATTATTCATGCTAGAATTGTATTAACCGGAAACATAATACATGTGTGAATACATAGACAAACAGAGTGTCACTAGTATGCCTCTACTTGACTAGCTCGTTAATCAAAGATGGTTATGCTTCCTAGCCATAGACATAAGTTGTCATTTGATTAACGAGATCACCTCATTAGGAGAATGACGTGATTGACTTGACCCATTCCGTTAGTTTAGCACCCGATCGTTTAGTATGTTGCTATTGCTTTCTTCATGACTTATACATGTTCCTCTGACTATGAGATTATGCAACTCCCGTTTACTGGAGGAACACTTTGTGTGCTACCAAACGTCACAACGTAAATGGGTGATTATAAAGGTGCTCTACAGGTGTCTCCAAAGGTACTTGTTGGGTTGGCGTATTTCGAGATTAGGATTTGTCACTCCGATTGTCGGAGAGGTATCTCTGGGCCCACTCGGTAATGCACATCACTATAAGCCTTGCAAGCATTGTGACTAATAAGTTAGTTGCGGGATGATGTGTTACGGAACGAGTAAAGAGACTTGCCGGTAACGAGATTGAACTAGGTATCGAGATACCGACGATCGAATCTCGGGCAAGTAACATACTGATGACAAAGGGAACAACGTATGTTGTTATGCGGTCTGACTGATAAAGATCTTCGTAGAATATGTGGGAGCCAATATGGGCATCCAGGTCCCGCTATTGGTTATTGACCGGAGACGTGTCTCGGTCATGTGTACATAGTTCTCGAACCTGTAGGGTCCGCACGCTTAAAGTTACGATGACAGTTTTATTATGAGTTTATGTATGTTTATGTACCGAAGGAGTTCGGAGTCCCGGATGAGATCGGGGACATGACGAGGAGTCTCGAAATGGTCGAGACGTAAAGATCGATATATTGGACGACTATATTCGGACTTCGGAAAGGTTCCGAGTGATTCGGGTATTTTTCGGAGTACCGGAGAGTTACGGGAATACGTATTGGGCCTTATTGGGCCATACGGGAAAGAAGAAAAGGGGCCTCAAGGGTGGCCGCACCCCTCCCCTTGGTCTGGTCCGAATTGGACTAGGGAAGGGGGGCGCCCCCTTCCTTCCTTCTCTTTTTCCCTTCCTCTTTTCCTATTCCATATGGGAGGTGGAATCCTACTAGGACTAAGGAGTCCTAGTAGGACTCCACACTTGGTGCGCCCCCTCCTAGGGCCGGCATCCTCCTCCCTTGCTCCTTTATATACGGGGGCAGGGGGCACCCCAGAGACACAACAATTGATCCTTGAGATCTTTTAGCCGTGTGCGGTGCCCCCCTCCACCAAATTACACCTCGATAATATCATTGCGGAGCTTAGGCGAAGCCCTGCGTCGGTAGAACATCATCGTCGTCACCACGCCGTCGTGCTGATGAAACTCTTCCTCAACACTCGGCTGGATCGGAGTTCGAGGGACGTCATCGAGCTGAACGTGTGTAGAACTCGGAGGTGCCGTGCGTTCGGTACTTGATCGGTCGGATCGTGAAGACGTACGACTACATCAACCGCGTTGTGATAACGCTTCCGCTGTCGGTCTACGAGGGTACGTGGACAACACTCTCCCCTCTCGTTGCTATGCATCACCACTATTCTTGCCTTACACTACAAGTTCTACCATAATAATGATTGTAACTACGGGCCTTAAGCCATATCCGGGTCTTAAGCCCATCTTCGGCCCACCGTCTTTAAGCTTGGCGTCGGGCTTCTGGCAATGACATTAGAGTAACCCGGCCCCTCCTGGCGGGCGACTCTAAGGTCTATATCCTCAACATTAGGCCCCAGATTGATTTGAGCCGGCTCATGTCAATCTTCAATCCTTTCGACAGAAAATCGCCGGCTTACAATTGTGTGAAGGCCATAACCCGGCATGACGTCATCCTCTGGACTCCGGATAATCCGCCGTGACGTCATCTTCCATTAAGCCCGTTTTTTACTCCGCCAGATCCGCAACGGATCTTTACCTTTACTGTCATCCCGAAAATCGAGGCATTTCGTGGGGAGATAACCACGCCGTGGTCTCCTTGATTCTCGCGCCCACTTATGAGCTCGCCCTTATAAATAGGCCGGCCCGACGGGCCTTCAGCCACGCTTCTTCCTCCTCGCACCACTGTTCCTCTGCTCGAGCTTGAACTCTGCCGCCGCCGCCGCGCCCCCGGTCTTCATCAACCTTGGCTGCTGCATCACCCTGACTTGGTCCAGACAAACGGCGGCCATCTCCGCATCTCTCCTGCACCAGTAAGTCCTCGATACTCCATTGGGCTGGTCCACATTAGGGTTCCGTAGTTCATCCTCTGTTCTTCGTAGTTCATTGTGACCCTTGGTAGATTTGGTTTTTACTGCCCTTTTTTGATCTTAGCTCTGTATAGAATCACTGCGGTAGATGTTTAAGACCCATTTCACATGCAAATAGCCCTCTTTTCACTGCATAAGAGCCTTGTTCGAGCTCAAGAACTTCCTCGCGTCTGTTTCTAGGTCTAGAAACTTTTCTTTTGCCCGACCATTTTGATCCAAAATAGTTACTGTAATGTGTGAAACCTGTTTTACCACACTTAGTAAAAAACTGCAATTATTGAATCACGACGGTTTATGTTTCCGGTTTAAAGAAACCACGCGCCGTAGAACCTTCCGTCTTAAAGAAAACCATGCGCCATAAAATTTTCCGGCTCAGCTGTGATAAGGCCGTAGACAATCAAATTACTCTCAATCCCTCGGCGGCTTAAATAACCTGATGCACTTAGGTGTATACCATTAGTCCCCTTCATAAGCCGCCACTTTGACATTGAACTGTAGATTTCCTCCGGCTTATAATTAATCCGGACGTTTTCCTTTTATCATAGACTGCCGACTTTCACCATGCCTCCCAAAGCTCCTAAAGCCTCCATCACTTGCAACTGGATGAGGTCCAACGTCACCAATGAGACCCTAGCAGATTTTGTCAAGTCTGGATATCTTCCCAAGAAGGACGTCATGTCCTACCGTGCCCCTGACCCGTCAGAAGAGAGACCACAGCCAAAGGACGAGGAGGTAGTGATTTTTGCGGATCATATGAGCCGGGGCTTCGCACCGCCCGGCTCAAAGTTTTTCAGAGACGTTCTGAATTTCTTCGATCTGCGGCCTCAGGACATAGGACCCAACTCAGTGTCCAATATCTGCAATTTCCAAGTGTTCTGCGAGGTTTACCTTGGAGAAGAACCTAGTCTGCTGCTCTTTAGAGAGCTTTTTTACTTGAACCGTCAGAATGAGTGCGCCAATGGGCCAAGTCTGGAGTTAGGTGGCATCTCCATCCAGCGGCGAAGGGACTGCCTTTTCCCATACGCAGAGCCGCCAAGCCACCCCAAAGATTGGAATCTGACGTGGTTCTACTGCCAAGACACGTCGCCGGCTGATGAAAGTCCGTTGCCCGGCTTTCGCCATTTCGCGGAATCTAGGCTCATCATCGCTTCCTCATAGTTCGTAGGTTCATCATGGTCAAGTAACATGACCTCCAGAACAGGGTTACCGTACCACTCTGGTGCGGGCCGTACTCTGGTTGACCTACGAGGTTCGGTAGTAACTTGATCTGAAGTTTCAGGATCATCATCATTAGCTTCCTCACTAATTGGTGTAGGAATCGCTGGAACTGATTTTTGTGATGAACTACTTTCCAATTCGGGAGAAGGTACAATTACCTCATCAAGTTCTACTTTCCTCCCACTCACTTCTTTTGAGAGAAACTCCTTCTCTAGAAAGAATCCATTCTTAGCAACGAATATCTTGCCTTCGGATCTGTGATAGAAGGTGTACCCAACAGTCTCCTTTGGGTATCCTATGAAGACACATTTCTTCGATTTGGATTCGAGCTTATCAGGTTGAAGCTTTTTCACATAAGGATCACAACCCCAAACTTGAAGAAACGACAGCTTAGGTTTCTTGCTGAACCACAGTTCATATGGTGTCATCTCAACGGATTTAGATGGTGACCTATTTAACATTAATGCAGCCGTCTCTAATGCATAACCCCAAAACGATAGCGATAAATCAGTAAGAGACATCATAGATCGCACCATATCTAGTAAAGTACGCTTACGGCATTCAGACACACCATTACGCTGTGGTGTTCCACTTGGCGTGAGTTGCAAAACTATTCCACATTGTTTCAAATGAAGACCAAACTCATAACTCAAATATTCACCTCCACGATCAGATCGTAGAACCTTTATTTTCTTGTTATGATGATTTTCCACTTCACTCTGAAATTCTTTGAACTTTCAAATGTTTCAGACTTATGTTTCATTAAGTAGATATACCCATATCTGCTTAAATTATCTGTGAAGGTCAGAAAATAATGATACCTGCCACGAGCGTCAACACTCATCGGACCGCATACATCAGTATGTATTATTTCCAATAAGTCAGTTGCTCGCTCCATTGTTTCAGAGAACGGAGTCTTAGTCATCTTTCCCATGAGGCATGGTTCACAAGCATCAAGTGATTCATAATCAAGTGATTCCAAAAGTCCATCAGCATGGAGTTTCTTCATGCGCTTTACACCAATATGACCTAAACGGCAGTGCCACAAATAAGTTGCACTATCATTTTAACTTTGCATTGTTTGGCTTCAATATTATGAATATGTGTATCACTACGATCGAGATTCAACAAAAATAGACCACTCATCAAGGGTGCATGACCATAAAAGATATTACTCATATAAATAGAACAACCATTATTCTCTGATTTAAATGAATAACTGTCTCGCATCAAACAAGATCCAGATATAATGTTCATGCTCAACGCTGGCACCAAATAACAATTATTCAGGTCTAAAACTAACCCCGACGGTAGATGTACAGGTAGCGTGCCGACGGCGATCACATCAACCTTGGAACCATTTCCCATGCGCATCGTCTCCTCGTACTTAGCCAATCTTTGTTTAATCCGTAGCCCCTGTATCGAGTTGCAAATATTAGCAACATAACCACTATCAAATACGCAAGCACTACTACGAGCATTAGCAAGGTACACATCAATAACATATATATCAAATATACCTTTCACTTTGCCATCCTTCTTATCCGCCAAATACTTGGGGCAGTTCCGCTTCCAGTGACCAGTCCCTTTGCAGTAGAAGCACTCAGCCTCGCGCTTAGGTCCAAACTTGGGTTTCTTCCCTTGAGCAGCAACTTGCTTGCTGTTCTTCTTGAAGTTGCCCTTCTTCCCTTTGCCCTTTTTCTTGAAACTGTGGTCTTGTTAACCACCAACACTTGATGCTCCTTTTTTATTTCTACCTCCGCAGCCTTTAGCATCGCGAAGAGCCCGGGAATTGTCTTTTCCATCCCTTGCATATTATAGTTCATCACGAAGCCTTTATAGCTTGGTGGCAGTGATTGAAGAACTCTGTCAATGACACTATCATCAGGAAGATTAACTACCAGCTGAGTCAAGTGGTTGTGGTACCCAGACATTCTGAGTATATGTTCACTGACAGAACTATTCTCCTCCATTTCGCAGGTATAGAACTTGTTGGAGACTTCATATCTCTCAACTCGGGCATTTGCTTGAAATATTAACTTCAACTCCTGGAACATCTCATATGCTCCATGACGTTCAAAACGTCTTTGAAGTCCCGATTCTAAGCCATGAAGCATGGCACACTGAACTATCGAGTAGTCATCAACTTTGCTCTGCCAGACATTCATAACGTCCGGAGTTGCTCCTGCAGTGGGTCTTGCACCTAGAAGTGCTTCCAAGACGTAATTCTTCTCTGCAGCAATGAAGATAATCCTCAAGTTACGGACCAAGTCCGTGTAGTTTCTACCATCATCTTTCAACTTAGCTTTCTCTAGGAACGCATTGAAATTCAAGGGAACGGTAGCACGGGCCATTGATCTACAACAACATAGATATGCAAAAAAACTATCAGGTACTAAGTTCATGATAAATTAAAGTTCAATTAATCATATTACTTAAGAACTCCCACTTAGATAGACATCCCTCTAGTCATCTGAATGATCACGTGATCCATATCAACTAAACCATGTTCGATCATCATGTGAGATGGAGTAATTTTGAATGGTGAACATCACTATGTTGATCATATCTACTATATGATTCACGTTCGACCTTTCGGTCTTAGTGTTCCAAGGCCATCTCTGCATATGCTAGGCTCGTCAAGTTTAACCCGAGTATTTTGCACATGCAAAACTGGCTTGCGCCCATTGTATGTGAACGTAGAGCTTATCACACCCGATCATCACGTGGTGTCTCGGCATGACGAACTGTAGCAACGGTGCATACTCAGGGAGAACACTTATACCTTGAAATTTAGTGAGGGATCATCTTATAATGCTACCGCCGTACTAAGCAAATAAGATGCATAAAGGATAAACATCACATGCAATAAAAATATGTGACATGATATGGTCATCATCATCTTGTGCCTTTGATCTCCATCTCCAAAACACCATCATGATCTCCATCGTCACCGGCTTGACAACTTGATCTCCATCGTAGCATCGTTGTCGTCTCGCCAACTATTGCTTCTACGACTATCGCTACCGCTTAGTGATAAAGTAAAGCAATTACATGGCGATTGCATTTCATACAATAAAGCGACAACCATAAGGCTCCTGCCAGTTGCCGATAACTTTTACAAAACATGATCATCTCATACAACAATTTATATCTCATCACGTCTTGACCACATCACATCACAACATGCCCTGCAAAAACAAGTTAGACGTCCTCTACTTTGTTGTTGCAAGTTTTACGTGGCTGCTACGGGCTTCTAGCAAGAACCGTTCTTACCTACGCATCAAAACCACAACGATTTTTCATCAAGTGTGTTGTTTTAACCTTCAACAAGGACCGGCCGTACTCAAACTCGAGTCAACTAAAGTTGGAGAAACAGACACCCGCCAGCCACCTGTGTGCGAAGCACGTCGGTACAGTGGCGGATCCAGGATTTGAAGTTACCCGGGGCGGACTTTTAAAGGAAACAAAAAATGGAAGCCATAATATGGTAAAATAAGACAATCAAGAAAAATAATTGGCCAAGAATACGCATGAAGGCAAGACGATCAACATAATAAATTTATCAAATTAGTTTCACCCTCAAGAACTAGGCAAAAAATTGTAACGCAAAAAATCACATAAAGTCTAACTTGGACTCCCGCTGCCTAAATATTCCATGCTTTTTCCCAAATATTTAATCTTCTAGTCCATTAGGTACCTGAAACATGTAAAAACAATCAGAATAATCTAAATCATAGCATAGTATGCCATTTGTTCAAACAAAATACACAACAAATGTTTACCATTAAGTTGTTATGCGTGGAGGATTTGGTAGATAGCCTGAACATCACATTTATAATTAATATTCATTATTTAACTTCCAAGAATTAGGCTAACATGACAATAAATTAAACATGATACTAGAACAGAAGAGAAGACTAGGGGAGAGTGAAAGAACCTAGTCCTTGTTGCCTTTGTTGCCTGCTCGCTTGTTGTTTTGAGCATGGACTGTGGCGACGTACAGCTGCGGCGGCGACTCCGCTTCCTGGGTGAACGACATCGAGAACAAGCGCACTCGCTTCTCCTTCTCCATCTAGCACCATCGGCTGGACAGACCTGAGCAGCGCCGGCGACTCCGAGACAGCAGTGGAGGCGGCGTCGCGTCGGCAGGGCGTGATCGCGTGAGGCCTGAGTTCAGGACGATCAGTTCCACGATCGATAGAAAAGGAATTGTGCACGTGAAAAGGAACTAATGGGCTCATCTAAGTTTTATTGAGCTTACTTGATTGGCCCATCTATAGATCTCCTAGCGAGCAGTCATCTGGCGAATCGTTTTCCTCTTCCCTTCTCATGCTCGACCACACCTGAGACCTTCGAGCGAACCCGCTCGCCTCCCATGGTGGCCGCCGGCCAAAATTAGTACGGGGGTACACTAGGTTTCGAAAATTTACCCGGGGCGGCCGCCCCTACACGACCCCACGCTGAAGCTGCCCCTGCCTCGATAGAACCAGTCTCATGAACCGGATCATGTAATGTCGGTCCAGGCCGCTTCATCCAACAATACCGCCGAATCAAAGTAAGACGTTGGTGGTAAGCAGTATGACTATTATCGTCCACAACTCTTTGTGTTCTACTCGTGCATATCATCTACGCATAGACCTGGCTCTGATGCCACTGTTGGGGAACATAGTAATTCAAAAAAATTCCTACTATGACGCAAGATCTATCTTGGAGAAGCATAGCAACGAGACGAGAGAGTGTGTCCACATACCCTCGTAGACCGAAAGCGGAAGCGTTATGTAACGCGGTTGATGTAGTCGAACGTCTTCATGATCCAACCAATCCAAGTACCGAACGTACGGCACCTCCGTGTTCAGCACACGTCCCACACGATGACGTCCCTCGAGCTCTTGATCTAGTAGAGGGTCGAGGGAGTGTTCCGTCAGCACGACGGCGTGGCGACGGTGTTGGTGATGTGATCCGCGCAGGGCTTCGCCTAAGCACTACGACAATATGACCGAGGCGGTAAACTGTAGAGAGGGGCACCGCACATGGCTAAGGGACAATTGATGTGCCGTTGGGGTGCCCCCGCCCCCGTATATAAAGAAGGAGAGGGAGGAGGCCAGCGGCCATGAGGGGGCGCGCCAAGGGGGAGCCCAACTAGGATTCCCAATCCTAGTTGGACTCCCCTTCCTATTCCAAGAGGGGGAAAGAGGGAGGGAGAGGGAGAGGGAGAGGAAAGAGGGGGCCACGCCCCCTCCCCCTAGTCCAATTCGGACTCCTTGGGTGGGGGGGCGAGTGCCACCATACGAGCTGCCCTCTCCTACTCCCTCATGGCCCATTAAGGCCCATAACTTCCCGGGTGGTTCGGGGAACCCCTCGGTTCCCCGATAAATATCCGAAACGTCCCGAAACCATTCCGGTGTCGGAATACCTTTGTCCAATATATTAATCTTTACCTCTCGACCATTTCGAGACTCCTCGGCATGTCCGTGATCTCATCCGGGACTCCGAACAAACTTCGGGCACCAAAACACATAACTCATAATACAAATCGTCATCGAACGTTAAGCATGCGGACCCTACGGGTTCGAGAACTATGTAGACATGACCGAGACACATCTCCAGTCAATAACCAATAGCAGAACCTGGATGCTCATACTGGGTCCTACATATTCCACGAATATCTTTATCGGTCAAACCGCATAACAACATATGTTATTCCCTTTGTCATCAGTATGTTACTTTCCCGAGATTCGATCGTCAGTATCCTCATACCTAGTTCAATCTCGTTACCGGCAAGTCTCTTTACTCGTTCCGTAATGCATCATCCCGCAACTAACTCATTAGTCACATTGCTTGCAAGGCTTATAGTGATGTGCATTACCGAGAGAGCCCAAAGATACCTCTCCGATACACAGAGTGATAAATCCTAATCTTGATCTATGCCAACTCAACAAACACCTTCAGAGACACCTGTAGAGCATCTTTATAATCACCCAGTTATGTCGTGACATTTGATAGCACACAAAGTGTTCCTCCGGTATTTGGGAGTTGCATAATCTCATAGTCAGAGGAATATGTATAAGTCATGAAGAAAGCAATAGCAATAAAACTAAACGATCATAATGCTAAGCTAACGGATGGGTCTTGTCCATCACATCATTCTCGAATGATGTGATCCCGTTCATCAAATGACAACACATGTCTATGGTCAGGAAACTTAACCATCTTTGATTAACGAGCTAGTCAAGTAGAGGCATACTAGGGACACTCTGTTTGTCTATGTATTCACACATGTAGTAAGTTTTCGGTTAATATAATTCTAGCATGAATAATAAACATTTATCATGATATAAGTAAATATAAATTACAACTTTATTATTGCCTCTAGGGCATATTTCCTTCAAGCTCGTTGATACATCGCCTGCCGCATTTCTGTAGTCTATCAAATGTTCTTGTCTTGACTCATCGCAGAACTTCAGCGTTCGCCCTCTCAGCTTGTCCGTTGCTTCTGGGATGGGCAACAGAAGTGAACGAGACCTTGCTTCTAAGGGCATGGACATATTGCATCAAGGCGCTGCTTGTGAACTGGGTGCCGTAGTCAGTGATGATCCTGGCGGGTACTCCGACATGGCTCACCAATCCTTTCAAGAACTTGATAGCTGACTGTGTGGTTACCTTCCTCACGGGCTCCACTTCTGGCCACTTTGTAAACTTGTCGATTGCAACGAACAATAATTCAAGGCCCCCAGTAGCACGGGGAAAGGGGCTCAAGATGTCGAGCCCCCAGATCGAAAATGGCCATGGTAAAGGAATCGTCTGGAGAGCTGGAGCAGGCTGATGGATATTCTTGGAGTGGAACTGGCAGGCTTCACCTTTGGTTACTAGCTCAGTTGCATCTTGGAGGGCCGTGGGCGAGTAAAAACCTTGTCAGAAAGCTTTTCCCGCCAAGGCCCTTGATTCAATATGGGATCCGCATGTATTTCTGCCATTAGTTCCTTCCCTTCTTGCCGGCAAATGAACTTTAGTTTCACACTGTTGGGTCGTCTTCTGTATAGTGTGTTGTCAACGAACTGATACATATTGGCCCATAGGGCTACTCTTTCAGCTTCTTCTTGCTCTTCGGGAAGTTCTCTTGTTTGGAGGTAATGGACTATGTGCCGCGCCCAAGTTGGAGCCTGAGGCTCGACAATGAGGGTTAGCGGGACCTCCTCGTTCCCGGGAGCGCATGCCTCAACCGCAAGGACTGGTAGTTCAGCGGGAGGTTGCTGCTCACCGGGCACAGTGGAGTTGTTCCCGCCAAGCTCTCTGTCGAGGGCTTCGGGAAGCGTTGCCGGGAGAGGCTTGTCGTAGTCCAGTTTCCTCCTCTTTCTGGCCATTGTAGCTGGGGATACGGAGGGCTGAGTCAGACGGAGAACAAAAGTTCCTGGTTCCAGAGGAAGTTTTTGCGCAACGCACTTTGACAGGCGATCAACATTGTTGTTTTCCGCACATGGCACATGCTCTATTTGCAACCCATCAAAGCGCTCTTGCCTGCATCTACTACTATTACTCCACACGTCGACCTCTATCCAGCATGCATCTAGTGTATTAAGTTCTTGGAAAATGGAGTAATGCAATAAGAACGATGACATGATGTAGACAAGATCTATTTATGTAGAAATAGACCCCATCTTGTTATCCTTAATGGCAACGATACATACGTGTCGGTTCCCTTTGTCACTGGGATCAAGCACCGTAAGATCGAACCCATCACAAAGCACCTGTTCCCATTGCAAGATAAATAGATCAAGTTAAACCCAAATATTGGAGAAGAAATACGAGGCTATAAGCAATCATGCATATAAGAGATCAAAGAAGACTCAAATAACTTTCGTGGATAAAAAGATAGATCTGATCATAAACTCAAAGTTCATCGGATCCCAACAAACACACCGCAAAAAGAGTTACATCATATGGATCTCCAAGAGACCATTGTATTGAGAATCAAATGAGAGAGAGGAAGCCATCTAGCTACTTACTACGGACCCATAGGTCTACAAAGAACTACTCACGCATCATCGGAGAGGCACCAATGGACATGATGAACCCCTCTGTGATGGTGTATAGATTGGATCTAGTCGTTCTAGACATTGCGGCGGCTGGAATTGATTTTCGTTGACTCCCCTAGGGTTTCTAGAATATTGGGGTATTTATAGAGTAAAGAGGTGGTCCGTGGGGCACCCGAGGTGACAACAACCCACCAGAGCGCGCCTGGGCCATGAAGCGGGCCCTGGTGGGTTGTGCTCCCTGTCGGTGTCAAAACCGGCAGATCTCGGGGTAGGGGGTCACGAGCTGTGGATTCTCGGATCAACGGTAACAGGAACGAAAGAGACAATGTTTTACCCAGGTTCGGGCCCTCTTGATGGAGGTAAAACCCTACATCTTGCTCTTGTTTATATTGATGGAGTATCAAGTACAGAGTTGATCTACCTCGAGATCATATGTTGTGGTCTAAAACCTGAGGGTATGATGAATAATGTCATAATGATCTATCGACTAGCCTGGCCTCGGCTTATATAATGCACCAGAGGCCTAGGATAACAAGAGTCCTAGTCGAATACGTTGGTGGAGAGGAGTCCTTATCGGATCATCAAGCCTTGTGGGATCTTCCTCGTGTGCGGCAAGGGCTGCCCGAAGTGGCCCATGAGTGAACCGCCATGGGGGTCCTCGGCCCGATCCAGCTGGTCGGGAGACGATGTGGTAAGACCCCCTAGTCCAGGACACCGTCAGTAGCCCCCTGAACCGGTCTTCAAGTTGGGGACGCTCCTCGATTCTTTCGAACTGTTCTTCATCTTCGGTCGTCGGTCTTGAAAACTAGTTCAACAAATCTTCTTATCTTTGATCTTGAGGATCGCCGAAGTAAATACGAAGAGTTTACACTTCGGGTATCCGAGGAGCCCCTTTAAGTTATCGGCCGTTATCAATGCCTTGTTATTTTTACGCCCACCTCAGGTTTGAAGTGTTTCCCGTGCAGCGGTGTCCTCTCGCGTCCGAGTTCGAACGCCGGACTGCATTCGAGGTATCTTTTGCAGCCGAGTACCAACGCCGGACCGCTTCCGAGCTCCAACGCCGGAATGTATCCGAGCTCCAGCACCGGACTGTATCCGAGGTGTCATAGATTACCTTGGTCTTGAAAAAGTTAAAAGGGTTCAAACAAGCTTAATGCCAGAGATGCCCTCTATGGAGCCAGCCACTTGCAACCGAGCTTTATGCCGAACTACTTCCGAGGTATCTTTTGCGGTCGAGCACCAACGCCGGACTGTATCTGAGGTGGTGCACCACCCCGGCCATGGGCTGATTGTTATGAATTTGATCCCGAATTGTGCAATGTATTCTGTGTCAAGATGTATAGCCAGTGGCCCTCAAGGTGCGTGGTGGCCTAATATCCAGGATGCACCTGAAGGATAAAATCAAACCGCTAACCCTAGTAGCCCCCGAGAATCAAGTCGATTCGTAAAATCAGCCTGAGGATCAATTCCCAGCTCGGCAGCATACTTAGGAATAGAAACGCGGTGTGATATATTAGAGGAAATAGTGATCGGCGAACGGGCCCTTGAGAGAGGGTTTGGAGAAGTCACCGTAATATATTAGCTTGATGCCGGATAAGTCCCAGATGGTACCTATAGTTGTCTGAAGAAGCGTTTGTGCATAGTCAGGTCCAGCCGAACACTGAGCACTTTGAATTTTCTGCATTGAATAGGCAATGCAGTAGCCCACGAGACACTGGTCGGGTGGCAACACCTGATCAGGGGATCGATGTGCCCCTTTAATATTAGTGAATGATAAGCCCGAAGCCCAGTAGACCCCGAGCCTTAATGCGGGCACGGGTGGCCGAATTAAGGATCGATATCCAGAGTAAAATCACAAATTATGTGTAATGATTCTATGTATCCAAGTACTTTACATCATTAATGCTCGGATCCGCATTATACATAACTTTCTTGACCGACCATCGGCTTCAACCTCCTCGGCCAGAAGCCGGGGAGTGTTTTTCCTACTTTATAAAGTCGTTATAAGGGCGAAGATTTATGGAAAACAAAGCAATCCGACCATGCAGTTTTATAAACAAAGTTACGCAAAGAGATATGAAACATCTTCCAAAGAAAATAATCCCACTATTAGTTCCTTTCTTTGGGTTGTCATGCTGATCATGATCATGAAACCTCACCTCCGATCAATGTGGGAGGAAAATATTGAGGATTTAGTTCGGGGAAAGTTCCCGAACTATATGGTATTAATAAACCGAAATTTTCACTTCCGTCGTTGCCGACCAATTATATCCTTTAAGATCGCTAGCTTTCGGCTTCACCCAGTCTGAGGTACTAACTCGGATGACCCGGTAGTAACAATCACAGAGGTGCTCTCTTTACCGCCTAGCCGAACAATCGGGAATGTAGGGGTAAGCACAGGAGCCAGGCAACCCAGCTTGGCCAAAATCTTAAGTCAAATTGATGCATATTTATGGCTTTATAATGATGATTGCGGAAGGTAGCCTTCGTATATTAAATACAAACACCGATGATATGTTTATTTTGACTCCGTTGCGACCGTTTATCAGTTGAAAGTGGCCCATCGTGGGCTTCCACCCCCTTGTAGATGCTACGCAGGGTGTTTTCGCAATAACAAAACAACCCTAGCCGACGTGTTGGTGCCCGAAGGAGGTTGTGTTAGCAGAAACGAGGCAATCAGATATGCGGGATTTATAACTTTCACTTAGTCATAGGAGCTTAAAGTTGGGAGGCCAGTAACTAGCCCCCGGTTAGTGTTCGGCGACAGTCGAGGTCAAGCCGTAAACACTTCGGCCAATGTTTGTGAATGCCGTCATTTAACACGGGGTGACCTCTATCGATCTTATAGTTTAATACGGTCATCGGATCACTGACCAGTTTACGCTTATTGTGACAGTCAGTTTTCGGCTTTCTCCACTGAGGCGCTTAACCATGCTAGCTGAAAGCACAATCGCAGTGGTTCTCCCTTTGCGCACCTAGCCGAACAAAGCGGAACGTAGGAGGCAAGCATAGGAGCCGGGCAACCCAACTATTGACCGAAGACATAATTCGAAACTGATGCATATAAAGCAATATCCGAGAACATTTTGCCGAGGACTCCTCGGAGTACCTTGGCTTTTGGTGGGTTTGGCTCAAGTCACAGCCCCCCGTTGATATTGTCGATGCTTAAAAAGTGTCCGGCAGTGTACTGCGGGATTCATGCTCGGACCCAACACCGAGGTGTAGGTCGGTAGGAAAAATGCCGAACTATGGGTCGAAAATGATTTCCCAAGCTGGATTATTACGCAGGGTACCTCGGTCAGGAGGATGTCCCGCCTCATAAAAGAAAAACACACAAATAGATCAAAAAGTGCCGTAAGCTTAAAAAACCAAAAAACTTATGCGGAAACTCTACGTCCGAACTAAATAAAAAAATTGGTGCCAATCCGAAAATTGGTCTTAAAATTAGTTTGTGCTTCTGTCGTGCTTTAACATGACACATCCGATCTCAAGACGTCGAGTGGGTCAGCCTTCGGCTTCAACCTCCTATCCCAAAGGCGGAGTACTTATCGTTAGGCCAGTTTAGCGAACTAAACTCGAGCGGTCATTAGAGAGAAAATAGGCTATCCGGCTATTGACCACACACTCGCGTCGAAAAAGGAGTGATAGGAAAAGATTTTGCAACGACTAGGAAGAAAACACATTTACTATAAAATGGCTCATATAAATTTAAGAGCCCCCAGTTAACTTGGGTAAGAGAAGTGTTTTTAACAAATAACGTATGTGAGCATGATCGAACCGAACACAAATTAAAAATTTAAAACTTTGAGCATAAAAGCGACTTAGCTGGTTAACGTGTTCGGCATTGATGACGCGGTCCGAGCTTATGGCGGGACGAGGTCCCAGCCCCCAAGCCGGTCCCGAGGTGGCAGAGCAAAGAGCTCGATGCTCCGAAGTGGCGACATAGAACGGTCGATGCAGGCCGGCAGTGTGACGCCGAAGTACCCGGCGTGGGTTAATAAAGTGATGATGAAACCCCCGGTCCAGCCGAGGTGACGTGGTATGTCGATACGCCGAGGTGACAACGCTGCCCAATCCGGATCATTTACCTATGTACAGAAGATAGTGCAAGCCGGAGATAATAGTAATAACAATAATTTTTTAAAGGTTGCATGATTAATAATTTATGCAAAGTGAGTAATAAAAGAAATATGGCCCGTGCGCCGAACACCCGATGAGGTAGGACCCTCTTGATGATGCCGAAGTCCCCGAGGCAACCGAACATGTCGGTATGGCAATTCAATCAATAAGGTGATCATGCGAGCCAATTTATGCCAATTGTGACGACGACGTTGGCTTGCCGAAGTGACCGCGTGACGCAGTCGAAGTCGATCACCTACACACATAAAATAGTGCGGTCCAAAAAGAATAATATAAATATATATAATCCTTCCATAATTGCTTTTCGCAAAAATAATTTATTTAAAGAGATGTGGCCTGGCGCCAAAGTCAATGTTGATGCAGGGCATCGGCGTGACACGGTGAAGGCGTGGCAAAGCCTGAATTCACAGGCCGGTCCGAGTTCCGGATTTGGCGTTCGCCGAACTGTATACGAAAACTGACCAAACCACCACGCGACCTCGTTAATGTGGCCACCATTTGACAGACCTGGTTTATCTATTGTAGAAATATGAAGAAAAATTACTCCCAAAATTGGGACTCGATCCGCACACCCATTTCCTAATGGGCGATGAAGCAACGGCATGGCGATGCTGGCAAAGGTTGGCTCGCCGAGGCAAAGCCCCCGGTCCAGCTAAGGTGACAAAGCTCGTCAGCTGTGACATCGAAGCCTCCGGAGTAGGCTGATGAAGAGATGGCAAAGCTTCCCGTCTAGGCGAGGTAACAAAGCGGGTCGGTAAGGAGACGTTGCAGCTGCCATGTCAGCCGAGGTATTGAAGCAGTTCGGCGTGATGGACATCAGCTTGAAGAAGCAACAGTGTAGCCATGCTGACGCTGGTCATAACTTGTGACGTGGTCAAAGCCAGATTGATGAAGTGACCAAGCGGCGATATCAGCATGCCTGACCCATGCAATCTGTGGGCCGATGGTGTTGTTGATTATTTAGTCTTCGTGATGCTGAACTCTTGTTCGGCTTGCCGAGCTGATGATCCGATAAGGTTGGGCTCGGCTCAATGAAGCGACGATCTGTCTAGCGCAGGTCGGCAGACGTGGAGTAAAGGCTGGTTTGACACCGGCATGACGACGAAGATTACCTCTGAAAAGGAGCAAAATTTGTGAGCATGTGTTTGTAAAGAAAACACAATACCCTACAAAGAGATTCTTCCAAAAAGGTTGTCCAATATCACGTTCATGAATAAATATGAACTCGGGTCGGATTCATATTCGCGCAGAAAATAGATCTGAAAAGCGATGCACTAATTGGAAGGTTCCCGGAGTTTGGACGGTCGGATCGACATGAAATTTTGGGAGGTGGTAGATATAGGAATTCCGTAGCCGATCAACGGTTGGATCTTCCAAAAGACGTCCGAGCTAGATGCTGGACACCATGCTCCAAACTCGTCCAGATTCCCGTTCAGATTCGACAGGGCTCTGATATATCGGAGATCAGCGGAGATTGCTCCATCGGAACACGACGAAATTTTACAGTGTTGCTGTAGACTCAATTCCGCACAATTCCACCAAAGGAATCGTCAAAGCGATGCTCGAGGAGGTGGTCGTAACGGATACAAGTTCGTTGTTCGGAAAAACAGCACGGTCGCCCGAGGGCAATGTTGACGTTGAGCCCCCCGAGCTCCATGGATGATTTCTCCATGATCATGATAGAGATCGGAGTTGATGTTGATGAAGGATCTCGTCCGAACATGACGATTGGAGGCAAGGCACAGTTCCTGGTCAAGCCAAGGTGACCAGTCGAGCCGGCAACGAAGACGCCGACGTCGCAGTTGATCAGCAGGCAAGCCATTGATCTTTTGCCGATCACACAGCGAAACTCTCAATGAAAGCACCATTGTCGGTGTCAAAACCGGAAGATCTCGGGGTAGGGGGTCACGAGCTGTGGATTCTCGGATCAATGGTAACAGGAACGAAAGAGATGATGTTTTACCCAGGTTCGTGCCCTCTTGATGGAGGTAAAACCCTACATCCTGCTCTTGTTTATATTGATGGAGTATCAAGTACAGAGTTGATCTACCTCGAGATCATATGTTGTGGTCTAAAACCTGAGGGTATGATGAATAATGTCATAATGATCTTTCGACAAGCCTGGCCTCGGCTTATATAATGCACCGGAGGCCTAGGATAACAAGATTCCTAGTCGAATACGTTGGTGGAGAAGAGTCCTTATCGGATCATCAAGCCTGGTGGAATCTTCCTCGTGTGCGGCATGGGCTGCCCGAAGTGGCCCATGAGTTAACCGCCATGGGGGTCCTCGGCCCGATCCAGCTGGTCGGGAGACGACGTGGTGAGTCCCCCTAGTCCAGGACACCGTCACTCCCATCGGAGCACCCCCCAGGTGCTTCTTCGGCTCACTGGATGTCTTCTGGTTCAAAAAAATCCACAAAATTTTTTGTTGCGTTTGGACCCCGTTTTGTGTTGATTTCCTGCGATGTAAAAAAGATGCAAAAATAGCAACTGGCACTTGGCACTATATCAATAGGTTAGTACCAAAAAGATATAAAATGACTATAAAAGGATTATAAAACATCCAAGAATGAAAATATAATAGCATAGAACAATGAAAAATTATAGATACGTTCGAGACGTATCAGCATCCCCAAGCTTAATTCCTGCTCGTCCTCGAGTAGGTAAATGATAAAAACAGAATTTTTGATGTGGAATGCGGCCTAACATGTCATCTTATATTCTTTTCTTTGTAGCATGGACATTTGGACTTTTATATGGTTCAAAGCAATAGTCTAGTTTTGACATGAGAACTTAAATTCTCAAGCATATCAACAAGCAACCATGTCTTTCGAAATATCAACGCTAAAATAAGTTATCCCTAGCCCATCATACTCAATCATTGATTCATTCATGAAACACACTCACATATTAGCTACACCCAATGCTCAAGTACGATCATAGTGCCCCCTAGTTGGTGCTTTATAAGAGAAGATGGAGACTCAAATTAAAAATAAAAATTGCATAAAGTAAAAGAATGGCCCTACGCGGAGGGCAGTAGGGATTTGTAGAGGTGCAGAGCTCAAAGCGAAAATTGAGAGATAAAAACATTTTGAGAGGCATACTTTTCCCACCAACAAAAACGACTTAGAGCACCCAGCACTTTTCATGCTAGATATATCATAGGCGGTTCCCAAACAGAAATAAAGTTTATTCCTTTTTCCACCATACTTTCACATCCCATCGCTAACCGTATCCACGGGTGCCTTCCATACCAACACTTTCCAAGGAATTTATTATTTGACAACATAAAGTAAATTCATTTTTCATTTCGGGACTGGGCATGCCTAATACCTTTGCCTTACTCTCGTGCAATGACAAGTGAATAAACACTCATCGTGAGAATAACACATCTGGCATGGAAAATATTAGCCACCTCTCACCGCCTTGTTAGCGGTACGAGCACAAAAAAGAGAAATTTATTTTGAAAATTAGAGATGGCACATACAAATTTGCCTAGAATGGCAAAAGAATACCGCATATAGGTAGGTATAGTGGACTCATGTGGCAAACTGGTTTAAAGGATTTTAGATGCACAAGTAGTGATCATACTTAGTGCAAAATGAAGGCTAGCAAAAGATTGAGAAGCAACCAACCAAGAAACGAATAATCTCATAAGCGATCATTGAGCATAATTAACACCGAATAATGCACCGCAAGTAGGATGTAATTTCATTGCACAACTATTGACTTTCGTGCTTGCATAGGGAATCACAAACCTTAACTCCAATATTTTACTAAAGCATAATTACTCATCAACATGACTCACATATCACATCATCATATCTCAAAACTATTACAAGGAATCAATTTTATTTTGTCCAATGGTCTTCATGAAAGTTTGTATTATATCCTTCTTGGATATCTCACTTTGGAACTAATTTTCATATGTTGCTTTTGATAAGCTCAAACAAATATAAGTGAAGATCATGAGCATAAAATTTCTTTTCTCTCAAATTAATTTAAGTGAAGCAAGAGCGAATTTCTTGAAAATTTACCAACTCTCAAATAGATCTAAGTGAAGCAAGAGAGCATTTCTTCCAAAATACTAAAGCACATCATGCTAAAAAAGATATAAGTGAAGCACTAGAGCAATTGCATAGCTCATAAAAAAATTAAGTGAAGCATAGAGAGCAATTCTAACAAGTCATGGCATAATTTTGGCTCTCTCAAATAGGTGTGTCCAGCAAGGATTCAAGACTAAAAACAAAAAGAAAAACAAGCAAAGACTCATATCATACAAGACGCTCCAAGCAAAACTCATAGAATGTGACGAATAAAAATATAGCTTCGAGTAAAATACCGATGGTCGTTAGAAGAAAGAGGGGATGCCACTCGGGGCATCCCCAAGCTTAGTTGCTTGCTTCTCTTTGGAAAATAGCTTGGGGTGCCATGGGCATCCCCAAGAGTAGTTGCTTGCTTATATTTGGATAATAGCTTGGGATGCCATGGGCATACCCAAGCTTAGGCTCTTCTTACTCCTTATTCCTTCCTCCATCGTAACATCACCCAAAACTGGAAAACATCAATCACACAAAACTCAACAAAACCTTCGTGAGATCCGTCGGTATAAGAAAACAAATCACTGCTATAAGTATTGTATCAAACCCATTCATGTTTTATTTTTGCATTATATCTATTGTATTCCAACTTTTCTATGGCAAAAAATCATCAAAGAAAACCATAGAATCATCAAAACAAGCACACAACACAAAGAAAACAGAATCTGTCCAAAATAGTACAGTCTGTAGTAATTTGGATAGTTCGAATACTTCTATAACCTCAAAAATTCTGAAAAATTAGGACGACCTGAGAAATTTGTATATCAATCTACTTTAAAAATTTCAGAATTTTTCATCGCTTCTGTGATTTTAAAAAATTCAAACTCTGGACGCAAAAGTTTCTGTTTTCAGCAAGATCAAACAACTATCACCCAAGAAGATCCTAAAGGCTTTGCTTGGCACAAACACTTATGAAAACACAAAAAACACAATCATAACATCAGCATAATTGTGCCAACACTCAAGAACATAAAGCAAAAGGCAAAAATAAATTTTATTCATTGGGTTGCCTCCCAACAAGCGCTATTGTTTCACTCCCCTAGCTAGGCATAAAGCAAGGATATAAGTTTTGTCATCATTGTTTCTAGATCCATAAGATGCCCTCATGATTGATTCATATGGTGGCCTAATTCTTGTTCTAGGGAAGTTTTCCATACCCTTCCTTAGTGGAAATTGAAACTTAATATTGCCTTCTTTCATATCAATCACAGTGCTAATAGTACATAAGACGGTCTACCAAGAATAATTGGGCAAGACGGATTGCAATCAATATCAAGAGCAATAAAATTGATGGGCACATAGTTCCTATTTGTTTAATAGTAGAATCCGCCAAGTGCAAATTTAATGAACAATCTTCAATATCGGTAAGACCAAGCACATCACATAAAGATTTCAGAATTGTGGAAACACTACCACCCAAGTCACACAAAAGCAAAACACTCATAATTTTTAATCTTGACTTTGATAGTAGGTTCCCATTCGTCATGTAATTTTCTAGGAATTGAAACTTCTAATTCCAACTTTTCTTCTAAAGCTTTCATCATAGCATCAACAATATGTTTAGTAAAAGCTTTATTTTGTTCATAAGCATGGGGTGAATTTAGCATGGATTGAAACAAAGAAATACAACCAATCAAAGAGCAACTATCATAAATAAAGTCTTTGTAATCCAAAAGAGTGGGTGCATCACTAGTTAAAGTTTTGACCTCTTCAAACCCACTTTTATCAATTTTCTCAACAAGATTTTCACCCTCCGAATTATTGGGATGCCTTATAGCTAAAGTTGACTCTTCTTCAGTCCCTTTTTCATCAATCTTAATTTTACTAAACAAGGAATCAATAGAAGAGACACCAATCATTTTAAGATCTTCATCACTTTTATCTTCTAGCGAGATTGGTTTAGCGGCCATTTGATTTACTAAGGTAGCTTGTGCATCTGATATTTTTCCTAGCAAACTTTCAGCAAAAGCATACTTAGATTGGAGATTGCAAACTTCTCTACTAATATCATCAAGTTGTTTTGTTATAGCATCTAGCACAACGGAGTGTTCCTTGAGTTCTTCGGTAAAATATTTATTATGCTCAAATTGTGTAGTCATATATTCCTTAATACTTTTCTCAATTTCAGGGAAAATATTATGGTAAGGAACATCATAATATTTTCTTTGAGGCATCATGACTACGCAAACAAGAACATACGCAAAAACAGATCCAGCAAGAAAACGGCGAACGAAAAAGAAGGGCGAATAAAATGGCAAATTTTATTGAAGTGGGGGAGAGGAAAATGAGAGGCAAATGGCAAATAATGTAAATTGCAAGGAGATGAGATTTGCGATTAGGAACCTGGTATATGTTGATGGTGTCTCCACGGCAACGGCGCCAGAAATTCCTTTTGATGTTTGCTTGAACTATGTCGGTATTTCCCCAAAGAGGAAGGGATGATGCAGAACAGCAACGGTAGGTATTTCCCTCAGTGATCAGACCAAGGTTATCGAACCAATAGGAGAACCATGCAACACTACGTGAACGGCACATGCACACAAATAACAAATACTCGCAACCCGACGTGTTAAAGGGGTTGTCAATGAAGGAAATATGCCCTAGAGGCAATAATAAAGTTGTTCTTTCATATTTCCTTATATCATGATAAATGTTTATTATTCATGCTAGCATTGTATTAACCGGAAACTTGATACATGTGTGGATACATAGACAAAACACTGTGTCCCTAGTAAGCCTATACTAGACTAGCTCGTTAATCAAAGATGGTTAAGTTTCCTAACCATATACATGTGTTGTCATTTGATGAACAGGATCACATCATTAGGAGAATGATGTGATGGACAAGACCCATCCATTAGCTTAGCATAATGATCCTTCACTTTTATTGCTATAGCTTTCTTCATGTCATATACATATTCCTTTGACTATGAGATTATGCAACTCCCGGATACCGGAGGAATTCCTTGTGTGCTATTAAACGTCACAACATAACTGGGTGATTATAAAGATGCTCTAGAGGTATCTCCGAAGGTCTTTGTTGGGTTGGCATAGATTGATATTAGGATTTCTCACTCCGAGTATCGGAGAGGTATCTCTGGGCCCTCTTGGTAATGCACATCATAATAAGCCTTGCAAGCAATGTGACTAATGAGTTAGTTGTGGGATGATGCATTACAGAACGATTAAAGAGACTTGCTGGTAACGAGATTGAACTAGGTATGAGGATACCGGCGATCGAATCTCGGGCAAGTAACATACCGATGACAAAGGGAATGACGTATGTTGTCATTGCGGTTTGACCGATAAAGATCTTCGTAGACTATGTAGGAACCAATATGAGCATCCAGGTTCCGCTGTTGGTTATTGATCGGAGAAGTGTCTCGGTCATGTCTACATAGTTCTCGAACCCGTAGGGTCCGCACGCTTAACGTTCGATGACGTTTTATATTGTGAGTTATGTGTTTTGGTTACAGAAGATTGTTCGGAGTCCCGGATGAGATCACAGACATGACGAGGAGTCTCAAAATGGTCGAGAGGTAAAGATTGATATATCGGACGATGATATTAGGACACCGGAATGGTTTCGAAATGGTTTGGGTATATTTCGGAGTACCGAGGGGTTACCGGAACCCCCCGGGGATAGTAATGGGCCTACGTGGGCCATAGAGGAGAGGGGAGGCAGCCCACCAGGGGTGGCCACGCCCCCCTCCTATGGGGAGTCCGAATTGGACTAGGGGAAGGGGCGCGCCCCCCTTTCCTTCTCCTCTTCCCTCTCCTTTGATTCCCCCCTCCCCCCTCCATGAGAAGGAAAAGAGGGGGGCGAACTCCCCTCTACTTGGCACGCCCCTTGTGGCCGGTCTCTTCCCCTCCTCCTTTATATATGAGGGCAGGGGGCACCCCAAAGCACAACAGTTGTTCTCTTAGCCGTGTGCGGTGCCCCCTCCATAGTTTACTCCTCCGGTCATAGCGTCGTAGTGCTTAGGCGAAGCCCTGCGCAGATCACATCACCATCACCGTCACCACGCCGTCGTGCTGCCGAAACTCTCCCTCGACCCTCTGCTGGATCAAGAGTTCGAGGGACGTCGTCGAGATGAACGTGTGCTGAACTTGGAGGTGTCGTACGTTCGATACTTGATCGGTTAGATCGCGAAGACGTTCAACTACATCAACCGCGTTAACCTAACGCTTCCGCTTTTGGTCTACGAGGGTACGTGGACACACTCTCCCCCTCTTGTTCCTATGGATCTCCTAGTCGTATGAAATTTTTGGAAATTGCATGCTATGTTCCCCAACAGTGGTATCCGAGCCAGGTCTATGCGTAGATGATATGCACGAGTAGAACACAAAGAGTTGTGGGTAATAATAGTCATACAGCTTACCACCAACGTCTTATTTTGATTCGGCGGTATTGTTGGATGAAGCGGCCCAGACCAACCTTGCATGACCACGTTCATGAGACCGGTTCCACCGACAGGCATGCAACTTGTTTTGCATAAAGGTGGCTGGCGGGTGTCTGTTTCTCCAACTTTAGTTAATCGAATTTGACTACGGCTGGTCCTCGTTGAAGTTCAGCACACTTTACGAAAAATCGTTGTGATCTTGATGCGTAGGTAAGAATGGTTCTTACTAGAAGCCCGTAGCAGCCACGTAAAACTTGCAACAACAAAGTAGAGGATGTCTAACTTGTTTTTGCAGGGCATGTTGTGATGTGATATGGTCAAGACATGATGGGATATAAGTTATTGTATGAGATGATCATCTTTTGTAAAAGTTATCGGCAACTGGCAGGAGCCTTATGGTTGTCGCTTTATTGTATGAAATGCAATCGCCATGTAATTGCTTTACTTTATCACTATGCGTTAGCGATAGTCGTAGAAGCTATAGTTGGCGAGACGACAACGACACTACGATGGAGATCAAGGTGTCAAGCTGGTGACGGTGGAGATCATGACGGTGCTTTGGAGATGGAGATCAAAAGCACAAGATGATGATGGCCATATCATGTCACATATTTTGATTGCATGTGATGTTTATCTTTTATGCATCTTATTTTCCTTAGTATGGCGGTAGCATTATAAGATGATCCCTTACTAAAAATTTCAAGGTATAAGTGTTCTCCCTGAGTATGCACCGTTGCGAAAGTTCGTCGTGCTGAGACACCACATGATGACCAGGTGTGATAGGCTCTACGTTCACATACAACGGGTGCAAGACAGTTTTGCATGTGCGGAATACTCAGGTTAAACTTGACGAGCCTAGCATATACAGATATGGCCTCGGCACACTGGAGACCGAAAGGTCAAACGTGAATCATATGTAGGTATGATCAACATAGAGATGTTCACCATTGATGACTACTCCATCTCACGTGATGATCGGACATGGTTTAGTCGATTTGGATCACGTATCATTTAGATGACTTGAGGGATGTCTATCTAAGTGGGAGTTCTTAAGTAATATGATTAATTGAACTTAATTTATCATGAACTTAGTCCTGATAATATTTGCATATCTATGTTATAGATCAATAGCTTGCGATGTAGCTCCCCGTTTATTTTCGATATGTTCCGAGAGAAAAATAAGTTGAAAGATGATAGAAGCAATGATGCAGACTGGGTCCGTGATTTGAGGATTATCCTCATTGCTGCACAGAAGAATTATGTCCTTGATGCACCGCTAGGTGACGGACCTATTGCAGGAGAAGATGCAGACGTTATGAACGTTTGGCAAGCTCGATATGATGACTACTTGATAGTTTAGTGCGCCATGCTTTACGGCTTAGAACCTGGACTTCAAAAATGTTTTGAATGCCACAGAGCATATAAGATGTTCCAAGAGCTGAAATTGGTATTTCAGACTTATGCCTGAGTCGAGAGGTGTGAGACCTCTAACAAGTACTTTGCCTACAAGATGGAGGAGAATAGCTCGACCAGTGAGCATGTGCTCAGAATGTCCGAGTACTACAATCGCTTGAATCAAGTGGGAGTTAATCTTCCAGATAAGATAGTGATTGACAGAGTTCTCTAGTCACTATCACCAAGTTACTGGAACATCGTGATGAACTATAATATGCAAGGGATGGCGAAAACGATTCCCGAGCTCTTCGCGATGCTAAAACCGGTGAAGGTAGAAATCCAGAAAGGACATCAAGTTTTGATGGTTAACAAGACCACTAGTTTCAAGAAAAGGGGAAAAGGAAAAGAAAGGGAACTTCAAGAAAGAATGGAAAGCAAGTTGCCACTCCCGTGAAGAAAGCCAAAGCTAGACCTAAGCCTGAAACTGAGTGCTTCTACTGCAAACGGAATGGTCACTGCAAACAACCCCAAATACTTGGCGGATAAGAAGGATGGCAAAGTGAACAAAGGTATATTTGATATACATGTTATTGATGTGTACTTTACTAGTGTTCATAGTAACACCAGGGTATTTGATACCGGTTCAGTTGCTAAGATTAGTAACTCGAAACAGGAATTGCAAAATGAATAGAGACTAGTTAAGGGCGAGGTGACGATGTGTGTTGGAAGTGATTCCAAGGTTGATAAGATCACCATCGCACACTCCCTCTACCTTTGAGATTAGTGTTGGACCAAAATAAATGTTATTTGGTGTTTGTGTTGAGCATGAATATGATTGGATCCTGTTTATTGTGATACGGTTATTCATTTAAGTCAGAGAATAATTGTTGTTCTCTTTACATGAATAAAACCTTCTATGGTCATACACCCAATGTAAATGGTTTATTGAATCTCGATCATAGTGATACACATATTCATAATATTGATGCCAAAAGATGCAAAGTTGATAATGATAGTGCAACATATTTGTGGCATTGTTGTTTATGTCATATTGGTGTAAAGCGCAAGAAGAAACTCCATACGGATGAATTGTTGGAATCACTTGATTATGGATCATTTGATACTTGCGAACCATGCCTCATGGGCAACATTACTAAAACTCTGTTCTCTGAAACAATGGAGCGAGCCACTGACTTATTGGAAGTAATACATACCGATGTATGCGGTCCGATGAGTGTTGAGGCTCGCGGCGGGTATCGCTATTTTCTGACCTTCACAGATGATTTGAGCAGATATGGGTATGTCTACTTGGTGAAACACAAGTCTGAAACATTTGAAAAGTTCAAAGAATTTCAGAGTGAAGTGAAGAATCATCATAACAAGAATAAACTTTCTACGATCTGATCGTGGAGGCGAATGTTTGAGTTACGAGTTTGGCCTTCATTTAAAACAATGTGGAATAGTTTCACAACTCACACCACCTGGAACACCACAGCATAATGGTTTGTCCGAACGCCGTAACCGTACTTTATTAGATATGGTGCGATCTATGATGTCTCTTACCGATTTACCACTATCGTTTTGGGGTTATGCATTAGGGACAACTGCATTAATTCACGTTAAACAGGGCATCGTCTAAATCCGTTGAGACGACACCGTATGAACTGTGGTTTAGCAAGAAACCTAAGTTGTCGTTTCTTAAAGTTTGGGGTTGCGATGCTTATGTGAAATAGCTTCATCCTGATAATAAGCTCGAACCCAAATCGGAGAAGTGTGTCTTCATAGGATACCCAAAAGAAACTGTTGGGTACACCTTCTATCACAGATCCGAAGGAAAGATCTTTGTTGCTAAGAATGGATCCTTTCTAGAGAAGGAGTTTCTCTCGAAAGAAGTGAGTCAAAGGAAAGTAGAACTTGATGAGGTAATTGTACCTTCTCTCGAATTGGAAAGTAGCTCATCACAGAAAACCGTTTCCGTGATGCCTGCACCAACTAGTGAGGAAGCTAATGATAATGATCATGAAACTTTGGATCAAGTTACTACCGAACCTCGTAGGTCAACAAGAGCATGTTCCGCACCAGAGTGGTACGGTAATCCTGTTCTGGAAGTCATGTTACTAGACCATGACAAACCTACGAATTATGAGGAAGCGATGATGAGCCTAGATTTCGATAAATGGCTTGAGGCCATGAAATCTAATAGGATCCATGTATGAGAACAAAGTATGGACTTTGATTGACTTGCCCAATGATTAGTGAGCCATTGAGAATAAATGGATCTTCAAGAGGAAGACGGACGCTGATAGTAGTGTTACTGTCTACAAAGCTCGAATTGTCGCAAAAGGTTTTTCGACAAGTTCAAGGTGTTGACTACGATGAGATTTTCTCACTCGTGTCGATGCTTAAAGTCTATCAGAATCATGTTAGCAATTGCCGCATTTTATGAAATCTGTAAGGGATGTCAAAACTGCATTCCTTAATGGATTTCTTAAAGAAGAGTTGTATATGATGCAACGAGAAGGTTTTGTCGATCCTAAAGGTGCTAACAAAGTGTGCAAACTCCAGCGATCCATCTATGGACTGGTGCAAGCATCTCGGAGTTGGAATATACACATTGATAAGGTGATCAAAGCATATGGTTTTATACAGACTTATGGTGAAGCCTGTATTTACAAGAAAGTGAGTGGGAGCTCTGTAGCATTTCTAATATTATATGTGGATGACATATTGTTGATTGGAAATGATATAGAATTTCTGGATAGCATAAAAGGATACTTGAATAAGAATTTTTTCAATAAAAGACCTTGGTGAAGCTACTTATATATTGGGCATCAAGATCTATAGGGATAGATCGAGACGCTTAATAGGACATTCACAAAGCACATACCTTGACAAGATTTTGAAGAAGTTCAAAATGGATCAGTCAAAGAAAGGGTTCTTGCCTGTGTTGCAAGGTGTGAAGTTGAGTAAGACTCAAAACCCGACCACGGCAGAAGATAGAGAGAGAATGAAAGTCATTCCTATGCCTCAGCCATACGTTCTATAAAGTTTGCCATGATGTATACCAGACCTATTGTGTACCTTGCCATGAGTTTGGCAAAGGGGTACAATAATGATCCAGGAGTAGATCACTGGACAGCGGTCAAAATTATCCTTAGAGGACTAAGTAAATATTTCTCGGTTATGGAGGTGATAAAGAGTTCATCGTAAAGAGTTACGTCGATGCAAGCTTTAACACCGATCTAGATGACTCCGAGTCTCAATCTGGATACATATTGAAAGTGGGAGCAATTAGCTAGATTAGCTCCATGCATAGCATTGTAGACATAGAAATTTACAAAAAAAACATACGAATTTGAATGTGCCAGACTCATTGACCAAACTTCTCTCACAAGAAAAACATGATCACACCTTAGTACTCTCTGAGTGTTAATCACATGGCGATGTGAACTAGATTATTGACTCTAGTAAACCCTTTGAGTGTTGGTCACATGGTGATGTGAACTATGGGTGTTAACATTGGTACACGTCGGTGCTATACAAAAGGTTTTTAACCCCTTCCCGCGACAGCATTTGGGACCGTCGCCAAGTGAGTGTGTGCGATAGAGTGTCCTTCCCACACGACCCAGAAATCGTCGGGGATATGTAGCAATGATCCAGAGGCCTTCCAAAATGTAATCGTATGTGATGCAGCACACACTAAATTCTTCCGCACGTGTGGTATCGGTGATTAAGCGTTTCTAATGATGCAATGAAACCATACGGTCTGTCGTAATGAACCATTTGGGAAACAATATGTAAGGCATATGGGCCAACATATGAACTGTGTGCGATTTGTGCCCCATCGCACACGAGTTTTCTGCGTAACCCGTCTGCCATGCTAGACTCCATCGCACACGTTTGCCAACAATTACCGTCTGCGATAATGTTCTATCACAAACGGTTCAGGAGCCCCTTCGCACACATACAAGTGCTGCAGACCGTTTGTGATTTGTTGGGTATCACCGACGGTTGCCCCAAGAGTGATGTGTGCTTTTCGTTTGGGATCCCACACGTTTCCTGAAAATATTACGATTGGGATTGTATTTTTCATTGGGCATGGTTTACTCCCAGTTCTCGTGTGCGATAACACGATATCACAAATGGTTCCGGAGACCCTACGCACACGTAGTAGCGCTACAAATCGTTTGCGATCTGCTGTGTATCACCGATGGTTCCGCTACGATTGATGTATGCTTTCCGATGTGGATCGCACACATTCATTTAGTTGAACCGTGTGCGGAGAAATTTCCAGGTTAAAACAAAAATATCCGATTTTGAATCGGCATGCTAAAAGAAAACTCGCCACAATATTCAAATGAACAAATAAACAAAAATATCCCATTTTGAACCAGCACGCAAAAAGCAAATTCACCACAATATTCAATCGAACAAATAGTGTATACAGGAAGAACATTCTTCAGATTTCGCAACAATTGCAATTGAACATATGGTAGCTAAATTCCAATGATTTGTCCACACATATATGCATTACATAATTAATCATAGTGTACGAAATACGAAGACCTCATCAGATGGAAAGCAATGGATCCATGCGTTATATGTTTAGCGGCTAACTCTTACTCAATGTTTCAGGAGAACGCATGCTAAAATCTTCATTATCACTAGTGGGATTGATGTAGTGATCGAGGAAGAAGTCGCTGATAAATCTCCGAACCATCAGAAATTCACCAGCCGGGAGCGGTTCAGGGGTCCTCGGTTTTAAGATGAGCTGTAGTATTTTTAAGATCAGAATGTGCCATATGAGTGGAGTATAAGATATTAATTAAGATAGACTTACTGGTACTAATTCGCAAGGATCGTCACAACTATCAGCAGATTTGCAGATGGAGATCATGTGTCTGCAAACATAGTATCCACAAAGGTTGGTCCCTGCTTCTTGCTGAGGACACTGAAATTTTTTGTACAAAATTAGTCATGTATTTGTCCTGTTAGGAACAACCTAACCGGTGTTAGATGTATTATTTTTTCTTTGGAAAAAATAGAAAGAGGTTTATTTAGAAGCTTGAACATTTTACTAGCGTAAGGAAAGATATTTGCAGACTGTTGGATAAATTTTCTGAAAATAATGGATTTCGGTGTGTTACCGGAGAAACGATCTCGTGCTGCAGAGGTAGTTCCCTCTTGAACAGGTTCCCTGGTTTAGTTTTCCACAATGCGAGCACACTGCAAATGATGATGAATTTTGACAACATCAATTATTGAACCAGATATGAATGCAAATTAATTTCAACATCATAGAATTCAAAACCTATCCAAGAATTGCTGAACATGCGTCAGATCCTGTGCGTTTGTTGACTCTCTGAGAGAATCGATGTAGTAAACTGTGTTCTTGTTTGGAACAATGAATACCAATATCCAGTGATTGCTACATATTAAGAAAGCCATGAACATACGAATGATGTCGAAATCTGAAAGACAATCAGTGTATGCGTGGTTGTTTACTGGACTTACTGTTCATGATATGGCCAGAGAAATGATTCTGCATGGGACGTGTTTTCGAAGATACGGACGACCGTGTTAACGGCCCAGTCCTGTCGGTCCTTACCATCTGATGTTGTGCCATTTGCTAATGCAGGATCTATGAAATACACACTCTCCCTTTTTCTTCTCTGCGCGTTCAATCCCTGAGAGGAATAAAATGCAGTTAGTTGTTTATCATTTACAACCTTGTATGGAGAAGTTGATTAGAGTTTGTTAAGTACTTACAGAATCAGGCATCTAACAAGAGTAGCATCGAGCACGTTGAAGTTGAAGAAAAGAAGTAAGTCCTCAAAACTCACATTGATGGAACCAGTATCCTGTCAGAAATGATCTCTATTGTAGTGGACTAGCAAAGCATGATGACCTGCTGACATTTGATCCATGCAATATTCATGTAACTCGCGGCAACTGGAGCTGCACGCATCAAAGTATTCGCCAACAAGAAATGGCTGGCCATGGACGTAATTGCGTGCTTCAAGTACGTCTGCTTTACTTTTAGCAAGCAACAATTCTACTTCTTCATCATCCCTGGCGTCAGAAATAATATTACTCCCCGATTCGAACAAGTTGTTGTTAATTTGGTTCTGGGCGATGAGTGCTTTAAGTAAGAGGCAATCGTTCTCTTTCCTCTTCACTATCCCGTTGCGCTTCCTCGTGGTCGTGGGTGTAGCCTTTTTGGCCACTTCCTTCTTGGTACTTGAAGCATTTCTGGCAGAACGTCTGGTTGGCTGCAAGGTAGACTGTCAAGCAGACGGTGAAGCTTGGACGGACTGCTTAGCAGACGGTTTATCTATGCCGGACCGCTGAGTTGGCGGTGCTGCTGTGATGGACTGCTGGGCTGTAGGAGCAGAGGCATCAGACTGCTGACCATGCGTTGAAGCTATGTCGGGTTTTTGCGCAGGTGGTGCCAACTTGTCGGTGTGCTGTGGAGGCCATGCTAACACATTGGTTTGCTGAGCAGGAAGTGCTGACGCATTGGTATGCTGATCACGCGCCTGCGGACCGACGGACTGATGAGCAGTCGGTTCTAGACCTACAGACTGCTTAGCAGGCGGTTTCGAAGCATCAGACTACTTAGCAGTCTGTTCCACCAGGTTGGTCTGCTGAGCATGTGCTGCAGTTGGGTCTCCCCCCGCTGCTTCAGCGGCCGACATCTGAACCGGTGGTGCGTCATCAGTAGTTGTAGGCCTTGCCACTGGCTGCTTTTGGGCGGAGGATGACATGGCCTGTACGCCACAAAGTCGGGCCGGCTGATCACAGGTTGATGCATCAGCCCACGAGAGCTGCTGTGGCAAGGAGAGCGTCACCGGTTGAGGGGCGACAGTGGTTGCTCTTGGCGGGGCTTCAGGAATCTCATCGATGAACTCTATTTCCTTTCGTGGCCACTGGATGTGATGTAACAGTGTTTCTCCCAAGGTCCTTTGCTCATCGAAGTCTCCTAGGACATTCTCCAGGGAAAATTCATTGAATCTAGGCTTTACATCAGTCATGTAGCACTTCACATAGCCCGGCTTCAATGGCACATTGTCCAAGAAAAGGCCATCTTCCAAGAAGGGTGGGCAAACCCAGGCTGTTGCACATTTTAATGTACCTTCATAATGTGTAAGCACGCCCTTCAGTCTGACTTTCATTCTAGATAGATCAGATATAGCATCATCACGAGCAGCTGCAGTCTCGGTGTCGCTGGGTCAGCTGATCCACAGCTACTCTTGTGCAGTGTTGTCGCGCAATAAGCAGCATCATCCATGCCCGCCTCCCCTCCCATCTGCTAGCTATCTATCAGTGTTAGAGTCTTCTGTATCATCATTGACTCCTCAACATCCTTTCGAACAGCCAGATAAATCTCCTTCTTCAATCTTTCATACAATGCATTCTGCTTTTTCACTCCTCGCTTTTTTCATGCTAAGCATCTCTTCTTTGCTGAGTGTGAAAGCCCTCTTGTGCGGGACATTAACACCTATACCCCTTGCACGGCCAGGGGTCTCTTTTATGTCCAGAGCAATGGACAGAATGCCACATGGCCCTGAGTTCCTATAGAACCTTCCAGGGATCTTGGAAGCCTCTAACATCACTTCATACAGTTTGGCGTCACGTGCGTTTTCAAAGTAGTAAGTTCTGTCATCACGCCTCTTTGCACGTGCCCGCAAGTAGTCTCTGGCGCGTTCGCCCCTGATTTCACTAAAGGCCGGATTCCCACCCGCCGCTACTGCTTCTTTGTCCTCCTGTTCCCATATCAGTTTCATGTTGTAGTATCCTGCCACACCCATACGGTGGGGGCGTATGTTCTTCTTCTGAAGTTCCGATTGCTTGAAACTATTCTCAGCAAACTCTGTAGTTGCCCTGACCCTTTTGAATTATGCCCAGTCTGCCTTCGTAATTTGGGGGTATGCGGGGATTGGGTCCTTGCCTTCACTCAAGTACTTCTTGTACAGCACGTGCTTCCAGTTTCTCCAAGCATCCCTAGCCTTCTTCAGTGCAGCGTGTTCCACCTGCATTCTCCACTGCTCTGGAACGTTGAAGTGATCCATGATCTCCCGGACTATCCTCGCCGTGTTTCTGTGTCAGCCTTCCGAAACCCCGGCAGATTAATGTTGAGCCTTGCCCTGCCAACAAATCCACACACACTCCCGAACCTCATGCGTGCTTTATCTGGTTTAGTTGGAGCCCAGGACTTTAAATCAATCTCGGTTACTTCATATACACCTTTAGGCTGGTGTGTGGGCTTCCTTGGAGCGTTCCTCTGTGTCCTGACCGGAAGGGTAATTGCTGCAGCTCTATCCCGTTCAAGACTACTTGATCCCTCACAATATACTTAAGACCTAGGGTTGTCCGAATCAGATGAAGATACATGGCCTGAATGAGTGTTGTCGCTGCGACTCGGCATCTACAGAGAACACATGCAAAACTCAGGAAAGGAGGATAAGCATAAAACTAACAACTTGCTATCAAGCTTTCTAAACATGCCATGCAATAATTTAGAAAATGTACGGCTAATTTGTTAAGTTTGTGTGACTCAGGCACCCGCGATCTATAAATAGGCAGTAACTTTTTGGAACAAATACAACTTATATGTAGTAAGGAAGGTAGATAATGAACATATATACGCTCTCCGTCATTTTATAGCCAATTTGGGAACATACGGAACGAAATTGGAAGAGGGATTGTGAGGAAATATGCCTCACCGCGATGGAGAGCAGTAACTAACAGGCTTCTTAATGCAAACCCGGCCGAACCACAGGAGAGGCGAGGGTTACTGCATCGATATACTCAAGGGTGGCTGGTGAGAAAACGAAGACGGCGAGGCGCGGGCCACCGCGTGTTGGGAACGGCAGTGGGTAGGCTTGACGCCGAATAGAGGGCACACGGCCGGGGTGAGCACGGCGGCGCCGGAGAGGGTTCTGCTGTTTATCTGGGGGAGGGGGGCTGGCGAAGGATATTGGGTGGACTAGTTGAGTGAAACGCGGGCGGACGGTGGGGCGTGTTGGGGTCTCCAGGTGTTGGCGGCCTAGGTGAAATGGGTGAAAAATATCCCCGGTAGTCGCGTGTGCGGAAAGGCCTATGCAAACGGTTGCCTCTAAGCGCTCGTGTGCACAAATAGAATAATTTCGTTTGAAATGAAGACGTACTAATTTTGAAATGAAGACGTGAGTTCATCGTTTCGCCTCTAAATTTTTCCCACGTAAATCAATCACAATTTTACCACGGGTTTGATTTGCTCGCGCATTTCAGGTCTCGTGTGCTATATGTAAGACATTTTTTAGCATTTACCGTGCATGTTGGCATATAAATCAATTCCTAGCCGGACTGCATTTCCTGTCGAAAGGGATGAGGATTGTCGTTCAATCTGGGAGCATCCAACGGTGCAGACGTATGATCCGTGGGGTTTGGGTTCTGGCCAATCAGAAGACTCAGATCGCGCGCGCAGCGAGGGGGGCATCGGCCATGGTTTGGTAGACACACGGCTTTCGTTGTGAACCATGTGCTATTTGAAAACATTTTTTGGGAGGGGCTATTTGAAAACATGTAAATGTGTTGTCGAAAGGGTTGAGGATCGTCGTTCCATCAAGGAGAATCCAATGGTGCAGGCGTACGATCCGTGGGGTTTGGGTTCTGGCCAATCAGAACACACGACTCAGATCGCGCGCATGGTAGAGGGGTGGGGGGGTGCATCGGCCACGGTTTAGTGGACACACGGCTTTTGTGAGTGAACCGTGTGCTCTTTGAAAACATTTACATTACCTAACATCATATTTTTGTTAGAATGAAAACATGAGTTCATTGTTTCGCCTCAAATTTTTTTCCACGGTAAGAAATCACGAGTATAGTGGAGGGTGTCATATACTAGTATCATGAAGGTACAGTATATATGATCTAGTGTATGACACTACCTTTAATTAATTATAGAGCATATTATAATACATAGAGTATAGTATCATATATAGATCATATTTATTGCCATGCATGACACAAATTAGCATCTCATTTAACATGATACGGTATCTACCTATATGTTACTCTAACCCTCTTTATATATATTTAATTCTTTGCCACATCAGCATACTTGCTATTTCCGAGTGCATGACATTGTCGGCTATGATACCACCACTATGGCCAGCCTTGTATAGTGGGGACTATCATATACTATATATATATAGTATCATGCATATGATACTACGTACGTACCTTCATAGTGCATATATAGTATCATAGAGTAGTACTAGCTCCCTCTGTAAAATAATATAAGAGCGCTTAGATTACTAAAATAGTGACCTAAACGCTCTTATATTAGTTTACGGAGGGAGTATATATCATAGATGATCGTATTTATGGCCATGCATGACACAAAGTAGTATAGCATTTATTTTATATATATGTATATATATGTTACGGTGTCTACCTATGTCACTGCTTCTTTGCCACATCATCATATTTTCTATTCCCGAGTGCATGATACCGGCTATGATACCCCCGCTATGCCCACCCTAATAAGGCTGGTCGTAATATGGGAGTATCAAGCGGTATGATGCATGCCAACTAGACTTTTTGGATGATGTGGCACACAGTTAAATGATGAAAGAGAGGGTGTGGTATCATATCATGATACCATATCATATTAAATGTTTTACTACTTTGTGTCATGCATGGCAATTAATAAGGAACCTAAGATACTAACTTATGATACTATGCATGCGTGCATTACGGAGGTATTGCCGGTCATATACTAGTATCACGCATATATACTCCATCCTTTCCGGTTTATAGGCTTATCTCAAAATTTTAGGTTTTCCATTTTATAAGGCTCAATTTGGTTGTTCCCCATCACATGTCCAGATTCCAAGGTGCATTAAATCATTGCATGCAAGTATTAAGAGAAAGTTGACCAATGCATGTACTTTATATATGCATGCATGTATTGCAATTAATACATTGGAAAACATAATTTTTTGAGGAAAACAAAAGCATTAATTGGGTGTTTTTGCAAACTAAAAAAAGTATTCCACCACTCACCATCTACCTTGGTTGCTGAGATTTTTGAATTGAGCCCTATAAGGCTGGTTGTAATGGGGAGTATCATATACTAGTATCATGCATATGATAGTGTAGTATACTACTTCCGTAATGCATAGTATCATAAGTTAGCATCTTAGGTTGCCTTACTAATTGTCATGCACCACACAAAGTAGTAGTACAACATTTAATATGACACGGTATCATGATATGATACCACACCCTCTCTTTCCTCATTTAATTGTGTACCACATCATCCAGAAAGTCGAGTTGGCATGCATGATACAGCTTATGATAATACCGTTACAACCAGCCTAAACCGGAAAGGAGGGAGTATGAGACTAGCCACAATGGAGAGTACACTAGTAACATACACATATCCCTAGACTATATATGTTACTACCTTCATAGTGGGTAGTAACATAAGTGTAGTGTCATGCAAAGCCTAATTTATTAGGTTATAGACTCATATTGCATTGGGACATGTGATGTTACAGTAACTAGCTAAGTTACTAAAACTATCCCTCTCCTCATTAACTTATTCCCACATAAGCAAGTTTGTTGAGTTGGAGTCAATGTTACTGCTGAAGTTACTCCCACTGTGGCTAGTCTAATACTAGCTAGTCGTCTGTGATATACTAGCTACCTCACTAAGAGCATGGTTAATAATACAGCCAAGGGTCGGCTATAAGAAGTTGCCATGTCATATACAACCAACCTCTTAGCGGGCATGTACAATAATAAGTTTTATATACATACTAGTTTATGAATAGTTGGCCCACCTTACATCCTCACAAAGTGTCTTGGGTCTCGTGTTGCAGCTGGCTCTACTAACCAAGAGCCCGCTTCTCTTCTCTTTACTCCAACTAATAAGCACAAATATATTATTCTATTCCTTATAGCCTGCTTAGACTACCCATAGTGGGAGTAACATAGGTAGTAACATCACACGTATCTAGATAAAATAGATGATGTGGCAAGCAATAAATGAAGAAAGAGAGGAAAGTGGTAACATAAGACTGGCCACAATGGGTAGTAACATAGACTAGTAACATGCACATGTTACTAGTCTATGTTACTACCTCTATAGTGGGGAGTAACATATGTGTGGTAACATGCAACACTTCATTTATTATGCTATAGACTCATTTTGCCTTGATATGTGTGATGTTACTCATACTACTAGTAACTAGCTATGTTACCACTTTCCTCCATTTCTTCATTTCTTGCTTGCCACATCATCTATTTTATCTAGATATGTGTGATGTTACTACCTATGTTACTCCCACTATGGGTAGTCTTACTAGTAGTATGAGTAACATCACACATCTCAAGGCAAGATGAGTCTATAGCCTAATAAATGAAGTGTTGCATGTTACTACACATATGTTACTCCCCACTATAGAGATAGTAACATAGACTAGTAACATTCTATGTTACTACCCATTGTGGCTAGTCTTATGTCACTCTATTGTGTACTTGCTCTAATGCATAGTATCATAGAGTAGCTAGTATCATATGTAGTACTTTATTTATATTGTCATCCATGACACATAGTAGCATAGCATTTATTATGATACGATTTCATGATATGATACTTAACCCTCTCTTTCTTCATTTAATTAATTCTATGATAACTCATCAAAATTGCCTAGTTGGCATGCATGATACTAGCTATGATACCCCCTTACTATCAGCCTAGCAAAGGTGTACAGATCATTTGTGCGTCGCTTTGTGAGTTTTCATCCGTTTGTCCGAGAAGCGGGGAGAAGTTTCAAACATTTCAGCCACGAGGTGCGGCCACTGGCGTAGGCCTAGTTGGTATTTTAATTACAGGAAATTCAGATGGAGTTCGGACATCATCAAAATCGATGTGTGCCTGTGGCGTGCTCTCACGACCCCGTGGAAAAAAATTGGTAAAGTTTGGCACAAGTTTTGATGACCGCTCCTTTCAAACTGGAGCATCTCACGTGAAGGATCATGGTTTTCCAAAAGGAGACATGTCAATTCAAACTCCTGTGGCCGGTGACTTCATCGTTTGGCCTTATAAAAATTTCCCCACGGTACGCAATCACCATTATACCACGGGTTTGATTTTCTGGCGCATTTCAGGTATTGTTAGCGATATTGAAGACATTTTTTGAGATTAACGTGTATTTTGTGCATAAAAATAAAATTACAACCAGAACTGCATGTGCTGTCGAAAGGGATGAGGATCATCGTTCGATCTGGGAGCATCCAACGGTGCAGACGTACGATCCGTGGGGTTTGGGTTCTGGCCAATCAGAAAGCACGACTCAGATCGTGGGCGGGGTGGCGGGGTTTGGTCGGCACACGGCTTTCATCAACGAACCGTGTGTTATTCGCAAACCAGATTGCATATTTTTGTTCACACAAACTGTAGTGAGATCAACTGAGTGTGCTACCTCTATGATATAATAATAATAATAATAATAATAATAATAATAACAAAAAACAGTTCATATTCATTGCCTGAGCTGACAACATATCAAGGTCAACATATTAACGGTTCTTACATCAACAGAAAACCGGTCATAACTCACAAATTCAGTACACGCGACAGTTCTAAATTGAATGAATTAAGTTGCAGGGTTGGCATAAAGACTAGTCTTATGGCTTAATTCCCATGTACATGGGGGAACTAGGATCATTAAGTTTACCCCAAATGAACTTGGGTTTTTTGATGATTTTGCGCTGCTCTGTTACACGAGTGCATGATCCCTTAGCTGGCAACTCATCAAATTCATCGTACTCATCCTCATCGGCAACATCGACGACACCCAGTACCCTTCTCTTCCCATGCATCGCTAAATGTCCGTTCTTATGTAAGGGGTCTTCCACAAAGAAAATCTGGGTAGCATCGCTGGCAAGAATGAACGGGTCCGCATGATATGCAATCGTTATCCTGTTAACATAGGTCTTCCTGTACTCATCAATCCTTACCTGACCAAGAGGGATCCATGCGCACCTGAATAATGCCACCTTAACTTTCACATAGTCAAGCTCCCAAATCTCTTTGATGGTTCCATAGTATACCTGATTATCAGCTTCATTTACAGTCATGCATTCTATTCGAACAGAGCTATTCTGATACGAGGTCTTCTTATCACGTTCCTCAGTGTAGAACATGTATCCCTTTATGTCATATGCTTGGTACGTCAGCACCGTGGGTGATGGCTTTTGTGCCAACCACGTAGCAATGTCATTGATGTATCCTTGTGCCAGACGATTCTTTAGCCATTCGGCGTAGTTCTTAGTGTGCTCCTTCATCTCCACATCTGATGAAAGCACCATTGGTAAGAAGCTTTGGCGTATCTCCGCCAAGTGTTCTTCGGCATAAGCGATGAGAACTGGGCTGTTAAGCAGTACCGTCAAATGGGCTTTCTCTCGCAATTCTCCGGGTGCAGCCATTTGCGTGCCAGCAAGGACCGGCTTACCTTTCAGCCTTCCCTCATGGCGAGAGAGGGGCAAACCTATAGCTATTTGTTTCATGTATTCGGTGCAAAACTGAACCACCTCCTCCGCGGTATAACCTTGTAGGATGCTTGGCTCTGGATGGTTTCGCTTCCGACAAAAGCGCTTCAGTATTCCCATGAACCGCTCGAAGGGATACATGTTGCGAAGAAACACATGACCACAATACTTTATCTGTCGACAAGGTGCACAGTGAGATGGACCATGACATGAAAGAATGACGGTGGGAAAAACATATCTAGGTTGGACAATATTCTTGCAATATCATCTTGCATATGATCCAACTCTTCAGGATTTACAATTTTCTACCATAGTTAGTTGAAGAAATCACAGAGGTCAATGAGTGTGTCTCTTATATCTTTGTCCATCAGATTCCTGATGGCCATCGGGAGGATTTGCGTCAACATTATGTGGCAATCATGTGACTTCATGTGTCCCAACTTCATTTTACCTGAGCTCACATCCACGAGACTTCCGATGTTTGCGCAGTAGGAAGAGGGTGTCTTAACTGACAACAAATAGGTGAAGAACTGTGTTGCTTCTTTTGTACTAAAATTGTAACTCTGGTGAGCTTTGATGAATTTGTCATCATCTTCTGCTTCACTCTTGTGTTATGACTGATCAGCAAGCATATCGAGCTGTGACCATCACCATCCTTTCTTTTACCTTTAATCTTGAGCAGAGTACCAAGGATGCTTTCACATACGTTCTTCTCTACGTGCATGACATCGATGCAGTGACGTACACGTAGAATCTCCCAGTAAGGTACTTTCTAGACCACCGATTTCTTCTTAAACACTTGATCCTTGGGTGTTTGTTTCACAGTCAAAGGGTGGTTCTTGCCAAGCACAACATTAATTTTTTTAGCCATGTTGTGGACCACCTCCCCATCATAGGGTCTTGGGCCCGCACCTGCCTCTGCCATACCATCAAATTCAGCTTTCATCTTTCGGTATGGGTGATTTTTCCGTAAGAACCTACGATGACGCAAATACACTGTTTTGAGCGAGTTGGGAAGTCTTCTGCTAGCTGTCCTATCCATGCATGTGACACACCCTACATCTCCCTTTGTTTTATGCCCCGATGTGTTGCCTAATGCCGGCATATCATGAATGGTGTGCACCAGCATCGCATGTAGATCAAAAATCTCCTTTCTGTAAGCATCATAAGATTTTATAGCAGGCGCATCTATCCACACTGTCAGCAGTTCTTCTACCAGTAGCTGAAAGTAAATGTCGATGTCATTTCCAGGTTGCTTTGGGCCTTGGATAATCATTGACATCATAATGTATTTTTTCTTCATACACAACCAAGGAGCTAGGTTATATATGCACAGAAGCACCGGCCATGTGCTGTGATTGGTGCTCATATCGCCAAAAGGATTCATCCCGTCAGTTCACTCCCCGAGCCTTATACTTCTAGGATCCTTGGCAAAAAATTTAAACTTTTTGTCGATTAATTCCCAGTGAGCCCCATCTTTCAGGTGCCTCATAAACCTATCCGCAATTCGCTCATCATGATGCCACCGCAACCTCTTTGCCTCTCTAGGGTTTGCAAACAAACGCCTCAACCTTGGAATTAAAGGCAAGTACCAAACAACCTTGAACGGGATTCTTGTCTTGATCTCATCGTCCAATTTGTACTTATACTTTGCTCTCCTGCGCTTGTATCGTGCATGCTTGCATGTGGGACATGCAAGCAAATCTTTGTACTCACCATGGTACAATATACAATCATTCACACAAGCGTGTATCTTCTGTACTTCAAGTTCGAATGGGCAAATAATTCTCTTTGCTTCATTCGTGCTTCTGGGGAGCACATTATCTTCCAGAAGAATTTCTTTGAAAATACCTAACATCTCTGTGAAGCCCTTGTTTGATAGACCGTTTGCTGCTTTAAATCTGAGAAGCGACAGGGTGGCACTCAACCTGGAATATTTCTTTTTGCAACCTGGATACAATTCTTTCTTGGAGTCTGCATCAATGGTTGGCAGATCCTTGTACCCAATCATATCCTTTTCTGGGCCCTCGAAATCTGCAAGCATGGCAGCAAAATCTGGCATATCGAGATCGTCGTCATCTGCGTCAACGTCTTGGTTTTCCACTGGGCGTTTCGGCTTTCCGGTGTTCCATTGGTAGCTTGACGTCTCTGCCCCAATGTTAGATTCAACATCCAGGTGACACTGATCGGGGTTTGGCAACTCGCTGCCCTGGGTATCTTCATCCATGACCTCCTCTTCTCCGTGTTTGGTCCAACGTGTATATCCATCCATGAATCCCCTAGAGACTAAGTGCATCTGGACATCCGCAACTTCATGTGACTCTGTATTGGCACAATTAGTACATGGACACAGGATGTAATCCGCATCACCAATTCTCCTCTTTGTACTTTCAGCCAAATTCATGAACTCTGTCATGCCACTGATAAAATCTGTGGTTTTCCGATTCTTCATCCATCGACATCATTCCATCTGTAGCACACGAATGGTAATTAAAAACAAAACAACAACATTAATACATGGATTAACTGCTGCCCAAAGATGCGTGCATAAATCACAAGGTTTTATTTTAATAATTATTGAGGGCGCTCCATGTTGTTATCCAGACGTGCAATGACAAAAATTAATGGCTAGTCAATTTACACATAGAGTACTAGTACAACACTACACTTAGGAATTGAATACCTTAATTAAGCCACTCACGAAAAGAATACCTTAATTAATTAGCCGCACGGTGACCTCCACCCACCAGACAGACAAGTGCGAGGCGGCGGCACGCCGAGATAGCAGGGTCGAGGAGCAAAGCTTAGTGCGGCTGCCGCCTGAAGTTCGACCTCCACTATCCCGCCATCGACCGCGATGGATATGCTCGAATCATGCAGCCGCCGACCTCGATGGTTGAGCTCCTCCTATCTCCCGCCACAGACCGAGGATTGACCTCCTATGATGCCGCCACCGCCCACCGACTGAGGATTGACCTCTTCTCCGGTAGCCGCTGCCTAGGCCACCGCCGCCATCTCTATATGCAGAGCGGGTGGTTTTTTTTACGAATATCTGCAGAGCAGCAGTTTACATGTTATCTCACCGTAACTCAATTATATGGACAGTGTAGTACATCACATACGGTTATGTAATGGCAACCGTGTCTAACCTACATTGTCTTTCTCACACGGTTTGGTGCGGAAATCGTGTGTGACGTTGTAATACCTAACACAAACGACATGTACAAACAGTGTGCCATATACAACATATATATAGTGCCATTAGTAGTTCCCGACCGCTAGCTTATCTCCACAGTTTCCCCATTTCCCCCAAATCCCTACATAGCCTCCAAATTCCCTCGTGTGGCGCTGACATTGGGGGAATGCGGACGAGTGGTGCTGATGGTTTCGGTGCGGCTGCTCCTGCTCATATCTCCGCCACGACGGCGGTCGCTGCCGAGCACTTGCCTAAGGTCATCAGAAGGCATGTGTACTACGGATCCGAATCGTCCTGTTAGGTTCCAATCTATCCCGATCTTTTTTAGCATGTCCAAAGTATAGCTCCTTACTGAATCCGTCCTGAATGACCCCCCCCCCCCTAGGAAAGTGATCTGCCGCCGGATCCGGAGCTTGAGTCCAGACTCCCGCAACACGAGTTCGACTCCGGTTTTGCGCCACCGAGAAGTACCAAAAGCTGAGTTGCGTGCACGGGCACACTAATGCTCGACGTGTATGCATGGAAGGTTTCGACATTGGCAGGCGGTTTCTCATTTGCCCCTTAGAGGTTAGTGCTAATTAAGTTCATCATTTTACTTCAGTTAATGCCACCGCTCATCCAGAATACTATTTAACATTGGTAGGGATATGAGGCTTGTGCCTTTGTTAACTGGCTGGATGAAGAATGGCATGGCAGGGCTCGGAGTGTTATCACCAAGCTCGCAGAAGATAACGTAAAGCTAAAGAAGAAACTGGCTGATCTGGAATGTACAATCAGTACGATGAAGCAAGAAAGAATCAATCACATGCAACAGATGAAAGGAAGAGACAAGAAACTAGCATGTGTAGTTGTGGTTGTCGCATTAGCCATGTTCTATGCGCTATTTGTAATGATGATTAGGGGTTTTGTTTGACAGTATTGCTAAAGCACATCTAGATGTGCTCTAAGTAATGCACATCTAGGTCCTATGCCATTGATGTTATGCGGAGATTCATGCAGATATTTTTCTTTGTCTTTTTTCTTTTCCTTTCCATTTTGATTATTACTGGCTTTATCAATAAGAAGAGCTCAATGTATTGCTTGCCAACTGTCCTACTCCGTTCGTACCGGTACCGGTGCATAATCCCAAAACTCGTTCCTTGTTTTTGTCCTGAAAAAGGAAACCCTGCGCAACTCCGGGAATTTGGAGCGACTGGGTGCAAATAATTGCGGTTGATTATATCAGCGGTTAGATAATACGTCAACCCCCACTTCAATTGGCAGTTCCTCTTCTCTGCATACCCCGCTTAAGTGCCCACCATTTTCATCGTCCCCGGCAGGCCGCGCTATACACTGGCACACACTCTGCAGCCATGTCGAGCGACAGCGAGGACGATAGTTCGGCCAGCAGTCTGGCGCCTGATGATTGGTCAACATCGGAATCATCCCGCTCGTCTTCCATGAGTCCGGCGTCGAGACCAGACCTCGATTATATTCGGTTCATGGAAGGGACGTTGCCTCCGGAGTCGTCAGACGACAACCAAACAGATGAGGAGCCGTCGGAGGATGAAGAAGAGGACGACGATGATGAGGAGGAGGAATGGTTGAACGAGGAGGAGGACGACGACGACAGCAACAACGATGACGACGGCGGCGGCGATGAAAACCCAACGGTCAGCGGCAAGAAGCGTCCTCGCCAAGGCGATGTCGCGGGGCCATCCAACAAGAACAACAAGAGGAAGGACTTAAGCAGACTGTATATATCTTTGTTTATCCTGTCAATCTCATCGCAGACGGTTAGTAATATGTATTCGACAAAGATCTTCTACATTATCGCCAACAGGTTGGTTTGTTGAACTTGGTGCCCTGACGAGCACACAGCCCACAAAAAAAGACCGTATGGGCTGTCTATAATGATCGCACACAATTCTGATTACTAACCTGTTTGCCGGGTATCACACACATCTTGTTACGCCGAATCGTTTGTGTTTACCTCACTCATCGCAAACGGTTCATCGGAGTGAACTATATGCCATATATCGCACACACCTTGATCTGGCTGCCCATTTCTGTTGTTCTGTCTCATCACAAACAGTTCGTACAGATCAACCATATGCCCCTCATCGCACACGCAACTAAAATCTGAACCGTGTTTGATTTATCATTCATCGCAAATGTTTTGCATATTTTTTGACATTTTTTACATCACCATTTGCGATTAATGCATCGCACACAGTTTCGTCAAAGGGTCTCTGATCATAGTGTCGCGTTAGCAGCATCCTGCAGTAGTGTAATCACATGGTGAAATCAACTATTGGTGTTAAATCACATGTCGATGTGAACTAGATTATTGAGTCTAGTGCAAGTGGTAGACTGAAGGAAATATGCCCTAGAGGCAATAATAAAGTTGTTATTTTATATTTCCTTATATCATGATAAATGTTTATTATTCATGCTAGAAATGTATTCACCGGAAAGTTGATACATGTGTGGATACATAGACAAAACATTGTGTCCCTAGTAAGCCTCTACTAGACTAGCTCGTTAACCAAAGATGGTTAAGTTTCCTAACCATAGACATGTGTTGTCATTTGATGAACGGGATCACATCATTAGGAGAATGATGTGATGGACAAGACCCATACGTTAGCTTAGCATAATGATCGTTCAGTTTTATTGCTATAGCTTTCTTCATGTCATATACATATTCCTTTGACTGTGAGATTATGCAACTCCCGAATACCGGAGGAATGCCTTGTGTGCTATGAAACCTCACAACATAACTGGGTGATTATAAAGATGCTCACTTAAATCTTTTTGAGCTATGGAATTGCTCTAGTGCTTCACTTATATCTTTTTGAGCACGTAGTGCTTTAGTATTTTTGAAGAAATGCTCTCATGCTTCACTTAGATTTATTTGAGAGTTAGTAAAAAAATAGAAATTCTCTCTTGCTTCACCTATATTATTTTGAGAGAAGATTTTTTATGCTCATTTTCTTCACTTACATTTGTTTGAGCTATCAAAAGCAACATATGAATTTAGTCCCAAAGTGATAGATATTCAAGAGGGATATAATAAAAAAATTCATGAAGATCATTGGACAAAATAAACTTGATTCTTTGTAATAGTTTTGCGATATGATGATATAATATGAGAGTCATGTTGATGAGTAATTATGCTTTAGTAAGAATATTGATTTTAAGGTTTGTGATTCCCTATGCATGCACGAAAGTCAATAGTTATGCAATGAAATTATATCCTACTTGTGGTGCATTATTCGGTGTTAGTTATGCTTAATACTCGCTTATGAGATTTCTCGTTTCTTGGTTGGATGCTTCTCAATCTTTTGCTAGCCTTCCTTTGTACTAAGTGGGATTACTACTTGTGCATCCAAAATCCATAAACCAGTTTTGCCATATGAGTCCACTATACCTACCTATATGCGGTATTCTTTTGCCGTTCTAAGCAAATTTGTATGTGCCATCTCTAATTTTCAAAATAAATTTCTCTTCTTGTGTGCTCGTACTGCTCATGAAACGGTAGGGGGTGGCTGATATATTTCCATGCTAGATGTGATATTGCACGAGAGTACGACAAAGGTATTAGGGATGCCCAGTCCCAAAATGAAAAAATGAATTTACTTTATGTTGTCAAATAATAAATTCCTTGGAAAGTGTTGGTATGGACGGCACCCGTGGATTCGGTTAGTCGTGGAATGTGAAAGTATGGTGGAAAAGGAATAAACTTTATTTTCTGTTTGGGAACCGCCTATGATATATCTAGCATGGAAAGTATTGGGAACTACTCGATCATTTTCTTTGACAGGAAAAGCATGCCACCCAAAATGTTTTATCTCTATCTTTTTTACTTTGAGCTCTGGCATCTCTACAAATCTCTACTTCCCTCTGCGAAGGGCCTTTCTATTTACTTTATGCAATTTTTATTTTTTACTTTGAGTCTCCATATTCTCTCATAAAGCACCAACTAAGGGGCACTATGATCGTAGTTGAGCATTGGGTGTAGCTAATATGCGATTGTGTTTCATGAATGGACCAATGATTGAGCATAATGGGCTAGGGATAACTTGCTTTAGTGTTGATATTTTGAAAGACATGGTTGCTTTTTGATATGCTTGAGTATTGAAGTCTTCATGTTAAAACTAGACTATTGCTTTGAATCATATAAAAGTCCAAATGTCCATGCTACAAAGAAAAGAATATGTGATGAACATGTTAGGCAGCATTCCACATCAAAAATTCTTTTTTTATCATTTACCTACTCGAGGACGAGCAGGAATTAAGCTTGGGGATGCTGATACGTCTCCAACGTATCAATAATTTTTTATTATTCCATGCTGTTGTATTACCATTCTTGGATGTTTTACAATCATTTTATAGCAACTTTATATCATTTTTTGGGACTAACCAATTGACATAGTGCCCAGTGCCAGTTGCTGTTTTTTGCTTGTTTTTTACTTCGCAGAAAATCAATACCCGAGTCCAAACGCAGCGAAACTTTTTGGAGATTCTTTTTTGACCAGAAGACACAAGTTGGGCCGAAGAAGTACCAGAGGGGTGCCCCAAGGGGGGCACAACCTGGTGGGTTGTGCCCACCTTGATGGCCTCCTGCAGTGTCTCTTTGCTCTATAAATACCCCGTAAATTCAAAAACCCTAGGGGAGTCGACGAAACACAATTCCAGCGGCCGCAAGTTTCAGAAACCACAGATCCAATCTAGACACCATCACGGAGGGGTTCATCATCCTCATTGGTACCTCTCTGATGATGCGTGAGTAGTTCGTTGTAGACCTACGGGTCCGTAGTTAGAAGCTAGATGGCTTCCTATCTCTCTCTCTTGATTCTCAATACAATGGTCTCTTGGAGATCTATTTGATGTAACCCTTTTTGCGGTGTGTTTGTTTGGATCCGATGAACTTTGAGTTTATGATTAGATATATATTTTTATCCATGAAAGTTACTTGAGTCTTCTTTTGATCTCTTGTATGCATGATTGCTTATAGCCTTGTATTTATACTTCGAATCTTTGGTTTAGTTAGGCCGACTAGATCAATTTTTCTTGCCATGGGAAGAGGTGCTTTGTGATGGGTTCGATCTTACGGTGCTCAATCCCAGTGACAGAAGGGGAAATGACATGTATGTATCGTTGCTTTTAAGGATAACAAGATGGGGTCCATTTCAACATAAATAGATCTCGTCTACAACATGTCATCGTTCTTATTGCATTACTCCGTTTTTCCATGAACTTAATACACTAGATGCAAGCTGGATAGCGGCCGATATGTGGAGTAATAGTAGTAGATGCAGGCAGGAGTCGTTCTACTCATCTTGGACTTGATGCCTATATAATGATCATTACCTGGATATCGTCATGTTACCCACCGTATACTATTTTTCTCGAGAGAAGCCACTAGTGAAATCTACAACCCCCGGGTCTCTTCTTTATCATATTTGCCTTTGAGATCTATTTTTATTTGCTTTTATTTCCAGATCTATTAATCCAAAACCCCAAAAATACCTTGCTGCAATTTTTAGTTATTTATTTTATCTCGCGTTCCCGCGAGATCTATTTATCCAATCTACTACAATTTTATCTATCTTTTTACCTGTGAGGGATTGACAACCCCTCTTTTACGTAGGGTTCCAAGTATTTGATCTAAGTGTGTGATACGTCTCCAACGCATATATCATTTTCATTGTTCCCCGCTGTTATATTATCAATCTTGGATGTTTTATAATCATTTTATAGTCATTTTATATCTTTTTTGGTACTAACTTATTTACATAGTGCCAAGAGCCAGTTGCTGATTTCTGCACGTTTTTTTACATCACAGGAAATCAATATCAAACGGAGTCCAAACGCAATGAAACTTTACGAAGATTTTTTTGGACCAGAAGGAACATAATGGGCCTTGGCTATGCCTCTAGGGTGCTCCGAGGAGAACACAACCCACCAGGGCACGCCAGGAGGCCCAAGATTCGTGAATCTGGAAATTGTGATGAAGAAATTTATCAAGTGATTCATGATAGCTCCTTGAATGAAAAGAATGATTGCAATGATTTTACTATAATGACCATCGGTATTTTACTCAAAGCTATATTTTTATTCGTCACATACTATGTGTTTTGCTTGGGGCGTCTTGCGTGATATGAGTCTTTGCTTGTTTTATTTTGTGTTTTAAGTCTTGATTCCTTGATGGACACACCTATTTGAGAGAGCGAAAATTATGTCATGACTTGTTAGAATTGCTCTCTATGCTTCAGTTAAATTTTTATGAGCTATGGACTTGCTCTAGTGCTTCACTTATATCTTTTTGAGCACGGTGTGCTTTAGTATTTTTGAAGAAATGCTCTCTTGCTTCACTAGATTTATTTGAGAGTTAGTAAAATTTTCAAGAAATTCTCTCTTGCTCACTTAAATTAATTTGAGAGAAAGAAAGAAAAAATATGCTCATGATCTTCACTTATATTTGTATGAGCTTATGAAAAGAAACACATGAAAATTAGTCCCAAAGTGATAGATATCCAAGAAGGATATAATAGAAACTTTCATGAAGATCATTGGACAAAATAAACTTGATTCTTAGTAACAGTTTTGAGATATGATGATGTGATATGTGAGTTATGTTGATGAGTAATTATGCTTTAGTAAGAATATTGGTGTTAAGGTTTGTGATTCCCTATACAAGCACGAAATCAATAGTCATGCAATGAAATTATATCTTACTTGTGGTGCATTATTCGGTGTTATTTATGCTTAATGCTTGCATATGAGATTATCCGTTTCTTGGTTGGTCGCTTCTCAATCTTTTGCTAGCCTTCATTTTGCACGAAGTATGATCTCTACTTGTGCATCCAAAATCCTTTAAACCATTTTTGCCACATGAGTCCACTATATCTACCTATATGCGGTATTATTTTGCCATTCTAAGCAAATTTGCATGTGCCATCTCTAATTTTCAAAATAAACTTCTCTTTTGTGTGTTCGTTTCGCTCACGGAGCGGTGAGGGTGGCTAATATTTTGCATGCTAGATGTGTTATTCTCAAGATGAGTGTTTATTCACTTGTCATTGCACGAGAGTAAGGCAAAGGTATTAGAGATGCCCAGTCCCGAAATGAAAAATGAATTTACTTTATGTTTTCAAATAATAAATTCCTTGGAAAGTGTTGGTATGGAAGGCACCCGTGGATACGGTTAGCCATGGAAAGTGAAAGTATGGTTGAAAAAGGAATAAACTTTATTTTCTGTTTGGGAATAGCCTATGATATATCTAGCTTGCAAAGTGTTGGGAACTCTAAGTCGTTCGTTGGTGGGATGGATACACCTCCAAAAATGTTTCTCTCTCTAAGTTTTTCGCTTTGAGGTCTGGCACCTCTACAGATCCCTACTTCCCCCTGCGAAGGGCCTCTCTTTTACTTTATGCGTTTTTTATTTTTGAATTTGAGTCTCCATCTTCTCTTATAAAAGCACCAACTAGGAGGCAATACGATCGTACTTGAGTATTGGGGATAGCTGATGACCCACAAGTATAGGGGATCTATCATAGTCCTTTCGATATGTAAGAGTGTCGAACCCAACGAGGAGCAGAAGGAAATGATAAGCAGTTTTCAGCAAGGTATTCTCTGCAAGCACTGAAATTATCGGTAACAGATAGTTTTGTGATAAGGTAATTTGTAACGAGCAACAAGTACCAACAGTAAGTAAAGTGCAGCAAGGTGGCCCAATCCTTTTTGTAGCAAAGGACAAGCCTGGACAAACTCTTATATAGAGAAAAGCGCTCCCGAGGACACATGGGAATTATCGTCAAGCTAGTTTTCATCACGTTCATATGATTCGTGTTTGGTACTTTGATAATTTGATATGTGGGTGGACCGGTGCTTGGGTGCTGTCCTTACTTGGACAAGCATCCCACTTATGATTAACTCCTATTGCAAGCATCCGCAACTACAAAAGAAGTATTAAGGTAAACCTAACCATAGCATGAAACATATGGATCCAAATCAGCCCCTTACGAAGCAACGCATAAACTAGGGTTTAAGCTTCTGTCACTCTAGCAACCCATCATCTACTTATTACTTCCCAATGCCTTCCTCTAGGCCCAAACAATGGTGAAGTGTCATGTAGTCGACATTCACATAACACCACTAGAGGAAAGACAACATACATCTCATCAAAATATCAAATACCAAATTCACATGACTACTAATAGCAAGACTTCTCCCATGTCCTCAGGAATAAACGTAACTACTCACAAAGCATATTCAGAGGAGTATTAATATGCATATAGGATCTGAACATATGATCTTCCACCAAATAAACCAACTAGCACCAACTACAAAGAGTAATCAACACTACTAGCAACCCACAGGTACCAATCTGAGGCTTTGGGACAAAGATTGGATACAAAAGATGAACTAGGGTTTGAGAGGAGATGGTGCTGGTGAAGATGTTGATGGAGATTGGCCCCCTCCCGATGAGAGGAGCGTTGGTGATGATGATGGCGATGATTTCCCCCTCCCGGAGGGAAGTTTCCCCGGCAGAACAGCTCTGCCGGAGCCCTAGATTGGTTCCGCCAAGGTTCCGCCTCGTGGCGGCGGAGTTTCTTCCCGAAAGCTTGCTTATAATTTTTTCTTGGACGAAAGACTTCATATAGTAGAAGATGGGCACCGGAGGGCCACCAGGGGGCCCACGAGGCAGGGGGCGCGCCCAGGGGGGTAGGGCGCGCCTCCCACCCTCGTGGCCAGGGTGTGGCCCCTCTCTGGTATTTTGTTCGTCCAGTATTTTTTATTAATTCCAAAAATGACTTCCGTGAAGTTTCAGGACTTTTGGAGCTATACAGAATAGGCCTCTAATATTTACTCCTTTTCCAGCCCAGAATTCCAGCTGCCGGCATTCTCCCTCTTCATGTAAACCTTATAAAATAAGAGAGAATAGGCATAAGTATTGTGACATAATGTGTAATAACAGCCCATAATGCAATAAATAACGATATAAAAGCATGATGCAAAATGGACGTATCAACTCCCAAAAGCTTAGACCTCACTTGTCCTCAAGCGGAAGCCGATAACGATAAATATGTCCACATGTTTAGAGGTAGAGGTGTCGATAAAATAAAATACGGACATGAGGGCATCATGATCATTCTTATAACAGCAACATATATATATATATATATATATATATTGTCATATGATTTCTTATGCTCAAGTAATAATCTATTCACAATGTCAAGTATGAATCAGAAACTTCATTGAGAACCAGCAAACTATAATCTCAGTCATTGAAGCAATTGCAATTTATCATAACATCGGAAGGAGTCTATGTAAGAGCTTTTCAGCAAGTCCACATACTCAACTATCATTTAGTCTTTCACAATTGCTAACACTCACGCAATACTTGTGGTTAAGGAGTTTTAATCGGACACAGAGAAAGATAGGGGCTTATAGTTTCGCCTCCCAACCTTTTACCTCAAGGGTAATGTCAACAATAATAGTTCATGCTAACTTACACCCAATTGGATATATATATTAGGATCTTTCCAACACAAGGTGCTTGCCAAAGGATAAAATGTAAAAAGGAAAGGTGAAGATCACCATGACTCTTGCATAAGGGTAAGAGATAAAAGTAAAAGATAGGCTCTTCGCAGAGGGAAGCAGAGGTTGTCATGTGCTTTCATGGTTGGATGCACGAAATCTTAATGCAAAACAACGTCACTTTATATTGCCACTTGTGATGTGGACCTTTATTATGCAGTCTGTCGCTTTTATTTTTCCACATCACAAGACCGTATAAAGCTTATTTCTCAACACTAATAAATCATACATATTTAGAGAGCAATTTTTATTGCTTGCACCGATGACAACTTACTTGAAGGATCTTACTCGATCCATAGTATATTTATATGTGAAACCTCTCTTTCTTTATTACTTCCTATTAATTGCAACGATGACCAAGGCTATGTTTGTCAACTCTCAACAACTTTTAATCATCATACTCTTTCTATGTGAAGTCATTACTCTCCATAAGATCAATATGATCTCTTTACTTCTTTTTATTCTTTCTCTTTTCTTTTATTCCCTCAAGATCATAGCAAAATAATCAAGCCCTTGACTCAACACTAATCTTTGTTATATATAGCTCACGGACTCGATTACATAGAGGGATCATAAAGCAAAACTCAAAACTAAATCATACTAAAACTTTATTCTACTAGATCAAGATATTACTAAAAGGATCGAACTAACAAAAACGGTAAAGATAGGAGTGTGATGGTGATATGATACCGGGGCACCTCCCCCAAGCTTGGCATTTGCCAAGGGGAGTGCCCATACCCATGTGATTATATCTCCTTTGCTGGTGAAGAAGATGGTGGAGTTGTTGATGATGTGGGCTTGTCGTCCATCCTCCAAGGCATAGGCTCACCATCATAGAAGGATGATCGAGTCTCCGGGATCCTCAAATCTGCAGCCAAACTCATCCTCTTGAATCTATATTCATACTCACAGTTTTGGTTTTGCAGGTCATAGATTTGGGCTTGGAGATGCTCGATCTTCTCGTGAAGCTTGAAGATGGTTTCCCCAATGTTATTGGCATCCAGCATGTGGTTGTTGGTGAACTCAGCGATCATCATGTGGTTGGCGTTGAGTCCATGTTCCACCATCCCCTGGCACTTGAAAACTTGTTGTTCCATTGCTTCGAGCCTCATCTCCACGCTTCCGGTCCTCCTTGGTCCCTTAACATCGCAGATGTGCAGCAACCCATCACGCATCCCAATGGTTTGAGGGTGTTGCAGCACCTCCGTGAGGTAGGGGTTGATGACCTTCTCGAAGAACTTGTCCTTGGGGGCGCTTGGAGACGTCATGGTGATCTACATCTGTCAGAAAAACGGCTCGAAACAAAAATAGAGGATATTTGTGTGGTACAGTGGTCAAAACCTTCGGGAGATTATATAATGAATTTTTACCGACCAAAAGAAGTATCGTGCAAGAAAACGGAGTCCAGAGAGTACATGAGGTGCCCACGAGGCAGGGGGCGCGCCCTCCACCCTCATGGAGGCCTCGTGTCCTTCCCGGACTGCTTCTTATTTTCCTATTTTCTTATATATTCCAAAACACAGAAAAATTGCCATTAGAATTGTTTTGGATTTGGTTTACTTACCGTACCACGTACCTATTCCTTTTCGGAGTCCGAAACGTTCTGGAAAGTGTCTCTTATGTATTCCTCCGGGGTTACGGTTTCAATAAAACTAGTTTAAACATTTATAGGATTACCTGGGATATAATGTTTGATTCTTTGACCGTTCACCACGTTCGGATTGGTGCCTTCGAAGTTATTGATTTTTATGGCACCAGAACGATAGACCTCCTCGATAAAGTAAGGACCTTCCCATTTAGAGAGAAGTTTTCCTGCAAAAAATCTTAAACGAGAGTTGTATAATAATACATAATCACCTATATTAAACTCACGCTTTTGTATCCTTTTGTCATGCCATCTTTTAACTTTTTCTTTAAACAGTTTGGCATTCTCATAGGCCTGGGTTCTCCATTCATCAAGTGAGCTAATGTCAAATAACATCTTCTCACCGGCAAGTTTAAAATCATAATTGAGCTCTTTAATGGCCCAATATGCCTTATGTTCTAATTCGAGAGGTAAGTGACATGCTTTTCCATAAACCATTTTATACGGAGACATACCCATAGGATTTTTATATGCAGTTCTATAGACCCATAATGCATCATCAAGTTTATTGGACCAATTCTTTCTAGATCTATTAACAGTCTTTTGCAAAATTAATTTGAGCTCTCTGTTACTCAATTCTACTTGACCACTAGACTGTGGGTGATATGGAGATGCAATTCTATGATTAACATCATACTTAGCAAGCATCTTACGAAAAGCACCATGAATAAAATGTGAACCACCATCAGTCATTAAATATCTAGGGACTCCAAACCTCGGAAAAATAACTTCTTTAAGCATTTTAATAGAGGTGTTATGATCAGCACTACTAGTTGGAATAGCTTCTACCCACTTAGTAACGCAATCAACAGCAACTAAAATATGTGTATACCCATTAGAGGAAGGAAACGGTCCCATGTAATCAAAGCCCCAAACATCGAATGGTTCAATAACGAGTGAATAATTCATAGGCATTTATTGACGTCTACTAATATTACCAATTCTTTGACATTCATCACAAGATAAGACAAACTTACGGGCATCCTTGAAGAGAGTACGCCAATAAAAACCGGATTGCAATACCTTATGCGCAGTTCTATCTCCAGCGTGGTGTCCTCCATAAGCTTCGGAGTGACACTTGCGTAGGATCTGTTCCTGTTCATGCTCAGGTACACAACGTCTAATAACACCATCTACTCCTTTATAAAGATGTGGGTCATCCCAAAAGTAATGTCTCAAATCATAGAAAAACTTTTTCTTTTGCTGGTATGTGAAACTAGGTGGTATAAATTTAGCAACAATGTAATTAGCATAATCAACATACCATGGAGCAGTACGAGAAGTATTTATGACATTTAATTGTTCATCAGGAAAGCTATCATCAATAGGTAGTGGGTCATCAAGAACATTCTCTAACCTAGACAAGTTGTGTGCAGCGGGGTTCTCAGCTCCCTTTCTATCAATAATGTGCAAATCAAATTCTTGTAGCAAGAGAACCCATGTAATAAGTCTAGGTTTAGCATCTTTCTTTTCCATAAGATATTTAATAGCAGCATGATCAGTGTGAATAGTTACTTTAGAGTCAACAATATAAGGTCTGAACTTATCACAAGCAAATACAACTGCTAAGAATTCCATTTCAGTAGTAGCATAATTTCTCTGAGCACTGTCTAGAGTTTTACTAGCATATTGAATAAAATTTAATTTCTTATCAACTCTTTGTCCTAGAACAGCACCTACTGCATAATCACTAGCATCGCACATAATTTTAAAGGGTAAATTCCAATCAGGTGGCTGAACAATAGATGCAAAAATTAATGCTTTCTTAAGTATTTCAAATGCTTCTACACAATCATCATCAAAGACAAAAGGAATATCTTTTTGTAATAGATTAGTCAGAGGCCGAGAAATCTTTGAGAAGTCCTTAATGAACCTCCTATAAAAACCGGCATGACCAAGGAAACTTCTTATACCTTTAATGTCCTTGGGACACGGCATCTTTTCAATAGCATCAACTTTAGCTTTATCCACTTCAATACCTCTTTCAGAAATTTTATGCCCCAAGACAATGCCTTCATTAACCATAAAGTGGCATTTTTCCCAATTCAAGACAAGGTTTGTTTCTTCACATCTCTGCAAAACTCGATCAAGGTTGCTCAAGCAATCATCAAAAGAGGATCCATAAATGGAGAAATCATCCATGAAAACCTCACAAATCTTTTCACAAAAATCAGAGAATATAGCCATCATGCATCTTTGAAAGGTAGCAGGTGCATTACATAAACCGAAAGGCATACGTCTATAAGCAAAAGTACCGAAAGGGCAAGTAAAAGTGGTATTTGCTTGATCATCAGCTGACACAGGTATTTGAGAGAAACCAGAGTAACCATCTAGAAAGCAAAAATGTGTATGTTTGGATAATCTTTCTAGCATTTGATCAATGAATGGCAAGGGGTAATGATCTTTTTAGTAGCTTTATTTAATTTACGGAAATAAATTACCATCCTATAACCTGTAATAATTCTTTGCGGAATCAATTCATCTTTATCATTAGGAATGACAGTAATACCTCCCTTCTTAGGGACACAATGGACAGGACTTACCCGCTGACTATCAGCAATGGGATAAATTATACCTACCTCAAGGAGCTTTAATATTTCCTTTCTTACCACTTCTTTCATCTTAGGATTTAGCCGTCGTTGGTGATCAATGACTGGTTTGGCGTCTTTCTCCAAGTTTATTTTGTCTTGACATAGAGTGGGACTAATTCCCTTAAGATCATCAAGAGTATATCCAATAGCAGCACGGTGCTTTTTCAGAGTTTTCAATAATTTTTCTTCCTCCTTCTCTGAAAGGTTAGCACTAATAATAACATGATATATCTTCTTTTCAGCGAGATAAGCATATTTAAGAGTATCAGGTAACGGTTTAAGCTCAAACACGGGATCACCCTTGGGTGGAGGAGGATCCCCTAGGATTTCAACAGGCAAGTTGTGTTTCAGAATAGGTCCTTGTTTAAAGAATACTTCATCCATTTCCCTTCTTTCATTCATGTCGGAGAGATGGGCCACGGGTAGCCTAACCCGAGTCCCGGAACCTTTCAAGGCATCGGGGTCGGCTGCGCCCCTCAAGACGTCAAGATGAAGCGCTGCCTTCTGGTGGCCGGCTGGCGAAACGGCCGGCTGCCTGAAGACGGCCAAGCTCAGGAAGGCAGCTCCAAGACGGGCCGACTCCTAGCAGGCGGCCTCCAGAGAGGCCGGCTCCTAGCAGTCGGCCCGTGCCGCCCTCGAAGTCTGCGCCCGCATTAAGAAGACAAGATGGGGCAAGGCTACAATGTTGCCCATCACCCCCGTATCCAGGGACGGGCTTGGCCACCGTGCTCCGTACAGGCGGGGATCTCCGCCTGGCGCGGTACTGTTGCCACTCCGTCCCTGACGTCACACCTGTCAGGCGGAACCCCACACCCATGACCGTCTGTCCGTATGGCCTAAAGACGGCAGGTCCCACCTGGCAGCGAGAGCCCGGAAGACGGCGAAGGCCTGACCGGTCGGCCTTGAGGGAGGCCGGCTTCTGGCAGCCGGCCCGCTCCTTCTTCAGGGCCCACGCACCATTAACTAGATGAGACATGGAGTGGCTACAGTGATCTCCCACCAGGCGGCGGGACTGTAGCCACGCTCTCCTGACCGAGCCAGCGTCATTAGCATTACAACTACAGTAATCAGCAGCCGGCAAGAGCCGCGAGCGGCGGGGTGGCCTGTCGGCTCCGTACCAGACCAGTCGGCGGGCCCACCAGGCGGTGGGCCCCAGCAGCCGGCGGAGAAGCCGGCGACCAGAGACACTGACTACCGGGTCCTACACCCAGCCAGATTACCAATGTACCCCTGGGGGTAGGCCTATATAAACCCCCCAGGGCACCCATGCAAAGGGTTAGAACCTGTTAGAATTAGACCAGCACCTAGGGGAAAAGGAGAGCAAGCCCTGCCTTCTTCTACCTTAGCATACAGCTCGAGGAGCACCATTGTACTCACTAGTGCTTTAGTGATCGTGCGGAGACCCCGCAGAGCAGGACTAGGGGTGTTATCTCCTAGGAGAGCCCCAAACCTGGGTAAAGTGCGCCGGCGTTCGTGTCTACGCCTCATCTCGCTTCCAAGCACCGGTGACGTTCTACTCACTCCCACCATGATAAGCCATCCATTGGCATATGTCGCACCCAACCCCCGACATTTGGCGCCCACCGTGGGGCGAGGTGCACCGTCTCCCGGAGATCTGTTCTGGACGGGTACCCTATTCCTTCCTAGCGAGCGCAGCCAGCCCGGCATGCCAGACGGAGTCTACGCCAACGCACTGCACGGCGCGGAGGTTGCCTGCGCGGCGAGCTGCCTCGCCGATCTCGTTGGCGAGGTTCGCCTCTCCGATGAGACCGCGTCTGATGCGGGCCCCGAGGGCCCCGAGAGCCGCCTCGTGAACCTCCTCGATCAGCTCCACGTCTCCAGCGAGCTTGCTGTAGACTTGGAGTCGGTTGGCTCCACCGACCCGATGTTGGTCGACTCCGACACGGCGTCGCTCGACGCGTTCCCCACCAATGTGGTGGTCTACGACGAGCCGCTTCCTCGCGCGGACAGCGGCGGAAGCACCATCACGGAAATGCTCGTCATCAGCCATGGCGAGCACTCTGGCGTAGGTGGCCAGGACCCGTTGCAGACGGCAATGCAAGACCTAGCTCTGCCCATCCCGGAAGACGCCAACGCCAAAACGCTAGAGGCACGCCGCATCCAGCTCGTCGAAAGCGCCAACCGGCTGGCCAGCATGAGATGCCTTTCGGAGGCCTACCAGCGTGAGATGGACCGTGCCGTCGGTAGCACGCTGGCTCCTAGTGGGCCTAGCTGCATTGGCCAGATCCGGTAGCGTGGCGCGACCATCGCCAGCATGTTCAGGACAGATCGCCCCGTCTACACCACGCCTGCGGAGAACATACGAGCTGCCCAGGCGGCAGCAGACGAGCTAGACAAGCTCGAGGGCGACGAGTGTCGCCACATGCACTACAAAAAAAAGGCACATCCGTGACATTTTGGGCCGAACGAATTTTTTTCTGTCATACATATGACACTTCTATGACGATAATTGTGACAAAACCCGGTATCATCATAGATATGGTGGGCTCCTACTTCTATGACAAAAAATCATGACAGAAAATGGGCTTTTCGTCCTGGGCGGGCCGGAGACGCAGCTGCATGACATTCTTTGGGCCGTCCATGACGGAAAAAACCGTGGTAGAAGCGAGGGGGAGGAAAATTTCGGGGAGTTTCCAGTTACGGTGGGAGGTCGGGGGCCGAGCGATGCGCGTTTCTCTCATACACGTACGCGCGTGTGTGCGAGGCGTTGGCTCTAACTAAACCCGAGCGAGGCGATGGGCTCTAACTGAACCCGAGCGATTGCACTGCAGGCTACGCGTTACTGAACCCGAGCGATCGATCGATGGCTGTTAACTGAACCTGATTGAGCGATTCCTTCGCTACTGGTGCTAACTGAAGCCGATCGATGCTGCCTCTGGATGAACAGTGAGCGTTGCTGGGGGGGTTGGATGAACAGTTCCCGGTGGGGGTGGATGAACAGGACCCCGTGGTGTTGCCTCTGGATGAACAGGACCCCGATCGATCGAGCCGGTTGGGGCTGGATGAACAGGACCCCGTGGAGGGCAGGATGAACAGGACCACCCCGTGGAGGGCAGAATGAACAGTAGACGGTGGATGGCTGGATGAACAGTAGCCCGTGGAGGGGTGGTTGAACAGGAGCCCGTGGAGAGGGCTGGTTAAACAGTAGCCGGTGGAGTAGCGCATGGTGGAGGCTGGATGAACAGGAGCCTGTGGATGAACAGTCGCAGGTGGAGGCTGGAGGAGGTCGACGGTGGATGAACAGTAGCCCGTGGAGGCTGGAGGGGGTCGACGGTGGAGATGAACAGTATCCCGTGGATTCCCGTTTTGCGGTACGCCACACCCCTCCCGATGAACAGGACCCCGTTTCGACCGTAGCGCTCCAACACAAGTCCGTTTCCTCTGTTTTGTGGTACGCCACACCCCTCCCGATTAACAGGACCCCGTTTCGACCGTAGGAGGTCCGTTTCCTCCGTTTTGCGGTACGCCAGACCCCTCCTGATGAACAGGATCCCGTTTCAAACGTGGTCGGTCGAACACAAGGCCGTTTCCTCCGTTCTGTGGTATGCCAGGCCTCGTTTCCATCGGCTGTTCCGTCCAAGCCCGATGAACACGACGATGCATTCCGTTCCAACCCAGCCGGTTGGCTCCCACGCGTTCTGTTGCCTCCCGATGAACATGACGCATTCCGTTGCCTCCCCATGAACACGACGCATTCTGTTGCCTCCCCATGAACACGACGACGTCGCTGTTTCTCCGTTCTGACCCAGCCATGTACACGAGCCCTGGCCGTACGTATGCGTGAGTAGCCGTTCGAGACCCCGCCTGTATGTACACATACATGGCCGTATTTTCTTTCTTGCACCCTGGCCAATGTACGTACGTGTACATGCTACGTGCGCGCCTCTACTACGACACGTACGTGCCTCTACTACGACACGTGCGTGCCTCTACATCCACCAGTATATATGTACGTACACGTTCGCGACCAGAATGACAACGCTACGTACGCTTCGACCAGGTGGGTCCCGACTGTCAGGCACTTCCTTGCCTGCGAGGATGTAGCTGGTGGGTCCCAGCAGTCAGGGGGGTGAATCGTTTTTTTTTTGCCCGGACGCACATCGTTGCGTGCAAAGATGTAGCTGGTGGGTCCGAGCAGTCAGGGGGAAATGTTTTTTTCACGAAATACAGTGGCCCATCCGGTGGGTCCCAGCTGTCAGGTGGAGGAATCATTATTTTCCGTGTAATAAGGAGGCACTTCGTTGCTGCGGCCGTGGACCCAGCTGTCAGCCTCTCCACGTACAGTCCACGTCCGATGGAAGTCATTCCTTGACCACGTTGACCACGCCGCGCCGAGAGCACCAGGGCGGTGGACGACGGCGAGGCCTAGAAAGGGGACGACGGGGAGCTGGGGAAGACGCGGCAGTGGAAGCCCGCGCGGAGAGGAGTACGAGGGTTCACTGGTTCGGCTGCGGTGTGAGGCTGCCGTCGCCGCAGGGCCTGGCCAGCGGTGGGAATAGTAGGGGTGGTGAGGCCTCCGCGGCAGCATAGCCGGCCACGGGAGGCAGGAGCATGCGGCATGACCGGCGCTGTTTTGGGCGGCTGGAGCAAGAAGACCAGAGGTTGAAGAAGCACTACGGCCGTTGGATGGACACCGTATGGTCACTGGAGCTAGAATCATTCATATTGACTAAAGTTGACAAAGGCCCCCGTCCCAGTCAACTTAGTAGGCCCACAAGTCAGCCTCCCACCATGGTGGGTCCCAGCTAGCAGGGGGAGTATTCATTTTTTGTGCGTAATAAGGAGGCACTTCCTTGCGTGCGAAGATATAGCTGGTGGGTACGAGCTGTCAGCGGTGGTAATGTTTTTTCACGAAATACGGAGTCCCTTTCGGTGGGTCCCTGATGTCAGGTGGAGGAATCATTATTTTGCACGTAATAAGGAGGCATTTCCTTGCGTGCGGCCGTGGACCCAGCTGTCGGCCTCTCCACGTACAGTCCACTTCAGATGCATGTCGGTCGTTGACCACATTGACTAGGCCGCGCCGAGAGCACCAGGGCGGTGGACGACGGCGAGGCCTAGGAAGGGAACGACACGGAGGCAGGGAAGACTCGGCAGTTGTTTCCCACACGGAGGGGAGTACGACTGTACGAGGGTTTACTGGTTCGTCTGCCGTCGCCGGAGAATAACAGCAGGTGTGGGTGAGTAGAGGGATGGCTAGGCCAGCGGTGGGAGTACGGTGGGTTGGTGAGGCCTGCGCGGCAGCACAGCCGGCCTCGGGGAGGAGGGAGCAGGCAGTCCCGCCGGCGCTTGTTTGAGCGGCTGGAGCAGGAAGAGCAGAGATTGAAGAAGCACGACGGCCGTTCGATGGACATCCGACAGTCACTGCTTGTGCGTCAACCTTATTTTTTAGGAAAGCCTCAAATCTGTGGAAAACAGCATACAGCCCATCTGCCATTATTTCTAATAATTTACAGCCCATTTGCTAAATCTTAAGGTTTTTTTTGGAGCCCATATTCTTTTTGTTAGCATTACAGCCCATATTGTGGCCACGGTTAAAAAATTATACGAAATTTTGCATATTTCGGTGCGGTCCGAACTGTTTTTAATCCCGAAATTTCAACTCACATTCAAACTGATTTTAAAAATAAATGTATATCAATATAAAATCCAACAAATTCTCCACACATAAAAATTAATGTAAGTTAAAATCTCGAAAAGGAAAAAAGATATTTGAAACTAATTGCCGGTTTGATGTGTTTTAAAAATGTACAGCCCATTTCTCATTACTGATAGGCCATTTTCTCGGCCAGCCAAATGAAGCTCTCCTCGTCTTGAAAGATTTGCAGCCCAACAGGCCTGACAAAGCGACTTACTTGGCAAATCACAAAAAAAACTGGGCTGCGGCCGTGGACCCAGCTGTCAGCCTCTCCACGTACAGTACTCTTCTGATGGAAGTCGGTCGTTGACCACATTGACCACGCCGTGCCGAGAGCACCAAGGTGGTGAACGACGGCGAGGCCTAGGAAGGGGACGATGCGGAGCCCGGGAAGACGCGGTAGTGGATGCCCACGCGGAGAGGAGTACGAGGGTTCACTGGTTCGGCTGCGGCGTGAGGCTGCCGTCGCCGCAGAATAACAGGGGGTGTGGGTGTGTAGAGGGATACCCTGGGCCAGCGGTGGGATTAGTAGGGGGCGGTGAGGCCTCCGCGACATCACAGCCGGCCACGAGAGGCAGGAGCGCGCGACATGACCGGCGCTGCTTTGGGCGGCTGGAGCAAGAAGACCAGAGGTTGAAGAAGCACTATGGCCGTTGGATGGACATCGTACGGTCACTGGAGCTAGAATCGTTCATGTTGACTAAGTTGACAAAGCCCTCCGTCCTCGTCAACTTAGTAGGCCCACAAGTCAGCCACCCACTATTGTGGGTCCCAGCTAGCAGGGGGTATTCATTTTTTGGTGCGTAATAAGGAGGCACTTCCTTGCATGCGAAGATATAGCTGGTGGGTCCGACCTGTCAGCGGGGGGAATGTTTTTTTCGTGAAATACAGAAGCCCTCCCCACGTACAAGCACGTACAGTGCGTAATAAGGAGGAACTTTCCTTGCGTGCGGCCATGGACCTCGTGGGTCCCAGTCGTCAGGCTCTCCACGTACAGTCCTCTTCCGATGACTCTCGTATGTTGACCACGCCGCGCCGAGCGCACCGAGGCGGTGGACGACGGCGAGGCCCCAGACTAGAACGACCCAGAGATGGGGAAGACGCGACAGTGGAGTCGCAGACGGAGAGGAGTGGGAAACTTGACTGGTTCAGGTGCGGGGTGGGCCTACACTCGGCAGAGAATAACAGGAGGTGCGGAGTGGAGGGATGGCCTGGCCGTCGGCGGGGTAGCGTTTCGCTGAGGAGCGCAAAACAACGCCGCTGGACGCCGAAGGCTGGACCAGGCGGTTCCGGCAGCGCTGGGGGAAGAAGACGAGAAATTGAAGAAGAATGCCGGCCGTTGGATGTAAATCCAACGCCTTCTTAGGCTTCGACCTACTGGCCCACATATCAGCCAGTCCATTTGTTTTTTAGTCCATTTGGTGGGCTGGGTTAAACAATGATGTAGCATCTACGCAGCCCGTTTAAATCCCATTTGCATTTTTCTCGAAATCCACGGACTTGCTGGGCTGGGTGAAAATATCATGTTGGGCTAGACGAAGAAATTTTATAAAAACATAAACACATGATTGCATGTCAGTAAAATCTTTGCAAGCTTATGTACGCAATCACTAGGAGTTAACTTACCAAGTTATATATAAACAATTATTATTATTATTTTGTAAGAACTTTCAACTTACCAAATAAAATATCATTTTAATTTGATGAGTTAATAGTACTTGGGGTATTATTATTTTTTAGGCTAGTCGTGGGACAGTTGAGTTGGTTCTAGGGGAAAGTACTGGGAGAAAACTCAGTTTACATCAAAAAAGAAAGTGGGAGAAAATTCAGAGACCTGCTGGGTCCACCTGAGGAGGGGAATATGTTGGGAGGAAGGAGATTCAAAGCACGGCAGCCGAGTGAACTAGTTTTATTTTTACGGACAAGTGAACTAGTTTACATACATAAGCAAATAGCCACTAAAAAAGCAATCAGGTTAATGGGTTCTTAAAAGAAATATTTCGGACAAAACAGATAATTACGACACATAGGCTAATGCATGAAACACTCAGATGATAAAGGTGCTTATAAACAGATAAAGTACAACATCTAGACCTTCCTGGCACGCTTGATCATGACACTGCGGCTGTCCGTGCACTCGTCGGTTACGGGAAGCAGACACGCCCTCATGTCCAAGATCTGCCTGTACATGTCGTAGCATGTGTATGTGTCCTTGGCCGCGTAGGTTATGTAGGCTAGATTTAGAGGTACCTCCCACATGTTCAGGTCGTCTTCTTTCATGTTGGCGTATCAGGGGTCGATGATGGTCTCAGCGAGGTCAACCACGGAATTCTTCTCCTGCCCGTTGCTGATGATCTTGTATTGCTTCTGGATGTTGACAAGCTTGTTGCACCAGATGGCCGAATCGTCGCGTTCTTCCTTCTCTCCACCGTAGCGAAGGTGCAGTTGGCGTTGCCGATGAAACGGGCGAATGCTCCAGAACCTGGTGCAGCCATAGGACTGAGGCGAGGCAGAGCTTCACCGAGTCCGTATCATTGGTGTACATCACATTCAACTTGGTGCAGCCATAGGACTGAACGTCAAACTCAAAGGGGAACTCCTTGCTGAAGTCCATATCCAGCAGGCTCACCCCTCGGATCGCCATTGGAGTCTCTTCGAGTGAACGAGTGTGTAGGCAGTGGCAGCAGTTCGTTTTTCAGCTCTTGGGGAACTAGATTCAACAGTAAGCTGAGTGTGTACAGGCGACAACAGTTACTACCCCTCCCTCGTCCGCTGCACGCCCGGCAGAAGATGCACCCTCGGCCACACGTCGGTTCACGAGCGGGTCTGTATTGGTACTGTAATAACAGGAGTTAGTGGTCACTTTACTTCAATTTAATTAGCTTTAATAGAAATTTATACTTAAAACAAGCAATGCATTCGCTTGTTCTATCAGTGCCACAGGATCAACATGCACAACAATTAGAATTATTATTCTCAGGACGCTCACGGTCAGCACATTTGTCGCACTTTCACAAAGATAATACTACCAAGTTTGAACTGTTTGTGATGGTTGTTGTCCTCTGCATCATCATGCCGTGTTTCCCAGCTTGCAAGATTCAGAACCAACAAATAAGATCCAAATAATAAGTACAACAAAGATGCCTACACATCTCATTGATTCCCAGCTTGCAAGATTCAGAACCAACAAATAAGATTCAAATAATAAGTACAACAAAGATGCCTACACATCTCACTGATTCCCAGCTTGCAAGATTCAGAACCAACCCATTAGAGCCTTTTGATAAAGTGAATATCGGGATTAAATCCATCTTGGCTAGCCATGTCATACAATCGAAGAACTTGGCGAATGCTCTTGACCGTCACAACATCTGTAGTTGAGTATTCCTGTTTGCACAGTGCAGATAATAAAGAGCATGATTACTATAATACTGGCACTAATGGAAGTCAACCTGCAGCTCCACCCGATGATTCAATTCATGCCACTCTTTCTGTAGTTCGCCTGAAATGAAGCAAAGATTGCATCATTCAGCTATGGCTCATCTTGCAAAGGCTAATAAAATGTTGCACGAGATTACCAGCAGAATTTGACGAAGATTTTGGAAACTCCAATCACCATTTTGTGCAGTTCCACCAAAATTGAGAGATGTTGCCCATGTAACATTTTAGTTGAACTGCACAAGACACTCATTCCAAAAAAGTGTTTTGTGCAGTTCACCAAAATGTCACAATAGCAACAAGGTGAAATGGATATCCCTATCTGCACAAAAAGATAGAAACTAAACAGTTGCTAGTCAATAAGAATATACGAAACATATACAAAATGAAAAGAAGCATCTTAATTATGTTCATGGCAATCACGCAAGGACAGTAGAAATTTTAAAACGTCAGCAATGCTTCATGTTACCAGAAGCATTACGATCAACAATGAGATTCCTCAAATATGGGATTACTTTAATGGTGGCATTGCTTGTTTACCAGACACAGTAAATCAACGGCAGCTAAAGAGTTGGTTTAAGGGCATCGGACCGTGGGGACACCAGGACACTCAGCAGCGTAAAGGAGCAACTTACTTATCATACTGGGGAAACAGCAGGAGTGCCATTTGTAACACAGTTTAATTGCATCTTATCACTGGAGGCATTAGATTAACAATAACACTGGTTAGACATGTCCCTAAGGTAACAGTGTGATCGCTTCATTTTACATGCGCCCTTACATTAACAACAGCAAAAGGTTGGTATAAGGACATGCGACAGTGGACGCATCAGCACAATGTACCTACAAGGAGGCATAAAGTGGTGATGCCGAGTTTGTTCATGCTATGTGAGGGCAACAAACCTAATCCTGGAGACCTTTTACTATGTGAGGGCAGCAAATCTAATCCTGGAGACCTTTTACTATGTGAGGGCAGCAAATCTAATCTTGGAGACCTTTTACTATGTGAGGGCAGCAAGTCTAATCCTGGAGACCTTTTACTATGTGAGGGCAGCAAATCTAATCCTGAGACCTTTTACTATGTGAGGGCAGCAAATCTAATCCTGAGACCTTTTACTATGTGAGGGCAGCAAATCTAATCCTGGAGACCTTTTACTATGTGATGGCAGCAAATCTAATCCTGGACATACTCTGTTGACTTGTCCACCAGCCGCCACTTTCTATCCTTTTTTCAACCAATAATAGATCTGTTCCTTATCCAGTTTGTACTGCGTTTTCCCATTATTTCCCTTTTCAACCAAGAGACCGGTTGGGTATCCGGTCTCTACTACTTTCACCATATTATTTCCTCTTTGAATCAATTCCTAGATTCATGCTACAACTTTCCCCCCTTTCTTCATTGTTTGAACAAAGCCCTAGATTCGAATGCATGAAGTAGCTTTACCTCTAATAATACTCAAAATTTAGGTGGCTTTGGAAGAGCTGATGGGAGTAGAAAAAGATGCACATGCAGACACGTGGGGAGCTGGGGCAGTAGAGCAAGGCCGCTGTTGAAGAACTCATACCTGAGGGTCACCGGGATGTCGGCGACGGCAGGTCGGATCTGCGGACAATACGGCAGGGAGGAAGAAGGGTCGGAGGACCTCCCGAGCCGGCGCTGTGTCGGAGAGAACGGCATGGGCAGAGGATCGGGCCCCTCCGGCAGCTGTGGGTTTCCTCCCTCGGCGGCGATGACCGCGTGAACGATGCACCTTTTAGTCCTCTACACACACCGGTCGAAGGGATCCGGCCGAATCTGTGACCAGCGGTGAGCAGAGAGAAAATGTCACTACCGCTGTCTTGTTTATATCTGGAGAGGATGAGAGAATGAAGAGAGCAACCCTAGTAAAGCAAGCGCTCAGGCCCCTGCGTCCATATATAGTGGAGTGATTATCTTTTTTCTCTCCACAACAAGCGTTTCAATTTGTGTACATGGCATTAAAGAAAAGAAACTCTCTATTTAAGGTGACTACTGTACGACTCCTACTTACTACTAGTAGTACTACAGTATTGTTCACTTGTGCTCCCTGCCCCTCCATTCATTGAACAACCCCACGGGTGAATAAACATATAGTAAGTACTGTATTTATATAGAACGAACAAGCTCGAACTATTTTCGCGTAGTTAAAAGTTGAGGGCGGGGCTTTTCCCGGGCAGTACGCGCGGCAGTTTTCGGGTAGGCGGTTTGACAGAGAGGCGAGGAGGGTGAGCGAGTGGGGCTGTGCGATTTGGCGGCGCGTTACTGCTGGAAAGACTTGTGATATGACCACTCACTATAGTCATGAATTACTGGCGCTCCGACCAGGGTGATACCCCCCTTCCGTTCCGCGCTCTAATCTGGTGCATGACACGTCGACCCGGATGCTGGCTCTCCCACATGTCGGAGTAGTAAGAAGGAGCAAAGAATGATGCGGTATATACTAGTACTATACTAGAGTACTACTCAGGTCGGAGGAGTGCGAACCACGGCAGCCCAGTGAACCAGCAGTGCGAACCACGGTAGCCCAGTGAACCAGCAGTAGAAAACAATGTGGTGATATGGCCATAAAAAATAATGTGCTACGGTCCACACTGTAGCATGTGCAATAACACTCCTCTTTGTTTGGATCCCTTAGTTAGAGCTAGTTTGGGTTGAAATAGCCTCAAATTATCAAAACAAGAGGGGTTAGTTTGAGCTAGTTTGCTCTAACCCAGCTAAAAAAACTAGCCCGGTGGAGAGGTTCTAATTGGGTTAGTTATCCTCGGGCCCACTAAAAGAGAACTAAAAAAAATCTCCCCTGCCCGCACCAGATCGCTCCCCCCTCTCGCACGACTCCTCTCTGTTCCCCATAGGGCCGCTCGCCCTCTCTCTCCTCCGACCACCCTCTCCTTCCGACCTCCGCCGCCCTACTCCGGCCGCCCTCTCCCTCCGGCCTTCGAAGGTCGCCCCGCTCCCCCTTCACCAGTCTTTTTTCTCCCTCTGTCATGCGCGGCAGCGGCGCATCTACCAGGGAGGTCGCGAGAGGGGTGAGTTTGTTCGTTCCTTCTCTGTCTCACGGCCATATCATTGATCTTGCTTGCTCTAGCGCTAATTCTGATTTGGAAAAGTAGATCCTGATCAAACTTGGTATAGATTTGTGGTGCACGCATGGAATTGTTTGATGCTGCTTGAGGAGGTAATAAATCTTTCTTGAGGCCCAAAGATTCAGGTCACCTTTCTAGGTATTTCAGTTTCAGGCTTGCATTATTTCTAGAGGCCCAAAGATTCAGTTCACCTTTCTAGGTATTTCAATTTCAGGCTTGCATTATTTCTAGAGGCCCAAAGATTCAGTTCACCTTTCTAGGTATTTCAGTTTCAGGCTTGCATTATTTCTAGAGGCCCAAAGATTCAGTTCACCTTTCTAGGTATTTCAGTTTCAGGCTTGCATTATTTCTAGAGGCCCAAAGATTCAGTTCACCTTTCTAGGTATTTCACTTTCAGGCTTGCATTATTTCTAGAGGCCCAAAGATTCAATTCACCTTTCTAGGTATTTCAGTTTCAGGCTTGCATTATTTCTAGAGGCCCAAAGATTTAGTTCACCTTTCTAGGTATTTTAGTTACAGGCTTGCATTATTTCTAGAGGCCCAAAGATTAAGTTCCCAGTCGGCGGCAAGCGGCCCTGCTACCCATGCCGGTGTCGACCTCAACTCGCAAGGGCCGACGTCGGAGGGGTTCCCGGGGCTTGGGCTCTATAGAGCCTTCCTCCAGAGCGACGATGGCGAGCTCCACCCTCGGTGCGTGAGGGGCTCCGGGCTCCCTCCCTATCGTGAATGACTTCCGTGATGAGTTAGCTCATTCTTTGTTTCATGAAGTGTTTTTTTATTTTGTGAAGCTTGATTGACGACTTGTATGTTTAAGTGGGATATCTCATTTGTATGGACAAAGTAAAAATTATCATGTTTTGCATGCTTGATTTGTATAGATGGTTCGTTTATGTCAATTGTGAGCGGGAGGAGGCCACAGAAGAGCCGGCCACACCAAGAGGGTGCTTGGATCCAAGGGACTTATTTTAGTCTGACTAAAAATAGTATATTTAAGAGGCTAAAGTTCCAAGCACCTCTGACTAAAGAGGGGCTAAAACTAGTCTTGAGACTAAAAAATTTTAGTCAGGGGTACCCCTACTAAAATGTGGATTAGTCCTCTCTCTCCTCATTTAACTCCTCTCCTTTAACACAGGCGAGTCCTGGATTGGAGGGTTTGGAGGATAATAAATGCTCATTAACTTGATTTTAGTCTCTTTAGTATTTGGATCCAAGCATGGGTGAGGCTAGCAAGTTTTAGTCCCACTACTTTTAGTCATGGAACTAAAACGTATCCAAGCACCCTCCAAATCCGGCAGGAAATAGGGTCCAAAGTAGTCAAATAATTGAGATAGAGCATTTATTATCAATCTAACCCTGCCATCCATACACCTCTTTGGTTTAGAGTTAGTTCAGGGTTAGAATCTAACTCTAACCTCTAACTGAGTTAGAGTTCTCCTCGTCTCGGTTCATCGCCATCATACTTTCCCCATTCTTGTGTTTTCAGTATCCTGCGAATCAAAGAGGCCCTTTTTTTGCGGGAAAATCAAAGAGGCCCTTAGACTGGTTTTGGTCCAGTCATTTTTTATAAACGTGCTATGTCCAAAATTTAATGAACGTGCTCCGGTTTCCACGGAAATAATCTGGTTTCATGTAGTAATTCATTCATTTATTTATTCTTCTGCGGGGGGTTTGCATGTAATTCGTGAGGTCTGAAATGTAAAGTACCCCGGCATATGCTCCGAGTCGTACATGCACTACGACCCAGATGCTCTATGTCCCACATGTCGGCGAATGGGAGCACGTGGAAATAGCCTAGGAGTACATATAGGAGGATAAATGCGTGAAATAATATGTACTGTGAAGCGTAGCCGCGGTTCGAAAAGGAGACCTAAAGTGATGACAGCTATAGGTCGCACGCACCCAACTAGTGGTACTAGACATATGACTAATTTTTTCCTCAAAAAAAAGAGGCACGAGTGCTCAGTACTCCTATTCTATAAACACGAGTCCCATCTGACAACAGCATCCGTGCTACAGCTAGCTCTCCTCCCTTGTTTCTCTCTTCTAATTCTAAACTCGGCCGACGCCCGGTGGGCGGGGTGGGTTTGCTCAACTGCGGCCCCACCTCACACTGAAAATGTTACGACTGGAATAAAAATGCTATATACTCCCTCCGTTCATAAATATAAGCCTTTTAGATACTATTTCAAATGGAATACAGCATACAGATGTATGTAGACATAGTTTAGAGTGTAGATTCACTCATTTTGCTCTGTATGTAGTAGTCACTTGCTGGAATCTTTAGAAAGACTTATATTTGGGAACGAAGGGAGTACTATACTAATAAAACATTAAGGCCACGAGGCGATGCAGTGCTGGTTACAGGAGGCAAGAAGAGATGAATCCATCGACGACGTCCACCTCCTCAACTCAGGGCGCCGGCCCACCGAACGGCGCCGAAGTAGCAGCGGCTTTCGTGGCCAGGTCGACGTGCTTCTGATAAATGGCGTCCAAAGATTCCAGCCGCTGGAAGAAGGCCAACGTCTTTCTGTCATCGCTTGCCTTGTCGTGGCCTATGTAGACGATTTCCTCGTAGACGTGGATGTGAAGGTCGACGGTTCCTTGCATGGCGAGGCGTTGCGCGGCGAGCACGGCCTCGAGGTGCACATTCTTCGTCGCGACCTCCGGCACCTGCAGGGCCACCAGGGCTTGAAAGAGTCCGTCACCATGGAGGCCAATGAGGGTGGCAGGCAATGAGGAGCCTGGGCGCGCGGGCTGGAGCAGTACGGCAAGGTCGTCCGTGCGCTTCTTCACGGCGGTGAACTTGCGGACGGAGTTGACCATCATGTCGTCCATGCGAGAGGCGAATCCGGCGTCGGCGAGGGCTATGATGCCTGCGGTCGCCAGCACCGTCTGGAAACGCTGCGCGATGCGGGGCCACAGGCCGGCGCCTTGGATGATTTGGCACAGCCGACTGCCGCTCGCGTCCATCGCCTCCATAGGTGCTTGTGGCTTCTGGTCACTTGGTCTTGGATTGGAGTGAGCAGTGTTGCGCAGAGACTTGGGAGTAGATGGATTGGAGTGGTGGGGCGCCTTTATTATATGAGAGTCCAAACTGTGTTGCATTCACATCGTGCTGGCTCTATTCTGCTTCTCCAATTAATTCCCTCTACATGTAATTGAGGATGCATCATTGGACGTTCAACGTCTCGGGAACCGCTACCCTCTCCCTCCTTGGCATTCAAGCATCTATGGACCCGCCGACGACGAGGTGCCTATGGTGACTTCGTAAATTTCAAGATGATAGTGTCGCGCGTGTGTGCGTTCATAGGGGTGAGTGTATGCGCGTGTATATGAGCGCTTGCGTCTATACTGTGTAAAAAAACGCAAATGCGTGTCAAAAAGAGACTAGTCAGTATACTCAATATTGTGCACCTCGGAGAGGAAAATGATAGAACTAGTACGTATTTATTTACAGTGCAGATTCACTCATTTTGCTCCATATGTACTCCGTCTCGGTGCAGTCTAGTCACTTGTTGAAATCTCTAGAAGGGCAAATACTCCTTTCTGGTTTACAGGGCTATACTAGCAAGTAGTTGTACGTACTAGTACAATAGTGGGCTCACATAGCAATTTTGTCTCATGCAAGAGCCTGGATATATGCGTGCTCTAATGTTCGCAACTGCAACGTTCGGTTTGCGCTTGGCTCTTCGCCTCTTCGAGAAGACGAACAATGATGTTACTACTACTGCTTCTACAGTGTCGAATCCACTGCTGCATGTCCGTCCACCGCGAGCGGGACGGATAGCTTGTTGTAGAAGTACTACTAAGCAAAATCCTGTCCTCGTTTGCGAGCAACCGCGCGCATGGGTGAGGGAGAAGGCGTGTAGTAAAATCAAGCTTCTCCTCGTTCTACGAGTTGACGCGACACATCATAGCACTGGCCCCACATGCTTGCCTCTAAACTTGGCTGAAAGACCCGCAGTGTACAATATATTTGCTGCAACCTCTAACATTTACCCACCACAAATTAAAATATATGTGGCCGTATGCATCGTTCTGATGCAGAGGCCGGGGAGTCCCCCCCTTTTCGAAAAAAACAAATTAAAATATATATTCCTGTCTTGACCAGATGAGCGTGCAAACTACAATCACCAGGGTGTTAGGTAGGGCCAGAGGACTATTTTAATTTTTTTTTAAACTTCAAGACGGCCACATAGCATGGAGCCGACCCCACCGATTTTAAGCTTACAGGCACGGTACACGCTATCCTAGACTACTCTACACATGAAACTGCCACACGAACGTCCGGGCTGCGCTTGGCTCTTCGCCTCTTCGGGAAGTCGAACAATGATGGAGTACTACTGCACTGGAGGAGTACTACAGTACGCTTCTGGCCATCTGACACCGATTGAACTGCTGCATGTCCACCGCGTGTGGGAGGGAGAGCGTGTAGCGAAAGCTTCTCCTAGTCTTGCCAGCCACCACGCTCATGGGCGAGGGAGGGACGCTCCTGCCTTTGCGTGTATGACAGGTGGGCCCGGCAGGTGTGTGGCCAACCTGTCATACAGCCAAAGGTAGGTGCAGTTAAGTCCGCGAGGGAGAGGATAATCAAACTTCTCGTTGATGTACGAGTTGACGCAACACATTAAAGCATTGCACTCGATATATTTCAATAATTTGCGTTTACCGATGCATTAATTACAACGCATGCATGCCGTGACTCTCCTTTTGATACTTGCATGTGTTGATTTAATGCACCTTGAAGTAGTATAAAATATGTGACGGTAAAGCTTTGTAATACCCCGGCCCAAGTCGAGAGATGGTTGTGCACGAGGAGGGCGAGATCATGCAGACCGAACAGGACCCGACGATGGAGCTCTCTAAGGTCTTGATGGACCTCACCGTGCTCCACTGCCCCTTGTGCCTCCGCCCCTTGACGCCTCCAGTGTATGAGGTTCGAATACACCTCGTCCGTTCGGCTGATTGAGCAAGGTGCAGGTGTCTTGATTGATGTGTTGTTCGATTGATTTCTGCAGTGCAAGGGAGGGCACCTGGCCTGCGCGGACTGCCGCGTCGAGCGCCCCAGGAACCAGCGGCAGTGCCAGAAGTGCGAGCGCGGTGGTGGCTTCGACGTGCGGAACACGGCGGTGGACTCCGTCCTTTCGTCGGTGAGGGTGGAGTGCCCGCACGAAGGTTGTGGGCTCTACGTCACTTACCACAAGCTCGCTGATCACCAGAGCGTGTGTCCGCTCGTGCCCTGCAAATGCCACGTGCCCGTCTGCGGCTACGAAGGCCCGCCGTCGGTGCTCTACCACCACATCAGCACCGCGCATCCCATGCCCGTGCACAGGATCCAGTACGGCAAGGTGCTCCAGCTGCAAGTGCCACTATCGGAGCCACGGCTCTTGCTGTTCGCGGAGGAGGACCGCCGCGCGTTTTTCTTGGTCGGCGGCGTGCTCGACATCGGCGCGCCTATCGCCGTGTCGGTCATCTGCATCAGAGCGGGGGCGTCCTCACTGCCGCACTACGTGGCCAAGCTGTGGGCGAACGGCCCGCCGGGGGAGCCCAAAGGCACGACCGGCGCCGTCAAGGTGGAAATGGAGGTGACAAGCAGCAAGGATCCCGGCGACGTCGACGTGCAGGAGCTGACCTTCTTGACAGTTCCGCCCAAGCTGCTAGCCGGGGCTAAGCTTGTGTCCCTCCACATTCAGATTGACAAGCTCACGTCCTAAATGTTTCTACAGTGCCTTCTATTTATCTTAGTAATTAATGCTCTTGTTTTTCTCAAAAAATTATGTTTATCAATGCATTAATTGCAATGCATGCATGCATAAAGTACATGCATTGGTGAATTTTCTCTTAATACTTGCATGCAATGATTTAATGCACCTTGGAATCTGAACATGTGTTGGGGAACAACCAAATTGAGCCTTATAAAATGGAAGAACTAAAATTTTGATATAAGCCCTATAAAACCAGAAAGGAGGGAGTAGAAAAAGAAGTACACCATCCGAGAATAGTGTCGCACTTCGAAACTAGAACCGTCAATAAATTTTGAGCTTGCGTCTCATCACATTCCAAATTACTCCACGCCATCATATTGAATTGCAAACCTGTTCACACCAATCACAACCTAAACGGTTTCCCACCTAGGAGCGTATTAGTACCACACTATATTGAATTGCAAACCTGTTCACACCAATCACAACCTAAATGGTTTCCCACTTAGGAGCGTATTAGTACTCGGTTATAAATACTAGTATGCCAAGATGACTGCACATTCCTCAACTCCTCATCCACAAAAACAAACAAGTCATTCAGCATCCTTCCCTTGCGTTTGCCATGGCCAGCGTGAGTTCTGGGTCGAGAGATTGCCACCAGGGAGAGGCGAGCATGGAAGCGGAAGCACGAGAGATGTCCCGCCTCGCTGCGAGAGCAGCTGACATGTCCCACCGCGCGGAAGTAGCAGCACGGAGGTCCCGCCGCGCCGTCGATGCAGCAGACTGGTCCGGCCGCGCCGCGGAAGCAGCAGAGATGTCCCGCCGCACCACGAATGCAGCAGAGATGTCCCGCCGCGCCGCGGCGGCCTTGGAAAATTTCTCGCGGGCAGGCGACGACTGTTATAGGCGCATGCATGCGATCGTCCATAGCCAGATGGATCAGATCTCCGGCTGGGCGAGGTTGCAGGACGACATGAAAGCCTCGTTTGAACAGGCTACCAGCGTCATCCGGCAACTAAGGGAGGGCAATAAGACGCTCCGGGCCGAGCATTACCTGCTGAGGGAGAAGATCGTCCGAAGTGCAGACCAGCAGGAGGAGACCAGTGCCATGTTGAAGAGGACCGGCGTCATCGTCAAGAAACTTATGGACAAGAATGACATGCTCCGCAACGAGCGCCAAAGGCTGGTGGAGGAATTCGTGGATGTTCTCAAGCAGCGTCTTGAGGACACGAACGAGCTCATAGCCGCTCGCCGCGGAGACTAGTTCCCGCGGCCTGCAGCAATGCATCAAGAAAGTAGAGATCAGCGAGCCAGATCCTTGTCTTCCTTCTTCTTTTGCCCTTGTGTATTTCAGGCGTAGCCGCATGTGGCTTTTTTAATTATCTTTCTAATTATGTAAGACAATTAATTGTCCTTATCTTTCTGTGGAAGATCAATGTTGCGAGGCTGGAATGAAGAAAACTCTTGCTGTGGCGACCCTGGCGTTGCTGTTCTTCTAGTCGCTGCTGGGCTTCCTTCAGTTTCCTGGTTTGTTTTGATGTAATAATCGGTTTAGGATGTGGATTGTGTCGTCGGTTGTGAAATGTTGGGTTCCAGCGCGGATGTTTGGCCTTTGTTGGCTTCTTGGGATGTTACGATTTCAATCTGGTAGCTTTTAGTCCTTCGTGTTAGGCTGAAGTTGTGCTGAACTTCTTGTGAATTGTGGTGGTTTTCAGTAATGAAAATCGGAAGGGGCAAGCCCTTCTTTGATCAAAAAAAATCGTCATTATATATTCATCAGTCTTGCTATAAGTCGCAGTAGATGCTATATAGGTCCGTCGGATCTTACATCAAGATCCGTGCTTTCGGATTTTCTTTTTTCTCTCTTAAATCTCAGTCGAGTGAGACATAGCCACGCCATTAAACAGAGGCTCGGGCGCCATTAATGGAGACCTTGGGAGAGAGGTGGACGGCAGATGGAGGTCAAAGGGCTCTCCTCCCGATAAGCACGCGCAGGAGTCTGATTGCACGCCTCTCGTACTCAAATAGCTACCCTGCACGGTGCCTCCTAGCTAATAAAAAATGGGGACGCGTGGCGGCACGTAAATGGTACTAGTAAGTAGAATGCCCACAGTTTCAATAATACTTGTGTTTCCGATTGTAACGTGACAGCACTTGTTCCAAAATGACTGTTGATTGTTAATGTGTGCGCCTTCCCAAATCGGACTGCAAATTTACCACAGCATGTTGGTGCCATGTCATGGCACCAAGCCAAGTTTCATTATTTTCATGCGTGTTTTGGATTTACAGGAATTAAAAACTAAGTTTCTCAATGTTTCCAACCCTGCCACGATGCCCAGAATTTTGAATTTCATTCCCATTTCTTGCATGGAACCTAGAAATTCACCCGAGGACACACATGTGATTTTTCAACCAACTTCGGTGCACTGGAACATGTGCTTGTATTTCAAATTTGAATTATGCACACAAAGGTGACACGTTCCCTCCCAGAACCACGAGCCTTCTTGAGAGAAGCTCCGATTTGCAAGAAGCTTATACCAAAATTTGTTCCTATTGGGCCAAGTTTTTTTTACCACGGCATGGTACTACCATGACATGACACCATGCCAAGTTTCATGATTTTAAAACCAAGTTTCTCAATGTTCTCGACCGAGCCACAATGCCCAGATGTTTGAATTTTATTCTCATTTTTTGCATGGGACCTACTCCCTCCTTCCATCTATATAGGGCCTAATGTGTTTTTCAAGACAACCTTTGACTATTGACAAGATTAATAGCACATGAGATGTATACTATGAAAATTATATTATTGGAAGCTCCTTTGACACAAATTTGAAGGTATGCTTTGTGTAAGTTGCAAGTCATATATTATTGCTCTAACGTTTGGTCAAAGTTAGCCTCGAAAAACGCATTAGGGCCTATATAGATGGAAGGAGGGAGTAGAAATTCACCCGAGGACACAAATGTGATTTTTCAACCAACTTTGGTGCACGGGAGCATGTGCTTGTAGTTCAAATTTGAATTATGCACATTAAATGACCAAAAACTCAATTAATGTGTAAATAAGGCCAAACGAAGCCGGAATAATTCCAAAATTTAACAGGGCACTCATGTAGTTCTATGTTGCCTTTGTAAATAAACTCAAGGGGGACAACGTATATCGTTTCGCACTCAAAGGTGGCACGTTCCCTCTCAGAACCACGAGCCTTCTTGAGAGAAGCTTCAGTTTGCAAGAAGCTTATACCAAAATATGTTCCTATTCGGCCAATTTTTTTACCACAACATGGTAGTACCATGACATGACATCCATGCCAAGTTTCATGATTTTCAGACGTGTTTTGGATTTACAAGAATTTTAAAACCAAGTTTCTCAATGTTCTCGGCCGAGCCACGATGCCCAGATGTTTTAATTTTATTTCATTTCTTGCATGGGACCTAGAAATTCACCCGAGGACACAAATGTGATTTTTCAACCAACTTTGGTGCACGAGAGCATGTGCTTGTAGTTCAAATTTGACTTATGCACATTAAATGACTAGAAACTCAATTAATGTATAAAAAAGACAAACGAACCCGGAATAATTCCAAAATTTAACAGGGCACTAATGTAGTCCTATGTTGCCTTTGTTAAGAAACTCAAGGGGGGCAGCGTATATCGTTTCACACTCAAAGGTGGCACGTTCCCTCTTAGAACCACGAGCTTCCAAATCGGCCCAATTTTTTACCACAACATGTTAGTGCCATGACATGACACCATGCCAAGTTTCATGATTTCCAGGCGAGTTTTGGATTTACATGAATTTAAAATCAAAGTTTCTCGATGTTCTCGGCCGAGTCATGACGCCCAGATGTTTGAATTTCATTCTCATTTCTTCCATGGGACCTAGAAATTCAACCAAGGACACACATGTGATTTTTCAACCCACTTTGGTGCACCGGAGCATGTGCATGCAATTCATATTTAGATTATGCACATTAAAAGTCCAGAAACTCAATTAATGTATAGAAAGGCCAAATGAACCCGAAAAAATTCCAAAATTTAACAGGGCACTCATATAGTTCTATGTTGCCTCTGTAAATAAAATCAGGGGGAGGCAGCGTATATCGTTTCGCACACAAAGGTGACACGTTCCCTCTCGAAATCACGAGGCTTGTTGAGAGAATCTCCGGTTTTGCAAGAGGCTTATACCAAAACTTGTCCCAATTCAGCCAAAAATTATACGTATGAAAACAGGGTTTTGATTATCCCAAACATCTCGCTACCTAGACCAATAATGTACTATGATTTGAATTCAACATAAAATGGATACAAATATTTGAATTGGAGAGCGTATGGTACATGTAGTTCATAGTGAAATATGATTACTGCTATATGTATGTTTTTTGCTATCAAGATAATATTTAAATTATTGTATAACTTGACAACAATCGTATTCAAATAAGGAAAATTGATTCAAATTTAGTCCATATGGTAGACAACAATATATATGTTCACATGGTGGAGTAAAATGTTCATATATGATGGAAGATCAAAATGTACGACTACATCAATTATAAACCGCAAGGTCACCTAACGATATATTCGAATTCAACATAACGTAGATTCAAAAATTGAAATTTGAGATCATGGCATCTGTAATCATATAAAAAGGGACATTACTCTTTCTTTGGTGGGAATTGATTTATTTTTTGTTGTTGTTGAGGGAAGTGTGAATCGATTTGGTACTGTGCAGGGTAATCTTGCTCTCCTGATTATTTTTACATTTTTCTTGTAGTTTTTTCAATGGCATCTATAGCAATATAGTAAAAGGGGACATGACTCTCTTGTGTCTTGTATGAATTGTTTTTTTACACGTTAAGTTTGTTCTACCGAACAAGGAATCCGCACCTTGTTATCCCGAAATTTTCAAGCTCGAGTATCTTTTGTCTCACCTACTTTGAAACTCCCGCTTCTTCAACCCGTGCCGCGCCTTGTTATCCCGAATTTTGGACGCGCGTGAGAACTCCCTCCTCATCCGAAATCGCTCCCGCAGCCCACACATGCGAAATCCCCCTTCTACCCCTCAGCCGGAAATGAAGCTCCACGTCGCGGTGTCAAAACCGGTGGGGGTACGCTGGTAACTTACCCTACATTTCGGACAAGCGCGTCCCTAAGCTTGGCTCCCCCCTCCCCCTTCGCCCCCCATTCGTACACCGAGGCCGCCAAAACCTGCGAAACCCCACGCTCCTCCTTCGGCCTCTCGACCGCTGCCCAGCCGGAGACTCTTCCCCGACTACGTCGTCCACCGCAACAGCTCGCTGTCCCTCATCCACTGCACCGGATGAGGATCCGTTGTCGATCTCGTCATCCCACCGGATCAGCCGCCCCGTCCTCCACCTCCAAGGAGCTGCCCCGACGTTCGCCTCGTCTATCGCGCCACCTCAATCCCCACAGCACCGTCTTGACCTGCCCCACCAGAACCACAGCACCCTCACCAATTCCTCCGATGAAGCCGAGGCCAACTCGGCGCCACCAAGGAGGTTCTGCACTCACCGCTGAATTTTATCTTTTATTCAATCTCACGGGGCTGCCGGTGCTCGATACCGAGCATACATGGCGTGTCTCCATCGACGGCGCCGTCGCCGGCCACATCATCCACGGCGTCTCTCCCCCATGGCGTTGCTTCCTCGGCGGCGACTTCCACAACGGCACTAGCTGCAGCTGCTCCGGCTCTCGCTCGCGATGCGGCTCTGTTCTTGCTGTCGGTCGCGCTGCTGCACTGCTCCTACTTTCGTTCGTGCTGCTGCTCTGCTCTTGCTCTCGCTTGCACTGCTGCTGCTGCTGCACGACCTCCGGCAGCTACAGGAGTTGCTGCTTTAGCACTCGCTCGCGGTGCTACTGCACGACTTGCTCTCTGCTAGTGCATTCCCTGCTCGAGCGTCTGCTGATTTAGATCACTGCTTCTCTGCTACTAGTGCTCGAATGCCCTAAACATCTATTGCAATGCTCTGTTACTAGTTCAATCAGTTTCGACTGTGAAGTTCATTTTCTTCAGTTGAGTTCAGAGTGAACAGTACGTACAGCATCTGTCGGAGCGGCCGTGGCGCGGCTAATGCGTTTTACATCTAGCACTTTTTGGTGATGTATTTTACATCATCTATTGCAGATGATATTAGGGTCCCACTTCAGATTAACATTGTCTGTCTTGTCATGCTTCAGCCACGTCGCCGTACACCTTAGCGGAGCTGCTCCAACGACGGAACTGTCCATCACAGCGGAGCAGTACCGTCGGCGCCGTTTCCAGAGGCCTCGGATCTTCTTCCCCACCTCCGACAGTCAAACCAGCATCATCATCATCGTCCACATCCAACCCAATGATGCTGAGGTCCACAAGGCTATGCCAAAGAGGTTGTACACTCGTCGCATCACTTTGTTTCTCCATTCCTCTGTTCTTCCAATTCATGTGAGCCAGACACCTAGGTTGACTGAAATCCTATGTTTCCAAATGCTCTGTTTTGCACGTGCATTCCTATCCTATTCCTGTGTTTTTCTGTCCCTGCGTTTATAGAATCCTCCAATTCTAAGGAGCCCTTATAGATTTACTTCATTTTCAGATAGGCGTCAGAGAAAGCTCTGCGTGTTATGTCCTGCTCCTGCCGTGCCGTCATCCACCCCACCTGAGGTGCACCATCGACAGAAGTGTTCACTGCAGCAGAGATCCCCCCTGCAGACTTCCTTTCGCCGCCTCAGATCATCTTCCCCGTTGCCGGCAGCCACGCCAATTGCATTACTATCATCGACTGAGCAGATGAACCTGAGGACGACACAGTTCCGGAAGAGAGGTCGCAGTCTTTCGTGTTTGCTTACGTTAACCATCGGTTATTATTACCTACTACTTTATCGTTCAATCTTGAGTTTTGAATTGCCCATGGGTCTCATATCGAGCCAGCAACAAATAGTATATGTCTACTATCTGGTTCATCTGGGGTCTTCTATGTGGTTCATGTTGGGTGGGCAACAAACAATAGATGATCCATTGTCTATCTTTTTAAACTGAAGCTATAATCTACCTGCTATCATTAGTTTTGGATCCATCCACTCGTTTGCTACCATCAGTCTTGATTTTTGCATGCACCCCTTAGGCCTTACAAAATCTAACTATTTTTTCTATTATGCATGTCAGATATTGTACACAATCGTACTGAACATGTAGAGAAAAAGAGAAGACCGTTGTGTGCGAATATAATGCCTCCTGTTTGCTTTCTATATCAGATATGTGAATTATGCAATGCCATGTTTTTCAGCCAGTTATCATATATGTGAATTATGCACCGCCATGGAGCCAGGCATCATATATGTGAATTATCTCATGCCATCTTTTTTTTCATTACGTATTCCATTTGTTGACAATCTGTGTATATTGAACTACTCTTCATGTGTATCAGCCATTTGAGCCGGTTATGGAAAAATCTGGAGTGAAAACAAGGTCTTCAGAGCAGGCAATGGTACCTGTTGAAGCATATATCTCGATGGTTACAGGGAGCTCCTCAGAGGAGGATTCAGAGACAGATGACCAGTCCTATATCCCACCTGAGGTGTATGCTCTAAGTTGCAATGTTTATATTTCTCATATGATGCATATGGTGTCTTGCATTGCTTAGATTAGACATCATATGCACAATATTGAATTCTATCTGCTTAGTTTAGAGATCATACATGCGAGTGTCAGCTGCTTAGTATATGAATCAATTATGTCAATTATATCATGCCATCCTGTATATTTAGACAACATGTATGTGAATTATTTCATCCCAACCTATTTTAGAAAGACATCATATAGTTTTGTCATGTCATCCTGTTTAGGTACTCATCATATGTTGAATTATGCCATTATATCCTGTTAAGTTATCCATCATATATCTGAAACTGTGTCATGCTATCCTGTTTAGTTAGGCATCATATATGTGAAATTGTGTCATGCTGTCCTGTTTGGTTAGACAACATATATGTGAATTACCACATCTGTCTATCATACAATGTCTGTACGTTCAATTTCTTTTCTTGTTTATCAGCCATTTGAATTGGAGGGGGTGATGGCAGTATCTAAGGGAGCAAAAACCCGTTCTTCACAAAAGACAGACCTACCCGTCGATGCAGATAGAACCATGGTTGTACTGGCCCACAAACTAGCCCCACCACACATAATCGAGACTCTTCCAGATTGCACACTTACACCGTTGGGCAGAGAACCAGCTACAACCCATCTAACCGCAACCCCAGCGGATAGTAACCCACTTATAGTTGACAAAGCACCATGTCCACCACAGAGTACCCACACACGAGCAGTTTGTAAAGCTACTGCAGTGCCCAAAGCACGAAGACCACCACAGCTAACCCAAACTCCACGTTTAAAGCAGAAGAGCCACTGTTCTCAGGTCAGATTCCGTAGCTATGGTCCATACCCGTTTGCTGTTGCATTACTGTATTTACTCATACCAACTACTTTCGAATTTGAAGGATCCAATTGAAACTCCAATGGCGCAACAGGTATGTTTTAAACCTATTTCTTTAACTGGATTGCTGTTCTAACTTCTTGCTCTATGTTGATTTCAGTTTAAGTTGTATAAACAGCTATGTTCTCATGTGATGCACATTACAAGTGCTGCCAATGCTGTGTAGTTTCTCACACTTATATTCTGTCTATGCTGCCGTGTCTTAAAAATATATGAGTTGAACTGTGTCTCTATCTTGATTAGGGAACATAAACTAGAATGATATGGACAATACAGTGACCATAGTACATAGATATATGTTTGTTTCATGCTGTTATCCTGTCCACCTTACTACTGAACCGGTTTACCAAAATGAGTTTCGTATACTACAAGCTAAACCTGTGATGTGTCTGCTTGTTTCTCTTGTAGTATGCAAACAGAATATTGGAGAAGAGCACCCCACTATGCAATGGTAGAGAAAGTAATGCAGATAAGGTTCAAGATAGTGAGACAACCCTGTTGGTCTCCAAGAAAGGTGATAAAAACGATCTTGTAGACAGTGAGAAAACCCCACAGTCCTGCGTTGATGTAGTGTTCGAGTTACTGGCCAGTACCGTTGGCACAAGCTCTTCGAACTTGCTGCCTGAATCACTTCAGCTTCTTCAGTCTCAGCTACAAGCTGAAAGGCATCAGTCAGCTGTGCTGCGGCAAGCAGCCGAAGGACTGAGGAAGTCCCTGCAAAATTCAGATGCGTACTTTCTTGTGCAACAGCAAGCGCTGGAGGATTTAAGCGCCAAACAAGAGAAAGTTAATAAGCTTGCTAAGCATCTTGCCAGGATTATGGGTACCCAGGATTTTGTTTCTTGAACTCTTCTGAAGTGGTTTCAGTTCTGGACTTGTTTGTTGGGGAACGTAGCAGAAATTCAAAATTTTCTATGCATCACCAAGATCAATCTATGGAGTTTACTAGCAGCGAGAGGGAAGGAGTGCATCTACATACCCTTGTAGATCGCGAGCGGAAGCGTTCAAGAGAACGGGGTTGATGGAGTCGTACTCGTCGTGATCCAAATCACCGATGATCCTAGCGCCGAACGGACGGCACCTCCACGTTCAACACACGTACAGAGCAGCGACGTCTCCTCCTTCTTGATCCAGCAAGGGGGGACGAGAGGTTGATGGAGATCCAACAACACGACGGCGTGGTGGTGGAAGTAGCGGGATTCCAACACGGCTTCGCCAAGCGCTGCGGGAGGAGGGAGATGTGTCACGGGAGGGAGAGGGAGGCGCCAGGGCTTAGGTATTGCTGCCCTCCCTCCCCCCACTATATATAGGGCCAAGGGAGAGGGGGGCGCAGCCGTGGCCCTTCCTCCAAGGAAGGGTGCGGCCAGGGAGGAGTCCATCCTCCCCAAGGCACCTCGGAGGTGCCTTCCCCCTTTAGGACTCTCCCTTTATCTTATCTCTTGGCGCATGGGCCTCTTGGGGCTGGTTCCCTTGGCCCATATAGGCCAAGGCGCACACCCCACAGCCCATGTGGCCCTTCCGGGGCAGGTGGACCCCTTGGTGGACCCCCGGACCCCTTTCGGCACTCCCGGTACAATACCGATAATGCGCGAAACCTTTCCGGCGACCAAAACAAGACTTCCCATATATAAATCTTTACCTCCGGACCATTCCGGAACTCCTCGTGACGTCCGGGATCTCATCCGGGACTCCGAACAACTTTTGGTTTACCGCATACTAATATCTCTACAATCCTAGCGTCACCGAACCTTAAGTGTGTAGACCCTACGGGTTCGGGAGACACGCAGACATGACCGAGACGTTCTCCGGCCAATAACCAACAGCGGGATCTGGATACCCATGTTGGCTCCCACATGCTCCTCGATGATCTCATTGGATGAACCACGATGTCGAGGATTCAATCAATCCCATATACAATTCCCTTTGTCAATCGGTATGTTACTTGCCCGAGATTCGATCGTCGGTATCCCGATACCTTGTTCAATATCGTTACCGGCAAGTCTCTTTAATCGTTCCGTAACACATCATCCCGTGATCAACTCCTTGGTCACATTGTGCACATAATGATGATGTCCTACCGAGTGGGCCCAGAGATACCTCTCCGTTTACACGGAGTGACAAATCCCAGTCTCGATTCGTGCCAACCCAACAGACACTTTCGGAGATACCTGTAGTGCACCTTTATAGCCACCCAGTTACGTTGTGACGTTTGGTACACCCAAAGCATTCCTACGGTATCCGGGAGTTGCACAATCTCATGGTCTAAGGAAATGATACTTGACATTAGAAAAGCTCTTAGCAAACGAACTACACGATCTTGTGCTAGGCTTAGGATTGGGTCTTGTCCATCACATCATTCTCCTAATGATGTGATCCCGTTATCAACGACATCCAATGTCCATGGTCAGGAAACCGTAACCATCTATTGATCAACGAGCTAGTCAACTAGAGGCTTACTAGGGACATGGTGTTGTCTATGTATCCACACATGTATCTGAGTTTCCTATCAATAAAATTCTAGCATGGATAATAAACGATTATCATGAACAAGGAAATATAATAATAACCAATTTATTATTGCCTCTAGGGCATATTTCCAACAGTCTCCCACTTGCACTAGAGTCAATAATCTAGTTCACATCACCATGTGATTAACACTCACAGGTCACATCACCACGTGACCAACATCCAAAGAGTTTACTAGAGTCAACAATCTAGTTCACATCACTATGTGATTAACACTCAATGAGTTCTGGTTTGATCATGTTATGCTTGTGAGAGAGGTTATTAGTCAACGGGTCTGAACCTTTCAGATCCGTGTGTGCTTTACGAATATCTATGTCATCTTGTGGATGCTACCACGCGCTACTTGGAGCCATTTCAAATAACTGCTCTACTATACGAATCCGGTTTACTACTCAGAGTCATCCGGATTAGTGTCAAAGTTCGCATCGACGTAACCGACGAACTCCTTTTCACCTCCATAATCGAGAAAATTCCTTAGTCCACTAGATACTAAGGATAAGTTCGACCGCTGTCATGTGATCCATTCCCGGATCACTATTGTACCCCTTGACCAACTCATGGCAAGGCACACTTCATGTGCGGTACACAGCATAGCATACTGTAGAGCCTACGTCTAAAGCATAGGGGACGACCTTCGTCCTTTCTCTCTCTTCTGCTGTGGTCAGGTCTTGAGTCTTACTCAATACTCACACCTTGTAACACAGCCAAGAACTCCTTCTTTGCTGATCTATTTCGAACTCCTTCAAAAACTTGTCACGGTATGTATTCATTTGAAAGTACTATTAAGCGTTTTTGATCTATCCTTATAGATCTTGATGCTCAATGTTCAAGTAGCTTAATCCAGGTTTTCCATTGAAAAACACTTTTCAAACAACCCTTTATGCTTTCCAGAAATTTTACATCATTTCGGATCAACAATATGTCATTCACATATACTTATCAGAAATGTTGTAGCGCTCCCACTCACTTTATTGTAAATACAAGTTTCTAACAAACTTTGTATAAACCCAAAAACTTTGATCACTCCATCAAAGCGTATATTCTGACTCCGAGATGCTTGCTCTAGTCCATAGAAGGATCGCTGGAGCTAGCATACCTTTTAGCATCCTTAGGATCAACAAAACCTTTCTGATTGTATCACATACAACCTTTCCTTACGAAAACTGGTAAGGAAACTTGTTTTTCACATCCATCTGCCAGATTTCATAAATGCAGCTAATGCTAACATGATTCTGGCGGACTTAAGCATCGCTACGGATGAGAAAATCTCATCGTAGTCAACTCCTTGAACTTGTGAAAATACTCTTTGCCACAAGTCGAGCTTCATAGACGGTAACATTACCGTCCACGTCTGTCTTCTTCTTAAAGATCCATTTATCTCAATGGCTTGCCGATCATCGGGCAAGTTCACCAAAGTCCATGCTTTGTTCTGATACATGGATTCTATCTCGGATTTCATGGCCTCGAGCCATTCGTCGGAATCCGGGCCCACCATCGCTTCTCCACAGCTCATAGGTTCATCGTTGTCCAACAACATGACTTCCAAGACAGGATTACGCATTACTCTAAAGTAGTACGCATCCTCGTCGTCTTACGAGGTTTGGTAGTGACTTAATCCGAAGTTTCATGATCACTATCATAAGCTTCCACTTCAATTGGTGTAGGTGCCACAGGAACAACTTCATGTGCCCTGCTACACACTAGTTGAAGTTATGGTTCAATAACCTCATCAAGTCTCCACCATCCTCCCACTCAATTCTTTCTAGAGAAACTTTTCCTCAAGAAAGGACTCGTTTCTAGAAGCAATTACTTTTGCTTCCAGATCTGAAATAGGAGGTATACCCAACTGTTTTGGGTATTCTATGAAGATGCATTTATCCGCTTTGGGTTCGAGCTTATCAGCCTGAAACTTTTTCACATAAGCATCGCAGCCCCAAACTTTTAAGAAACGACAACTTAGGTTTCTCTAAACGGTGTCGTCTCAACGGAATTGCGTGGTGCCCTATTTAAAGTGAATGCGGTTGTCTCTAATGCCTAACCCATAAATGATAGTTGTAATTCGATAAGAGACATCATGGTATGCACCATATCCAATAGGGTGCAGTTATGATGTTCGGACACACCATCACACTGTGGTGTTCCAGGCGGTATTAATTGTGAAACACTTTCCACAATGTCTTAATTGTGTGCCAAACTCGTAACTCAGATACTCATCTCTATGATCATATCATTGACATTTTATCCTCTTGTCACGACGATCTTCAACTTCACTCTGAAATTACTTGAACCTTTCAATAATTCAGACTTGTGTTTCATCAAGTAAATATTCTCAGCATCTACTCAAATCATTTGTGAAGTAAGAACATATCGATATCCACTGCGTGCCTCAGCACTCATTGGACTGCACACATCAAATGTATTACTTCCAACAAGTTGCTCTCTTGTTCCATCTTACTGAAAACGAGGCCTTTCAGTCATCTTGCCCATGTGGTATGATTTGCATGTCTCAAGTGATTCAAAATCAAGTGAGTCCAAACGATCCATCTGCATGGAGTTTCTTCATGCATATATACCAATAGACATGGTTCGCATGTCTCAATCTTTTCAAAAACGAGTGAGTCCAAAGATCCATCTACATGGAGCTTCTTCGTGCGTTCTATACCAATATGACTCAAATGTCAGTGCCACAAGTACGTGGTACTATCATTACTATTTTATATCTTTTGGCACGAACATGTGTATCACTGCGATCGAGATTCATTTTAGGTGCAAGACCATTGAAGGTATTATTCAAATAAACAGAGTAACCATTATTCTCCTTAAATGAATAACCGTATTGCGATAAACATAATCCAATCATGTTTATGCTCAACGCAAATACCAAATAACAATTATTTAGGTTTAACACCAATCTCGATGGTAGAGGGAGCATGCGATGCTTGATCACATCAACCTTCGAAACACTTCCAACACATATCGTCTTCTCACCTTTAGCTAGTCTCCGTTTATTCCGCAGCTTTTATTTCGAGTTACTAACGCTTAGCAACCGAACCGGTATCTAATACCCTGGTGCTGCTAGGAGTACTAGTAAAGTACACATCCATATAATGTATATCCAATATACTTCTGTCGACCTTGCTTGCCTTCTCATCTACCAAGTATCTAGGGTAGTTCTGCTTCAGTGACCATTCCCCTCATTACAGGAATACTTAGTCTCGGGTTTGGGTTCAACCTTGGGATTCTTCACTAGAGCAGCAAATGATTTGCTGTTTCATGAAGTATCCCTTTTTCCCTTGCCCTTCTTGAAACCAGTGGTTTTACTAACCATCAACAATTGATGCTCCTATTTGATTTCTACTTTCGCGGTGTCAAACATCGCGAATAGCTCAAGGATCATCATATCTATCCCTGATATGTTATAGTTCATCACGAAGCTCTAATAGCTTGGTGGCAGTGACTATGGAGAACCATCACTATCTCATCTGGAAGATTAACTCCCACTCGATTCAAGCGATTGTGGCACTCAGACAATCTGAGCACATGCTCACCGATTGAGCTTTTCTCCCTTAGTCTGCAGGCTTAAGAAACTTGTCAGAGGTCTCATACCTCTTGACGTGGGCACTAGTTTGAAATCCCAATTTCAGTCTTCGGAACATCTCATATGTTCTGCGACGTTTCAAAAACGTCTTTGGTGCCACAATTCTAAACCGTTAGCTTTACACACTGAACTATCACGTAGTCATCAAAACGTGTATGTCAGATGTTTCACAACATCTACAGACAACGCTCGAGGTTCAGCACACCGAGCGGTGCATTAAGGACGTAAGCCTTCTGTGCAGTAATGAGGACAATCCTCAGTTCACGGACCTAGTCCGCATAATTGCTACTATCAACTTTCAACTAAATTTTCTCTAGGAACATATCTTAAACAGTAAAACTAAAGCGTAAGCTATGACATAATTTGCAAAGACCTTTTGACTATGTTCATGATAATTAAGTTCATCTGATTATTTAATGAACTCCCACTCAGGTAGACATCCCTCTAGTCATCTAAGTGATACATGATCCGAGTCAAACTAGGCCGTGTCCGATCATCACGTGAGACGGACTAGTCATCATCGGTGAACATCTCCATGTTGATCGCATCTACTATACGACTCATGTTCGACCTTTCGATCTCTTGTGTTTCGAGGCCATGTCTGTACATGCTAGGCTCGTCAAGTCAACCTAAGTGTTTCGCATGTGTTCCGAGGCCATGTCTGTACATGCTAGGCTCGTCAACACCCGTTGTATTCGAACGTTAGAATCTATCACACCCGATCATCACGTGGTGCTTCGAAACAACGAACCTTCGCAACGGTGCACAGTTAGGGGGAACACGTCTCTTGAAATTTTAGTGAGGGATCATCTTATTTATGCTACCGTCGTTCTAAGCAAATAAGATGTAAACATGACAAACATCATATGCAAATCATAAAGTGACGTGATATGGCCAATATCATCTTGCGCCTTTGATCTCCATCTTCGAGGCGCGGCATGATCACCTTCGTCACCGGCATGACACCATGATCTCCATCATTGTGTCTTCATGAAGTTGTCTCGCCAACTATTACTTCTACTACTATGGCTAACGGTTAGCAATAAAGTAAAGTAATTACATGGCGTTTTCATTGACACGCAGGTCATACAATAAATTAAGACAACTCCTATGGCTCCTGCCGGTTGTCATACTCATCGACATGCAAGTCGTGATTCCTATTACAAGAACATGATCAATCTCATACATCACATATATCATTCATCACGTCCTTTTGGCCATATCACATCACATAGCAAACCCTGCAAAAACAAGTTAGACGTCCTCTAATTGTTGTTGCATGTTTTACGTGGCTGCTATGGGATTCTAGAAAGAACGTTTCTTACCTATGCAAAAGCCACAACGTGATATGCCAATTTCTATTTACCCTTCATAAGGACCCTTTTCATCGAATCCGATCCGACTAAAGTGGGAGAGACAGACAACCCGCTAGCCACCTTATGCAACTAGTGCATGTCAGTCGGTGGAACCTGTCTCACGTAAGAGTACGTGTAAGGTCGGTCCGGGCCGCTTCATCCCATGATGCCGCCGAATCAAGATAAGACTAGTAACGGCAAGTAAATTGACAAAATCAACGCCCACAACTACTTTGTGTTCTACTCGTGCATAGAAACTACGCATAGACCTAGCTCATGATGCCACTATTGGGGAACGTAGCAGAAATTCAAAATTTTCTATGCATCACCAAGATCAATCTATGGAGTTTACTAGCAACGAGAGGGAAGGAGTGCATCTACATACCCTTGTAGATCGCGAGCGGAAGCGTTCAAGAGAACAGGGTTGATGGAGTCGTACTCATCGTGATCCAAATCACCGATGATCCTGGCGCCGAACGGACGGCACCTCCGCGTTCAACACATGTACGGAGCAGCGACGTCTCCTCCTTCTTGATCGAGCAAGGGGGGAGGAGAGGTTGATGGAGATCCAGCAGCACGACGGCGTGGTGGTGGAAGTAGCGGGATTCCAACACGGCTTCGCCAAGCGCTGCGGGAGGAGGGAGATGTGTCACGGGAGGGAGAGGGAGGCGCCAGGGCTTAGGTATTTCTGCCCTCCCTCCCCCCACTATATATAGGGCCAAGGGAGAGGGGGGCACAGCCTTGGCCCTTCCTCCAAGGAAGGGTGCCGCCAGGGAGGAGTCCATCCTCCCCAAGGCACCTCGGAGGTGCCTTCCCCCTTTAGGACTCTCCCTTTATCTTATCTCTTGGTGCATGGGCCTCTTGGGGCTGGTTCCCTTGGCCCATATAGGCCAAGGCGCACACCCCACAGCCCATGTGGCCCCCCCGGGGCATGTGGACCCCTTGGTGGACCCCCGGACCCCTTTCGGCACTCCCGGTACAATACCGATAATGCGCGAAACCTTTCCGGCGACCAAAACAAGACTTCCCATATATAAATCTTTACCTCCGGACCATTCCGGAACTCCTCGTGACGTCCGGGATCTCATCCGAGACTCCGAACAACTTTCGGGTTACCGCATACTAATATCTCTACAACCCTAGCGTCACCGAACCTTAAGTGTGTAGACCCTACGGGTTCGGGAGACACGCAGACATGACCGAGACGTTCTCCGGCCAATAACCAACAGCGGGATCTGGATACCCATGTTGGCTCCCACATGCTCCTCGATGATATCATTGGATGAACCACGATGTCGAGGATTCAATCAATCCCGTATACAATTCCCTTTGTCAATCGGTATGTTACTTGCCCGAGATTCGATCGTCGGTATCCCGATACCTTGTTCAATCTCGTTACTGGCAAGTCTCTTTACTCGTTCCGTAACACATCATCCCGTGATCAACTCCTTGGTCACATTGTGCACATAATGATGATGTCCTACCGATTGGGCCCAGAGATACCTCTCCGTTTACACGGAGTGACAAATCCCAGTCTTGATTCGTGCCAACCCAACAGACACTTTCGGAGATACCTGTAGTGCACCTTTATAGCCACCCAGTTACGTTGTGACGTTTGGTACACCCAAAGCATTCCTATGGTATCCGGGAGTTGCACAATCTCATGGTCTAATGAAATGATACTTGACATTAGAAAAGCTCTTAGCAAACGAACTACACGATCTTGTGCTAGGCTTAGGATTGGGTCTTGTCCATCACATCATTCTCCTAATGATGTGATCCCGTTATCAACGACATCCAATGTCCATGGTCAGGAAACCATAACCATCTATTGATCAACGAGCTAGTCAACTAGAGGCTTACTAGGGACATGGTGTTGTCTATGTATCCACACATGTATCTGAGTTTCCTATCAATACAATTCTAGCATGGATAATAAACGATTATCATGAACAAGGAAATATAATAATAACCAATTTATTATTGCCTCTAGGGCATATTTCCAACATTGTTTTGCTGTGGCGTTTATATGCTGCTTTGTTCACTATATTTGCACTGGTGGCGAACTTTGATGCCCAGTGGATGTAATATGTGTAATAGCCGTGATAGCCTAGCATAAGTTGCTTGCTTATTTATTTCCTTGTTGTCTTGTTTATTTGTTTGCTTGTAGTCAGTTCAGTTCTTTTTCCGCGGTTTGCTAGTGGCTGCAATAACCTATTTTTTAAAACTAGGCCACAATAACCATGGGCTAATATTTACTATAGTGACACTGGGCCTCCTACGGGCCGTAGAAACAGTGGGCCTTCTACAGGCCGTAGAAACAATGGGCCTTCTACGGGTCGTAGAAACAATGGGCCTTCTACGGGCCGTATCATCAATGGGCCTTATACAGGCCGTATGATCGATTGGCCAAACATGGGCCAATAACAGGCTGCATTATGGCCGTATACGGGCTAGAGTTGGAATCGTCCGTTCATGGGCCGACCATAACGGGCCATCGTTAATAGGCTGTATTTGATGACGCCGTGAAAACGGCCCAACGTATTAACGGACCACAAATGGGCCGACTGTAACCACGGGCTGAATTTGGCCCACAAGCAAAAATGACAGTAACGGGCCGTAAGTAAACGAATGCTGGAAATGAGCCCAAGAATAAATGGGCTCTGAGAAGGCCGAAAGATAACATGGGCTGGAAACGGCCCAACGGAATAACGGGCCATTAATGGGTATAAAGTGATACACTGTTCATTACGGGCCAGTTTCACCACGGGCCGTTAATGGGTGTAAAGTGATACACTGTTCATTACGGGCCAGTTTCACCACGGGCCATTAATAGGCCAAGAGTTACATAGGGCCTCATATGGGCCGAAAGACGTCATGGGCCATACATGGGCCAGAAGTGAAAATGGGCTGGAATCATATTGGATGGCCAGATGACGCTACTGGGCCTAATTCGGATAGGGCGTAACGGGCCTTGGGTTAGCGGGCTGTAAATGGGCTATATGCGAACAGGCCGTTAACAGGCTTTCCATGGGTCGGCCCGCCACCTTTTGACCAAGTCAAACGGGCCGGCCTTTTCACAGGATGGGCCTCTATTGGGCCATGCCACGTGTCGACGTATCATAAGCGCCTTCCGTCCAATGACTGGATGACATCTGTCCCAACGATGAGCCGACACGTGTTTCCTCCAGCCAATGATGATTTCACACGTGGAAAATCCCCATTGGTCGGGGCTGTTAATGGGTTATCGGATCCAAAACCCGACCCGATAGCTTAACGGTGTTCCGTTACAGTGGATGCCACGTGTCGGTCACCCTTGACGAAAGCACTTCTGTGACGCGCGATTTATCATCATGGAAGTGGACACTTCTGTGATGATAATTTTGGCAATGGCATGGAACACTTCTACGACAGCACAGGTATGACTATCTTGATTCTGTCATAAATTTGTCATGGATGTACATGCATGACAGAAAACGCGACCTACTGTGACAAACACGTATCATCATGGAAGTGTATTTTTTTGTAGTGATGACGAAGCGAGTCCAGCAGCTCCTCGACGCGACTGCTGAGCAGCAGGAGGCCGGGTGCCGCGCTGATGCGCCCAACCGGCGAAACAACAACCCGCCTCCTCGCCGAGACCAAGGCGCGACATCCCAGATGCCGACTGGTGGCGTCCACGATAAAAGAGACAAGGAGCCGGCTGCCAGACGCAGCCGGACTCACATCACCATCGAGCGTGACCAAGACGGCCGCCCAAGAGCAGTGCGGCGGTGAGACGACTGCCCACCTCCCCCTCCCCGTAGGGAGAGGCGCATTTCCCCGCCGCCTGTTGATCACCCGTCACTCCACGACCGCCTTGGCCGCCGAGAAGGAATCGGAGAAAACGATGCCCGCTACCGGATCAACCGCCTCAACCGATCTCTGGCGCTCGAAGAAGAAGACGAGCTGGGTTCGCCTTGTTTCGGCCCCCGCATTCGAGATGAGCCTTTCCCCAAAGGGTTCACCCTCCCGAGAGATACGCCCAAATACGCCGGCGCCATGAAGCCGGAAGACTGGCTGGTCGACTACTCCACAGCCATCAGCATTGCGAACGGCAACAAGCGTGTTGCCGTGAAGTACGTTCCGCTCATGCTCCAGGGCACAACCCGGACATGGCTAAACAGCCTGAAGTCCCGAAGCATCAACAGCTGGGTCGACTTCACTGAAGCATTCGTCCGCAACTTCACCAGCACCTACAAGCAGCCACCCAAGCCTCGCCAACTCTCCTTGTGCGTCCAAGGCCCCAACGAGTCGACTCCTGACTACCTCACGCGCTGGGCCGAGCTGCGCAACTCTTGCGAGGGCGTGAACGAGGTGCAGGCCATCGAGTACTTCACTGACGGGTGCCGAGAGGGCACTCTCCTCAAGCACAAGCTCCTCTGCAATGAGCCGGCAACACTCGACGAACTGCTGATCATAGCAGACAAGTACGCCACGGCCAACTCCTCCATGAAGACAGAGATCCAAGTTTATGTGTCGGGCAAGGTGGCGCCTCATGCTCCTCGGACCCCGGCTGGAGACACCAGCCGGCGTCAGCAACCAAACGACAACAAACGCAAGGCCATGCAGCCGACTTCCACTAGCCGGCAGGTGGCAACGTTTGAAGATCAGCAGCCAGAAGGGCAACCTCCTCCCAAGCACCAGAAGGGCGGCAAGCCCAACTAGTTGCCCGCCTTCTCATACGAGCTGACCCTTGATGCACCCTGCAAGTTCCACAGCGGCGCGAAGCCGTCCAACCACACCACTCAGAAGTGCCACTGGCTCACCAGGATCGCCAAGGGTGATGGACTCCAGCCCCCTCCGCCTGCCGGCCCGCCGCCTCCTACTCCTCAGCAGCCGGCGGTTCGGCTAGTCGGCGTGATACAAGATGAATACCCTGAAGAGCATGGGGCCTATGTCGTGTTCACCAGCGTGGCCGACAACAGGTGCAGCAGATGGCAGCAGCAACAAGAAGTAAATGCAGTAGCATCAGAGACACCTGAATTCATGCATTGGTCTGAGAAGCCCATCAGCTGGAGCAGAGCCGACCACCCAGAGGTGATGCCCAATCCCGGCTCTTATGCTCTGGTGTTGGATGCCACCTTTGCCACAGAGAGGCAAGCAGCTCGCTTCTCCCGAGTTCTGATAGATGGCGGCAGCAGCATCAACATCCTGTACAAAGATACCATGGAGAAGTTGGGAATCAAGTAGAGACATCTTCAGCCCAGCCGGACTGTTTTCCATGGCATCGTTCCAGGCCTTTCCTGCTCACCAATCGGCAAGACCCAGATAGATGTCCTCTTCCGAGACAAGAATCACTTTCGCCAAGAGCCAGTATGGTTTGAGGTGGTGGACCTCGAGAGCCCCTATCATGCATTACTTGGCCGGCCTGCTCTGGCCAAGTTCATGGCGGTCCCCCATTATGCCTACCTCAAGATGAAGATGCCGAGCTCCAAGGGAATCCTGACCATAACAGGAGACTACAAGAAGTCGTCCGCCTGCGCAGGAGAGAGCAGCCGGCTAGCCGAGTCCCTGGTGATCGCTGCTGAGAAGCGGCTCCTTGACCGGGTTGTGGCGATGGCCGGGAAGCAGCCAGAAATGTCACCCAACCCCAAGGAGTCGGAAGTCAAGGGCTCGTTCAAGCCGGCGAAGGAGACAAAGAAGATACCCTTGGACCCGGAGCACCCGGAGAGGCACGCTGTCATAGGTGCAAACCTTGACAGCAAATAGGAAGGCGAGCTCGTCGATTTCCTCCGTGAGAATCGGGACATCTTTGCATGGTCTCCCAAGGACATGCCGGGTGTTTCGACGGAATTCGCCGAGAACAAGCTAAATGTCCGGTCCGATGCCAAGCTAGTCAGGCAGCCCTTGCGCCGCCTATCGGAAGAGAAGAGAAGGGTTGTTGGAGAAGAGATAGCCCGGCTTCTAGCAGCCGGCTTCATCATGGAAGTATTCTTTCTAGAGTGGTTAGCCAACCCAGTCCTGGTGCTGAAGAAGAACAAGCAATGGCGCATGTGTATTGATTATACCAGCCTCAACAAAGCATGCCCCAAAGACCCATTTGCTTTGCCAAGAATCGCCCAAGTGATTGACTCCACAGCCGGATGCGAGCTCTTGAGTTTTTTGGATGCATACTCGGGATACCACCAGATCAAGCTGAACCCGGCCGACAGGCTGAAGACCGCCTTCATCACACCATTCGGAGCCTTCTGCTACCTGACCATGACGTTCGGCTTGAGGAATGCCGGCACCACGTTCCAGCGTTGCATGCAGAAGTGTCTCCTCAAGCAGCTCGGCAGAAACGCCCACGTCTATGTGGACGATGTTGTGGTGAAGACGGAGAAGCGTGGAACGCTGCTAAAAGACCTCAAGGAGACCTTTGAGAACATGCGCCGATTTCAGATCAAGCTCAACCCGGAGAAATGCGTCTTTGGAGTACCAGCCGGCCAGCTTCTTGGCTTTCTGGTCTCAGAGCGCGGCATAGAGTGCAACCATGTGAAGATCAAGGCCATCGAGAGGATGGAAGTGCCCACCCGACTGCTGGACGTGCAAAAATTCACTGGCTGCTTGGCATCCATTAGCCGTTTCATTAGTCGGCTGGGCGAGAAGGCTCTTCCCCTGTACCAGCTCATGAAGAAGACCACTTTTTTCGAGTGGAACGACAAGGCGGATGAAGCTTTTCTCCAGCTCAAGAAGATGTTGACCACTCCGCCTGTCCTAGCGGCTCCGACTCCTAAGGAACCCATGCTCCTCTACATTGCCGCCACCAGCCGGGTGGTCAGCACGGTCATAGTTGTGGATCTAAAGAAGAAGGCAAAGCACTACCAGTCCAGAGACCGGTGTATTACCTGAGTGAAGTGATGTCCGCCTCCAAGCAAAACTACCCCCACTACCAGAAGATGTGCTACGGTGTGCACTTTGCCGCCAAGAAACTGAAGCCATACTTCCAAGAGCACCCAATCACTATGGTCTGCACAGCTCCACTCGCCGAGATCATTGGAAGCCGAGATGCCTCAGGCCGAGTGGCCAAATGGGCCATAGATCTGGCCCCCTACACCATCTACTACCAGCCTCGCACCGCCATCAAGTCACAAGCATTGGCCGACTTCCTCGTCGACTGGGCCGAGACCCAGTACCTGCCGCCAGCACCAGACTCCACCCATTGGCGGATGCACTTTGATGGTTCCAAGATGCGCACCGGTTTGGGAGCCGGCGTCGTCCTCACCTCTCCCAAAGGCGACAAGCTCAGATATGTGCTGCAAATCCACTTTGCCGACTCCAACAATTTTGCCGAGTATGAAGCACTCGTTCACGGGCTTCGGCTTGCCAAGGAACTCGGCATTCGCCGGATCCTGTGCTATGGTGATTTCGACTTGGTGGTCCAGCAGTCGTCAGGCGACTGGGACGCTAAGGATGCAAACATGGCGAGCTACCGTTTCCTCGTGAAGCAACTAAGTGGATACTTTGAAGGATGCGAGTTCCTCCATGTGCCAAGAAATGACAACGAGCAAGCAGATGCCTTGGCACGAATCGGCTCCACCCGGGAAGCAATACCAGCCGGCGTCACCCTGCAACGCCTCCTCAAGCCGTCTGTCAAGCCATCGCCAGAGTCGGATTCCATCTTTGTGTCGGCTCCTCCTGAAGCAGTCGGATCTGACTTGAGGACCCCAGCAGCCGGCACGGGGAAGTCGGCAGGCGACCCGGGGACTGCAATAGTCGGCCCGGGGACTTCATCGACTCAGCCAGTGGCAGCCGACTCCAACCCGCCGCCTCCTGGCCCAACCGCCCTCGTGCAAGTAGCTGTTCTAGCAGTCGAAGAAATTGCAGCACCTTCATGGGCCCAGCCCATCCTAAACTTCCTGGTGAACAAAGAGCTGCCGACTGATGAGATCTCAGCCCGACAAGTGCAACGCCGGGCAGCAGCGTACACCATTGTCAACAGAGAACTTGTAAGGCGCAGTGTCACTGGTGTTTACCAGCGCTGCGTAGAGCCGGAGCAAGGCCAAGCAATCCTCAAAGATATTCATCAAGGTGAGTGCGGTCACCACGCAGCTTCAAGAGCACTCCTGGCCAAAGCTTTCCGGCACGATTTTTTCTGATCGACAGCTCTAGAAGACGCCAAAGACTTGGTCCAAAAATGCAAAGGGTGCCAGAAGTTCCGCTCATAGCCACATCAGCCGGCTTCTGCACTCAAGACTATCCCCATTGCCTCGCCCTTTGCCGTCTGGGGCCTGGACATGGTGGGACCATTCAAGACAGCACGCCGTGGCATGACTCATCTGCTTGTCGCGGTGGACAAGTTCACTAAGTGGATAGAAGCAAAGCCAATTAAGAAATTGAATGGTCCGACTGTTGTGACTTTCATCTCCGACATCACCATCCGGTATGGCATACCACACAGCATCATCACCGACAACGGCACAAACTTTGCCAAAGGCGCCTTGGCCCGTTTCTGCGCGACGCAGGGCATCCGACTGGACCTAGCACCCGTTGCCCATCCGCAGTCAAACGGCCAGGTGGAGCGAGCAAACGGCCTCATTTTATCCGGCATCAAGCCCCGACTGGTCGAGTGTCTGGAGCGTTCGGCCGGCTCCTGGCTCGACGAGCTGCCGGCCATCCTCTAGAGCCTGCGCACAACTCCGAACAAGTCAACCGGCTTCACACCTTTCTTCCTCGTCTACGGTGTCGAAGCCGTCATCCCGACGGACATAGAATTCGACTCCCCTCGAGTCACCATGTACACCGAAGAGGAGGCCAAAGAAGCGCGAGAAGACGACGTCGATCTACTGGAGGAGGGCCGGCTGTTGGCACTCAGCCAGTCCACCATCTACCAGCAGAGCCTGCGCCGATACTACAATCGGAAGGTCAAGCCAAGATCCTTCCAAGAAGGAGACCTTGTGCTCCGGTTGATCTAGCGAACAGCCGGCCAGCACAAGCTCTCGGCACCTTGGGAAGGGCCCTTCATCATCTGCAAGGTGTTGGGCAATGACTCCTACTACCTGATCGATGCTCAGAAGCCCAGAGCACGCAAAAGAGACGACTCCGGCAAAGAGACGGAGCGGCCATGGAATGCAAATCTCCTTCGAAGGTTTTACAGTTGATGCAGTATGTACCACGCCAACTTTTGTATTAAGTGTAAAGACTCCAGGTCCCCCGAGAAGAGCTCGGGGACTACCCTCTTTTATCTATATGACAAGTACTACGCCTATCATTATGTTATTTCCTTAGTCCGTCTGGCACCGGGTTCGACTAGTCGACCCGGGGACTTGCCGCCTTGTACTATGTAATGCTTCCTGCAGCCGGACAAGTAATGTAGTAGCACTTAAGCTTTCTCCCGCCAGAAGCCGCAGCTCGCAGAGCGACTGTTAAGGCAGAAAGGGTGTCTGCATGAAAAATGGCTAAGGACCCAAAGCATGCACAGAGTCCAAGCTGGCTTCCCGCCTCGTCGACCGGCTGTTGAGCAGCCGGCCGACCGACTTCTACTTAACTTGCTAAAAAACTATAAATCGGCTAAGTACTTGCCTCCCGAAGTAGCTAAGTACTTGACCCAGCCACAGTCCGCAGAGCGGCTGTTCGGCTGGCAAGAAGGCAACCAAGGGAAGACGGCAAAGGAAAAAGCCAAGAAGCAGAAAGCAAGGAAAGATAGAATTCGGCGAGCATATTTACATATCAAAAGGCCCTTGGCCAACATTCAACAGAAGTTCGAAATACACCCCGTAGGTGGAATTGTGCAAAGGTAACAAAGTTTGTTGAGACTGATAGACAGGTAAAAACAAAGATAAACTGGCAGCCTAGGGAGCAGCAGGCAGGTTCGGTGAAACGGTGGAGTCGGTGGTGCCGGTTGGTGGAGCGGCCGGCTGGTCAGTCACTGCTTGGTCGCCTTCAGTAGCAGCCGGCTCGCTCGGGCATGGCTCATTGCCTGAGGCGCGGTCGAGCTAAGGCTGGCCGTCCATTCCGACCTCTGGAGCCTCCTCTTCACCTTCTTGATCCTCCTCGTCTTCTTCCTCGCCGCTGGAGTCGATCACCTCGGCCGAGTCCTTGCCGTCCTCCGGGTTCAGGCCGAACCACTCTGGTGGCGCCTCGGCGCCGTTCTCGGCCCGCTCCGGGATGAAGACGCTGGTGTTGGTGTACTCGGCGATTGCCGCTGCCCGCTTGACAAGATCATCCTCCACTGCCACCAACTCCTCCTGGGCCTCCTGTCGAAACGTGGTCAACTGGGCTAGATTTAGCCTGGGGTACCATGCCTTGACGAACTCCAAGGCCCGGCGCGCTCCAGCCCGGGCCGAGGAGCCCTTCCAGGCCTCAAGACGGCCGGCCGCCACCTCCAGCCAGTCAGCGGTCCGGCTGGGCATGCGTGGAGCCGGCATGACTGGCCACAAGGCGGCGATCGCCTGAGCGCCGACACGCTAAAGTCTGCGCAGCATCCGATGAGCCGGCCGAAGACGGGCCTGGATGCTGAGAAACTGCTCGCTAAGGGTCCGGGGGGCGTCAGCAGCGATCTCCGCGCCCGCTGCCCTCCGCCCTTCGCGATCATCCTCAATGGCCTGATTGGCAGCGCCGGAGTGACCAGGGAAGAAGTCTGCTCAAGCACAAAAGCAAAAAAGCCAAAATTAGGAACAAGAAGCCGGTCAGATCAGAAGCCGGCGGCTCAAAGAAAGAGTAAAGAAGGAACCTCACCGTCAACCATGCCCTCAATCTCGCCAAAGCCGGCAGTCAGCGTTGCCTCCTTGTCGGTCCAGGCGGAGCGTTCGGTCTCGAACTCAGCAAGGAGACCGGCCTCCTTGTCCTCCGCCTCCTTCTGGGCCTTCTTGAGAAGCTCTGCCTGCTCTGCCAGTTGCGCGACCAACTGGTCGAGCTCTTCGGCCAGCTTGCTGCATTCCGCCTTCTTGGCACGCAGTGCGGTGTTGGATTCGCCCAGCTGCTGCAGGGCGGCGTTGGCCTCTACAAAGGTAAAAGAAGAAAAAGGCGTCAGTAGCCAACAGAGAAGAAGTACAGTCGCCGGGGAGATCCGGCCCGACTGCTCAGCAGTCGGCCCGAATCTCAGGGACTACAGCCCGCGGGTGCGCCAGCGCGCCCTCGAAGAGAAAGAAGTCATCAATATCAACAAAGAAGAAGAATAGTCGCCGGGGAGATCCGGCCCGACTGCTCAGCAGTCGGCCCGAATCTCGGGGACTACAGCCCGCAGGTGCGCCAGCGCGCCCCCGCAGAGAAAGAAAACAAGACTTACTCTGGCTTTCTGACAAGTCGACGGCCCGTTGGGTTAGCTCCTGGACTTTGGAGTTGAAGACGGTCGCACGAAGGTTGTGATAATCCTGCAGTGAAGATATTAGATAATGTTAGTACTCAGAGCTTGCCAATTAAAAGTTCCGAGCCGCTTGCTCAGCAGCCGGCCCGAAACTCGGGGACTACACCCAGTGGGTGCGCTGGCACGCCCCCGCGGAGTAATATAAAAGTCAAAAAAGCAAGAAGTATACCCGGACGGCTGCTCGCGACTCCAAGAACGCGTTGTTGCAACGCTTAAGAGCATCGGCCTCGGCCTGAAGCTTGGCTTGGACGTCTAGGATTGCCCGGTTCAAAGGGCCCGTCCCGCCTCCCCGCACCCAGCCAGTGGGCGCGGCGCTGGTCGCCTCGGCGTCCCGGATCGATGAGCTCGCGGCGCCGGCTTCCAACGGACGTGGCGCCGAGGCTGCCTTCACAATCCGGCGGCGTGACGGAGTGCGGACCTTAGGAGTTGGGACCGTCACCATCTCGCTTCCGACTGGTGGCGCCGGCGAATCAGCCGGCTGCTTGTCCCACGCCTCCTCATATGGTGGTGGTGGAGGCACGGCCGCGTCCGGCATGACGACGTCCCCGCCGTCCCTCTCCATGACCGGGTTCTCGTTGCCGGCTCCCCCGGTCTGCGCCACAAAATCTGGCGGTGGCGGCGCGGAGTTCAGGGGGACGACGAACAACGCCGACTATCGGCGCGCGGCCTCCTCAGCCTGCTTCTTCGCTGCGGCAGCATGCTCGGCCTCCGCCAGTTTCTTCAAAGCGGCGGCCTCCGCCATGTCCGCCTTCGCCTTCTCCAGGCGGGCGGCTTCCTGCTCCTTGCGCGCCTCCCGCGCGTTTTGCTTCGTCGCCTCACGGAGGTCGGCGGCCGGATCGATCCGCCGGGTGGTGGTTGAGGTCTCCACCGACCCAACGATGGAGGCAGCGGCCGACTTCTCAATAGAGAGTGGGGCCCTAAGTCAAGAAAATAAAGTAAAGGAAACTCAGAAAGAATCAACAAGGAAAGAAGAAAAGCACAAGGAAAGATACTTACGCCGACACCATGGGAGGCACCTTCGGGAGCTTCTGAAATTTGGCCGCCTTCGCGGCGGCCTCCTTCCGTCGGGTTGCGGCAGTCGGGTTCTTGGCCTTCTTCGGCGCGCTGCCGAACAAGGCAGCGCCTTGCTTGCGCTTCCGCGTGCCGCCTCGAGCAGTCGGCTCGGCGGAGGGGCCCGCGTCCGCCTTGCCTGCGCCTCGTGATGGGTGCGGCTCGTCTTCCTCATCGTTGTCGTCAGGCCAGGTCTCGATGCCGCCTTCCTCGGAGCCACCGGCTCCATAGACGCCGCCTGTTGCGGTGTCCTCCCAGGCGGCCGCCCCCAAGTCGGGATCGTCCACGTCGCTCACGGCCCGGTCCAGCGCATAGTCACCACCCGGCCCCACGATGGCGGCTGTCGCCGCGGACATGAAGATCTGTTTCAAAGGACAAGAATCCGACTGCTCAAGACCACCAGACGGAATCAAGATGAAGTATTAAAGAAAGGAGAGACTGAAAGACTTACGGCTGGTGGCGGGTCCGCGCGGGAATACGGTGGCTTGCCAAACTGCCAGGACCCCTCCAGCTTGAGGCCGGAGATCTCGTTCACCAAGTTAGCCACCTCGGCAGCCGGCATCTCCTTGGTGCTTAGCCGGCACGGGTCACGATGCCCGCTCATCCGGCTGATCAGGTGAGGCCGGCCCTGGAGCGGGAGAACCCGGCGCACGACGAAGGCAACCAACAAATCAGACGCCTTGAGGCCTTCGGTGTTGGTCAGCTCCCGGAGTCGTTGCATGGCGGCGGCGCCGTCTACTAACACCGGCTTCGGCTTGTAGCCCCAGCTGGCCCGAGGCTCGGCCGGCATGTTGAGGAAGTCGACTGCCGAGTTGACGTTCTCCACATAAAAGTAAGATTGCTGCCACATCTTGACCGACTATGGCAGCTTGATGGTGGGAAAGGCGTTCTTCGAGGACGGCCGGTGCACCGCGATGAAGGCACCACACTGGGCAGCCACCTCCCGGACGGAGGTGCCCAGCTTGGTGTAGAAGAATGCTCCCCACAGCTTGATGGTGGGGAGGATGCCGAGATAGCCTTCGCACATTGTGACGAAGGCGGCCAGGAGCATCACCGTGTTGGGCATAAGGTGATGAGGCTGGAGGTGATAAAACTTGAGGAACGAGCGGAGGAAGCCGCTCACCGGCAAGCCAAAGCCGTGGATGAAGTGCGAGCGGAAGACGACCCGCTTGTTCTCCCCCGGCGCCGGCGAGATCTCCCCCACTGGAGGCAAGCGCTCCTTCACGTAGTTTGCACCAGGGAGGCGCCGCGTGTCACGAAGGAAAGCGATGTGGTCTTCATGGACATTCGACCCATCCCAGTCTCCTCCATGCTCGCGCACCATGGAGAGCTCGACGAAGAGAGCGGCGTAGCGGGAGACCTGAGATTGGGGCGGGGCCAAGAGGGTTCGGAGACAAAATGCGGCGGCGCTCCGGCGGAGCTCAGGGGCGCTGCGGCGAGAAGAAGAAGGAGGCAAGAGCGGGGTGGAGGAGCGCGCGTGCTATGCCGCACCCTCTCCTCCCCCTACTTATAGCCTACGGGCTATGAAGCCGAGGGGGCGGGCGTGGGATCGTGGGATTAACTATGTCCATGACCCCATGTCCCCGCCTTTACCGCGCGAGTTACTGTGCGCAGTAACTCTGCGGGGAAACCCCAACCGCCCGCCTCGGCCGCAGCGGATCCGCTCGCGTGCTGAGGCCCAGTGGTGGTGGGCCCAGCCTGCAGTCGCGTCCCATCACGCGCGTGGGCTGGCAGGCTGGCCCGGCTGACTGGCGCCATCTGGCATGCCCACGACGGGCGACGGGCCTAGAAGCTTAACTAACACGCCACCTAGCTCCCGCCGTTGCGCTCGAAATTCCAGACGGACCCGACTGGACGTGGCCGACTCCTACCAGCCGGCTTGCTGGGAGTCGGATGAAGCTTCCTTCCAGAGCATCTGGAGGAGGTAACTGATGAGGCTCCTCGGCTCCTCAGCCGTGGCACCTCACCAGCTTCGGGGACTACTGTCGGAGAGATGGGCCACGGGTAGCCTAACCCGAGTCCCAGAACCTTTCAAGGCATCGGGGCCAGCTGCGCCCCTCAAGACGTCAAGATGAAGCACCGCCTTCTGGTGGCCGGCTGGCGGAACGACCGGCTGCCTGAAGACGGCTGAGCTAAGGAAGGCGGCTCCAAGACGGGCTGACTCCTAGCAGGCGGCCTCCAGAGAGGCCGGCTCCTAGCAGTCGGCCCGTGCCGCCCTCGAAGTCTGCGCCTCCATTAAGAAGACAAGACGGGGCAAGGCTACAGTGTAGCCCATCACCCCATATCCAGGGACAGGCGTGGCCACAGTGCTCCGTACAGGCGGGGATCTCCGCCCGGCGCGGTACTGTTGCCACTCCGCCCCTATCGTCACACCTGTCAGGCAGAGCCCCACACCCACGACCGTCTGTCCGTACGGCCTGAACACGGCGGGTCCCACCTGGCAGCGAGAGCCCGGAAGACGGCGAATGCCTGACCAGTCGGCCTTGAGGGAGGCCAGCTTCTGGCAGCCGACCCGCTCCTTCTTCAGGGCCCACGCACCATTAACCAGATGAGACACAGAGTGGCTACATTGATCTCCCATAGCTACCTCTTGAGCACTGCGTTGGTTTTCCCTTGAAGAGGAGAGGGTGATGCAGCAAAGTAGCGTAAGTATTTCCCTCAGTTTTTGAGAACCAAGGTATCAATCCAGTAGGAGGCCACGCACGAGTCCCTCGCACCTACACAAAGAAATAAATCCTCGCAACCAATGCGATAAGGGGTTGTCAATCCCTTCACGGTCACTTACGAGAGTGAGATCCGATAGATATGACAGGATAATATTTTTGGTATTTTTATGATAAAGATGCAAAGTAAAGAAAGTAAAATAAAAGGCAAAGGAAATAGCTAAGTGTTGGAAGATTAATATGATGGAAAATAGACCCGGGGGCCATAGGTTTCACTAGTGGCTTCTCTCAAGAGCAAGTATTTACGGTGGGTGAACAAATTACTGTTGAGCAATTGACAGAATTGAGCATAGTTATGAGAATATCTAGGTATGATCATGTATATAGGCATCACGTCCGAGACAAGTAGACCGACTCCTGCCTGCATCTACTACTATTACTCCACACATCGACCGCTATCCAGCATGCATCTAGAGTATTAAGTTCATAAGAACAGAGTAACGCCTTAAGTAAGATGACATGATGTAGAGGGGTAAATTCATGCAATATGATGTAAACCCCATCTTGTTATCCTCGATGGCAACAATACAATACGTGCCTTGCTGCCCCTACTGTCACTGGGAAAGGACACCTCAAGATTGAACCCAAAGCTAAGCACTTCTCCCATTGCAAGAAAGATCAATCTGGTAGGCCAAACCAAACTGATAATTTGAAGAGACTTGCAAAGATAACCAATCATACATAAAAGAATTCAGAAGATTCAAATATTGTTCATAGATAAACTTGATCATAAACCCACAATTCATCAGTCTCAACAAACACACCGCAAAAGAAGATTACATCGAATAGATCTCCACGAGAGAGGGGGAGAACATTGTATTGAGATCCAAAAAGAGAGAAGAAGCCTTCTAGCTAATAACTATGGACCCAAAGGTCTGAGGTAAACTACTCACACATCATCACAGAGGCTATGGTGTTGATGTAGAAGCCCTCCGTGATCGATGCCCCCTCCGGCGGAGCTCCGGAAAAGGCCCCAAGATGGGATCTCACGGGTACAGAAGGTTGCGGCGGTGGAATTAGGTTTTTGGCTCCGTATCTGGTAGTTTGGGGGTACATAGGTATATATAGGAGGAAGAAGTACGTCGGTGGAGCAACGTGGGGCCCACGAGGGTGGAGGGCGTGCCCTTGGGGTAGGCGCCCCCCCTACCTCGTTCCCTCCTGGTTGATGTCTTGACGTAGGGTCCGAGTCATCTGGATCACGTTCGTTTCGAAAATCACGTTCCCGAAGGTTTCATTCCGTTTGGACTCCGTTTGATATTCTTTTTCTGCGAAACTCTGAAATAGGCAAAAAACAGCAATTCTGGCCTGGGCCTCCGGTTAATAGGTTAGTCCCAAAAATAATATAAAAGTGCATAATAAAGCCCATTAATTTCCAAAACAGAATATAATATAGCATGGAACAATCAAAAATTATAGATACGTTGGAGACGTATCACCCACCAGGCGGCGGGACTGTAGCCACGCTCTCCTGACCGAGCCAGCGTCATTAGCATTACGGCTACAGTAATCAGCAGCCGGCAAGACCTGCGAGCGGCGGGGGCGGCCTGTCGGCTCCGTACCAGACCAGGCGGCGGGCCTCAGCAGCCGGTGGAGAAGCCGGCGATCAGAGACACTGACTTCCGGGTCCTACACCCGGCCAGATTACCAATGTACCCCTGGGGGTAGGCCTATATAAACCCCCCAGGGCACCCATGCAAAGGGTTGGAACCTGTTAGAATTAGACCAGCACCTAGGGGGAGAAGAGAGCAAGCCCTGCCTTCTTCTACCTCTAGCATACAGCTCGAGGAGCACCATTGTACTCACTAGTGCTTTAGTGATCATGCGGAGACCCCGCAGAGCAGGACTAGGGGTGTTATCTCCTAGGAGAGCCCCGAACCTGGGTAAGGTGCGCCGGTGTTCATGTCTACGCCTCATCCCGCTTCCAGGCACCGGTGACGTTCTACTCGCTCCCACCATGATAAGCCATCCATTGGCATATGTCGCACCCAACCCCCGAGAATTCATAAACATATCATTCTCATGGTCTAGCAAATATTGTTCTAAGGGATCATTAGGAGGCACAACAATAGAAGCAAGACCAATAATTTCATCCTTACTAGGCAATTCCTCATCACGGGGTTGTCTACGGAATTTAGAAAAATTAAACTCATGAGACATATCATCCAAACCAATAGTAACAACATCCTTTTCGTAGTCTATCTTAGCATTAACAGTGTTGAAGAAGGGTCTACCAAATATAATGGGACAAAAACTATCTTGTGGGGAACCAAGAACAAGAAAATCAGCAGGATATTTAACTTTCCCACACAAGACTTCAACATCTCTAACAATCCCAATTGGTGAAATAGTATCTCTATTGGCAAGCTTAATGGTAACATCAATATCTTCTAACTCAGCAGGTGCAATATCATGCATAATTTCTTTGTATAAGGAAATAGGTATTGCACTAGCACTAGCACCCATATCACATAAGACATGATAACAATGATCTCCTATTTTAACAGAAATAACAGGCATGCCTACAACAGGTCTATGTTTATCTTTAGCACCAGGTTTAGCAATTCTAGCAGTTTCCTCACAGAAATAAATAACATGCCCATCAATATTATCAGCCAAGAGATCTTTAACAATAGCAATATTAGGTTCAACTTTAACTTGCTCAGGGGGTGTATAAGTTCTAATATTGCTTTTACGAACCACGGTTGAAGCTTTAGCATGATCCTTTATTCTAACAGGGAAAGGTGGTTTCTCAACATAAGAAGTAGGAACAATAGGATCATTATAAGTGATAGTATTTTCTTCAACTTTAATAGGTTCAACTACTTTTACTTCTATGGGAGGATGATATTTAAACCACTTCTCCTTAGGCAGATCAACATGAGCAGAAAAAGATTCACAAAAAGAAGCTACTATCTCAGAGTCAAGTCCATATTTAGTGCTAAATTTACGAAACACATCGGTATCCATAAAAGTTTTAACACAATCAAACTTAGGTGTTATACCTGACTCCTTACCTTTGTCGAGATCTCAATCTTCAGAGTTGTGTTTAGTTCTTTCCAATAGATCCCATTTGAACTCAATAGTCTTCATCATAAAAGAACCAGTACAAGAAGTATCGAGCATGGAGCGATTGTTGTCAGAAAGCCGAGCATAAAAATTTGGAATAATCATTTCTCTTGAGAGCTCATGATTGGGGCATGAATATAACATTGACTTAAGCCTCCCCAAGCTTGAGCGATGCTTTCTCCTTCGCAAGGCCAAAAATTATATATATAATTACGATCACGATGAACAAGATGCATAGGATAAAACTTCTGATGAAATTCCAATTTCAATCGCTTGTAGTCCCATGATCCCATATCATCACATAGCCTATACCATGTCAATGCATCTCCCTTCAAAGATAAAGGGGAGACCTTCTTCTTGATAACATCATCGTGCATACCTGCAAGCTTAAATAATCCACAAACTTCATCCACATAGATTAGGTGTAAATCGGGATGCAATGTTTCGTCTCCTGCAAAAGGATTAGCTAGCAGTTTCTCTATCATACCCGAAGGAATTTCAAAGTAAACATTTTCAGTAGGTTCAGTAGGTTGAGGAGCAACTATTTGCTCTACCGGTCGGGGTGAAGATACCCCGAACAAGCCCCTCAGAGGATTACTTTCCATAGTAACAAGTGATAGTAAATTTCAGCACACTATATAAAATTTTCCTTACCAAATTCCACCTACCAAAGGCGCTTCACTCCCCGGCAACGGCGCCAGAAAAGAGTCTTGATGACCCACAAGTATAGGGTATCTATCATAGTCCTTTCGATAAGTAAGAGTGTCGAACCCACCGAGGAGCAGAAGGAAATGATAAGCGGTTTTCAGCAAGGTATTCTCTGCAAGCACTGAAATTATCGGTAACAGATAGTTTTGTGATAAGGTAATTTGTAACGAGCAAGAAGTAACAAAAGTAAGTAAAGTGCAGCAAGGTGGCCCAATCCTTTTTGTAGCAAAGTACAAGCCTAGACAAACTCTTATATAGAGAAAAGCGCTCCCGAGGACACATGGGAATTATCGTCAAGCTAGTTTTCATCACGTTCATATGATTCGCGTTCGGTACTTTGATAATTTGATATGTGGGTGGACCGGTGCCTGGGTGCTGTCCTTACTTGGAAAAGCATCCCACTTATGATTAACTCCTATTGCAAGCATCCGCAACTACAAAAGAAGTATTAAGGTAAACCTAACCATAGCATGAAACATATGGATCCAAATCAGCCCCTTACGAAGCAACGCATAAACTAGGGTTTAAGCTTCTGTCACTCTAGCAACCCATCATCTACTTATTACTTCCCATTGCCTTCCTCTAGGACCAAACAATGGTGAAGTGTCATGTAGACGACGTTCACATAACACCACTAGAGGAAAGACAACATACATCTCATCAAAATATCGAACGAATACCAAATTCACATGACTACTAATAGCAAGACTTCTCCCATGTCCTCAGGAATAAACGTAACTACTCACAAAGCATATTCATGTTCATAATCAGAGGAGTATTAATATGCATATAGGATCTGAACATATGATCTTCCACCAAATAAACCAACTAGCATCAACTACAAAGAGTAATCAACACTACTAGCAACCCACAGGTACCAATCTGAGGCTTTGGGACAAAGATTGGATACAAGAGATGAACTAGGGTTTGAGAGGAGATAGTTCTGGTGAAGATATTGATGGAGATTGGCCCCCTCCCAATGAGAGGAGCGTTGGTGATGATGATGGCGATGATTTCCCCCTCCCGGAGGGAAATTTCCCCGGCAGAGCAGCTCTGCCGGAGCCCTAGATTGGTTCCGCCAAGGTTCCGCCTTGTGGCAGCAGAGTTTCTTCCTAAAAGCTTGCTTATGATTTTTTCTCGGATGAAAGACTTCATATAGCAGAAGATGGGCACCGGAGGGCCACCAGGGGGCCCACGAGGCAGGGGCACGCCTAGGGGGTAGGGCGCGCCTCCCACCCTCGTGGCCAGGGTGTGGCCCCCCTCTGGTATTTTCTTCGTCCAGTATTTTTTATTAATTCCAAAAATGACTTCCGTGAAGTTTCAGGACTTTTGGAGCTGTGTAGAATAGGTCTCTAATATTTGCTCCTTTTCCAGCCCGGAATACCAGCTGCCGGCATTCTCCCTCTTCATGTAAACCTTATAAAATAAGAGAGAATAGGCATAAGTATTGTGACATAATGTGTAATAACAGCCCATAATGCAATTAATAATGATATAAAAGCATGATGCAAAATGGATGTATCAACTCCCCCAAGCTTAGACCTCGCTTGTCCTCAAGCGGAAGCCGATAACGATAAATATGTCCACATGTTTAGAGGTAGAGGTGTCGATAAAATAAAATACGGACATGAGGGCATCATGATCATTCTTATAACAGCAACATATATGGATATTGTCATATGATTTCTTATGCTCAAGTAATAATCTATTCACAATGTCAAGTATGAATCAGAAACTTCATTGAGAACCAGCAAACTATAATCTCAGTCATTGAAGCAATTGCAATTTATCATAACATCGGAAGGAGTCTATGTAAGAGCTTTTCAGCAAGTCCACATACTCAACTATCATTTAGTCTTTCACAATTGCTAACACTCACGCAATACTTGTGGTTACGGAGTTTTAATCGGACACAGAGAAAGATAGGGGCTTATAGTTTCGCCTCCCAACCTTTTACCTCAAGGGTAATGTCAACAATAATAGTTCATGCTAACGTACATCCAATTGGATATATATATATATATATATATCAGGATCTTTCCAACACAAGGTGCTTGCCAAAGGATAAAATGTAAAAAGGAAAGGTGAAGATCACCATGACTCTTGCATAAGGGTAAGAGATAAAAGTAAAAGATAGGCCCTTCGCAGAGGGAAGCAGAGGTTGTCATGCGCTTTCATGGTTGGATGCACGAAATCTTAATGCCAAAGAACGTCACTTTATATTGCCACTTGTGATGTGGAACTTTATTATGCAGTCCGTCGCTTTTATTTCTTCCAGATCACAAGATCCTATAAAGCTTATTTCTCCACACTAATAAATCATACATATTTAGAGAGCAATTTTTATTGCTTGCACCGATGACAACTTACTTGAAGGATCTTACTCAATCCATAGGTAGATATGGTGGACTCTCATGGCAAAACTGGGTTTAAGGGTATTGGAAGCACAAGTAGTATCTCTACTTGGTGCAAAGAATTGGCTAGCATGAGGGAGAAAGGCAAGCTCAACATGTTGGATGATCCATGACAATATACTTTATTTCAGATATAAGAGAACATAACCCATTACGTTGTCTTCCTTGTCCAACATCAACTCTTTAGCATGTCATATTTTAATGAGTGCTTACAATCATAAAAGATGTCCAAGATAGTATATTTATATGTGAAACCTCTCTTTCTTTATTACTTCCTATTAATTGCAACGATGACCAAGGCTATGTTTGTCAACTCTCAACAACTTTTAATCATCATACTCTTTCTATGTGAAGTCATTACTCTCCATAAGATCAATATGATCTCTTTACTTCTTTTTATTCTTTCTCTTTTCTTTTATTCCCTCAAGATCATAGCAAAATAATCAAGCCCTTGACTCAACACTAATATTTATTATATATAGCTCACGGACTCGATTACATAGAGGGATCATAAAGCAAAACTCAAAACTAAATCATACTAAAACTTTATTCTACTAGATCAAGATATTACTAAAAGGATCGAACTAAGAAAAACGGTAAAGATAGGAGTGTGATGGTGATACGATACCAGGGCACCTCCCCCAGGCTTGGCAGTTGCCAAGGGGAGTGCCCATACCCATGTGATTATATCTCCTTTGCTGGTGAAGAAGATGGTGGAGTTGTTGATGATGTGGGCTTGTCGTCCATCTTCCAAGGCATAGGCTCACCATCATAGAAGGATGATCGAGTCTCCGGGATCCTCAAATCTGCAGCCAAACTCATCCTCTTGAATCTATATTCAACTCACAGTTTTGGTTTTGCAGGTCATAGATTTGGGCTTGGAGATGCTCGATCTTCTCGTGAAGCTTGAAGATGGTTTCCCCAATGTTATTGGCATCCAGCTTGTGGTTGTTGGTGAACTCAGCGATCATCATGTGGTTGGCGTTGAGTCCACGTTCCACCATCCCCTGGCACTTGAAAACTTGTTGTTCCATTGCTTCGAGCCTCGTCTCCACGCTTCCGGTCCTCCTTGGTCCCTCAACATCACGGATGTGCAGCAACCCATCACGCATCTCAATGGTTTGAGGGTGTTGCAGCACCTCCGCGAGGTAGGGGATGATGACCTTCTCGAAGAACTTGTCCTTGGGGGCGCTTGGAGACGTCATGGTGATCTAGATCTGTCAGAAAAACAGCTCGAAACGAAAACAGAGGATATTTGCATGATACGGTTGTCAAAACCTTCGGGAGATTATATAAAGAATTTTTACCGACCAAAAGAAGGATCGTGCAAGAAAACGGAGTCCGGAGAGTACACGAAGTGCCCACGAGGCAGGGGGCGCGCCCTCCACCCTCGTGGAGGCCTCGTGTCCTTCCCGGACTGCTTCTTATTTTCCTATTTTCTTATATATTCCAAAACGGAGAAAATTCGCCATTAGAAATGTTTTGGATTCGGTTTACTTACTGTTGAGGATATAGACCTGGGAGTCACCCGCCAGGAGGGCCGGGTTACACTAAGGGTCATTGCCAGAAGCCCGGAGCTAAGTTTCAAGATAATGGGCCAGAGATGGGCTGAGACCCGGCGATGGCTTATTGCCCATAGTTATCATCATTGTTATAGTAGACTTGTAGTGTAAGGCAAGTATTGTTTAGAGTCCGAGCCGGACACTCTTATGAGCCGGCCGGGACTCTGAGAGCTGCTGGGCGTCAGCCTCCCTATATAAAGGGACGACCCGGCAGCGGTTTAGGGACAGGAACAATCTGATCGAGAGCCAGGCATAGCGGTTTAGCTCCCTGGTTATCGAAACCCTAATCAATACCACCTCAAACCGGACGTAGGCTTTTACCTTCACCGTAAGGGGCCGAACCAGTATAAACCCTCGTGTTCCTTGTCCCGCTTAACCCCTTCAAGCTTCCTAGTTGCGATGGCTCCACGACTAAGTCCTAGCTCGAGGACATCTGCCGTGACAATTCCACGACAGTTGGCGCCCACCGTGGGGCTGGCGCACGGTGGATTTGAGTTCTTGAAGGGCAGCTTCGAAGGGCTCAAGGGATACGCTGTGGGCCGGATGACCAAGAGTCGTCGCGGCAAGCTCTACATCGACGATGCGGACTGGGGCCCCGACGCCGGCTCAGTGGAGTACGGGTACCGGGTCCCCTTCGGTGGAATTCATGTCTTCATCGGCAAGATTGGAGAGCCGGGCCCCGAGCCGGATCTCCGCGCCGGTCTCATCGAAACGGCTCAGCGCGCACGACCCGCCCGGGCCCGGCCTGCCTTAAAGCGCGCTTTTGTGGGATGCATCCACAGAGGGCCCTCTGATCCATCTGGGTCTGGGGATGAGGCGGCCGCCGGCTCTGACGGCGAGTCGGCCGCTGATGAGTCAAACTCGTTGTACCAACTTCAAGATGGCAGGCTCATGAGTTATTCCGATGGCAGCAGTATTCCGGACATTTTTGAGCCGCCAAGTCAGGTTGGAGTTTTTATGGCTGGTGCGCAGCCTGTTCAGAACCCCGCTTCCGGATCGGAAAACCCGGTGCCTTCCTCGGCTCAGGTGCTGATGGATCTCACGGATAAGATGACGGCCCTGTTAACCGCAACGGTCGACCCGGCGGATCAAGTTCAGCATGATGCGGCGGTGGCACAGCTAAAATTGGATCTGATAAAAGCTAAAGAGGACCTTGTAGCGGAAGGGATCAGACTGGCAGTGGAGCGGGCGGCTCTCGATGCCCGGACTCAGCTGATTCAGGCGCAGTCTTTCCAACTCACGATGGATCAGAACGCGGCCAATGAGGTCATGAGAAGGAGGCATCAAAAGGCTCAATCTCGACTCCCGCCGGTTTACGATCCGCGCAACCTCTTCAACACACCGGGTGCAGGGTCTAGTCACCCGCCGGGGGTCGTAGCACCCGGATCTGGACCCCTTATTCAACCACGAGTGATGGGGCCTCCCCAGAGGCCCCCCGCCCCGCCTCAGTATGTGCCAATACCCCCGGGCCATTATAATAACCCGCTGGAGAACATGGTCGCCGCAGTGGCACGACTGGCGGCTCTGCCCGTTGATGGCGACTCTCCGACGGCTATTGAGACCCGCCGGGTCAGAGAACTCCTCCAGACAGCACTGGCGCAGCAAGAGGCGTACTCCTATAGCCGGGATAGGATCCATTCAACCCCTCGTCTAGGGCAGAGCCCGAGTTACAGCCGGCACATGGTCTCGGCGACCGGCTCAAGTAATGTCCGACGCCATGACCCGCCCCCTGGTCATGGCCCGGCTCATAATGGAGCCTTCTACGTAGCAGACCAAGCACGCCAGGAGGCGGAGCAGGCGCCTCAAGTGATGGCTTACCAGACCCCCCCCCCCCCGGCTTATCCGACGATGTCCGTTGATGCGGGTATCCCTACTAGAACCGGGGGCGTCCCGTGTTTGATGCCAGCTATCCGTAATGAACGTCTACCCAAGGACTTCAAAGGACCTAGGAAGGTGCCTAACTATACAGCAGACTTACAGCCGGCAGCCTGGATCGAGAGTTATGAGATGGCTATGGAATTGCTGGAAGTCAGCGAGGCGGCCATGGCCAAATATTTCACCATGATGTTAGATGGAACTGCCCGCACGTGGTTGAAAGGGTTACCGCCGAACTCCATCGGGTCTTGGGCTGAGCTGAAAGCCCGGTTCATTCAAAACTTCAAAGATACCTGCAGGCAATCTATGTCAATCGTGGATCTGACTAACTGTAAGCAGCAGGAGGGTGAATCCACGACCCATTGGGTTCGCCGGGTCAAGGAGATCATACATTCATCGGATAAGATGGATGCCGGCTCTGCAGTCTTAATGTTGGAACAAAACTGTCGCTTTGTGCCCCTAAAAATGAAACTCGGGCGGCTTAAGCGTGACTGTACTGATATGGGTACACTGATGGCAGCTCTTGTCAAGTACGCCGATTCCGATGGTACCAAGGATCCCCCTTCAGATGATGAAAGGGCAGGGAAGGGAAAGAAGAACGGCAACGGCAAGGGTCCTCAGTTTAGCCCGGGGAACCAAGGAGGAGGCAAGCGCAAGGCCGATGGCAGCCTAGAGTTTGTAGCCAACACCAACTCTCAAGGTAATAACCAGCGACGCAAGGGGAGGCCCCCTCCCCGAGGCGGCGGGTCAGGACCTTCTCTGGAACAGCTGTTGAATGAACCTTGTCCGAGACACGGTTCTAGAGAGAAGCCAGCGACTCATCTGTGGAAGGATTGTGCTATCATGAAGGCCTTTAAAAACTACAATGGTCCGGGTGGCGGCTCAGGCGTCGGCGGCTTTCATGGCCCGGGCGGCGGGTCAAATTCCGGTCCTCAGAACGGTCAAGGGGGCTTTAATCAACAGTCTGGTCAGGGTCATCAACAGCAACAGGGGGGCTATCAGACCAACCCAAAGCAGCTTAGCGATGGACAGTATCACGTGTTCACCACTAGTTTGTGCAAACGAGACGAGAAGCTTCACAAGAGGGCTGTTAATGTTGTTGAGCCGGCGGTTCCACGCTACTTACGGTGGTCGGAGCAGCCCATAGTGTGGAGTAGGGAGGATCACCCTCCCCGGGTGGATAACCCGGGCCACCTGGCCTTAGTGGTGGCTCCTCAAGTGGGAGGCTATAAGTTCACAAAGGTACTCATGGATGGAGGTAGCAGCATCAACATCCTCTATTATGAGACTTTCCGTCGTATGGGGCTAGTTGATAAGAACCTCAGCCAGTCAAATACTATCTTTCATGGTGTGGTACCCGGTAAATCGGCTTATCCAGTCGGCAAGATCGAACTGGAAGTAGCCTTCGGTGATGAGAACAACTACAGGGTAGAGAAGTTGACCTTTGAGGTGGTCAAGATAAGAAGTCCTTACCACGCCATATTTGGACGGCCGGCTTACGCCAAGTTCATGGCACGGCCGTGTTATGTGTACTTACAACTCAAGATGCCGGGTCACAACGGGACCATTACGGTTCACGGCAGCCGGAAAGTGGCTCTGGAGTGTGAGGAAGGTGACGCGGCTTATGCAGAGTCTGTTTGTGCCACAGAAGAGTTGAAATTTTATAAAGACAATGTTGACCCAACAGATATGACCTCTCTGAAAAAGCCAACCACGGAGAATGAACCAGCAATGAAGTTTAAATCAGCTGATGAGACTAAACTTGTTGATTTTGTTCTAGGTGACTCGTCTCAGCAGTTCAGCATCAGTGCAAATCTGGACCCGAAATAAGAAGGCGCGCTCATCGAGTTCATCCGTGAGAATAGGGACATCTTCGCATGGAAACCTTCTGACATGCCAGGTGTACCTAGAGAACTCGCTGAGCACACTCTCAATGTTGATCCAAAATTTAAGCCGGTCAGACAGTTCCTTCGACGGTTTAACGAAGAGAGGCGGAAGGCTATTGGTGAAGAAGTGGCCCGGCTTTTGGCGGCCGGGTTCATTGTTGAGGTTTTTCACCCAGAGTGGTTGGCTAACCCGGTGCTTGTACTTAAGAAGAACGGCACCTGGCGGATGTGTGTGGACTACACGGACTTGAACAAGGCGTGTCCGGCTGATCCTTTTGCTCTCCCCCGTATTGATCAGATCATTGATGCTACGGCAGGTTGTGCACGCTTAAGTTTCTTGGATGCCTATTCCGGGTATCATCAGATTAAGATGGCAGTTAAGGACCAGGAGAAGACGGTGTTCATCACTCCCTTTGGAGCCTTCTGCTATGTCTCTATGCCCTTTGGGCTCAAGTGTGCGCAGGCGACTTACCAGCGTTGTGTACAGAATTGTCTCCATAAACAGATCGGGCGCAATGTTCACGCTTACGTGGACGATATTGTGGTTAAGTCCATCAAGGAGGAAACCCTGATAGATGACTTAAGGGAAACCTTCGATAATCTCCGGGTCTACAAGATGATGCTTAACCCGGCCAAATGTGTTTTTGGTGTTCCTGCGGGCAAGCTATTGGGCTTCTTGGTTTCTGACAGAGGAATTGAAGCTAACCCGGAGAAGATCAAAGCTATCACTTCTCTAGCTAAGCCGGCATGTATAAATGATGTTCAGCGTTTGGCAGGTCACATCGCTGCTTTAAGCCGGTTCATAAGCCGCTTGGGTGAGAAGGCTATGCCCTTATATCAGTTGATGAAGAAAACGGATAACTTTGTCTGGAATGATGCAGCTAATACCGCCTTCGAGGATTTGAAAAAGCAACTGGCAGAGCCCCCCGTCCTTGCTGCTCCGGTTGATAAGGAGCCCTTGCTACTGTATGTGGCGGCAAACACACGAGCCGTCAGTGTGGCTATGGTGGTGGAGCGTAAGGAGACGGGTAAGGAGCATCCGGTTCAGCGGCCGGTTTATTATGTCAGTGAGGTGCTTATTGAGTCCAAGCAGCGATACCCGCACTGGCAGAAGCTTGTATATGGTGTGTTCATGGCGAGCCGGAAACTCAAGCATTATTTTCAGGGTCATCCCATCACTGTGGTCAGTTCTGCCCCTCTTGGGGATATTATCCAGAACCGAGAGGCTACAGGGAGAATTGCTAAGTGGGCTATTGAGCTTGGGCCTCATGGCCTCAAATATGTGCCACGCACTGCTGTTAAGTCTCAGGCTTTGGTGGATTTTATTAATGATTGGACCGAGTCGCAAGTGCCTGAGCAGAAGCCGGATAACACCTATTGGACTATTCACTTTGATGGGTCCAGGCAGCTGGAGGGCTCGGGGGCTGGTGTTGTATTGGCTTCCCCTAGGGGTGACAAGTTCCAGTATGTGCTACAATTGATGTTTCCTTGCACTAACAATGCGGCTGAATACGAGGCCTTACTCCACGGTCTTCGGGTGGCTAAGGAGATGAGCTTAAGCCGGGTACGGTGCTTTGGGGACTCAGATTTGGTGGTTCAACAAGTATCAGGAACTTGGGATTCTAAGGATCCCCTCATGGCGGCTTATCGCCGCGAGGTTGATGCCATTGCTGGGCACTTTCAGGGATATCAAGTGGAGCACATTGATCGCAGGAAGAACGAGGCGGCTGATGCTTTAAGCCGGCTCGGCTCTCAGCGAAAGTCGGTGCCGCCTAACACTTTCCTGGATGTCCTATATAACCCTTCGGTTAAGTTGCCTACAGAGGAGGACTTGGCTATCCCTGACCCGGAGGCACGACTGGTGGCGGCTCTTCATGTCATACCAGACTGGACAATGCCGTACTTGGTTTATATAACCCGGGGAGAGTTGCCTGAGGATGAAACTTTGGCCAGGCAAATAATCCGGCGGGCCAAGTCAATGATTGTTATCAACGGCGAGTTGCATCATCGCAGTGTTTCAGGGGTATTTCAGCGTTGTATTTCCCCTGAGGAAGGTCAAGAGATCTTGCGCGAGATCCATGAAGGGGATTGCGGCCATCATGCCGGCTCAAAATCCCTTGTGGCCAAGGCATTCCGTCATGGTTTTTATTGGTTGACGGCTCACGCTGATGCGGAGGACTTGGTCAGTAAGTGTGATGGTTGTCAGAGGTTCTCCCGACGGGTTCATGTGCCGGCTCAGGAATTGAGGATGATCCCGATCACTTGGCCCTTTGCGGTCTGGGGGCTTGATATGGTCGGGCCTTTTAAACGGTCCAAGGATAAGAAGACCCACCTCTTGGTGGCAGTGGACAAATTCACGAAGTGGGTGGAAGCTGAGCCAGTTAGCAAGTGTGATGCAGCCACGGCGGTTCAATTTATGAAAAAGGTGATCTTCCGCTTCGGCTTTCCGCACAGCATCATAACAGACAATGGCACTAATCTGTCCAAAGGCGCTATGGAGGAGTTTTGTCAACGAGAGCATATCCGGCTTGATGTTTCTTCAGTGGCTCATCCCCAGTCCAATGGTCAAGCTGAGAGAGCTAACCAGGAGATTCTGAAGGGCATCAAACCCCGGCTTTTGGTCCCTTTGCAACGGACGCCGGGTTGTTGGGTGGAGGAGTTGCCCTCCGTCTTATGGAGCATCAACACTACTCCTAACAGGTCTACTGGCTTCACGCCTTTCTTCATGGTTTATGGGGCAGAAGCGGTCCTCCCTAGCGACATCCGTCACGATTCACCTCGTGTGGCGGCTTATGTTGAGACGGACAATGAACAGGCGCGCCAAATTGCTCTGGACTTGTTGGATGAACAGCGTGATGTGGCAGCAGCCCGTTCAGCGATTTACCAACAAGACCTGCACCGTTATCATAGCCGCCGGGTCAAAACCCGGGTCTTCCAGGAAGGCGACCTTGTGCTCCGGCTCATCCAGGATCAAACAGATGCACACAAATTATCCCCACCTTGGGAAGGGCCCTTTGTGGTCAGTAAGAACTTGCACAACGGGTCATATTACCTCATTGATGTTCGGGAGCGTAAAGATTCGCGTAAATCTGAGGAGGAGACCCGTCAGCCGTGGAATATCACTCAGCTTCGGCCTTATTACACTTGAGCTACCGGCTCTTGTGGTGTACATATTTATCTCAGACATATATATATTATGATAAGCAATAAAGCAGGACCTCTGTCCTTTTTTCTCCTCCAAATATACGTGTCATAATAATTTGAAAGGAGGATCCGGCTTATGATCGCATTTGAGTCTAGCCGTAAGCAGTAAGATCACTTGGGGGCTTCCTGTTCAAACATGGGTCGTATTCGAACCAAAGAGAACATAGCTGTCGATACCCATTTGATTGGCAAAGTGCCGAGCTCATTGGGAGGTTGCCTTTGGTCATATTTGAATCATAGTGTAACCCCTCTGAGAACCGACGTGGATCGTATTCGAATCAGCGTCGTTAAACAATTTTCAGAATCACTTGGGGGCTTCCTGTTCAAACATGGGTCGTATTCGAACCCAAGAGAACATAGCTGTCGGTACCCTCTTGATTGGCATCGCCACACCCATTGGGGGCTATATGATCGTATCCGAATCTTGGCTTAAACCCCTTTCGGGCCGGGTCTCTGGTCGTATTCGAACTGGAAGCCCCTAAGTTCCGATTTATCGCAAAGTCTACTCTGATTATGACAACGTGTGCATGGCCGGGTTTCGCTTGACCGGCTTAATTTTGGAGTTATCTTGTTAATTGAACATCCTGGATGTCATCAAGACAAGTCCATTAGAGTTCAGATACCAACCATGCTACCCGGGTCATTTAATCCGGAGGATGGTAAGCCGTCTTGAGACTTGTGATTTACCTTTCTATGCAGATGCTTGAAGGTACTTTTTTAAAGGTTGAGAAGCACGAAGGATAATTATGACCCGGAGGAGCATCAAAAGAATGACTTCAAAGGATTTCAGCATTCATTACGTGCACGATGGCACGGCAGAGATAAATTGTTGCACTTATTCTATTACAAAAATCTTTCAAAGTTTCAAGGGTGGAGCGTTGTTTGGTGAGCCGCTAGCCGGTTTATGACGCCTGCTGAGTCGAAGTCCCCGGCCCATCTTCTGCTCCGGCTGATCCCAAGGCTTCGAAGGTCGACGACTTCCAGTTGATGCCGCTGAGAGCTTCGAACTGAGCTTCTTCGTCAATTAACCCGGCCGGGTCAATCTCGGGGGCGTAGGTGTGTTGGCGAGCCGGAGGAATCAGACTAAGAGCTTCATAGCGAGGGGTTGGAATCCTCTGATTCTCCGCGTTGTACCCCGGCTGATACTTGGTTAAGTCGGTGTCGTTCCCGATGATGGTGGCCACCGGGCGTACAGCCTTCACGCATGCCGCGAAATCCTTCTGGTCGAAGGTGGAGCCGTCTTCCTTCAGGCTGGGGTAACCCAGGGCGATGTCTGCCGGGTCTAGCTCCGGCAGGAAGGCTTTGGCCCGGCTCAGCGCGGCAATTGCTCCGGATCTTGCGGAGGCTCGACGTAGCTCTTGGATTCACTGTGGCAAAACTGCGAGCCGGCGCAGGACTTCAGCCAGATGGGTTGGCACCTCATTGGATAGGGCCACCACAGCTAAGGCGCGCTGTGACCCGGTGTAGAGTTGTTCCACCAGGGTGTACACGGCCTTTAGCTTGGTGACCACGCTCTGGTTGAGGTTGGCACTCCTGGGACCTGTTTAATAAAGGTCAGGTAAGCCGGTGACAAGGGTGAATCGTAACATGTGCAGACTTGATGAAAGCCGGTGAGGCGACTTACCGAAGATAGCAGCCACCATTTGGGAAACCTGGTGCTTTAGACCAAAGAGCTCAGCAGTCTTCTCAGTGAGGGCCTTCTCCGCCTGTTCTGCCCGGGTCACCAGTGCGGCTTTCTCCTTAGCCCAGGCCTTCCGCTCAGCGTCGAATTCAGTCTTCAATTTCTCCTGAGCGGCGATGCTGGAGACAAACTTGGCATTCGCCTTCCGGGTCTCCATCTCTTGAGTTTTTAACCGGCTCTTGAGACCCGCAAGGTCCGACTCAAATTTCTTGCCAGTAGCCTGCATATATTTCCGGGTTATTAAACAGTCATTGTATAAGTCCCAAGCACTTTCCAAGCAAAGACACTTGGCACTTGGGGGCTAATGCATATTGAACGTGTCTATCTACGTACTGCTGGTTCAATTAAGTAAGCCGGACTCTAAGTCTACAACCTATGCCAAGTATAAGTTATAGACTTGGGGGCTAGCATGACAAGGATCACTATGCGGAAAGTAAGAAGACAGCAGAAGGTTACCTCAGACTTTTGTTGGATCTGATTGACCATGGCGATCTCCGCGTCCCGGCTCTTGTGAACCTGGCTGATGTAGCCAGAAACGAGCTCTCCAATGCTCAAATCGGGGTAGCCCGAGAGATCCAGATTCGCCCGATGGGGTCGCAGCAGCTCCCCCTTCGCGGAGCATTGGGCCAGTGCGGTCGGCCTCCGGCTCAACACACTCCGTCCGGGTAATTACCACGTCCGGGTCGTTAGCCGGTGGGGTTGAGCCGGAGGCCTCCGGATTAGCTGACGCTTCGGTCGTTGTCTTGGTGGTCAGGGCAGGGGCTTCAGGCGCCGTATCCATGGGAATGGTGGCCTCGGAGGCGGCTGGCGGATCTTGAGCCGTCGTCTCCGGCTCAGGCAAGTCCGGCACTCCGGCTGACCTGGTCTTCTTTGCTCTTTTGGTGAGCTTTGCCTGGGCACTGAAAAGACAGAAGTGTTAGGCATACAAAGAGTAAATACAGACAGGTAATGTAAGGTGATTGTTATTACCCGGGTGCAGTTTTGAAGGCCGGCAGACTTGACTGCATGGAGTCACCAGAAGAAGGGGAGGTCTCCTGGTAATTGGAGTCAGAAGAATTAAGCGGTTGACGGATAACACCCGCCAACGGATGAAAAGGGTACAAGTGAGAAAAGACCTCGGTGCGACGTTTCCTTGTCGCGTCGGGTAACCCGGCGGAGAGGTCGGTGTCCTTGCGGGCCCGGGTGAGACGCCGGCTTTCGTGAACCTGCTGCTTCAAAAGAAATTGAGGGTCTTGATGAGCTAATGGATGAGAAAAGCTTACTTTCCGGGTTACCCTTCGGACTTTCAGCTGTGGCAAAGGCTCCGAGTCGGAGGGGAGTAATGTTACCTCTTCAATCACCGGGTTACTGGCGCCGGTGTCATCCTGTCAATAAGCAAAATGATGGTAAAGTGGACAGCAGCAAACAATAAATACGGCAAGAGTTTAAAGGTTTAAGGGTTACCTCTGACTCGGAGCTATCGCTTAATTGCAGCAGCTCCGAAGCAGTGGGTCTGTTTCCCTTTTTGCGAGGGGCGGCTCTCTTGGCGGCTTTCTTCGCCTTCCTGGCCTTCTTGGCCGCCTCATGGTCATACTTGACCCGCCAGAATTTATCATCAGCCTGAGAAATACAGTAATGAGTTCTTAGTAAGATGACAGGTAAAAAAAATGGAAAGGTTAAAGTCAGCGGCTTACCGCTGGGGCTGGATTGGTCTTGCAGAACGGAGCTAGCCCGGTTTTTCCACAGTCTGCCAGGCTCTCGTTTAATAGAGCCTTGGTCTCTTCTTCGGCAACGTCTTCTAGAAGGTCGTTGCGACTGTGCCTCTGCGGGTCATCCTTTCGCCCGGTGTACTCACACATTAAGCCGGGGCGGCGGCTCAATGGGATCACCCGCCATGAGATCCAGACCCGGACCAGGTCTATTCCGTTCAGACCGTTGCCTAGCAGGGCCTTGATCTTATTGATCGTTGGAAGCAGAGGCTGGCGTTCCGCGGCAGTCAGCTTGTCGGATAGCGGATGAGTCGGCTCCAGGCGCGTTGGGCGAAAGCCGGGCAGCGGGCTCTCATCAGCCGGGGACGTGTCTTGGCACTAGAACCAAGTCATGTTCCAGTCCTTGGGGTGACTTGGCGGTTCTGCGTAAGGAAATAGACAGTCCCTGCGCCGTTGGATGGAGATGCCGCCTAACTCTAGACTTGGACCGTTTGCGCACTTGGTTTGGCGGTTCAAATAAAACAGCTCTCTGAAGAGCAGCAGACTCGGCTCTTCTCCAAGATATACTTCACAAAAAACTTGGAAGTTGCAGATGTTGGATATGGAATTGGGTCCTATATCCTGAGGCCGAAGGTCAAAGAAGTTGAGCACGTCCCGGAAGAATTTTGAGCCAGGCGGTGCGAAGCCCCGGCTCATATGGTCTGCAAAGATCACTACCTCCCCGTCCCTCGGCTGAGGTCTTTCTTCGGACGGGTCAGGGGCACGGTAGGACATCACTTCCTTCTTGGGCAGATATCCGGACTTAACAAAGTTGGCCAGGGTCTCTTCGGTGACGTTGGATTTCATCCAGTTGCAAGTGATGGGAGCCTTGGGAGGCATGGTGACGGTTGGTGGTCTATGAGGAAGAGAAAAGTGTCCGGGTTAATTATAAGCCGGGGATTATCATTCAAACTACAGTGACGGCTTATGAAGGGGACTAATGATATATATTGATATGGTGGGTTATCTAAGCTGTCGGGGCTTTCAGGTTAAGTTGGTCATCTACGGCTTACTACAGTTAAGTCGGAGGATTTTACAGAGCATGGTTCTCTTTAAACCGGACATGTAAGCCGCCGAGATTCAATGGTTGCGTTTTTACTAAGTGTGGTAAACAGGTTTCACATACTACCGTAACTTTTTTGGATCAAAATAGTCGGAGCAGAGAAAATTTTCTAGACCTAAAAAACAGAGGCAGGAGAAGTTCTTGAGGTTGAACACAGTTCTTATGCAGTAAAAGGAGGATTTCTTGCAGATGAAATGAGTTCCGAACGTCTACCGCAGTGGTTTTACGCAAGGATAAAGATCAACCGACTACAGTGGTGACGAGGACTGCCGAGTTTCTGGGCAAAGGTGACGAACACGAAGAACGGGAGGAACCCTACCACAGATCTGTTCTAGCAAGGCAGAGAAGACTCACTGGAGTTGAGGAAGAGCGAAGGTCGCCGCCGTTATCTGGTCCGGGTCAGGGTGATGCAGCGGCCGGGTCGATGAAGATCAGGGGCACGACGGCGGCGGCGGCGGCAGAAGCTCGGGCAGAGGAACGACAGCGTGAGGAAGAAGAAGGAGAGTGTGAGAAGAGAGTGCCGGGCCGGCCTATTTATAAGGTAAGTCATAAGTGGGCGCGAGATTCAAGGAGACCACGGCGTGGTTATCTCCCCCTCACGGCGCCTCGATTTTCGCAAAGACAGTAAAAGCAGAGATCCGTTGTGGATCTGGCGGAGTAAAAAACGGACTTAATGGAGGATGACGTCACGGCGGATTATCCGGAGTCCGGAGAATCACGTCACTCCGGGTTATGGCCTTCACACGAACGGTAAGCCGGAGATTTTTCTGTCGGCAGAGTTGAAGATTGACACGAGCCGGCTCAAGTCAATCTGGGGCCTAATGTTGAGGATATAGACCTGGGAGTCACCCGCCAGGAGGGCCGGGTTACACTAAGGGTCATTGCCAGAAGCCCGGAGCTAAGTTTCAAGATAATGGGCCAGAGATGGGCTGAGACCCGGTGATGGCTTATTGCCCATAGTTATCATCATTGTTATAGTAGACTTGTAGTGTAAGGCAACTATTGTTTAGAGTCCGAGCCGGACACTCTTATGAGCCGGCCGGGACTCTGAGAGCTGCTGGGCGTCAGCCTCCCTATATAAAGGGACGACCCGGCAGCGGTTTAGGGACAGGAACAATCTGATCGAGAGCCAGGCATAGCGGTTTAGCTCCCTGGTTATCGAAACCCTAATCAATACCACCTCAAACTGGACGTAGACTTTTACCTTCACCGTAAGGGGCCGAACCAGTATAAACCCTTGTGTTCCTTGTCCCGCTTACCCCTTCAAGCTTCCTAGTTGCGATGGCTCCACGACTAAGTCCTAGCTCGAGGACATCTGCCGTGACAATTCCACGACACTTACCGTACCACGTACCTATTCCTTTTCGGAGTCTGAAACGTTCTGGAAAGTGTCTCTTATGTATTCCTCTGGGGTTACGGTTTCAATAATATTAGTTTCAACATTTATAGGATTACCTGAGATATAATGTTTGATTCTTTGACCGTTCACCACTTCGGATTGGTGCCTTCGAAGTTATTGATTTTTATGGCACCGGAATGATAGACCTCCTCGATAACGTAAGGACCTTCCCATTTAGAGAGAAGTTTTCCTGCAAAAAATCTTAAACGAGAGTTGTATAATAATACATAATCACCTATATTAAACTCACGCTTTTGTATTCTTTTGTCATGCCATCTTTTAACTTTTTCTTTAAACAGTTTGGCATTCTCATAGGCCTGGGTTCTCCATTCATCAAGTGAGCTAATGTCAAATAACCTCTTCTCACCGGCAAGTTTGAAATCATAATTGAGCTCTTTAATGGCCCAATATGCCTTATGTTCTAATTCGAGAGGTAAGTGACATGCTTTTCCATAAACCATTTTATACGGAGACATACCCATAGGATTTTTATATGCAGTTCTATAGGCCCATAATGCATCATCAAGTTTCTTGGACCAATTCTTTCTAGATCTATTAACATTCTTTTGCAAAATTAATTTGAGCTCTCTCTTACTCAATTCTACTTAACCACTAGACTGTGGGTGATATGGAGATGCAATTCTATGATTAACATCATACTTAGCAAGCATCTTACGAAAAGCACCATGAATTAAATGTGAACCACCATCAGTCATTAAATATCTAGGGACTCTGAACCTCGGAAAAATAACTTCTTTAGGCATTTTAATAGAGGTGTTATGATCAGCACTACTAGTTGGAATAGCTTCTACTCACTTAGTAACGCAATCAACAGCAACTAAAATATGTGTATACCCATTAGAGGAAGGAAACGGTCCCATGTAATCAAAGCCCCAAACATCGAATGGTTCAATAACGAGTGAATAATTCATAGGCATTTCTTGTCGTCTACTAATATTACCAATTCTTTGACATTCATCACAAGATAAGACAAACTTACGGGCATCCTTGAAGAGAGTAGGCCAATAAAAACCGGATTGCAATACCTTATGCGCAGTTCTATCTCCAGCGTGGTGTCCTCCATAAGCTTCGGAGTGACACTTGCGTAGGATCTGTTCCTGTTCATGCTCAGGTACACAACGTCTAATAACACCATCCACTCCTTCTTTATAGAGATGTGGGTCATCCCAAAAGTAATGTCTCAAATCATAGAAAAACCTTTTCTTTTGCTAGTATGTGAAACTAGGTGGTATAAATTTAGCAACAATGTAATTAGCGTAATCGGCATACCATGGAGCAGTACGAGAAGTATTTATGACATTCAATTGTTCATCAGGAAAGCTATCATCAATAGGTAGTGGGTCATCAAGAACATTCTCTAACCTAGACTCCTGCCTGATATGCTTGAGTATTTAAATTATCATGTCAAAACTAGACTATTGCTTTGAACAATATAAAAGTCCAAATGTCCATGCTATAAAGAAAAGAATATGATATGACATGATAGGCAGCATTCCACATCAAAAATTCTGTTTTTATCACTTCCCTACTCGAGGACGAGTAGGAGTTAAGCTTGGGGATTCAGATAAGTCTCCAAGGTATCTATAATTTTTGATTGTTCCATGTTGTTATATTATCAATCTTGGATGTTTTATAATCATTTTATAGTCATTTTATATCATTTTTTGGTACTAACCTATTGACGTAGTGTCAAGTGCCAGTTGCTGTTTCCTGCATGTTTTTTACATCGAGGAAATCAATATCAAACAGAGTCCAAATGCAACGAAACTTTATGGAGATTTTTTTTGGACCAGAAGGAACAAAATGGGCCCTGGCTGCGCTGGGGGTGCTCCGAGGAGAGCACAACCCACCAAGGCCCGCCAGGAGGCCCAGGCGCGCCCTGGTGGGTTGTGCCCACGTCGGGTGCCCCGGGCCGCCTCTTTGCTCTCTAAATAATCGAATATTCCCAAAACCCTAGGGGAGTCGACAAAATATTGATCCAGCCGCCGCAGAGTCCAGAACCACCAGATCCAATCTAGACACCATCTCGGATGGGGTTCACCACCTCCATTGGTGCCTCTTCGATGATGCGTGAGTAGTTCTTTGTAGACCTTCGGGTCTGTAGTTAGTAGCTAGATGGCTTCCTCTCTCTTGCTAAATTCTCAATACAATGGTCTCTTGGAGATCCATATGATGTAACTCTTTTTGCGGTGTGTTTGTTGGGATCGATGAACTTTGAGTTTTCGATCAGATCTATCTTTTTATATCCATGAAAGTTATTTGAGTTTCTTTGATCTCTTATATGCATGATTGCTTATAGCCTCATATTTCTTCTCCGATATTTGGGTTTTGTTTGGCCAACTTACTCTATTTATCTTGCAATGGGAAGAGGTGCTTTGTAGTGGGTTCGATCTTATGGTGCTTGATCCCAGAGACAGAAGGGGAACCGACACGTATGTATCGTTGCTACTAAGGATAAAACGATGGGGTCTATCTCTACATAGATAGATCTTGTCTACATCATGTCATCGTTCTTATTGCATTACTCCGTTTCTCCATGAACTTAATACACCAGATGCATGCTGGATAGCGGTCGATGTGTGGAGTAATAGTAGTAGATGCAGGCAGGAGTCGGTCTACTAATCTTGGACGTGATGCCTATGTAATGATCATTGCCTGGATATCGTCATGATTATTTGAAGTTCTATCAGTTGCCAACAGTAATTTGTTCACCCACCGTTTGCTATTTTTCTCGAGAGAAGCCACTAGTGAAACCTACGCCCCCGGGTCTCTTTCTCATATACTTGCCTTTGCGATCTACTTTTCCTTTGCATTTATTTTCAGATCTATTAAACCAAAAATACAAAAACAGCTTTGCTGCAATTTATTCTTCTTTATTTTATTTGGCGTTCGATCTATCAATCTACTACAATTTATCTCACGTTCGTTTGCCTATCTTGAGGCGCCGTACCCGGAAGGGATTGACAACCCGTTTAACACGTCGGGTTGCAAGTTTTTGTTATCTGTGTGCAGGGGTTGTTTACGTTGTGTTGCTTGGTTCTCCTACTGGTTCAATAACCTTGGTTTCATATCTGAGGGAAATACCTACCGCCGCTGTGCTGCATCATCCCTTCCTCTTTGGGGAAATACCGATGTAGCTTCAAGTGACATCAGTGTGCAGGTACCGTTTACATAGTGTTGCGTGGTTCTCCTACTGGTTCGATAATATTGGTCTCATAACTGAGGGAAATATCTACCGTAGCTATGCTACATCATCCCTTCCGCTTTGGGGAAATACCGACGTAGTTCAAGCGACATCAAGCCTCCATTTACCATTCGCCTTGCGTACCACCACTGGGTTTGCTAACCATGTGGGATGCATCACTCCTCTGACCAAACCAGCAGCTTTAAGTTTCTTGATCTCTTCGGCAATGAACTGATGCTGCTCCAAGGCTTGCTTCCGGACCTTCTGCTTGACGGGTCGGGCATGAGGGCAGACAACAAGGTGGTGCTCGATTACCTCCCTAGGAACACCACGATGTCAGATGGTTGCCAAGAAAACACATCGACATTCGCCCGCGGGAAGGTAACGGGTGCGCTTTCCTATTTGTCGTCAAGGGTGGAGCTTATGGTGAACGTACCATTAGCGCCAACCAGCCCTGCCGGGATCTTCTTCACTGCAGGCGCGACAACCTTTGATTTCTTGCTATTGGAGCTCTCTGGCAAATCATCAACAGGCGCAGCGCACTCCGGAGGGTCGCGCTTCCTGGATTCCTTGCCGATATCCTTGCTAGTGTTCTTTCCTTTTTCCTTTCCTTGGCGGGAGCGATAGCTTCCGTGGCTTCAGCAGCAACTGCTTCTCGATACTATCCACGCATATGATTGCGTCCTTCTTTTCCGATGGAATGCAAATGACACCCATCGGCCCTGGCAATTTTTGTGTATTGTAGGCATAGTGGGATGCCGCCATGAATTTTGCCAGGGCTGGATGACCAATGATTCCATTGTAAGGCAGAGGGAGATCAACCACATCGAACATGGCCTTCTCAGTTCGGTAGTTTAACTCTCCTCCAAATGTTACCAGGAGTGTGATCTTCCCCTTAGGATGACTCGTGTCGGGGTTGATCCCTTGGAAAGTACCAGTAACCTTGAGCTCTTCATCTGCAATCTGAAGGTTGTCGAGCACCTTGGGAGAAATCGGATTCAAGCCGGCCCCGCCGTCGACCAACATCTTCATGACCTTAAGGTTGCGGATTGTTGGTGAAACCAACAACGGAAAGCACCCTACCACAGTGGTGCGGTCAGGGTGATCCTCTTTGATGAAGATGATGGGCGTGCGGGACCATTTGAGTGGGTTCCGAGAATCTGCCGCTGAATCCACAACATTGACCTCACATGCCCACTATTTAAGCTGGTGGTGAGAGGAGTACAAGGACGCACCCCTGTCAATGCATAGGCCGTCAGTGGCCTTCTGGAACACATGCTCGCTGGTTTCCTCTTCACCCTTCATCACTCTCATCATCACATTCCTTCTTCCCATGGCCTTTGGCGGGTCCATTTTGCCGCCGAGGGGCCTTACTGGGGTGACCTCCTCTGCCACTCCGGGCCCTTCCCGCCAATGCCACCTTGGTCTCTCTCTTTCTCACGCTTCCCGTACTCAGCCTTCTGCTTCTTTACGAGTTGTTCAACCTGATGACACTCTTGGAGATCGTGGCCCTTGGTTCGATGGATCTTGCAGTACGGCCCGTCAGCCTTCCCGGCCTTCTCGGCAGCCGCCGCTTCCCGACAATCAGTGCACGCGGCAACTTCCATACCGGGAGCCTCGATTTTGGCCTTCTTGTCGGTACTAGGGGCGCTCGATCCTTCGATGGCCAACACTGCTTTATCCTTCTGCTTCTTGTTGTGCTTTTTGATCTTCTTCTTCTTCTTCTGCCTGGTGGCATCATCGTCTTCTTCTGACTCAACATCGATGTCACCTTCTTCTACGGGGAGTCGCCTCCCCTCCTCTGTTCCGGCACACTTATCTGCCAAAGTGTACAACTGCTTCACAGTCTTGGGCAACCAGATGTTCATCTTAGAACGTACCCTGCGGTTGCGCATGTTGGACTGGAATGCAGCTATCACAGCTGCTGGCTAGATGTCGGGAATGTTTCTGTGCACCCGGCTGAACCTCTGCATGTATTTTCGCAAACTCTCCCCTTCCTTCTATGGGAGGAGTTGCAAGTCACTGGGTCGTCCCACTTCTTGATGGCCGCCCGTGAAGGCGCCAACAAACTCATGGCACATGTCAGCGCAGGTCGAGATGGAGTTCTTAGGCAAGTGCATCAACCACGACCTCATGTTTGGCTAGAGTGCCAAACGGAAGTAGTTGGTAGATACCTTCTCATCTCTCCCTCCGGCGGCTTGAACATGCGGGCAGACGGCCCAAGAACTTGCCATAGCTCGCGAGTGAAGGCGGGGCACTGATGTCGCTTGAAGCAACGTCAGTATTTCCCCAAAGAGGAAGGGATGATGCAGCACAGTGGCAGTAGGTATTTCCCTTAGATATGAAACCAAGGTTATCAAACCAGTAGGAGAACCAAGCAACACAACGTAAACAGCCCCTGCACACAGATAACAAATCCTCGCAACCCGACGTGTTAAAGGGGTTGTCAATCCCTTCCGGGGTATGGCGCTGTAACGCCCCGGATCCGTTGCGCCAGGTGTCTGCCAGTTATTCGTGGTCGTTGCCATGTCATTTGCTTGCGTGTTGCATTTTGCCATGTCATCATTTGCATTTCATATCATGTCATCATGTGCTTCGCATTTGCATACGTGTTCGTCTCGTGCATCCGAGCATTTTCCCCGTTGTCTGTTTTGCAATCCGGCGCTCCTATCTCCTCCGGTGCACCCCTCTTGTTGTCTGTCGTGTGCGGGTGTCAAACTTTCTCGGAATGGACCGAGTCTTGTCAAGTGGTCTCAGTATACCACCCGGAGATCACCGGTCAAGTTTCGTTCCATTTGGAGGTCGTTTGGTACTCCAACGGTTAACCGGGTAACCGCAAAGTCTGTTTTGGTATTGCAGAAAAAACCCCCTTCTAACAGTCCCAAAACCCCTCTAAGTCCCTGCCATGCTCTCGGTCATTCGATCACGATCGCGTGGGCGAAAACCGCACCTCATTTGGACTCTCCTAGCTCCCTCTACCTATATATGTGTGTCTCTCCCGAGATTTTCGCGCAGATGAACCCTAGCGTCTTCCACCTCGCGCCGCCGGACAAATTCGTCCGCGCCGGACATGTCCACCCGCCACCTCACTCCAACCAATCGTGGATCGCCACGTCGCCTCCGCCGCCTCCCTCCACCACTCACAGCGCGCCACCTCAGCCTCCCGCGCCGTCCCCGCCGCCGCGGCCCGCCGGGCCCAGGCGCGGCCGCCCAGGCCCGCGCGGCCGCCCGAGCCCCGCCGCCCGTCCGCCGCTCGCCGGCCACCTCGGCTCCGCCGCCCGGGGTCGCCTTCCTCTGCCCCGCCGGCGCCCGTCCGCCTCGCCGGCGCCCCTCGCGCCTCCACCTGCCGCCATGGCCGCCGCCCCTCGGCTCCCGCTCGCCCGCCGGCGTGCCCGCGCCTCCACCCGCCGCCATGGCCGCCGCCCAGTCCTCTTCCTCGCCGCCGGCCGCCTCCAGCGCCAACCCCGCCGCCTCGGGCCTCAACGCCCCGACCTCCGCCGCCTCCGGCCACCGGAGCACCCCTGCCTCTGCCCCCGAGCTCGAGCCGGCGACCCCGAGCCCGATCTGCATTGCCGAACTGGCGTTGACTTCGTCCCCCCCCCCCCCCTCGAGGTCGAAATATCTCTTAAGTCCCCAGTTTTTGCTAATATGTGTGCATGTTCAACTGTGTGTACCTCCGTGCATGTAGCTCCGATTCACGCGTGTAATATGTCAAATTGTTCGTCTCGTAATGCTCTTCATTTTGTTCCATTGCACCATGTTCATTAGAGGTCATCTTGATGCCCAAATCTCTGTTGGAAGAGGGCTAGTTGCTGTTATTCTCTGGTTCTTAACAGAACTTGGAGATTTGTCATTTTTTATCATTTAATCTGTGCATCTTTTGAGCATGAGCTCTACATGTGTTTTGAAGTATGCCATGCCATATTTCCAGTGGTGTAGTCCATGTATTTTTGTGATCTCTGTGGTGACTAGCACAAGCATGCAAAGTAGGCCCCGTAATATTTCTGATTTCAGGGACAGTGATTTCTCTAAGTCCTTGTCTGCTGTAATTTTGTTGCCATGTAAACTTGATGCTACAGAGAGATCCATGCATATTTTGGAGATGTTCCGTAAGGATGTTTTGTAGATATAGTTGTAATTGATCCATTCCTGCAATTGTTTGCAATTATAGAGTGCCATAGCATGACTCAATCTTGCTCTACTTCTGCTATAAAATATTTCTGGCAGATTCTTAACATGATATGCATTTTGCCAAGCTTATTATAGTTGATCCATACATGCTATGCTTGTAATCTTGCCATGGTTAGTTTCATAAGCATGCCATCTTGCTGTAGGTTTGCTTGGTTTTTCATGCATTGCTCTGTGGTGAGTGCATCAAGCTCACAAAGAGGCCTACATATTAATATTTCTGCCATGCTCTGTTTTCTGCTAAGTCTGAAACCTGTTAACGAAACTTGCTATGTTTACATGCCTGCCATCATATCTTCTGGTCCTTTTTGGCTTATGGTCAGTAAGGTACTTTTGTCATATGCTTTGATTAGATTCATGCCATGCTTTGTTTTGCCATGTTAAGTTCCTATAGCATGTTGATTTCGTGCTCTGAACATTGCAACCTGATGTTATTTCTGTCATGTACAGTATTTCTGCTAAGTCTGTGAACCTGTTATTATTTGCAATCTTGCCATGTCCTTTTGAGCATGTTCTAGTGATTTCTGGAGATAGCTCAGTGTTCATGTTTTGTTGTGCTTTACCTATACATCATGTCCATGGCTTTTGTTTTCATGTTGAGTTGCTGTAGCATATTGTTTTGATGATTGCTATATGCCTAGTTGCTGTTTTGGACAGATTGTTGCTATGTCTTGTTTGGAGTGTATGTGTTGCACCGTTGCTCCGTTTTGAGCATGCTCTATATGAAACTTGCTTAGTTTTGCATGTAGTATCATATTACCATGTTGCATCCTTGTTTTGAGGTGTTTGCTTGATGTTTGTATGCATTTTGTATCAATGCCATGCTTATCTTGTTTTGCTCATATCTTCTAGGCCGTAGCTCCGAATCTAATGAACTTTATATGTAACTTGACTAGAATTTCGTGTAGATTATCATGGTGCTCTTTAACTTGCTGTTTAACAACTTGAATATAAGGTTTATTCAGTTCTGGACCAATTTCGAAATTTGCATATGAGGACTTACCGGAATTGGTATATGTTGTTTCCGGCCTCATTTAAACTTGCTTTGATGTGTTGTTCTTGCATGCATCATCTCTTGTCATGAGTAGCTTCATATAGCCTTGTCATGCATCATACTTGGTTGAGCATCATGTCTTGTTCATGTGTGCTGTGTTTACTTTGTTGTGTGTTTCTTCTCGATAGTTCCCGTGTCGTTGCGATCGTGAGGATTCGTTCGTCTTCGTGGCTTCATCTTCTTCATGGATTCGTTCTTCTTCCTAGCGGGATTTCAGGCAAGATGACCGTCACCTTGGATCTCATTACTATCATTGCTATGCTAGTTGCCTCGTTCTATCGCTATGCTGCGCTACCTATTCACTTGTTCCTCAAGCCTCCCATTTTGCCATGAACCTCTAACCTTTGTCACCCTTCCTAGCAAACCGTTGTTTGGCTGTGTTACCGCTTTGCTCAGCCCCTCTTTTAGCGTTGTTAGTTGCAGGTGAAGATGAAGATTGCTCCATGTTGGATTATGTTTATGTTGGGATATCACAATATCTCTTATTTTATTAATGCATCTATATACTTGGTAAAGGGTGGAAGGCTCGGCCTTATGCCTGGTGTTTTGTTCCACTCTCGCCGCCCTAGTTTCCATCATACCGGTGTTATGTTCCCGGATTTTGCGTTCCTTACACGGTTGGGTGATTTATGGGACCCCCTTGACAGTTCGCTTTGAATAAAACTCTTCCAGCAAGGCCCAACCTTGGTTTTACCATTTGTCCAGCCTATTTCTTTTCCCTAGGGAGTCGCTCTCTCGAGGGTCATCTTATTTTAAACCCCCCGGGCCAGTGCTCCTCTAAGTGTTGGTCCGAACTGAGTAGACTGCGGGGCCACCTCGTGGAAACTCGAGGTCTGGTTTTACTCGTAGGATGTCTCATCCGGTGTTGCCCTGAGAACGAGACATGTGCAGCTCCTATCGGGATGTCGGCGCATCGGGAGGCTTTGATGGTTTTGTTTTACCATTGTCGAAATGTCTTGTAACCGGGATTCCGAGACTGATCGGGTCTTCCCAGGAGAAGGAATATCCTTCGTTGACCGTGAGAGCTTATCATGGGCTAAGTTGGGACACCCCTGCAGGGTATTATCTTTCGAAAGCCGTGCCCGCGGTTATGAGGCAGATGGGAATTTGTTAATATCCGGTTGTAGAAAACTTGACACTTGACCTTAATTAAAACGCATCAACCGCGTGTGTAGCCGTGATGGTCTCTTCTCGGCGGAGTCCGGGAAGTGAACACGGTTTCTGGGTTATGTTTGCCGTAAGTAGGAGTTCAGGATCACTTCTTGATCATGCTAGTTTCACGACCGTTCCTTTGCTTCTCTTCTCGCTCTCATTCACGTAAGTTAGCCACCATACATGCTTAGTCGCTGCTGCAACCTCACCACCTTTACCCCTTCCTTTCCCTTTAAGCTTTGCTAGTCTTGATACCCATGGTAATGGGATTTCTGAGTCCTCGTGGCTCACAGATTACTACACCACCAGTTGCAGGTACAGGTTGTACGATGATCATGACGCGAGAGCGATGTTTACTTTTTTGGAGTTCTTCTTCTGCTTCTTCTTCGATCAGGGGATAGGTTCCAGGTCGGCAGCCTGGGCTAGCAGGGTGGATGTCGTTTGAGTTTCTGTTTATGTTTCATCCGTAGTCGGATGTTGATCTTATGTATGTGGTATTGATGTATTCTTGCGGCATTTGTATGCCTTGTATGTATCCCCAAATATTATGTAATGTTGATGTAATGATATCCACCTTGCAAAAGCGTCTTCAAGATGCGCTTCTATCCTTGGTGGGACCGTCGAGTTCCTTTAGGATAGGGTCGCATCTTGGGCGTGACAGGCGCTATAACGCCCGAGTAACTAAGCTACAGTAATCCCACGCTAATGGTGCCACGTCACCATGGTTACTGTTGCTAATCTACCGTTAGGCCAAACCCTTTCAAAATTCAAGTTCAAATTAATGTCAACAATTAAAGTTTTCAAAAGTCAAAACTAAAATGTTCATCTTGTGCCAAATAATGCATATTTAATATTGGTGGTGAACCAACATATTTGCAAAGTGTTTAACTGGCCTGAACTATTTGAAACAGAAGTTAAAAAACTAAAAGAAAGAGAGGAGGTGAGAGAGAGAAAGCCCCCCTGCCCCCTGGGCCTCGGCCCGTCCTAGCAAGCCGGCCCACCTTCCCCGCTGGGTCGCCCCTTCCCCCTCCCTGTTCCTCCGACCGTGCCCACGGTCGCCGCCGAACCCATCTCGCCGACAACGCCGCTACAGGCGCCGCGGGGAGGATAAGGACGCCGGCATCGGCGCCCTGGCTCCCGCCGAGATCTTCCCCCTCACCCACTTCCCCCTTCTCCCTCTCCCTCTCCTTCGTTTTGGAGAAGAGGCCGACGCGGTCGCCGCCGTGCCTTGCCCATCCTCACGGCCACCGAGCCCCGAGTGCCTCTCCGACGAGCCCGACTGCTCCACCGACTTCCTCTACTTCCTCTCCGCCCTCTGGATCGAGCCCGGCGCCACCACAGCCTCGGGATCGAGCTCCTCCCCTACCCCGCCCGTCGTCGATCCCCGCCGCCGTACACCTCCGATAAGCCTCCCCGAGCACGCTGCCACTTCCCTACGGCTCCCGGTGAGCCACCGCGTCTCTCTCCTTGCTCCCCCCGCACGAATCCACCACCATAGCTGCCCTACCATCGCCGCCCGAACGCAGCTCCGCCGCATAGCTCGCCGCCGTTGCTGTGGGCATCGTCATGCTCACCCGAGCACACGAGCGTGCTCAGGACCGCTCGCTGAAGCCGCCCATGCCACTTGCTTCCCTCCCCGTGCCCCTTAGCACCTACCTCAACGAACGCCCGAACGTGTCGCCGCCTCCGCTCGCCGCCGGCGTGCTTCCGGTGACCAAATGGTCACGGGCTCGCGACCGTTGGCCTCGCCGCAAAGTGTACGCCTTGCCCATCCTCTCAGTTCGCTCACGAACGCGCCGCACCACCGTTGCCGTTGCTCGCCCGAAGCACCTCGCCGCCGGCGAGCTCAAAGCGCTCGCCCCCGTCCGTTCCAGCCACTCCGGCCACCACCATTGGACGCGCGGCGCCGAGCCACGTCGAACGCGCCCAGCCACAACCCCGCAGACCCCCTGTGGGCGAAACCCGCGCCCATCCCGAGCCGCGCCGCCATGTTTGACTCGTCGGAGTCAACTCCGGCGCGTCTCCGGCCGGTGTCCGACATGGTGTCCATGAGGCACCACCTGGGACACTGACTGGTGGGCCCAGGGGTCCCCTTTGACCTGTTGACTTGGGTCAACACTGACGTGACCGCCCCCAGTGCCACTGACATGTGGGCCCCGTGCTAATTAAACAGGTTTTATAAATAAATAAATAAATAAAACATTAATTAATCTGTTAATTAGTTTTAATCACTAATTAGTCACTGACTAACGGGGCCCACACCCCTAACTAATACTGTTAGACAAATTAATCCACTGATTAACCCATAGAGGCTGACATGTGGGTCCCGGTGGCCCCACTGGTCAGGTTTGACCTGGTCAGTGTGACTGTTGACTACTGACGTCATCTTCATGTCATGCTGACATCATATTCCTTTTCTGTTATTTCTGTTAATTTAAATAATTCCAGAAAATGTTTAAATCTTTAAAAATTCATATAAAATAATCCGTAACTCAGATGAAAATGTTTTCTACATGAAAGTTGCTCAGAAAAATCCAACGAATCCGGATTCGCGGTCCGTTTACCTATCAGATGCGTCTAACTATCTGAACATGGAACATTCCCCTCCGGTCATCTGTTTGACACAGGTCCGGAACCGGGAATACATTCCCGGTTGAATTCCCCTTCTACCTTTATCGTGTAGCCATACGTTAGGTCACACCCGGCACAACATATTACCATGTTATGCTTTGTGATGCTATGTTTGATTTATATTTACTGTTTCTTCCCCCTCTTCTGTCCGGTAGACCCCGAGACCCACGCTGCTGCTGCCCAGTTCGACTACGGAGTTGACGACCCCTCCTACTTGCCAGAGCAACCAGGCAAGCCCCCCCCTGATCACCAGATATCGCCTATTCTTCTCTATACTGCTTGGATTAGAGTAGTGTAGCATGTTATTGCTTTCCGTTAATCCTATCCTGATGCATAGCCTGTCCTTGCTACTATTGTTGTTACCTTTACCTGCAATCCTACATGCTTAGTATAGGATGCTAGTTTTCCATCAGTGGCCCTACATTCTTGTCCGTCTATTGTGCTATACTATCGGGCCATGATCACTTGGGCGGTGATCATGGGTATATACTTATATAATCTATACATGACACCTGTGGTGACTAAAGTCGGGTCGACTCGTAGGAGTACCCGCAAGTGGATCTTTGTGGCGGAGCGACAGGGCAGGTTGAGACCACTTAGGCGAGAGGTGGGCCTGGCCCTGGACGGCGTCCGCGGTTACTTCAAAATAACACGCTTAACGAGTTCTTGGTATTTGATCTGAGTCTGGCCATTTGGTCTATACGCACTAACCAACTACGCGGGAACAGTTATGGGCACTCGACGTCGTGGTATCAGCCAAGCCTTCGTGACGTCAGCGACCACGCGGCGCGTGCTGGATTGGACTGGAACGCCACTAGGCTAGGTCTGCTTCCGGCCGTGTACGCAACATGCAGGTGTGCAATGGGCGATGGGCCCAGACCCCTGCGCGCATAGGATTTAGACCGGCGTGCTGACCTCTCTGTTGTGCCTAGGTGGGGCTGCGATGTGTTGATCTTCCGAGGCCGGGCATGACCCAGAAAAGTGTGTCCGGCCAAATGGGATCGAGCGTGTTGGGTTATGTGGTGCACCCCTGCAGGGAAGTTTATCTATTCGAATAGTCGTGTCCCTCGGTAAAAGGATGACCCGGAGTTGTACCTTGACCTTATGACAACTAGAACCGGATACTTGATAAAACACACCCTTCCAAGTGCCAGATACAACCCGGTGATCGCTCTCTAATAGGGCGACGAGGAGGGGATCGTCGGGTAGGATTATGCTATGCGATGCTACTTGGAGGACTTCAATCTACTCTCTTCTACATGCTGCAAGATGGAGGCTGCCAGAAGCGTAGTCTTCGACAGGACTAGCTATCCCCCCTTATTCTGGCATTCTGCAGTTCAGTCCACTGATATGGTCCTTTATACCTATACCCATGCATATGTAGAGTAGCTCCTTGCTCGCGAGTACTTTGGATGAGTACTCACGGTTGCTTTCCTTCCTCTTTTCCCCTTTTCCTTTCTACCTGATTGTCGCAACCAGAGGCTGGAGTCCAGGAACCAGACGCCACCGTCGACGACGACTCCTACGATACTGGAGGTGCCTACTAGTACGTGCAGGCCGCTGACGATGACCAGGAGTAGTTAGGAGGATCCCAGGCAGGAGGCTTGCGCCTCTTTCGATCTGTATCCCCAGTTTGTGCTAGCCTTCTTAAGGTAAACTTGTTTAACTTATGTCTGTACTCAGATATTGTTGCTTCCGCTGACTCGTCTAAGATCGAGCACTTGTATTCGAGCCCTCGAGGCCCCTGGCTTGTATTATGATGCTTGTATGACTTATTTATGTTTTAGAGTTGTGTTGTGATATCTTCCCGTGAGTCTCTGACCTTGATCGTACACATTTGCGTGCATGATTAGTGTACGGTCAAATCGGGGGCGTCACAAGTTGGTATCAGAGCCGACTGCCTGTAGGAATCCCCCTTTCCACACTCCTTGGCCGAAGTCGAGTCTAGACATTACAAAACTTTTACTAACATGGCTGTGTGTCTTACGGGCCCATGTCGCCATTTGGTGGTACTAGGATCTTTTACTTTTCGACCTTTACTCTCGGATTCTGAACTCTCTTCTACTCAGGTTAAATGAATTTACTAACTCTAACACTAGGATCCCGTGACCGCATTCACCCCAAAGTTGGATAAGCCATAGTTATTTCTTAGAATAGTATTTTGAACAATTCACACACTGTCATTTGACTCCTTTGAAACATCTTTGCTTTCAGATGGAACCCACGAGGCAGGTCGTGCGCCACACGACGGCCATCGGTGCCTCGGGATCACCTGCTGTGCTAGCTGAGATGATGACCTATTTGGGTTATCGCTGGCACCCTGAGTACACCGTCTACGAGGAGTACCGGGACTTTAACCAGGAGCAGTACCGTGCCATCGTCCACCTCTACTCGCGGGAGTATGACTCCACTACTGTGCTACACACCGCTCATGGTGTTGGAGTGACCATCGATATGGCTGTCCACGATGCTGCTTATGCTGCTCTGACACGTCTTCGTGGAGAGTATCGGGAGTTGGACACCTCCCCTTTCAGGCACATTGCTATCGCATCTGATGTTGGTGCGGAGGGATACTAATTGCTGCCTACTCCACTGTCACCCGAGAGCCCTTCTACCATCAGAACCTGGTTCTGCATGCTGATGGGCTGGATCGAGCTAACCGAGCTCTTCGCCACGAGTTGTACACCACCCGTCAGCACCTTTACCGTGCTCTGACGCTGTTGCACCCCTTTGTCCGATCTAGGGAGCTGCCCCGTTCTGCGATCTACCCAGCCAGGACTGTAATGCCCCAGGGTGTCGGCTGGCCAGATGTGGGAGGCCACTCTCCCGCACTTGGACCTCTTCTGCCACCTGAGCATCAGGTTCTGCACTAGAGTATTCGTGGACCCTAGGTTGCTGACGTGGAGTTCCCGATGCGACACTACCAGCTTTCAGGCTACACCTACCTCCACAATACCTCTTGGGCCTGATGTAGGCTTGCTTGTTAGTGTTAGATGCATTCGCCGTGAGCCTGTGTGCCGCCTATGTTGTTTTAGTCTATGTACCGAACTCTGTGTACTGAACTCTATGCATGACCCCTTTTGTAAGTTATGTCGACTACTATGTGGTAGCTATCGTGCTCCTTTCATTATGCATGTTTCATCATGAATGATTCTTGTCTTTGCAAATTTCTCAATGCTGAACTACCCCTGTTATATATTAGCAGGATTGTTAGACCAGGTGGTCGTGGTAGTGGTGGCAGTGCCCCACCACCACCTGAGTACATGGCTGGTATGATCCAACAGTTCGAACTGAACCGCCAATTCATGGAAAATATGATGGCTCAGTTTCCTCGCCCCAATATGGACCAGCAACCAACCCCAGTAACTCTGCAGGATTTCATGCGCCTCAATCCAACTGTGTACCGCAGCTCAACTCAGCCTCTGGATGCTGATGACTGGCTCCATGACATCACCTATGAGATGGAGTCTGCCGATGTAGCCCCTGCCAGCTATGTCACCTTTGCTTCCTTCTTTCTGAAGGGACCCGCAGCTCAATGGTGGGACAACCACAGGCGTACTCTGCCAGCTGGAACAATCATCACCTGGCCAGACTTCCAAGCTGCTTTCCGTGCCCGCTTCATTCCCCAGGGAGTCATGGACCGGAAGAAGCGTGAGTTCCGCAACCTCACCCAAGCCAACAAAACTGTTGAAGCTTATCAGCGGGAGTTTCTGGACTTGTCTCGCTATGCTGAAGAGGACATTGCAACTGATGCACGCAGATAGGAGAAGTTTCGTGATGGCCTTCAAGCTGACATCAAGCTCGCACTTCTAGTGCATGACTTTGCTGATTTCGCCACCTTGGTGAACAAGGCCATCAATGTCGAAACTGGTCTGCAGGAATACCAGAGCTCCCACAGGCGCAACCGTGACACGGGCTCATCTTCGGGCCCACCCTCACAGAAGCGTAAGATATGGATCCCGAACAGCATGTACCGTCCAAATGCATCTGCCCCAAGGCAGACCTATGCTGCACCTCGTCTGCCTCCACCACCATCTAGGCAGTCAAGACTTCCAGCCCCACCACCCCAAGCTCCTGTTCCCACTCCCAATAATGGTTTGTGCTTCAGGTGTGGTCAACCAGGACACCGTGCTAGAGAATGCAACCAGAACCAGAATCAACTGGCCCTTCCAGCAACTGGCCATGGAAGCAACCAGCCCCGCAGCAACAAGGCCAAGTCTTATGGTCGTGTTCATGCCAACCACGTTGATCTCAATGAAGCTCAAGACCAACCTGCCACTGTGATGGGTACACTCCTCGTAAATTCAGTACCAGCATCCGTTTTATTTGATACACGTGCATCGCATTCATTCATGTCAGAAGATTTTGCATACAAGCACGACGTTAAATGTGAGGAGATGAACACCTCGGTATTGGTCAAAACCCCCGTGGGACAGTGTCAAACCTCCCTGGTTGGCATCGATGTCCCCGTGGAAATCGAAGGGCTGGAATTCTATGCCTCTCCCATTATTCTGAAGTCGTCTAACATCGACCTCATTTTGGGGATGGATTGGTTGAAAGCGCATACTGCTTCTATAGTTTGCGCCACTAAGACCGTTCATCTACTTCACCCTTCAGATGAAATAGTTGCTTACCAAGCTCATCTGGTACAAAATGCTGAGGCCAGGCTCTATGCATTGAATGCATTGAACGCCACACCACTCGAGGGCATTGAAAACATTCCCGTCGTGCGTGAATTCCTCGACGTCTTCCCTGAAGAACTTCCAGGGATTCCCCCTGCTAGAGCTGTCGAATTCATCATCGACTTGAAACCAGGCACCACTCCTATAGCCAAGCGACCCTACAAAATGCCGCCGCATGAACTCCTTGAGCTTAAGGAGGAAATTGACAAATCTCTTCGCAAAGGATTCATTCGCCCAAGTTGCTCTCCTTGGGGAGCACCTTCTCTCTTTGTCAAGAAGAAGGATGGGACAAACCAATTAGTTCAAGACTACCGTCCTATAAACCAAGCTACCATTCAGAATAAATACCCTCTTCCTCGGATCAATGATCTATATGATCAACTGGCGGGTTCATCAGTGTTCTCTAAGCTCGACTGGAGGTTGGGTTACCACCAGATCCGTGTTCGCGAAGAGGATATCCCAAAGACCGCCTTCGTGACTCGATATGGTTCATACGAGTACACCGTCATGTCTTTCGGTTTAACCAATGCTCCAGCCACCTTCTCTCGTCTGATGAACTATATATTCATGGATTACCTCGACAAGTTCGTCGTGGTTTATCTGGATGATATCCTGATATTTTCCAAGAACGAAGAGGAACATGCTGAACATCTTTGGCTTGTGCTGGAAAAGCTACGAGAGCATCAACTATATGCCAAGTTCTCTAAATGTGAATTCTGGCTACCCGAAGTAACCTATCTTGGGCATGTCATCTCTAAGGATGGTATTGCCGTCAACCCTGAACGAGTCCAGGCTATCCTTGATTGGACTCCTCCCAAGAACGTTAAGCAAGTCAGAAGTTTTCTCGGTCTCGCCAGCTATTGCCGTCGATTCGTCGAGAACTTCTCCAAGATCGCCAGGCCTCTGACTAACCTGTTGCATAAGGGCGTCAAGTTCCAATGGACAGACAAATGTCAGGAAAGTTTCCAGGCACTCAAAGACAAGTTGACTTCTGCCCCAGTTCTAGCTCCACCTGATACTAAGAAGGACTTCGTCATTTACTGCGACGCTTCCCGTCAAGGATTAGGTTGTGTCCTTATGCAAGACCGCAAAGTGATTGCTTATGCCTCTCGGCAATTGCGCCCTCACGAAGAGAACTACCCAGTTCACGACCTCGAACTTGCTGCTGTCATTCATGCGCTGAAGCAGTGGCGACATTACCTTCTCGGTAATCGTTGCGAGATCTTCACTGACCACCAAAGTCTGAAGTATCTGTTTACTCAGCCAGACCTGAACCTCTGTCAGCAGAGATGGATGGAGCTTGTTGCAGACTTTGACTTGGGTATTTCCTATACGCCAGGCAAGGCTAATGTAATGGCTGATGCCTTGAGCCGCAAGTCTTACTACAACCACCTCCAGGTTCACAAAGTTCAGCCCTCGCTTGTTGAAGAATTTAGGAAGTTGAACCTCCATATTGTTCCTCCGGGTGCACTCGCTCCCCCTCCTAAGGAGTTTCGCAAGATGAACCTCCGTGTTGTTTCCCAGGGTTCCCTCAATACCCTGGCCGTCGAACCAGATATCTTGGACTCCATCAAGAGAATACAGGGATATGACTCTGAAGCCCACAAGATTAAGCGCTACCTCGCAGAAGGAAAGCCCTCATTCTTCACTATTGCTGAAGATGGCACTTTGTACTTCACGGGCCGCCTAGTGGTGCCATGTGCAGAGAAAAACCTGGATATGACTCAGGAAGTTATGAAAGAAGCTCATGATACGCCCCTATGTATCCATCCTGGTAGTACAAAGATGTACCAAGACATCCGTCAGAGATTCTGGTGGTCTAATATGAAGCAAGACATTGCTCGTTATGTTGCTGAGTGTGACGTTTGTCGTCGTATCAAAGCAGAACATCAAAGGCCTGCTAGAACTCTGCAACCTATCTCTATTCCTGAATGGAAATGGGACCATGTTGAGATGGACTTCGTCACTGGATTTCCCAAATCACAGAAAGGTAATGATGCTATTCTTGTCGTCATTGACCGGCTTTCCAAAGTTGCACATTTTCTGGCGGTCAAAGAAACGATCACTGCTAGTCAACTGGCAACGCTCTATATGTCCAGGATTGTTTCACTCCATGGTATTCCATTGGTTATTAGCTCAGACCGTGGCAGCTTATTCACTTCAAGATTCCGGGCAAGTTTCCAAGAAGCTATGGGAACTCATCTGTCATTCAGTACTGTGTTTCATCCTCAGTCGCAAGGGCAAGTTGAACGTGTCAACCAAGTTCTCGAAGACATGCTTTGAGCTTGTGTTATTTCCTTCGGCAAGAAATGGGAGGAATCTCTCCCGTATGCTGAGTTCTCTTATAATAATAGCTATCAAGCTAGTCTGAAGATGGCCCCCTTCGAAGTGTTATATGGACGAAAGTGCCGAACCCCTCTGAACTGGTCAGAAACTGGGGAGCGTCCACTCTTCGTTCCGGATATTATCCAACATGCCAAATAACAAGTCCACATTATTCGTGAGAATCTACAGACTGCTCAGTCATGTCAGAAGAGTCAGTATGACCGTCATCATAAAGACATGGTCTATCAACCTGGCGAAAAGGCTTATCTTCGAGTCACACCAATGAAGGGTGCTCACCGCTTCGGAATCAAGGGCAAACTAGCTCCTCGATATATTGGCCCATTCACTATTCTCGAAAGGCGTGGAAAAGTGGGATACCAACTCGAGCTTCCGCCGAACCTTTCTCGGGTTCACGATGTGTTCCATGTGTTACAGCTCCGCCGTTGCTTCAAGGACCCAATCCGAGCAGTGGATCATGAAGTGCTCGAATTGCAGCAGGACCTCTCCTATAAGGAGCATCCGGTCCGCATTCTCGACCAAGCTGAACGCCGCACACGTCAGAAGGCGATCAAGTTCCACAAAGTCCAGTGGTCGCACCATTCTGAAGATGAAGTCACTTGGGAACGCGAGGATCGCCTGCGTGATGAATACCCCGCACTGTTTCCTTCTACCTCCTAAATCTCGGGACGAGATTTCTTGTAGTGGAGGAGTTTTGTAACGCCCGGGTAACTAAGCTACAGTAATCCCACGCTAATGGTGCCACGTCACCATGGTTACTGTTGCTAATCTACCGTTAGGCCAAACCCTTTCAAAATTCAAGTTCAAATTAATGTCAACAATTAAAGTTTCCAAAAGTCAAAACTAAAATGTTCATCTTGTGCCAAATAATGCATATTTAATATTGGTGGTGAACCAACATATTTGCAAAGTGTTTAACTGGCCTAAACTATTTGAAATAGAAGTTAAAAAACTAAAAGAAAGACAGGAGGTGAGAGAGAGAAAGCCCCCCTGCCCCCTGGGCCTCGGCCCGTCCTAGCAAGCCGGCCCACCTTCCCCGCTGGGTCGCCCCTTCCCCCTCCCTGTTCCTCCGACCGTGCCCACGGTCGCCGCCGAACCCACCTCGCCGACAACGCCGCTACAGGCGCCGCGGGGAGGATAAGGACGCCAGCATCGGCGCCCTGGCTCCCGCCGAGATCTTTCCCCCTCACCCACTTCCCCCTTCTCCCTCTCCCTCTCCTTCGTTTTGGAGAGGAGGCCGACGCGGTCGCCACCGTGCCTCGCCCGTCCTCACGGCCACTAAGCCCCGAGTGCCTCTCCGACGAGCCCGACTGCTCCACCGACTTCCTCTACTTCCTCTCTGCCCTCTGGATCGAGCCCGGCGCCACCACAGCCTCGGGATCGAGCTCCTCCCCGACCCCGGCCGTCGTCGATCCCCGCCGCCGTACGCCTCCGATAAGCCTCCCCGAGCACGCTGCCACTTTCCTACGGCTCCCGGTGAGCCACCGCGTCTCTCTCCTCGCTCCCCCCGCACGAATCCACCACCGTAGCCGCCGCTACCATCGCCGCCCGAACGCAGCTCCGCCGCATGCTCGCCGCCGTTGCTGTGGGCATCGTCATGCTCACCCGAGCACACGAGCGTGCTCAGGACCGCTCGCTGAAGCCCCCCATGCCACTTGCTTCCCTCCCCGTGCCCCTTAGCACCTACCTCAACGAACGCCCGAACGCGTCGCCGCCTCCGCTCGCCGCCGGCGTGCTTCCGGTGACCAAATGGTCACGGGCTCGCGACCGTTGGCCTCGCCGCAAAGCGTACGCCTTGCCCATTCTCTCAGTTTGCTCACGAACGCGCCGCACCACCGTTGCCGTTGCTCGCCCGAAGCACCTCGCCGCCGGCGAGCTCGAAGCGCTCACCCCCGTCCGTTCCAACCACTCCGGCCACCACCGTTGGACGCGCGGCGCCGAGCCGCGTCGAACGCGCCCAGCCACAACCCCGCAGACCCCCTGTGCGCGAAACCCGCGCCCATCCCGAGCCCCGCCGCCGCATTTGACTCGTCGGAGTCAACTCCGGCGCGTCTCCGGCCGGTGTCCGACGTGGCGTCCATGAGGCACCACCTGGGCCACTGACTGGTGGGCCCAGGGGTCCCCTTTGACCTGTTGACTTGGGTCAACACTGACGTGACCGCCCCCAGTGCCACTGACATGTGTGCCCCCGCGCTAATTAAACAGGTTTTATAAATAAATAAAACATTAATTAATCTGTTAATTAGTTTTAATCACTAATTAGTCACTGACTAACGGGGCCCACACCCCTAACTAGTACTGTTAGACAAATTAATCCACTGATTAACCCATAGATGCTGACATGTGGGTCCCGGTGGCCCCACTGGTCAGGTTTGACCTGGTCAGTGTGACTGTTGACTACTGACGTCATCTTCATGTCATGCTGACGTCATATTCCTTTTTCTGTTATTTCTGTTAATTTAAATAATTCCAGAAAATGTTTAAATCTTTAAAAATTCATATAAAATAATCCGTAACTCAGATGAAAATGTTTTCTACATGAAAGTTGCTCAGAAAAATCCAACGAATCCGGATACGCGGTCCGTTTACCTGTCAGATGCCTCTAACTATCTGAACATGGAACATTCCCCCTCCGATCATCTGTCTGACACAGGTCCGGAACCGGGAATACATTCCCGGTTGAATTCCCCTTCCACCTTTATCGTGTAGCCATACGTTAGGTCACACCCGGCACAGCATATTACCATGTTATGCTTTGTGATGCTATGTTTGCTTTATATTTACTGTTTCTTCCCCCTCTTCTCTCTGGTAGACCCCGAGACCAACGCTGCTGCTGCCCAGTTCGACTACGGTGTAAACGACCCCTCCTACTTACCAGAGCAACCAGGCAAGCCCCCCCCCCCCTTGATCACCAGATATCGCAAATTCTTCTCTATACTGCTTGCATTAGAGTAGTGTAGCATGTTACTTCTTTCCGTTAATCCTATCCTGATGCATAGCCTGTCCTTGCTACTACTGTTGTTACCTTTACCTGCAATCCTACATGCTTAGTATAGGATGCTAGTTTCCATCAGTGGCCCTACATTCTTGTCCGTCTGCTGTGCTGTACTATCGGGCCGTGATCACTTGGGCGGTGATCACGGGTATATACTTACATAATCTATAGATGACACCTGTGGTGACTAAAGTCGGGTCGGCTCGTAGGAGTACCCGCAAGTGGATCTTTGTGGCGGAGCGACAGGGCAGGTTGAGACCACTTAGGCGAGAGGTGGGCCTGGCCCTGGACGGCGTCCGCGGTTACTTCAAAATAACATGCTTAACGAGTTCTTGGTATTTGATCTGAGTCTGGCCATTTGGTCTATACGCACTAACCAACTACGCGGGAACAGTTATGGGCACTCGACGTCGTGGTATCAGCCGAAGCCTTCGTGACGTCAGCGACCGCGCGGCGCGCGCCGGATTGGACTGGAACGCCACTAGGCTAGGTCTGCTTCCGGCCGCGTACGCAACGTGCAGGTGTGCAATGGGCGATGGGCCCAGACCCCTGCGCGCATAGGATTTAGACCGGCGTGCTGACCTCTCTGTTGTGCCTAGGTGGGGCTACGACGTGTTGATCTTCCGAGGCCGGGCATGACCCAGAAAAGTGTGTCCGGCCAAATGGGATCGAGCTTGTTGGGTTATGTGGTGCACCCCTGCAGGGAAGTTTATCTATTCGAATAGCCGTGTCCCTTTGTAAAAGGACGACCCGGAGTTGTACCTTGACCTTATGACAACTAGAACCGGATACTTAATAAAACAAACCCTTCCAAGTGCCAGATACAACCCGGTGATCGCTCTCTAACAGGGCGACGAGGAGGGGATCGTCGGGTAGGATTATGCTATGCGATGCTACTTGGAGGACTTCAATCTACTCTCTTCTACATGCTGCAAGATGGAGGCTGCCAGAAGCGTAGTCTTCGACAGGACTAGCTATCCCCCCCTTATTCTGGCATTCTGCAGTTCAGTCCACTGATATGGTCCTTTATACCTATACCCATGCATATGTAGAGTAGCTCCTTGCTTGCGAGTACTTTGGATGAGTACTCACGGTTGCTTTCCTTCCTCTTTTCCCCTTTTCCTTTCTACCTGATTGTCGCAACTAGAGGCTGGAGTCCAGGAACCAGACGCCACCGTCGACGACGACTCCTACGATACTGGAGGTGCCTACTACTACGTGCAGGCCATTGACAACGACCAGGAGTAGTTAGGAGGATCCCAGGCAGGAGGCCTGCGCCTCTTTCGATCTATATCCCTAGTTTGTGCTAGCCTTCTTAAGGCAAACTTGTTTAACTTATGTCTGTACTCAGATATTGTTGCTTCCGCTGACTCGTCTATGATCGAGCACTTGTATTCGAGCCCTCGAAGCCCCTGGCTTGTATTATGATGCTTGTATGACTTATTTATGTTTTAGAGTTGTGTTGTGATATCTTCCCGTGAGTCTCTGACCTTGATCATACACATTTGCGTGCATGATTAGTGTACGGTCAAATCGGGGGCGTCACAGGCGCCTCAAGAGAGGCAAACAGACGTGAGATAAATTTGTAGTAAATTGATAGATCGAAGGCCAAATAAAATAAATAAGAATAAATTGCAGCAAGGTATTTTTGTATTTTTGGTTTAATAGATCTGAAAATAAATGCAAGGAAAAAGTAGATCGCAAAGGCAAATATATGAGAAAGAGACCCGGGGGCCGTAGGTTTCACTAGTGGCTTCTCTCGAGAAAAATAGCAAACGGTGGGTGAACAAATTACTGTTGGGCAATTAATAGAACTTCATATACTCATGACATTATCCAGCCAATGATCATTATATAGGTATCACGTCCAAGATTAGTAGACCGACTCCTGCCTGCATCTACTACTTTTACTCCACGCATCGACCGCTATCCAGCATGCATCTAGTGTATTAAGTTCATGGAAAAACGGAGTAATGCAATAAGAACGATGACCTGATGTAGACAAGATCTATCTATGTAGAGATAGACCCCATCGTTTTATCCTTAGTAGCAACGATACATACGTGTCGGTTCCCTTTCTGTCACTGGGATCAAGCACCGTAAGATCGAACCCACTACAAAGCATCTCTTCCCATTGCAAGGTAAATAGGTCAAGTTGGCCAACAAAAACCAAATAACGGGGAAGAAATATGAGGCTATAAGAGATCATGCATAAAAGAGATCAAAGAAACTCAAATACTTTCATGGATATAAAAAGATAGATCTGATCATACACTCAAAGTTCATCGATCCCAACAAACACACCGCAAAAGAGTTACATCATATGGATCTCCAAAAGACCATTGTATTGAGAATTCAGAGAGAGATGAAGCCATCTAGCTACTAACTACGGACCCGAAGGTCTACAAAGAACTACTCACGCATCATCGGAGAGGCACCAATGGAGGTGGTGAACCCCATCCGAGATGGTGTCTAGATTGGATCTGGTGGTTATGGACTCTGCAGCGGCTGGATCAATATTTCGTCGACTCCCCTAGGGTTTCTGGAATAGTAGGGTATTGATAGAGCAAAGAGGCGGTCCGGGGGGCACCCGAGGTGGGCACAACCCACCAGGGCGCGCCTGGGCCTCCTGGCGCACCCTGCGGGGTTGTGCCTCCCTCGAGGCACCCCCCAGGCGCAGCCAGGGCCCATTACGTTCCTTCTGGTCCAAAAAAATCTCTACAAAGTTTCATTGCATTTGGACTCTGTCTGATATTGATTTCCTGTGATGTAAAAACATGCAGAAAACAGCAACTGGCACTTGGCACTATGTCAATAGGTTAGTATCAAAAAATGATATAAAATGATTATAAAACATCCAAGATTGATAATATAACAACATGGAACAACCAAAACTTATAGATACGTTGGATACGTATCAGGCACCCAGCCTCGAAAGACGGGTATCCGTCTCCACCGGGCACGGGCTCGTCGACGTCGGGGTCCTTGAGCCTATCAGACTGGCGGCGGGTTTTGCGGCGGCGTTCGATGGTAACTCGCGCGTCTTCCCTCTGCATTTCCTCCAGGACTCGTCGCTGATCCCGATGGGCTCGAGGATTAGACGAAGCCGTCAATGCCTCGTTGCATTCTTGTCCGTGCGGCGCTGGTTGCGGCCCCTGCACTGGATGTCGTGGAGGGTACTACATCGTAGGGGCGGCCCCATCAGTACGACCAGCGGCTCGGGCCGTTGTCGCTGCCTGCGGAGGCCGTGACGAGCCTGCTCGCTGTGATTCTCCCGCCTCAGCGAAACCAATCAGACTCTGAATGGTGGCTCTCCATTCATCCATCTGATCGGCCATTGGCAGAAAACTCAACAAGAGTTGGGCCCGCGCCATGGCCTCTGAGGCAGTGCTTGGCATAGACGGTGATGTAGATCGTGATGTCTCCTAGCTTCTGACGGTGCCAGTAGTGGCAGCACCGTGTTCTCGTAGCCGCGAGCTAGTTGCCAGGGCGGGGCGGCGGCAAGGTGGATGCGCCTGGGGGTTGGCGACCCCATTCAGCGCATCACCTTGGCAGGCTCGCTCTGGGGACGGCGCATGCCCAGTAGCCACTCCGGCAGCAGAGGCAGCTAGGGGGTTGCGGTTCGCACAAGAGCGGGCGTCATCGCTGCGGCTGCGCCCCTCAGTGGGGTGGAGAGGCGGAGATGGAATATTTTCCCCACCCATATCTTGTGGAGCGTGGCCGCTGGGATGCTGTTGTCGATGCCCTCCTCCGGCGCCTCATGCTCCTGCTTCGGCCGCAGGGGGAACGATGACAATGCCGCCTGCGCCGGTCGTGTTCCCCGTGGCGTCCATGCCCCTGTAGCCCCCATGGCATCAGTGGACGCATGCGCGGGGGCCTTCGAGGTGGACGGGTGAGCTATGGCACCGGACTTCTTCTTGGGCGCCATGGATGATAATTTTATTGTTAAACAAGAAAACTTCAATGCTTATGTTGGTAGTCATTGAAACAAAATGCTTATATGATTGAACACTTGAGTGATTATATGTCTAGAGTTAAAGGTGAACTTAAACTCATTAGTAAACATGCTTCTATGGTTACCCCTCAAGTACAACAAGTGCTTAAAGCTCAGAATGATTTGCTCAACGAATTAAATAATAAGAAGAATGATAATGCTATTAGAGTTGTGACTAGAGGGGGTAGAATGACTCAGGAACCTTTGTATCCTGAGGGCCACCCTAAGAGAATTGAGCAAGATTCTCAGAGAACTAATGTTGATGCACCTAGTCCTTCTAAGAGGAAGAGAAAGAAAAATGATAGGACTTTGCATGCTTCTAGTGAACCTGTTGTTGACACACCTGAGAATCCCAATGATATTTCTATTTCTGATGCTGAAACACAATCTGGTAATGAACATGAACCCAGTGATAATGTTAATGATGATGTTCATGTTGAAGCTGAACCTAGCAATAATAATGATGTAGAGATTGAACCTGATGTTGATCTTGATAACCCACAATCAAAGAATCAATGTTATGATAAGAGAGACTTCGTTGCTAGGAAGCACGGTAAAGAAAGAGAGCCATGGGTTCAGAACCCCATGCCTTTTCCTTCTAAACCATCCAAGAAAAAGGATGATGAGGATTTTGAGCACTTTGCTGAAATGATTAGACCTATCTTTTTGCGTATGTGTTTGACTGATATGCTTAAAATGAATCCTTATGCTACGTATATGAATGAAATTGTTACAAATAAAAGAAAGATACCTGAAGCTGAAATTTCCACCATGCTTGCTAATTATACTTTTAAAGGTGGAATACCTAAGAAACTAAGAGATCCAGGAGTACCAACTATACCATGCTCCATTAAAAGAAACTATGTTAAAACTGCTTTATGTGATCTTGGAGCCGGTGTTAGTGTTATGCCTCTCTCTTTATATCGTAGACTTAATTTGAATAAGTTGACACCTACTGAAATATCTTTGCAAATGGCTGATAAATCAACCGCTATACCTGTCGGTATTTGTGAGGATGTGCCTGTTGTGGTTGCAAACGTTACTATTTTAACGGACTTTGTTATTCTTGATATTCCCGAGGACGATAGTATGTCGATTATCCTTGGTAGACCCTTTTTGAATACTGCAGGGGCTGTTATTGATTGCAACAAAGGCAATGTCACTTTTCATGTTAATGGTAATGAGCATACGGTACACTTTCCGAGGAAACAACCTCAAGTCCACAGTATCAATTCTATTGGAAAAATTCCAACGATTACTATTGGAGGTTTTGAGTTTCCTCTTCCTCCTGTCAAGAAGAAATATGATATTCTTATTGTTGGGGATGTGCATATCCCGTTGAGGTAACCTAGTGCTATTCGAAAATTCACCAGTTTCATGGGATTCGGAATGAGTTTGTTAACAAGACTTGATCAACCTTGTTAGTGGATTCCTTTTGATGAGCATGAGATGGATGAAGTTAGAAAGCACAACCTTCTGTACCCTCCTTTTACTTTCTGTTATTTAGGTTAAATAAAGCAAAAATAGTATTTTTTTTGTCTGTTTTCTGAATTATCCTTGCAATAAAAAATACCCCGAAAATAAAAGTTCTCCAAATGCCCCGAAAATGAAATATGATTTTTTCTAGAATATTTATGAATATCTGGCACTGAGAACACATCAGGGGGGGCCAGCACCTGGCCACGAGGGTCCAGGGCGCGCCCCCTGCCTTGTGGGCCCCTGGTGGCCCCCTCCACTTATTCCAGTAGCCACACACTCCTTCTTCCTCCAGAAAAAATCACCAACCAGCTCAAACCCGTGTTCTTGCTCGTTTTGCTGCAATTTTCGATCTCCTTGCTCAAAGCTCCACTCACAAAACTGCTTTGGGGGATTGTTCTTCGGTATGTGACTCCTCCAATGGTCCAATTAGTTTTTGTTATAGTGCTTTATTTATTTCAAATTTTTGCTGCTTAGGTGACCCAATTATTGAGCTTGCATGTCAAATTTATTTGGTCCCAAGTAGTTTTAATGCATGATATAGTCTCAAGGCACTTGTGGGAGTAGTTGCTATCAATATTGTTGAGTTTGGTTCACTTTTATTTTGAGTTACTAAAAAATTCAAAAAAATCATAAAATGATGAAGAGATTATTGAGGGGCTCTTCGAGCCGAAGCTCGAAGGATAAGAAAAGTGAAGAGGATAAGAAGCCCAAATATAATATCCCTCGCACCGCGGAGGTTCGGCCGTGTGAATGGCCTTGTGATGAGTTCTTGAGAGCAGCCGGGATTCATGATGATTTTTATTATTTGGCTGCAGGCCTCACCGACTTCCTCCACGACCAGCTCGATCAGTATCTCCTACTCACTAATATTTTTGTGAAAAAATTTCATTTCCATGCTAGGAGATCACCACCTTCGGTGGATTTTTATTTATATGATGAGTATAAGGAGATGTCACTTGATGACTTTCGTGGGGTTTGCAAGTTGCCCTTTGAGGGCAGCATAGAGGAACCACATCGTAACGATGTGGAAGGGTTTATTGATATGATCGATGTAGGGGAGACGAGGAAGGTTTCCGATGCAAGAATTACTAGCATACACTTTCCTGCTCTATGTTACTTTGCAATATTTGCTAGTAGATGCTTAATTGGTCGCGGGAACTGTGGAAATCTTAGTGCCCTTGATATTGTTATTCTGCGCCATGCTTTGTTTCGTGATACCACTTTTAGTTTAGGCGCTATTGTTGCTAAGCGGTTAAATCTAAACCATACGAAGGGTCCCATCTTTGGAGGTATCTTTGCTTCGCGTCTTGCTAAATATTTTGAGCTACCTATTAGACACTATGAGAAAGAGGAAAAGTTGCTGCCTCCTATTTTTCTAGACTATAAGAGTATGGTAGCACATGATTTTATTGTTAAGAATAAGAAAAAGTTGCTTAACTATAGACTGATATTTGATAAAAATTACTTTGAGACTATCACCTTGCCTGCTCCTTCTTTGTTCAACATATTTTCAGGCAGTACCTTGTTCTGCCGGAGGCTATTCATGCCTACCAGAGCCTAACACCAGCTCCAGAGCCCGAGCTGGAGCCACCACTTGATCCTCACCATCAGTCTATTTATCAGTGGGATCCAGAGGAGATCGTCAACTAGTGGCACCCCGAGGATCCTCCTCAGTACACCGGACAGAGTAGCTTTGATCCATGGGCATAGACCAACTTAGGCCAAAAGCCTAAGCTTGGGGGAGTACGTATTTCTCACCGACATTACATTCATGTTCACACACTCATTCCAGTTGTCGGTGCTCATACTTTTTCATTGTACTATCCATGCTAGTTTATTTTCTTTTCTCTCTCTTTCTTCTTGTGTGTTTGAAAACATTGAGAAAAACAAAAAAAATAGTTGTAGCTTCTAGCTAGTTTACTTTCCATGCCTATAGTAGTAATAATTAAAAGAAAACCCAAAAAGATTTCTCGTTCTTCTTTTGCTTGTTGGGAGCTTTCCCGTGTAAATAGTTTTATTTCTTTTCTTGTTCTTTGGGGGTCGAGAGGAGAAGACTATAATGAAAATGTTGTAGTGACTCTTATATGCATTATTGTTGATTTAACCAAGAGCCCATATTATCTTGTCTTCTCCTGTGTATTAAGATGCTTGCGGATTCCAGCTTAGTCCAATGCACGTGCACTATTATTATTATCCACACCGTTCGGTCGTGCAAGTGAAAGGCAATAATGACGATATATAATGGACTGATTGAGATGAGAGAAGCTGGTACGAACTCGACCTCTCTTGTTTTTGTAAATATGATTAGTTCATCGTTCCTGATTCACCCTATTATGAATGAAACATGTTTGCAATGACAATTAGAGATTATAGTTGCTCATGCCATGCTTAATTTGCTAGGAGTTTATAATGGTTTACCTTGCATGCCAACATGCTACTGAAATGGTTGTGATGTGGTATGATAGGGCGGTATCCTCCTTTGAATGATTCGAGTGACTTGACTTGGCACAAGTTCACGCATGTAGTTGAAACAAAATCAACATAGCCTCCACATATTTATGTTCATGGTGGATTATATCCTGCTCATGCTTGCACTCAATGTTTATTAATTATAATGCATGCTCATGACTGTTGTCGCTCTCTAGTTGGTCGCTTCCCAGTCTTTTTCTAGCCTTCACTTGTACTAAGAGGGAATACTGCTTGTGCATCCACTTCCATAAACCCCAAAGTTATTCCATATGAGTCCACCATACCTTCCTATATGCGGTATCTACCTGCCGTTCCAAGTAAATTTGTATGTGCCAAACTCTAAACCTTCAAATGAAATTCTGTTTTGTATGCTCGAATAGCTCATGTATCAACTAGGGATGTTTGTATCTTCCATGCTAGGCGGGTTATTCTCAAGAGGAGTGGACTCCGCTCCTCACTCACGAGAAAATGGCTGGTCACCAGGATGCCCAGTCCCATGCTCAAATCAAAATAATGCAAACAAAACTCCCCCAGGACTGTTGTTAGTTGGAGGCACCCGTTGTTTCGAGCCAGCCATGGATTGATGCTTGTTGGTGGTGGGGGAGTATAAACTTTACCATTCTGTTTGGGAACTGCCTATAATGTGTGTAGCATGGAAGATATTGAGATCTCTCGGTTGTTATGTTTACAATGAAAGTATGCCGCTCAAAATATTATTTATCTCTATTTCAAGATCGAGCTCTGGCACCTCTACAAATCCATGCTTCCCTCTGCGAAGGGCCTATCTATTTACTTTTATGTTGAGTCATCATCCTCTTATTAAAAAGTACCAGTTGGAGATCATCGCTGTCATTTGCAGCCATTACTATTAATTTATATTGAGTATGACTATGATTGGATCTCTTTTACCATGAATTACAATGTGTAGGCAGTCCTTGATCTTCATAGGTGCTCTGCATTTATGTTTTGCGGTCTCGGAAAGGGCTAGCGAGATACCATCTTGTTATATCATATTATGATTGTTTTTGAGAAAGTGTTGTCATCCGAGATTTATTATTATTGCTCGCTAGTTGATTATGCCATTGATATGAGTAAACATGAGACCTAAATGTTATTGTGAATATGGTTAGTTCATAATCTTTGCTGAAAACTTGAATGCTGGCTTTACATATTTGCAACAACAAGAGCAAACAAAGTTTGTAAAAGTTTTTCTTTATCACTTTCAGTTTATCAACTGAATTGCTTGAGGACAAGCAAAGGTTTAAGCTTGGGGGAGTTGATACGTCTCCATCGTATCTACTTTTCCAAACACTTTTGCCCTTGTTTTGGACTCTAACTTGCATGATTTGAATGGAACTAGCCCGGACTGACACTATTTTCAGCAGAATTGCCATGGTGTTATTTTTGTGCAGAAATAGAAGTTCTCGGAATGACCTGAAACTTCACGGAGAATATTTTTGGAATTAATAAAAAATACTGGCAAAAGAATCAAGACCAAGGGGCCCACACCCTGTCCACGAGGGTGGGGGCGCGCCTACCCCCTGGGCGCGCCCCCTGCCTCGTGGGCCCCCTGATGCTCCACCGACCTCAACTCCAACTCTATATATTCACGTTCGGGGAGAAAAAAATCAGAGAGAAGGATTCATCGCGTTTTACGATACGAAGCCGCCGCCAAGCCCTAAACTCTCTCAGGAGGGCTGATCTAGAGTCCGTTCGGGGCTCCGGAGAGGGGAATCCGTCGCCATCGTCATCATCAACCTTCCTCCATCACCAATTTCATGATGCTCACCGCCGTGCGTGAGTAATTCCATCGTAGGCTTGCTGGACGGTGATGGGTTGGATGAGATTTACCATGTAATCGAGTTAGTTTTGTTAGGGTTTGATCCCTAGTATCCATTATTTTCTGATATTGATGTTGCTATGACTTTGCTATGCTTAATGCTTGTCACTAGGGCCTGAGTGCCATGATTTCAGATCTGAACCTATTATGTTTTCATGAATATATATATGAGTTCTTGATCCTATCTTTCAAGTCATTAGTCACCTATTATGTGTTATGATCCATTAACCCCGAAGTGACAATAATCGGGATACTTATCGGTGATGACCGTAGTTTGAGGAGTTCATGTATTCACTAAGTGTCAATGCTTTGGTCCGGTACTCAATTAAAAGAAGGCCTTAATATCCCTTAGTTTCCAATAGGACCCTGCTGCCACGGAAGGGTAGGACAAAAGATGTCATGCAAGTTCTTTTCCATAAGCACGTATGACTATATTCGGAATACATGCCTATGTTACATTGATGAACTGGAGCTAGTTCTGTGTCACCCTATGTTATAACTGTTGCATGAGGAATCGCATCCGACATAATTCTCCATCACTGGTCCAATGCCTACAAGCTTTTCACATATTGATCTTTGCTTAGTTACTTTTCCGTTGCCACTGTTACGCTTGCTACAAAACTTCTACTGTTACTTCGGCCACCGTTACCGATACTTCCATACTACTTTGCTACTAAATACTTTGCTGCAGATATTAAGTTATCCAAGTGTGGTTGAATTGACAACTCAACTGCTAATACTTGAGAATATTCTTTGGCTCCCCTTGTGTCGAATCAATAAATTTGGGTTGAATACTCTACCCTCGAAAACTGTTGCGATCCCCTATACTTGTGGGTTATCAGTTGTAACCTTGCCCTTGAGCCTGTGTACGATCCAGGTAACATACGCCAGGGTTTGTTGCACCAACACATGATGACTCTGATGACAAAAAGAATAAATCCTCAAAGTCTTCATCAAAATCTTCATCACGCAAGAAAAGCAGTTCTGGCAAAGCTCATGCTTTCATTGGGAAGGAAATGGATTTTGAGGTAGAATCTGATCAAGAGGAAGCCGGGGAATCTGAGGAGGAGACCGACACTGGGGTGGCGAGCCTAGCCCTCGCTACTGAGTTCGTCAGCAATTCCATCTTCAATGCTGAAGGCAATGGTGACTCCGCCAACTCTGAGGACTATGCTAATGACTACACTCCCACCTATTGCTTCATGGAAAGAGGTGCTAAGGTAACCTCATGACAAGCTTACTTTAATACTTCCAATGATGACGACTCTGAGTGTGAGGCAAAACCTAGCTATACGAAATTGGCTAAATTTGCAACTGAGCAATAAACTGCTATGGAAAAGATGCAAAAACTACTAGACAAAATCGATGATTTGTTAGGTGCGGAAATGGATCATAGTCAAGCTTTGTCTGAAGAACTCAGACGTCTTAAGTCAAAGTATGATGAACTTGAAAGTCATCATGTGGCCCTCTCAGCCGAACACGTGAAACTGTCCTATGAATTTCTTCAAAGGAAGCAAGATTTCGAGAAACTTGTGTCTCATGATGATCTTTATAAAGAGAACGATTCATTACTCGCTCAACAGATGAGTACTACTCAGGAAGAATTTGTTGCACCATGCTTAAAATGCCTTGAACATGAAAATGCAAATTCTTCAGCTGAATGTTCAAATGCTTCAGCTACTACAATATCTTCAAATGTTTCTGTGGTTTCAATTCTCTCACCTGAGGAGACCACAAGTGTTACTGACGAACATGCAAGATTGAGGAAATTGTATGTCATAGGCATGTACAAAAGCCTCAAAGGGCACCAAACTCTTTGTGATGTGCTCAAGAAGCATATTCTGAATAGGAACCATAGGAAAGAGGGTATTGCTTTTGAGAGAAAGCTCAATGCTGATGGGTCATATTGGAAACCTAAGAAGTGTCCGAAAACCACGTGGGTTGCTGCAAAAAGACCTCTAGTTGATCCATCCACTTTATCTGGTTACAACTATGATACTTCGCATTCTTTAGATGAGTCATTCAACTCCAATTACAAACTGTTCAAAATCAGAATGGTGAAGTATTTTCTAGATTTGTTGGTACTAACTGCAGGAACGGTCCCCCGGTGAAGAAAATCTGGGTGCCCAAAAGTGTCCTTCAAATCTTCAGGTGAATGTCATCATGACTCCACCAAAGAAGAAGAAAAACCCCAGGACGAATACTTCACATGGACCAAAGTCGTCAAATGGAAGAAGATCTACTTATGATCACACTAATACTTTTGTGGAGGGAAAGAAACAGAGATCTGAGGAATATGTGCATTATTCTTCAAACCTCTGTGTGCACAAAAATTCAAAGAATTTCTTTGCATGTTCATTTGAGTACTATAACCCCCTGTGAAGAGAAATGCATATTCCACATTCGTCAATGCCTAAATTCTCTATCAATGCTCTGCTCTACATTGCTTCTCAGCCACCCATTCAAATGTGGGTGGTTAAGAAGAAGAACTGGTCTCTTCTAGAGGGTCGGGTCTTTAGACAACAATGAATGTCTGATGAATTTTCTGAAGACCTAACATATGCTTGTTTGGATGCAAGATAATCATGATGAAATGAATCTTTCATTTCACACATCTCCTATGCTACTAGTTGTGTTCTATTGATGAAATTCAATGACAGAATTGATCATCATATTCTTCACTCTAGAGTATATGAATTTGTAAGTCAGACTAATGCTTCTACAGGATGACACACCAAAAGCCACTAAATGGGTTATGGACAGTGGCTGCATGAATCACATGACTGGCGATAGGAATCTCCTCACGGGTGACCCCCTTACTCCGTCTCATCTGAAGCATATCACCTATGCTGACAAAGGAAAAGCAAGGTATTAGGTCTACGTAAGGTTGCTATCTCGAAGGATCAACACATGGAAAAGGTGATGCTCATCGAGTCCCTTGGATATAACCTCATGTTTGTCTAATTGCTTTGTGATATTGATATGATTGTCATCTTTGGAAAATATAGATGCATCGCGATAATGGAATCTGACAAGTCCAAAGTCTTCGAAGGCTTTAAGAGAGGTGATTTATATATTATAGATTTCTCACTAGTTCCTCAGCCTGCCACTTGTCTACTGGAAAAAGTTTGAGAGTGTTGGCTTTGGCATCAACGACTTGGACATGCTTGCATGAGAAAGTTGAGCACACTCATCAAGAAGAAGCACATCATTGGCATCAGGGGCTTCAAATTCATCAAAGATCACCTTTGTGGTGCTTGTGTGTCTGGAAAGATGACCAGATCCAAGCATTCAACAAAGACAATCATGACCACTACTTGTCCCTTTGAATACTTCACATGGCTTATGCCACACTAACCAATGCAGCATCACTCTATGGATTCATCATAGTTGATGACTATTCTCATTACACCTGGGTATATATCATCACCTACAAGACTGAAGTGCAGGATGTCTTCAGACGGTTCTCCAATCGGGCCATGATGAATTATGGTCTCAAGATCAAGCACATTAGAAGCGACAACGGCACCGAGTTCAAGAACATAGGGCTTGATGACTATCTTGAGGAACTTGGTATCACTCATGAGCTATCTGCTCCATATACCCCTCAGCTGAATGGGGTCACAAAATGCAAGAACCAGACACTCATCGAGATGGCTCGCACTATGCATGGTGAATACAAGACTTCTCGTCAATGGGTGGCCTGAGAAATTGATACTGCATGCCACATCATAAATCGAGTATATCTTCACAAATTCCTCAAGAAGACTTCATATGAGCTCCTCACTGAGAAGAAACCCAATGTGAGTTATTTCAAAGTCTTCGGTGCTAAATGCTAGATTAGAGATCCTCATCACAGTTCTAAATTTGCACCAAAAGCACATGAGGGTTTTATGCTTGGTTGCGGAAAGGGCTCGCACACCTACAGAGTCTTCAACTCCTACCACTACAAGGTTCTTGAAAATGTAGATGTGTGGTTCGATCAAACTAATGGCTCGCAAAGAGAGCACCTTCCTCCTGTGCTAGACGACATGCCTCCTGAGGAAGCTATCAAGCTGATGGGCATTGGTGAAATTGTGCCCAGTGAAGAAATAGCCGATGAAGAAGTAATCGTTCCCCGTCACGAAGAAACTGTTGATCCTGAAGGAAATGATACTCAGGAAAATGCTCAACAACAACAAGGCCCTCGTTCAGCTCATCCATGAGTAGCTAATGAAGTGCAGATTGAGAAGATCCTCGACAACACAATGCACCTGGTCCCCTCACTCGCTCAAGAGCTTCATATTTAGCTAACTTTTATGGGCACTTTGCATTTGTCTCTATCAGAGAGCCCACAAAAGTTGATGAAGCATTTCTGGAGGCTGAATGGATTCAAGCCTTGCAAGATGAATTGCATCAATTCGAGCTCAACAACGTGTGGGAGCTTGTCAAGCGTATCGATCCACGCAAGCATAATGTCATCGACACCAAGTGGATCTACCACAACAACAAAGACGAAAATGGCCAAGTGGTGAGGAACAAGGCCCGTCCTGTAGCATAAGGCTACTCACAGATTGAGGGTATTGATTTCGATGAACATTTGCACCTGTTGCTAGGCTAGAAGATATTCATATACTGCTTGCATACGCTACCATCATGATATTCTCTTATATCAAATGGATGTGAGAAGTGCATTCCTCAATGGTAAGCTTGAGTAAGAAGTATATGTTTCTCAACCACCAGGTTTGAGGATCCAAAGCATCCTGACACGGTGTTCAGACTCAACAAGGCTCTCTATGGCCTCAAGCAAGCCCCACGGGCTTGGTATCATACACTGAAGGAATTCATGAAGAAAAAGGGCTTCAAACCCGGTTCACTTGATCCTACCCTTTTCACAAAATCTTATGATGGTGAACTGTTCATATGCCAAATATATGTTGATGATATTATCTTTGGTTGCACTAACAGGTGTTTCAATGATGAATTTGCATATATGATGCATGAAGAATATCAGATGTCTATGATGGTAGAATTGAAATTCTTCCTTGGTCTTCAAATTCATCAACAACCCAATGGCATCTTCAATTCTCAAGATAAATACCTCAAAGATTGCCTGAAGAAATTCGGCATGCAAGACTGCAAAGGCCTCAAAATTCCAATGCCTACCAATGGTCAGCTGTGCACTAACGAAAATGGTAAAGATTTTGATCAGAAGGTATATCACTCCATCATTGGTGCATTGCTTTACCTATGTGCATCCAGGCCAGATATTATGCTAGGCATTTGCATGTGTGCCCGATTTCAAGTGGCACAGAAATTTTTTCCATGTCCTCAACAACATTCACATATAGCTAATTCTTCAAGTCGATTTCTTCGCCTATGTGAATGTGATCGGACCTACTCCCCTCTATGTTAAACTCAACCCACTCTGTTCACAAATTCTTAATATGCGTTCTATTTGACACCATTCAAAGTCTTCACTGTATCCTTGACAACTGAAGAAATTGCGAACACATTTAAGAATTATTCAAATCATTTTTGGCGGTTGCCACAGTAACTTAGTCCTGCCCATCCTTCGCGTGGATAAGCACATCAAAATCGCATGCGTGACGCGTGTCACAGAGATGCGAATTGCCAGGGGCTTATCATCTTTGGACCGCTGAGTTTTCACTGCGGCTATAAATAGGCTTGACCCTGTCAACCTAATTTCACTTTGGTCCCTCGCCCGTGTCGCTCTCACTCCCGAACCCTAGAGCCGCTGCTGGATTTCATCGCCGCCTGAGAAGAAAAGCTTCACTGCCTTGACTTATTCATCGACGTACTCACACCAGCCATGGATTTCTTCACCTCTGCCGCCGCCGTAGCTGTCTTTCATCGCCAAGTTAGGGCATGGAAGATCTGAACTAACAATTTTCTTCATTTTATCGCCCAGTTCATCGAGTTCATCCTTGGAGTAATTAAAAGTTCACTTTTACTACCTAGTTCGATCTCACCACTACCTAAAAATATTCAATTGAAGTTTTTACCTCACTCTCAATTCTTCAGCACTTCCTTTTGGTCAGTCTTGAGTATTTCAACTAAGTTATGTCTAACTATTACATTCCTCAATTGTGCAATTGATACAATTCTGGAACCCAAGTCAAGAACACTTAGTGAATTTCTTCAAGACGATAAGGGTCAATTTCCTCAACTATTTTACTTTGAAAAACATCCGAGAACGCATGTGACTCTTCCCAATTTCCTTGCAACTATACTTTGTTCACATGTACACATGTCTGCCGTCGAATCTCTAGGTTCTTATCAAATTAATTCATTTGCAGCATTGCTTGAGGAAAACCTTCAAACATCTTCAGAGTCATCAAGAGTGCATAAACCTTAGTTGAAGAACATGTCAGATGGTAAAAAGCCTCATAAAGGAGGAAAGAGGACGGAGGAGCAAACTGCTTTCGAGATCCCTGGGGACATTTACTCAGGGTACTGCACACCTGATGAAGCAATTCATGGAAAGGAAACCAAGGAGCAACGCAAAACGCGTGTGCAGAAAATCAAGAGATACTGGATGTATGAATGGAGAGAATATAGATATGTAACTCCAAAGTACATGAAGGACTTTGTAGTTAAGCCTCCATGCAAGAGGCCACCACTTGTTGAATGTCAAGTTGCTGACTGCATGAGCATCAGAAGGGGTGAAGAATTCCCCAAAGAATAGGCTACACGCCATGCCAAGTTGGCAAAACGGACAAAGAAGGTTGTTGACAAATTCAACAGAGCCACAAAGGCTTTAGCTGAAGTTGGTGCCAGTGCCACTGCACCAAAGAAGGCTATGCCAAAGAAGGCTTCTCACAAGACAAAGCCCTCAGTGGCAAAGCCATCAACTTCAAAGGCATCAGTTCCAAATACTACAAAGTCTTCAACGCTTCCGCTTGCCACAAGTTCTTCAGGGGCTGCAACTAGAGCTTCAACATCGGTTGTGCTCACATCTTGCAAGTGCATCGAAGGCTTTCCAAGAGCCACCATTGCTACATCAAGTGCCTCAGCTAGTGGGTACATTTCTTCAACAATGCCCAAGCTGAAGACCAAGATTACTGCAAGTCGTGGCGTCAGACCAAGTCCCAAGAGCAAGGATGTAGTGCCTCAAGCTGACGAACACGGGATGGCTGATGAAGACGAGCTTTCCGAATTCCTGAGAAGAAAACAGGAACAAGCTACCATCATCAAGAATCCTTCAGTCCCTATGCTACTGGATCCGAATAAGATCCTTGATTTTATTAATATATGGTGTAAGAAGCCTAACACACCACTTGACGACCTCGACCTGCCTCCAGGTCCTAGTCATGTGCTGACTTCCTTCATCTTAAATGAGAAACACAAGATTGGTCATGCTAAGCGGGTGAAGAAACAAAAACGGAAGAAGGATAAGGAATTGAGGAAGAACATGCTCTCCATATCTCCTCGGCAGTTAGTGTCTTTACAATCTGAGATACAACAGTTGTCTAACAAATATGAGCACCAGGCCAATCAGTGTTGTGACGTCAGGGATAGATTCATCAACGCACGTGATGAGGACATCAATACCATTGTTACACCCACATCCCCTACTGTTACATATACTAGACCAATTACTAGAGCTCGCGCACGCCAATTAAATTACCAGGTACTTTCGTTTCTTGGTAATGATTCTACTGTTCATGAGAATATGATGCTGCCTAAATTGGATACATTTGTTTTGCTTACAAATGAAGGGCCTAGCTTGGAGAAGGTTGAACATTGGAGCAAGAACAAGCATGGAGTTGATGGCATGCGCAAGGGAACAAGAACGGAGTTACAAGTGATGATTTCAGGACTTTGAAGCCACCATAAGGAGTGCATGAAGCCTTGGACGAAATATACAAGATGCCACTTCATAAATTTTGTCCAGAGGCTATTTTAGGTGCTGCGTCACCTTATTATTGGGCCAGGCCCATGTAATTTCGAAATACATAAGTATAGGCTGTTTTTAGAGTCCGTATGTGTGGGGAAACAAGAGATAGGGTTGGTTTCGGACCCCTTCCCCAAGGGCCATGAAATTCCCCCCTCTTCCTCCATATATACAGCCCTTAGGGCACCGTTTAGACTTTGGGTTTTGTTTAGATTAAAAGTTCGACATAGCTGCAACTTCGCGTACTTCGTTTGTGTTCAACGACCAGACAAAGGCGTCACAGAACCCCACCTTCATTAATAAAGCTTTCCTCTTTTATTCGCAATATCCAGATTGCAATCTCAGTTTCTGACTTGTTCTTCGTTTGCTCGCAGGAAATAGACCCTCGTGGTCAGGTTGATCGTGCTCCGGCATGGTCAATAACCCCTCGGAAGTTGGTTTAGCGATTGCTAAGGCGCGACGTCTTCGCACGTTCGTAGTCGGATCGTCAAAGTCGACTCCCACAGAAAACGATTGCTATCTCATCGAAACATCGGGACACCTTCGCCTCTATCAAGTGGTATCAGATTTCCAGGATGCTCAGTGAGATTTTACAGTTTTTCGTAGTTTAGATCGAGTCTGTTCTTCATACCTACAGTCCACGAAAAAGCCACACAAAAAATTTAGGGTTAGTTCATCATATCCGAAGCAATCTGAGCCTTTGCATAATCTTTTTAGGGTTTTTGCTTTGTTGAATTTGCGGTTGCATCGTCGTGTCAAGTTGCTGGTCTTAGAGTCTAGTCTTTTAGAGTTTTGAGTTCTGGTCATAAGTTGTCACGCCGCCGCCGCACCATCATCATCACCCCTGCCATCTACCACCACCGCTCTGAATCCGTATCCATATACCACCACCAATCCGTATCCATATACCACCACCGATCCGTATCCATATACCACCACCGCTACCATATACCACCACCGCTGCCATATCCTACCACCATATATCCACCACCAATCCGAGTTCTTTTCATATTAGGTTTGTTTTCGAGATCCATCTAATTTCCAATTCGTGTTTCCTTGCCTGAGTAGGTCTCGGAAAAAAGAAGAGTCTGGAGACCCCCGGGCAGTTTAGGCCAAAATTTCCGTGACCAAAAATATTTTTTCCCTATCCTATTTTTAGGATTTTCTGAGTCTTTTGAGCCACGTGCCATCATAGTGATTTTTTGTCGCACTGTTTCGTCGTCGCTGCCCTGATTTCTGAGAAAAATAGTCAAAAAAATTCGTGCCCATCCTGTCATTTTGACCTGGGAAGAGTTCTGAGACATTCGCCATTATAGTGATTTTTTTGCAAAAAAAGAAGAAGAGCGCAAAAAAAAGCGCCAAAAAAAGAGCGAAAAAAAGTTCCAGAGTGTGCTTTTCCCTTGTTTACGTGCAGCACCGTGATTTTGTTAGTGTTCTAGGCTCGCGCCTCTAGCACGGTCTAGCCTAGGACCAGCACAGTACCGTCGTTGAGCGTTTATTCAACTTTGCATCTCTGAATTGATTATTGCTGACCCTTTTTGCTACCATATTATAAGCCTTCCCAGCTCCACATACATCTACATCATGTGTTTGACTCTCCCTGGTAATCGCTCTATCCAAGCTTTGAGAGTTTTGACTACATCGGTTGTTGATGACCACCTGCTGCTGGGTAAGAACTGGTAAGAATTTGAGATTTGCTTGACAGATTTGTGACACCCACCACCACCACCACTCGTTAGTAGTCTGTACGATCATATTCTTGTGTGTTTCTATTGCTGCTAACCATGCCAGGATCACAAGCCGATGAGATTGACTGGGAGAACTTAACGAACAAGGAGCTTCATGATAAGTTTCAGCAAATGATGACTGAACAGGTGCAAGATGTGCTGAACAATTTTGAAGAGGCCATGGAGAAGATCACTGGCCTTGAGAAGACGTTCGAAACAAAGCTCGATAACAGATTCAATGAACTGCTTGCGCGTCTTCCACCACCAGCTGCACCTGCCGCACCTCTGCAGCAGCAGCAACAACAACAACAACAACAACAACAACAACAACAACAACAACAACAACAACAACAACAACAACAACAACAACAACAACAACAACAACAACAACAACAACAACAACAACTACCTCCACGTCGCGAAACAGCCCTCCGCCGAGCGAGCCGTGTCCTTCTTTAGCCTGGCCAAACTGTTGGTGTTGCTGTTGATACTTCTGTGGCTCCTGCTGATGAGGCGGAGGATGATTATGCGGGAGATTACGAGGATGAGGTTGATCAAAATCAGAACTATGTGCAACCACCAGCACCACAACCGCCAGGTCGTCCACACGCAAATAATCACAATGGTAGGGCTCTCCTTCAGGTACGAGATCATGACCATCTTCCTAAACTGAAATTGAATATTCCACCATTTGTGGGTAGATATATTCCTGATATATATCTTACTTGGGAGTTAGAAACCGAACAACGTTTTACATGTTTAGATTATCCCGAGGAGAGACGTGTTGCTGTTGCACTTTATGCTTTCACTAGTTTTGCTTGTGTGTGGTGGTCTGAACATCGTAGATTATATCCGAATAATATTCCAACTACTTGGGCTGCTTTGAAAACTGCTATGCGTACTCGTTGGGTTCCACCATATTATCAACGTGAATTACTTCAAAAATTGCAGCATTTAAGACAAGGAAAAAATTATGTAGAGGAATATTATCAGGAATTACAAACTGGCATGATTAGATGTGGTATTGTTGAGGATAATGAAGCTATGCTTGCACATTTTACGGGTGGATTAAATAGAGAGATTCAGACCATTCTAGAGTATAAGGATTATAATAATATCACTCATTTATTCCATCTTGCTTGTAAAGCTGAACGTGAAGTGCAGGATCGACAGGCATTGGCGCGAACTAACTTTTCTGCAGGTCGACCTTCATCATGGACACCACATGCATCCTCTACTTCCACTGCACCATCACCTCCATCAGGTGCCACCTCCAACCGTGATACAAGAAAGCAGGCACAACCACCACTATCTGCCAAGAGCACACCTGTCGGGCCTGCACAGAGCTCTTCTTCTTCCATGGCATCAACAGGCCACACAAGTGATATTATTTGTCGTCGTTGTAAGGGAAGAGGTCATTATGCGAGAGAATGCAAATCTTCAGCGTGTGATGATGGCTACTGAGGATGGTGGGTATGAGTCCACTAGTGACTATGATGAGGAGACTTTGGCTCTTATTACACGTGAAGAACACGGTGGAGATGATTCTGATCATGAGACGCAATACATGGCTCCTAAAGATGCTGACAGGTATGAATGTTTAGTTGCTCAACGTGTTTTGAGTGTGCAGGTTACACAAGCTGAGCAAAATCAGAGGCATAATTTGTTCCATACAAAGGGAGTTGTGAAGGAACGTTCTGTTCGCGTCATCGTAGATGGAGGGAGCTGCAACAACTTGGCTAGCATGGAGATGGTGGAGAAGCTATCTCTCACCACAAGACCACATCCACATCCTTACTACATCCAATGGTTCAACAACAGCGGCAAGGTTAAGGTAACACGTACTGTTCATGTGCATTTTAGTATCTCTACATATGCTGATTATGTTGATTGTGATGTGGTACCTATGCAAGCATGTTCCTTATTACTTGGTAGACCATCGCAATTTGATAAAATTATGTACACCATGGTAGAAACAATCAGTATACTCTTGTTCATCAGGATAAAAATATTACTTTGCTTCCTATGACTCCTGATTCCATTTTGAAAGATGATATTAATAGAGCTAATAAAGCAAAACAGGAGAAAAATAAGAGTGAAAATCACATTGTGGCAAAAGAATTTGAGCAACAAATGAAGCCTAATATAAACCATCTAGTGTTGCTTCTGAAATTAAATTGAAAAGTGCATGTTTACTTGCCACCAAATCTGATATTGATGAGCTAGTTTTTAGCAAATCTGTTTGCTATGCTTTTGTGTGCAAAGAGGCATTATTTTCATTCGAGGACGTGCCTTCCTCTTTGCCCCGTGCTGTCACTAACATTTTTTCGGAGTTCGCTGACATCTTCCCACAAGACGTGCCACCGGGATTACCACCTATTCGAGGGATTGAGCATCAAATTGACTTAATTCCTGGTGCATCGCTACCCAACCGTGCACCATACCATATCAATCCAGAGGAGACGAAGGAGATTATGCGTCAAGTACAGGAGCTGCTCGACAAAGGTTATATACGCGAATCTCTTAGTCCTTGTGTTGTTCCTGCTATACTAGTGCCTAAAAAGGATGGTACGTCGCGTATGTGTGTTGATTGTAGAGGCATTAATAATATTACTATTCATTATCGTCATCCTATTCCTAGGCTAGATGATATGCTTGATGAATTGAGTGGCTCTACAATATTCTCCAAAGTTGATTTGCGTAGTGGATACCATCAAATTCGTATGAAATTGGGAGATGAATGGAAAACAGCATTTAAAACTAAGTTTGGTTTATATGAGTGGTTAGTCATGCCATTTGGGTTAACTAATGCACCTAGTACTTTCATGAGACTAACGAACGAAGTTTTACGTGCTTTCATTGGACGATTTGTGGTAGTCTATTTTGATGATATACTGATTTATAGCAAATCTTTGGAAGAACATTTGGAACATTTACGTGCTGTTTTTATTGCTCTACGTGATGCACGTTTGTTTGGTAACCTTGGGAAGTGCACCTTTTGCACCTACCGAGTATCTTTTCTTGGCTATGTTGTTACTCCACAGGGAATTGAAGTTGATAAAGCCAAGATTGAAGCTATTGAGAGTTGGCCGCAGCCCAAAACGGTCACACAAGTGAGGAGTTTTCTTGGACTCGGTGGTTTCTATAGGCGTTTTGTGAGAGATTTTAGCACCATTGCTGCACCTCTCAATGAGCTTACAAAGATGGATGTGCCTTTTGTTTGGGGTACCGCACAGGAAGAAGCCTTCACGGTTTTGAAAGATAAGTTGACACATGCTCCTTTACTCCAACTTCCTGATTTTAATAAGACTTTTGAGCTTGAATGTGATGCTAGTGGAATTGGATTAGGAGGTGTGTTATTACAAGATGGCAAACATGTTGCATACTTTTCTGAAAAATTGAGTGGGCCTAGTCTGAACTATTCTACTTATGATAAAGAATTATATGCTCTTGTTCGGACCTTAGAAACATGGCAACATTATTTATGGCCCAAAGAATTTGTTATACATTCTGATCATGAATCTTTGAAACACATTAAAAGTCAAGCAAAACTGAACCGTAGACATGCTAAATGGGTTGAATTAATTGAGACTTTCCCTTATGTCATTAAACACAAGAAGGGTAAAGAAAATGTTATTGCTGATGCATTGTCTCGTCGTTATACTATGATTTCACAACTTGACTTTAAAATATTTGGTTTGGAGACCATCAAAGATCAATATGTGCATGATGCTGAATTTAAAGATGTATTGCAGAATTGTAAAGAAGGTAGAACATGGAACAAGTTCGTCGTTAACGATGGATTTGTGTTTTGTGCTAACAAGCTATGCATTCCAGCTAGCTCCGTTCGTCTTTTGTTGTTGCAGGAGGCGCATGGAGGAGGACTAATGGGACACTTTGGCGTGAAGAAGACGGAGGATATACTTGCTACACATTTCTTTTGGCCAAAGATGAGACGGGATGTTGTGCGTTTTGTTGCTCGCTGCACTACATGTCAAAAAGCTAAGTCATGACTCAATCCTCATGGTTTATATATGCCTTTGCCTGTACCTAGTGTTCCTTGGGAGGATATATCTATGGACTTTGTTTTAGGTTTACCTCGAACAAAGAAGGGGAGGGATAGCATATTTGTTGTCGTGGATAGATTCTCGAAAATGGCACACTTTATACCATGTCATAAAAGCGATGATGCTGTTAATGTTGCTGATTTGTTCTTTCGTGAAATTATTCGCTTGCATGGTGTGACAAATACTATCGTTTCAGATCATGATACTAAATTTCTTAGCCACTTTTGGAGATGTTTATGGGCTAAGTTGGGGACTAAACTGCTTTTTAGTACTACATGTCACCCCCAAACTGATGGACAAACTGAAGTAGTCAATAGAACATTGTCTACTATGCTTAGGGCTGTTTTGAAGAATAATAAGAAAATGTGGGAAGAATGCTTGCCTCATATTGAATTTGCTTATAATCGTTCGTTGCATTCTACTACTAAGATGTGCCCTTTTGAAATTGTGTATGGTTTCCTACCTCGTGCACCTATTGATTTGTTGCCTCTTCCATCTTCGGAGAAGGTTGATTTTGATGCTAAACAACATGCTGAATTGATTTTAAAAATGCACGAGTTAACTAAGGAAAAGATTGAGCGTATGAATGCTAGATATAAACTTGCGGGAGATAAGGGTAGAAAACATGTTGTGTTTACACCTGTAGATCTTGTTTGGTTACATTTGCGTAAGGATAGATTTCCCAATTTGCACAAAGCAAAGCTAATGCCACGTGCTGCTGGTCCTTTTAAGGTGTTAGAGAAAATAAATGATAATGCATATAAACTTGAGCTACCTGCAGATTTTGGGGTTAGTCCCACTTTTAACATTGCAGATTTTAAGCCTTATTTGGGTGAGGAAGATGAGCTTCCGTCGAGGACGACTTCATTTCAAGAAGGGGAGGATGATGAGGACATCAATACCATTGTTACACCCACAGCCCCTACTGTTACATATACTGGACCAATTACTAGAGCTCGCGCACGCCAATTAAATTACCAGGTACTTTCGTTTCTTGGTAATGATTCTACTGTTCATGACAATATGATGCTGCCTAAATTGGATGCATTTGTTTTGCTTACAAATGAAGGGCCTAGCCTGGAGAAGGATGAACATTGGAGCAAGAACAAGCATGGAGTTGATGGCATGCGCAAGGGGAACAAGAACGGAGTTACAAGTGATGATTTCAGGACTTTGAAGCCACCATAAGGAGTGCATGAAGCCTTGGACTAAATATACAAGATGCCACTTCATAAATTTCGTCCAGAGGCTATTTTAGGTGCTGCGTCACCTTATTATTGGGCCAGGCCCATGTAATTTCGAAATACATAAGTATAGGCTGTTTTTAGAGTCCGTATGTGTGGGGAAACAAGAGATAGGGTTGGTTTCGGACCCCTTCCCCAAGGGCCACGAAATTCCCCCTCTTCCTCCATATATACAGCCCTTAGGGCACCGTTTAGACTTTGGGTTTTGTTTAGATTAAAAGTTCGCCATAGCTGCAACTTCGCGTACTTCGTTTGTGTTCAACGACCAGACAAAGGCGTCACAAAACCCCACCTTCATTAATAAAGCTTTCCTCTTTTATTCGCAATATCTAGATTGCAATCTCAGTTTCTTGCTTGTTCTTCGTTTGCTCGCAGGAAATAGACCCTCGTGGTTAGGTTGATCGTGCTCCGGCGTGGTCAATAACCCCTCGGAAGTTGGTTTTGCGATTGCTAAGGCGCGACGTCTTCGCACGTTCGTAGTCGGATCGTCAAAGTCGACTCCCACAGAAAACGATTGCTATCTCATCGAAACATCGGGACACCTTCGCCTCTATCAGCACGAGGGGATGCCTTCTGAGGCGTCCCCAAGCCTAGATGCTTGGTTCTCCTTGAATATTACCTGGGAGTGCCTTGGGCATACCCAAGCTTAGGGTCTTCCCGCTCCTTATTCCTTCATCCATCATGATCTCACCCAAAACTGAAAACTTCAGGACACAAAACTCAAGAGAAACCTCATGAGATCATTATTATAACCAACAAATCATAAACTTTTTGTACTGTTATGAACACATTCATATTTTATTATTGCATAATACCTACTATATTCTAACTTCTCCATGATTTATACCCCCCGATATAATCCATAGATTCGTCAAAACAAGCAAATTATCAAGGAAAACATAATCTGTCAAAAATAGAACGGTCTATAATGATCTGAACAAACTTAGTACTTATTGAACTCCAAAAACTCTGAAAAATAGGAAAATGTGGGAAATTTTTATATAAATAATTTGTAAAAAATCAGAATTTTCTCATGTTCCAGTAAGTCATAGATATTCAAGCACTAGGTGCAAAAGTTTCCGTTTTTTCACATAATCAAGTCAAGTATCAACCAAATTGTCCCAAAGGTTTTACTTGGCACAAACACTAACTAAACATAAAAACACGATCATAAAGTAGCATAATTGTGTGAACACTCAAAACAGAAAAGAAAACAAGAAAACTTAGATAGCTATTGGGTTACCTCCCAACAAGCACTATTGTTTTACGCCCCTAGCTAGGCATAATGCACAGTTTCAAGTATTGTCTTCCTTAGTTTTCATTCCATAGGTGGCCCTCATAATTGATTCATATGGTGGCTTAATTCTATTTCTAGGGAAGTGTTCCATTCATTTCTTCAATAGAAACTAGAACATGGTGTTTCCTTCTTTCATATCGATCATAGCACCTATGGTTCGTAGGAAAGGCTTACCAAGTATAATAGGACAAATAAGATTACATTCAATATCAAGTACAATGAAATCCATGGGCACATAATTACTATTAGTAAGAATAAGCACATCACTTATTCTACATAATGGTTTCTTAATAGTGGAATCCGCTAGGTGCAAATTAAGGGAACATTCATCCATATCAACGAGACCTAGTACATCACATAAAGATTTTGGTATAGTGGAAATGCTAGCACCTAAAACACATAAAGCATTACATTCATAATATTTAATCCTTACTTTAATAGTAGGTTCCCATTCATCATATAATTTCCTAGGTATTGAAACTTTCGACTCTAGTTTTTCTTCAAAAGCTTTCATCATAGCTTCTACAATATGTTCCCTTACTAGACGCCATACTATCCTAGGTTGTGAAACCAATGCAATGGAGACCAAGGCTCTAATACCACTTGTAGGATCGAAACTAGGTCTAGAGAGGGGTGATTAGACTACTTAACCAAATAAAAACCTACCCTTTTACCAATTTTAGTTGTTGGCAAGTTTTAGCAATTCTACAAAGTCAAGCAACACCCTACACATGCAAGTCTAAGAGTTGTGCAGCGGAAAGTAAAGACTTTACATATGAACGTAAAGGTGGGATCGAAGATATCAAATGCAGTGAAGACACGGTGATTTTTGGCATGGTTCCGATAGGTGGTGCTATCGTACATCCACGTTTATGGATACTTCAACCCACGGAGGGTACCTGTTGCGCGAGTCCACGGAGGGCTCCACCCACGAAGGGTCCACAAAGAAGCAACCTTGTCTATTCCACCATGGCTTGCGCCCACGAAGGACTAGCCTCACTCGTGTGACGCCCCGATTCAATCGTACACTAATCATACATGCAAATGTGTACAATCAAGACCAGGGACTCACGGGAAGATATCACAACACAACTCTAGACACAAATTGAAAAAATACTAGCTTTATATTACAAGCTAGGGGCCTCGAGGGCTCGAATACATAGCTCGATACACAAGAGTCAGCGTAAACAACAATATTTGAGTACAGACATAAGTTAAACAAGGATGCCTTAAGAAGGCTAGCACAAAAGCAACACGATCGAAGAGGCGAGGCCTCCTACCTGGGACCTCCTAACTACTCCTGGTCGTCGGTGGTCTCCACGTAGAAGTAGGCATCCTCCGGATAGTAGTAGTTGTAGTCGTCTGGGGTGGCATCTGGCTCCTGGGATCCACCATCTGGTTGCAACAACCGAAAAGAAGAAAGAAGGGGGAAAAGGGGTAGCAAAGTAACCGTGAGTACTCATCCAAAGTACTCGTAAGCATCAGATCTATACTAAGTATGCATTAGTATCAAATGGAAGGGTTGTATCTGTGGACTGAACTGCAGAATGCCAGAATAGAGGGGAAGGCCTAGCCTATCGAAGACTAGCATCTTCAAGCAGCTCCAAGCATCTTGTAGCATGTAGAAGAGTAAAGAATAGCAGTTTATAATTAACAAGCATGTTGTAGCATTAATGCCCAGAGATCCTTCCTCGACTCCCTACGAGAAAGCAATCCCGGAGCCACATATCTCAAGTATCCATTTCTAGTTATAATAGATCAGGATATAAGTCTGAACGTCTGTTATCATGGACATGGCTATTAATAGATAATCTTCCCTGCAGGGGTGCACCATGTTTTCCAACGCGCTTGATTACTCTGGCCGGACACACTTTCCTGGGTCAATGCCCGGCCTCGGAAAATCAACATGTCGTAGCCCTACCTAAGCTCAGCAGAGAGGTCCCCGTCGGTCTACATCCTAAGCACTCCGGGGTCTGGGCCCATCGCCCGTTGCACTCTGGGTCGTTGCGCGCAGGGCGGGTCCAGGCTCCACCACTACAGGATGGTGCCGTCCCAGCCATGCCGCAATGCTGAGCTGACGTCTGACAAAGCTTCGGTTGATACTACGTCGTCGAGGCCCATAACTATTCTCGTGTGGTGGTTAGTGCGTAAAGGCCAACTCAGAACAAATACCCAAACCATAGTGTATTATTAGCTTGCGGAGACGAGCAGAGACTCACGATCGATGTGACCCGTCACCCTATCTCGTGGACTTACGGCAAGGGCCCAGAATGCTCGGCCGTGCCACGTAATTATCTTGCGGGTGCTCTCCGGGCCCGCCCGACTTTCCCAAAGGTCTCAAGTAAAGCCAAGGTAACCGTGTGTCCAAACATCAAGGGGAAAACCCGAGGAATCACCCTTGGTGGGTTTCACTCGATGTAATCGTCAAGGTGAACGTAAGAGGAACCACCCTCAAGGTTCACACTTGATGGGTTGCACGACAGAGTCGTATCGGGAGTGGTAAAGGAGGAATCACCCTCGATGACCATGACCGAATAGCTACACTACAGAGTCATCACCAGGAGTGCATTATGAGGTATCACCCTCGGCACTCGATAGTAGCTCTGCAGAGTCGAGCAACAAAAGGGGCGTGATGTGATGGGAGGTGTCGGGCTCTGGTCGTCGATCATGTTGATCGAGTCATCGATGATGAAGCAGGGGCAACAAGGACAAGGTGGGGATCATTGATGGATCACTAACCAACTATACTAAGCAGTTTAGGATAAGCAGGTAGGTAACAATAAGCAGGTTACGAAAGCAGGCTATGCATCAGAATAGGAGCAAACAATAACAGTAGCAAAATCTAATGCAAGCATGGGAGAATAGAATGGGCGATATCGGGATGATCAAAGGGGGGCTTGCCTAGAAGCTCCGCTGAAAGGGAAGAAGGGGTCGTCGTCGACGTAGTCGATCACAGCGGCATCAACAGCGGTCTCGGGGTCTACCGAAGAAGAAGAGGGGGAAGAAACAATAAATACAAGGCACACAGAGCATCACAAGGCATAACATGGCAATACGCGGCGCTAGGAGTGTTCTAACGCGACACTACACGATACCGGTGAAGGGGGAGAACATCCGAGAAAGTTTTCCCGAAGTTTGGCATTTTCGGACACACGGACCAAAGGGGGGAGGTTGCATGTTCGCTATGCTAGGGGTATGTGGCAGACGACGGACCGCGTATTCGGATACGTCTCGTCATTCTAAGCAACTTTCACGTAGAAAACTTTTTCATCCGAGTTATAGATTATTTTATATTAATTTTCAAAGTTTTAATTGATTTTCTAATATTATTATCATTTAAATTAATTCAGAAAAAGGAATATGACGTCGGCATGCCGTCATCAACGCATGAGCAGTCAACTGACCAGCTGACCAGTCAAGAGGGCCCACGCGGGGCCCACTGGCAGTGACTGGGCGATTCCCAGTCAGCCATTGACTGGGTGAACAGGTCAGGGGGCACGCGGGGGCCACCGGTCAGTGACCCAGCGGGTGGCCCCGAGGCGGCCACGTCGGCGCAGCCAGCGGTGAAGCTCTGGCAACACAGATCACGGCGGCAGGGCTCGGGACTTCGCTGGAAACGCGCACAGGGTGCCGTTTCGAGCGCGGCCGAGCTCGTTCGGAAGCGGGAGGAGCGGCGCATCCAGCGGTGGCCTCAGCTCGGGCTGAGGCGGGCTGCAATGACGGCGGCGTTGAGCAGAGGTGGCGGCGGCGGTGGCCGGCGATGGCGGATTCGGTGATGCGGGGCACGGGTCAGCGCGCGAAGAGGCCCTACGAGCAGCTGGCGGTCGCGCGCGTCCGATAGAGGTAGCGGGAGGCTGCGGGGAGGCCCGTGGGGACGGCGGTGACGAGCGACGCGCCGGCCGGAGTCAAGCGCAGACGGATCCGGAGCAAGGGGACATGGGAGGACAAGCGGAGGGCACGGGCGGCTTCACCGCGAGGCCCTCAGCACGTGCCCGTGCTCGGCTAGCTTGGAACGAGCGGTGGCCATGGCGGCGATGGAGCAGGGCGGCGGTGGCCTACGAGAGCTATGGCGACGACGGTTACGCGCGTGGAAACGGACGAGGCGGCGACGGGTTACGCGCGGGAGCTCACCGTGGAGCTGTAGGGGATGGCAGCGGGCTCGATGGAGGCTCGAGGTGTCCGGATTCGTCGACGGAGTCTGTCGGAGCCGAGGAAGAAGCCGGTGGCAGGGACGGCGCCGCGGGGGCGTCCGGCTCGAGCGTGCGGTCGGAGAAGATGCAGCGGAGGCCGGCGAAGCGGAAGGGCACGTCGGAGGGGAGAGGGGGCGGCGCTCGTTGCAGTGGTGCCAAATGGCGGCGACGAGGCGCTCGGGCGAGACAGAGCGCGCGAGGTGGAGAGGAAGAGAGGGCGAGTGGGGCGCGAGTATGTGAGTGGAGCAGGGGGAGGACTCGAGGCACCGGGGGAGGCTTATCCCCTTGCCGGCGACGTGGCGGTGTGGAGCGCCGAGCCGGGTGCGGCGGGGACGAGCGGGACGCGCCTGGTCGGATGAACTGAGAGAGGAGGAGGTGACCGAGGAGGAGGAGTGGGCCGGCCTGGGTGAGGAGGCGTTGGGCCGGCCCAGGTGGGCTTGGCCCGGGGGGGCACGGGAAGCTTTTCATTTTTTTCCTTTTATATTTCTATTTTGTTTTCTCTTTAACCTTGTGTGCTTAATTGTTTTTACTTAATTTTAGAGTACTTAAACCCTTTATAGAAGTGTGGCCTCTCCACCAATATTACTCATGATTTATTGGCCACACCCAGAACATTTTAGTTTGAATGTTTGAAAAAAATGAATTTTGACTTTAATTTGGATTTGAAATTTGAACGGTGTTTGAAAGCCAGCGAGGATTAGCAACAGTAAAAATGATGACATGGCATCATTAGCAGGGGATTACTGTAGCTTAATAACCTGGGACTTACAACTCGGGGTAGATCTTCATGAAGTATGCGATCTCCTTGCCCTTACAAACCCCTTGGTTCAACTCCACATGATCTTGGAGGCTGCCAAGTGACACCTAACCAATTTAGGAGACACCACTCTCCAATAGGTAATAGATGTTGTTGATGATGATGAACTCCTTGCTCTTGTGCTTCAAAAGATAGTCTCCTCAACACTCAATCACTCTCTCAAAGATTTGGCTTGGGATAGGATAATTATTGGAGTGGAAAGTAACTTGGGGAAGCTAGAGATCAAGGTTCAAATGGTTGGATTGGAATGCCTTGATCTCAACACAAGTGTAGGTGGTTCTCTCTCAGTAAATGGACGTGGGAAGTGTAGTTTCGTCCTGGTTGCTAGAAAAACGCGTTTTTTTCGCGAGTCACGGCCGTGCCTCTCGGAAACGAAAAAACGTGTTCTTTTTGTTTTTTCCCTTCCACGGGAGACACGGTTTTGCTTCCGCGAGAGGCACGGTCATGCTTTCGTGAGAGTCACGGCCATGCCTCTAAAAAAATGTGTTTTCTATTTTTTTTCTATCGCGAGAGGCACGGTTTTGTTTCCGCGAGAGGCATGGTCGTGCTTTCGCGAGAGGCACGACAGTGCCTCTCGGAAATGAAAAGAAACGTGTTTTCTTTTTTTCTTTTGCGAGAGGCATGATTTTGCTTCCGCGAGATGCATGGTTATGCTTTCGCGAGAGACATGGTCGTGCCTCCTCGGAAAACAAAAAAACGTGTTTTCTATTCTTTATTTTCCTTCGTGAGAGGCATGGTTTTGCTTTCGCGAGAGGCACGATTGTGATTGCGCGAAAGGCATGGGCGTGCCTCTTTCGGAAAGGGAAAAAACCCCGTGTTCCTGGTTCGGTTTTTTCGTTCGGTTTTCTTGGTCCTGTTTTTTTTCTGAAAAAAAGTTCGTCAAAACCTATCAACATGGGATATAGTTTTGAAGATCTCGACGCGAGGAATCCAACGGTGAAAACGGTTTTAGATTTGGACGCACGGTTTAAGAGATAAAATATTTTAATTAAACGAATCTACGAAATAAGGGAAAACTCCGAGGTTGTGACAAGTGGCGCACATGCAGCGCGCCACTTGTCACAAGATGGCAAAGTGGGAATGATCTTTGCAACGAGTAATCTTCAATTAGTGATTTCGGGGAGCGCGTGGGGGATTCGAACCCTGGTCTCCTAGTTGAGACCAAGTGGGGCTTGCCTCGGGTTCGCGAAAGAGTAGTAGAGCGGGACTACTTAAGGCGAAACGAGTCGGGCTTCCCACTGTTTCTTCTCCGAGGTTTTTCAGGTTTTTTTCTTTTGTTATTTCACCGGTTTTCTATGTTCTTATTGGGATTTTCTTTTCTTTTCTTTTTCTTTTCTGGTTTTCTTACTTCTTTCCTGATTTTCACTATGCTTTTCCTTTTTTCTTCGGTTTTGTTTCTTTCTCTCGTTTCTCATCTTTTTTTTTCTTTTTGTTTCTTTGTTTTTTTGTTTGGCTTCCTTATTTCTTCTCTGTTTTTTCTTTTGTTTTTTCTTATGTTTGTTTTGCTTTTCACTCTACATTTTTTGTATATGTCAATAACATATTTCTAATACACGTTTAATATTTTTCAATAGCAATTTGACATTTTTTGAATACGTTGGAAATTTTGTTCTATACACATTTTTCAAATACTTGATTAAATTTTTTTAAATATAAGATTACATTTTTTTAATACATAGTCAACAGTTTTTCTATACATATTTTTAAACATTTTCAAATACTTGATTAACATTTTGTTAACACCATATCAATTTTTTTCTATACACATTTAACATTTTTCAAATGCTTGAATAACGTCTTTAAAATATTTGCTCAACATTTCTCAAAAGCTTGATTAACATTTTTATATGCATGATAAAAAACTTTCATCATTTTTTAATACATGGTCAACATTTTTTCTATACATTTATCATTTTCCAAATACCTAATTAATATTTTTCAAACACTTGTTGAACTGTTCCAAATTCTTGATTAATACTTTCATACAATTTTTTATACATTTTTCATATACGTGATAAATATTTTCTCTATACGCATTTAACATTTTTCAAATGTTTGGTCAATATTTTCAAATGTTTTATCTAGAGTGATTTATGTACTATATTTATTTAAAATATTTGGAATATGAACAAAACTAAAAAAAAGGAAAGCAAAAAACAAAGAGAAAAAAATGTGAAAAATAACAAAACAAAAAACGAGGCTGTTGTTGCCCTCCCACTTTGGTTGTATTGTAGGTAATGGGCCGGCCCATCGAGGTTTGTTGCTTACGCGCGTGTGAAACAGCAACAACTTGTCACAAAGAGCGTCAGATATTTGTTCCTGTTTTATTTTAAGAATCTCACAAAACTTTATTACGACATCTGGATGTTTACAACAATGAATACAAGGTCGCATGGTGGCCCAACAACACATGACAAACCATAGGGATAAAGCATACTTTGCGAGATTATGAGTCTTGACATTTGAGGTTCTAAACTCATGGCTAAAGCTATACACTTGAAACTCTCTAGCTCTAGCCACCATCTCTCTAACTAGTGCACCAAAAGTGGCACTACTACCTTCTCTAATCGCATCAACTACCACTTCACAGACTGAAGCAACTGTGAACTTTTGAATATATAGGTCCTCTACGAGAGCCTCGCCTTCTCTTATGTCGAGGGATTCTAGCACCTGGAGATCGGTGATGTTGTTGATAACCATCACCGAAGCTCCTTGGAATGCCCATGTTTCATCTCTGCATATAACACACACGCCAACGTTGATTTTCATTAGTCCCGTTTTCCAGTTGCTATATATGCACCATTCATGGGACGACGTTTGTCTCGCTCATAAGTTATAACATGACACAAGCTCATCTCGCCTCAGGCGTCATCACTAATGGTCGGCCCAAGTAGCTCATTTAGTTCTAAAATCATAAATTTACTCAATAAATTAAAAAAACCATGATTTGAAATTGTTGACGCAGTTTAGAAAAAAATTTAGCATAATATTTTATAAATGATGATAGCATTCAATAAAATGCAGGTGGCATTTAAAAAAATGTTTATACCATATCAGAATGGTAGGTTAATTAAAAAACTTACCATTAAAAACAATTTAGCTAAAAATAAAAAAGTGTTCACATATTTCAAATATATAATCGTGCATTTTCAAAAATATTTATACAATGTACAAAATTGTTTATACAATGTACAAAAATGTTTGTGTAATTTAGAAATGGTTTCTACCAATCAAAAAATGATTCAACGTGTATTTGTAAAATATTTAGCACCTATTCAAAAACTTTAATTTGGAAAAATTGTTAATCATATATTTGGAAAATGTTAGACATGTATAAACAATGTTAATCATGTATTTGTGATATGTTTCAGATTTATATGGAAAATGTACAATATATTTTTAAAAAATTAGACATCATTGTTCAAATATATTAATTATTTATTTGAAATATGTTAAATGTGTATACAAAATGATTCTGGTGTATATGAAAATTATACGATGTGCATGAAAAACGGAAATGTTAGAAACTAAAAAATGAAGAAAACCGGTAAAAGCAAAAAAAAATAGTAAAACTATAAAAAAATAAAGGAAAAAGGAATGGTTAAAAGAGAAAAAAGGAATGCAAAAACTGTGAGAAACCGATAACAAATGATAGAGAGAAAAAACTCGCTCGACAGCTACAAGGTACAACACTGGGTTGGCCCAGACGCCCAGTAGCACAAGAACCCCTGGCCGCTTTGATGTGGGCAATAGCAACAGTTCGCCTGCAACAAGAACTCGATAGGCTACAACTGGTACAATATTTTTTCTTTTTAGCATATTGAAACAAAATATAAGTTAAAGTATGTATATTTTAGAAAGGCTTTGTTACCTTTGAAATTTGTTCATGTATTTTTGCTTTAAAAATGTGTAGTTGTAAAAAATTGTGTAATTTAGAAGTTTTAAATTGTTTTAAATGTTTGCGTAATTGTAGAAAAATATTCAACTAATTTTGAAATGTTTTGTTTGTTCTAAAAAAGTTGATGTACTTTTGGAAAATGTTTGTTTATTTTTCATTAAGAAGAGCTAATATAAATTTTGAAAATGTACTCCTATTTAAATAAAATATTAATATAATATTAACAAAATTCATGCATTTTGAAATATGTTGGCTTTAAAAAATCTTCATCGTTTAAAAAAATCAAGTTTTTTTATAACCCGTACATAATTTAAAAATATTCATGTAATTTAAGAAGTGTTGACGTATTTTAGAAAATATTCGTATAATTCATGGAAATATTCATGTAATTTGAAAATGTGTTATTGATTTGTTTCTAAAGGTGTTCTTGCATTCTCAAAGAAGTATTCAAGTAACTTTGGAAGTGTTCATGTAATTTGAAAAGTGCTATGCATTTCAAAAAATGTTTATGTGAATAAAAAACAAGTTCATGCATATTATTAGAAAAAAATCGCATTTCCGTTGAACAATTACGAATGAGAAAATCAAAGGCAAAACAGAAAAGAAACAGAAAGCGAGATAAATCAAAGAATGGTGATGAACAACAGGGAAAATAATACAAAGGAAAATGAAATAGAAAATGCAACAAAAAATGTAGCGATAAAAGGAAACTTTTGGAAAATGGCAGAACCGACAACCGTCGTCATACGCTACCCATGAAAAACTGCAAAAATGGTCCACATCCGGCACATCTGGGAGGCCCGGGACTAAAGACTGCTTTAGGCGGCATAATGATCGATTTCTCAAACGAAAAAAAGCTGCATAGTAATTGAGTTACACTTGGCACGATCTTAGTATGTTTTCTTCAGATTTTTTGAGTGGATATTTTCCACTGATATTTTCTTCAGATAGGGCAAGCACGCGCACACACTCCTGCCCCGCTTTTTGAATGTGGCACTGTTTCTACTAATACCGAGCGTCTTTTTTCTTTGTTATTTTGGGGTTTTCTCGGTTTTCTCAGCTTACTAGCTGGTTTTACTTTCCACGTGAAATACACTTTTTTATATGTGAATACAATTTTTCATTTACAGGAATATTGTTTTGAAAAGCATGTGGACATTTTCGAAAATTGTATGGACTTCTATTAAAATGCAAGTACAAATTAAAACAATTGTGCGTGTATTTTCAAAAATTCGCATGAACACATAAAAATTAATTGTGTATTACTAAATAATTTTTACAATTCTTGAACAATTTGAACACTTTTATAGTTAAATGAAAATTATTTTTAAAGATCGCATGAGTATTTATTAAATTAGACGAATATTACTTAAATCGTGAACACTTAAAAAATGCTTAAACTATTTTCAAAACGGATGGACATTTGAAAACAAATTTTCAACAAGTACTGAAAAAATGTTAATGTAAATATTCAAGCAAATGCGAGCACTTTCAGAGTTACATAATTTTTGAAAAATATGTGAACATTTTCTAAAACTTTAGAGGCTTTTAAAAATGCATGATCACTTTAAACAAATGTGTGAACATTCACTGTCTATGGAAACAATATTCATTTTGCATCGTAAAAAGCATCCGTTGATACAAACATTAATGAACAACTAATAAGTAAAAGGAAAAATACTAATAAACAAAATAAAATGTTAAGGTAAAAAGTGAAAAGGAAAGGGAAACAGAAGAATCCAATAAATAGCAAAGAAAAAACACTAGAAATGAAGAGAATAACATTGTTTGAGGGGTATGAAGACAGTAACATGGAAAACTAGTTGTAGTGCTTGCAACTGCCACCAGGGGGCTGTTAATGAGGAAACCGACCCATAATAGCGAGGGTACGCACTTTACCATTTATTTGACGTAAAGGACGCCAAAAAATTATTCATGTTGTTATTATTGGGGCCTGCATTGCAACTCTAACCTTATTAGTCTGTTTGGCTTTGGTTTTCTATCAGAAGACAGAGGGCATCTTCCAAAAAACAGACCAAGGGAGCAATTAATTACGGGTGCCCCCCAGGAGGGCACTCCCTTGGGCATGGCAGCATGTGAGCGCGCCATGTGATACGTCCAATCATCGCCACATGTCATGCCCTAGGCGCATCCTCCACACGAGAGCCTTTTTGGGGTTTTGCCTTTTCTTTTAGGATTTTCTTGGTTTTTTAGGGGTTTTTTTGTCCAGGTTTTCGTAGGTTTTCTAAACAAAATCTCGTCAAACACAAGTGTGCCTCACGCGGAAGCACAATATGTGCTTAGAACCACGGGTTAATATTTGGTGAGAGCACGGGTTAGTTCACGTAGGAAGTGAGATCTGCTTCACAGGGAGCACATTAGTGCTTCGGGTTTTCTGAGCACGGGTTGGTACTAGATGGAAGCACAAGTAAGTACTGGGTGGGAGCACGGGTTAGTTCAGGTAGGAAACACAGATGTGCTTCACGTTTGGATCTCAACACGATAAACATAATGAAGAAAATTGTTCAAGATTTGGACACGCGGCTCAAAAGACGAATAGTTAAAAAAAATACAGAAGAAGCATGAACAAAAACTCACCCGTGCTACCACACGTGGGAAGAAATCCAACCAAAACTTCCATATTACGACAAGTGGCATATATGCAGTGCGCCACTTGTCATCACAAGAGGAGGTAACAGTGAATTTTATAGGCGTATCTCTTAACTAGTGATTTCGAGAGACCAAAGACTACGCCCTCTAATGAAAGCCTACAAGAACAATCTCTCTCATAAATCATCAAATACGAAACAAACACAAGTACAGTCAGTTCTGCACGTTATATTCAAAATTCTGTTCATAGTTTCTCGCTGTCAATAGACACATGGACGAGTTTCTTATATACTTCCTCCTTTCCAAAATGTAAGGCGCGCTTGACTTTTCACGGTCTTCGATGCAAAAATTTGACAATTAAGATATACAAAGTATGTGGTTTAATGTATGAATGTGTTGGAAATATGCCCTAGAGGCAATAATAAAATGGTTATTATTATATTTCCTTGTTCATGATAATTGTCTATTGTTCATAATATAATTGTGTTATCCGGAAATCATAATACATATGTGAACACATAGACCATAACATGTCCCTAATGAGCCTCTAGTTGACTAGCTCGTTGATCAATAGATGGTTACGGTTTCCTGACCATGGACATTGGATGTCATTGATAACGGGATCACATCATTAGGAGAATGATGTGATGGACAAGACCCAATCCTAAGCATAGCACTAGATCGTGTAGTTCGTTTGCTAAAGCTTTTCTAATGTCAAGTATCATTTCCTTATACCATGGATCGTGCAACTCCCGGATACCGTAGGAATGCTTTGGGTGTACCAAACGTCACAACGTAACTGGGTGACTATAAAGGTGCACTACAGGTATCTCCAAAAGTGTCTGTTGGGTTGGCACGAATCGAGACTGGGATTTGTCACTCCGTATGACGGAGAGGTATCTCTGGGCCCACTCGGTAATGCATCATCATAATGAGCTCAATGTGACTAAGTAGTTAGTCACGGGATCATGCATTACGGAACGAGTAAAGTGACTTGCCGGTAACGAGATTGAACGAGGTATTGGGATACCGACGATGGAATCTCGGGCAAGTAACGTACCGATCGACAAAGGGAATTGTATACGGGATTGCTTGAATCCTTGACATCGTGGTTCATCCGATGAGATCATCGTGGAACATGTGGGAGCCAACATGGGTATCCAGATACCGCTGTTGGTTATTGGCTAGAGAGCGGTCTCGGTCATGTCTGCATGATTCCTGAACCCGTAGGGTCTACACACTTAAGGTTCGATGACGCTAGGGGTATAAGGAAGATTTGTATGTGATTACCGAATGTTGTTCGGAGTCCCGGATGAGATCCCGGACATCACAAGGAGTTCCGGAATGGTCCGGAGGTGAAGATTTATATATGGGAAGTCATCATACGGTCACCGGAAATATTCGGGGGTATACCGGTATTGTACCGGGACCACCAGAGGGGTTCCGGGGGTCCACCGGGAGGGTCCACCTGCCCCAGAGGGCCTTATGGGCTGTAGGTGGAAGGGATCCAGCCCCTAAGTGGGTTGGGCGCCATCCCCCCTAGGGCCCATTCGCCTAGGGTTGGGGGAACCCTAAAGGGGGGCACCCCCCTTGCTTGGGGGGCAAGCCCCCTCCCCCTTGGCCGCCCCCCCCCCCCCTCTAGATCTCATCTAGAGGGGCCGGCCCCCTTCCCCCTTCTCCCTATAAATAGAGGGGTGGAGGGAGGGCTGCAGGACCACATCCAAGGCGCAGCCCCTCCCCTCCCCAACACCTCTCCTCCTCCGCGTGAGCTTGGCGAAGCCCTGCCGGAGAACTGCCACTCCACCACCACGCCGTCGTGCTACTGTTGGAGCCTTCTTCCTCAACCTCTCCCTCCTCCTTGCTGGATCAAGGCGCGGGAGACGTCACCGGGCTGCACGTGTGTTGAACGCGGAGGCACCGTTGTTCGGTGCTTGGATCGGATTCTACCGCGATCTGAATCGCTACGTGTACGACTCCTCCAACCGCGTTCTTGCAACGCTTCCGCATCGCAATCTTCAAAGGTATGAAGATGCACTCCCCTCTCGTTGCTAGTAAACTCCGTAGATTGATCTTGGTGATGCGTAGAATTTTTTTAATTTCTGCAACGATCCCCAACAGTGGCATCATGAGCTAGGTCTATGCGTAGTTTCTATGCACGAGTAGAACACAAGTTGTTGTGGGCGTCGATTTTTTCAATTTACTTGCCGTTACTAGTCTTATCTTGATTCGACGGCATCGTGGGATGAAGCGGCCCGGACCGACCTTACACGTACGCTTACGTGAGACAGGTTCCACCGACTGACATGCACTAGTTGCATAAGGTGGCTAGCGGGTGTCTGTCTCTCCCACTTTAGTCGGATCGGATTCGATGAAAAGGGTCCTTATGAAGGGTAAATAGAAATTGGCATATCACGTTGTGGTTTTGGCGTAGGTAAGAAACGTTCTTGCTAGAAACCTATAGCAGCCACGTAAAAATTGCAACAACAATTAGAGGACGTCTAACTTGTTTTTGCAGCAAGTGTCATGTGATGTGATATGGCCAGAAGGATGTGATGAATGATATATTTGATGTATGGGATTGATCATGTTCTTGTAATAGGAATCACGACTTGCATGTCGATGAGTATGACAACCGGCAGGAGCCATAGGAGTTGTCTTAATTTATTTATGACCTGCGTGTCAACTGGAACGTCATGTAATTACTTTACTTTATTGCTAACCGTTAGCCATAGTAGTAGAAGTAATAGTTGGCGAGACAACTTCATGAAGACACGATGATGGAGATCATGGTGTCATGCCGGTGACGATGATGATCATGGCGCCCCGAAGATGGAGATCAAAAGGAGCGAAATGATATTGGCCATATCATGTCACTATTTGATTGCATGTGATGTTTATCATGTTTTACATCTTATTTGCTTAGAACGACGGTAGCATAAATAAGATGATCCCTCGCTAAAATTTCAAGAAAGTGTTCCCCCTAACTGTGCACCGTTGCGAAGGTTCGTTGTTCCGAAGCACCACGTGATGATCGGGTGTGATAGGTACTAACGTTCGCATACAACGGGTGTAAGCCAGATTTACACACGCAATACACTTAGGTTGACTTGACGAGCCTAGCATGTACAGACATGGCCTCGGAACACAAGAGACCGAAAGGTCGAGCATGAGTCGTGTAGCAGATACGATCAACATGAAGATGTTCACCGATGATGACTAGTCCGTCTCACGTGATGATCGGACACGGCCTAGTTGACTTGGATCATGTATCACTTAGATGACTAGAGGGATGTCTGTCTGAGTGGGAGTTCATTAATAATTTGATTAGATTAACTTAATTATCATGAACTTAGTCTAAAACCTTTACAATATGTCTTGTAGATCAAATGGCCCACGCTAATGTCAACCTCAACTTCAACGCGTTCCTAGAGAAAACCAAGCTGAAAGACGATGGTAGCAACTATACGGACTGGGTCCGGAACTTGAGGATCATCCTCATAGCTTCCAGGAAAGCATATGTCCTTGAAGCACCGCTAGGTGAAGCACCCGTCCCAGCAAACCAAGACGTTATGAACGCCTGGCAAACACGTGTTGATGATTACTCCCTGGTTCAGTGCGGCATGCTTTACAGCTTAGAACCGGGGCTCCAAAAGCGTTTCGAGCAGCACGGAGCATATGAGATGTTCCGAGAGCTGAAAATGGTTTTCCAAGCTCATGCCCGGGTCGAGATATATGAAGTCTCCGACAAGTTCTACAGTTGTAAGATGGAGGAGAATAGTTCCGTCAGCGAACACATACTCAAAATGTCTGGGTTGCACAACCGCTTGTCTCAGCTGGGAGTTAATCTCCCGGATGACGCGGTCGTTGATAGAATCCTTCAGTCACTTCCACCTAGCTACAAGAGCTTTGTGATGAACTTCAATATGCAGGGGATGGAGAAAACCATTCCTGAGGTATATTTGATGCTGAAATCAGCGGAGGTGGAGATCAAAAAGGAACATCAAGTGTTCATGGTGAATAAGACCACTAAGTTCAAGAAAGGCAAGGGTAAAAAGAACTTCAAGAAAGACGACAAGGGAGTTGCCGCGCCCGGTAAGCAAGCTGCCGGGAAGAAGACAAAGAATGGACCCAAGCCTGAGACTGAGTGCTTTTATTGCAAGGGAAACGGTCACTGGAAGCGGAACTGCCCCAAGTACTTAGCGGACAAGAAGGCCGGCAACATCAAAGGTATATGTGATATACATGTTATTGATGTGTACCTTACCAGTACTCGTAGTAGCTCCTGGATATTTGATACCGGTGTGGTTGCTCATATTTGTAACTCAAAACAGGAGCTGCGGAATAAGCGAAGACTGGCGAAGGACGAGGTGACGATGCGCGTCGGGAATGGTTCCAAGGTCGATGTGATCGCCGTCGGCACGCTACCTCTACATTTACCTACGGGATTAGTTTTAAACCTCAATAATTGTTATTTAGTGCCAGCTTTGAGCATGAACATTGTATCTGGATCTCGTTTGATGCGAGATGGCTACTCATTTAAATCCGAGAATAATGGTTATTCTATTTATATGAGAGATATGTTTTATGGTCATGCCCCGCTGGTCAATGGTTTATTCTTAATGAATCTCGAACGTGATGTTACACATATTCATAGTGTGAATGCCAAGAAATGTAAGGTTGATAATGATAGTCCCACATACTTGTGGCACTGCCGCCTTGGTCACATTGGTGTCAAACGCATGAAGAAACTCCATGCAGATGGACTTTTGGAGTCTCTTGATTATGAATCATTTGACACGTGCGAACCATGCCTCATGGGAAAAATGACCAAGACTCCGTTCTCCGGAACAATGGAGCGAGCAACCAACTTATTGGAAATCATACATACTGATGTGTGCGGTCCAATGAGCGTTGAGGCTCACGGTGGCTATCGTTATGTTCTCACCCTCACTGATGACTTAAGTAGATATGGGTATGTCTACTTAATGAAACACAAGTCTGAGACCTTTGAAAAGTTCAGGGAATTTCAGAGTGAGGTTGAGAATCAACGTGACAGGAAAATAAAGTTCTTACGATCAGATCGTGGAGGGGAATATTTGAGTCACGAATTTGGCACACACTTAAGGAAATGTGGAATTGTTTCACAACTCACGCCGCCTGGAACACCTCAGCGTAATGGTGTGTCCGAACGTCGTAATCGCACTCTATTGGATATGGTGCGATCTATGATGTCTCTTACCGATCTACCGCTATCATTTTGGGGTTATGCTTTAGAGACTGCCGCATTCACTTTAAATAGGGCTCCGTCGAAATCCGTTGAGACGACACCGTATGAATTATGGTTTGGAAAGAAACCTAAGCTGTCGTTTCTTAAAGTTTGGGGATGCGATGCTTATGTCAAGAAACTTCAACCTGAAAAGCTCGAACCCAAGTCGGAAAAATGCATCTTCATAGGATACCCTAAGGAAACCATTGGGTATACCTTCTACCTCAGATCCGAAGGCAAGATCTTCGTTGCCAAGAACGGGTCCTTTCTGAAGAAAGAGTTTCTCTCGAAAGAAGTAAGTGGGAGGAAAGTGGAACTTGATGAGATGACCCCTCTCGAACCAGAAAGTAGCGCAGCACAAGAAAATGTTTCTGTGCTGCCTGCACCGACTAGAGAGGAAGTTAATGATGACGATCATGATCAAGTTACCACTGAACTTCGTAGGTCCACAAGGACACGTTCCGCACCAGAGTGGTACGGCAACCCTGTCCTGGAAATCATGTTGTTGGACAACGGTGAACCTTCGAACTATGAAGAAGCAATGGCGGGCCCAGATTCCAACAAATGGCTTGAAGCCATGCAATCCGAGATAGGATCCATGTATGAAAACAAAGTATGGACTTTGACAGACTTGCCCGATGATCGGCGAGCGATAGAAAATAAATGGATCTTTAAGAAGAAGACAGACGCGGATGGAAATGTTACCATCTATAAAGCTCGACTTGTCGCTAAGGATTATCGACAAGTTCAAGGAGTTGACTACGATGAGACCTTCTCACCCGTAGCGAAGCTGAAGTCCGTCCGAATCATGTTAGCAATTTTCGCATTCTACGATTATGAAATATGGCAAATGGACGTCAAAACGGCATTCCTTAACGGCTTCCTTAAGGAAGAATTGTATATGATGCAGCCGGAAGGTTTTGTCGATCCTAAGAATGCTGACAAGGTATGCAAGCTCCAGCGCTCAATCTATGGGCTGGTGCAGGCATCTTGGAGTTGGAACATTTGCTTTGATGAGATAATCAAAGCGTTTGGTTTCACACAGACTTATGGAGAAGCCCGTGTTTACAAGAAAGTGAGTGGGAGCTCCGTAGCATTTCTCATATTATATGTTGATGACATACTATTGATGGGAAATGATATAGAATTCTTGGAAAGCATAAAGACCTACTTGAATAAGTGTTTTTCAATGAAGGACCTTGGAGAAGCTGCTTACATATTAGGCATCAAGATCTATAGAAATAGATCGAGATGCCTCATAGGTCTTTCACAAAGCACATACCTTGACAAGATATTGAAGAAGTTCAATATGGATCAGTCCAAGAAGGGGTTCTTGCCTGTATTGCAAGGTGTGAGATTGAGTGCGGCTCAATGCCCGACCACGGCAGAAGATAGAGAAAAGATGAGTGTCATCCCCTATGCCTCGGCCATAGGGTCTATTATGTATGCCATGCTGTGTACCAGACCTGATGTAAACCTTGCCGTAAGTTTGGTAGGAAGGTACCAAAGTAATCCCGGCATGGAACACTGGACAGCGGTCAAGAACATCCTGAAGTACCTGAAAAGGACTAAGGATATGTTTCTCGTTTATGGACGTGACGAAGAGATCGTCGTAAAGGGTTACGTCGATGCTAGCTTCGGCGCAGATCTGGATGACTCTAAGTCACAAACCGGATACGTGTATATTTTGAATGGTGGGGCAGTCAGCTGGTGCAGTTGCAAGCAAAGCGTCGTGGCGGGATCTACATGTGAAGCGGAGTACATGGTAGCATCGGAGGCAGCACATGAAGCAATCTGGATGAAGGAGTTCATTGCCGACCTAGGAGTTATTCCCAATGCATCGGGGCCGATGACTCTCTTCTGTGACAACACTGGAGCTATTGCCCTTGCCAAGGAGCCCAGGTTTCACAAGAAGACCAGGCACATCAAGCGTCGCTTCAACTCCATTCGTGAAAATGTTCAAAATGGAGACATAGATATTTGTAAAGTGCATACGGATTTGAATGTCGCAAATCTGTTGACTAAACCTCTTCCATGGGCGAAACATGATCAACACCAGAACTCTATGGGTGTACGATTCATCACAATGTAACTAGATTATTGACTCTAGTGCAAGTGGGAGACTGTTGGAAATATGCCCTAGAGGCAATAATAAAATGGTTATTATTATATTTCCTTGTTCATGATAATTGTCTATTGTTCATGCTATAATTGTGTTATCCGGAAATCATAATACATATGTGAAAACATAGACCATAACATGTCCCTAATGAGCCTCTAGTTGACTAGCTCGTTGATCAATATATGGTAACGGTTTCCTGACCATGGACATTGGATGTCATTGATAACGGGATCACGTCATTAGGAGAATGATGTGATGGACAAGACCCAATCCTAAGCATAGCACTAGATCGTGTAGTTCGTTTGCTAAAGCTTTTCTAATGTCAAGTATCATTACCTTAGACCATGAGATCGTGCAACTCCCGGATACCGTAGGAATGCTTTGGGTGTACCAAACGTCACAACGTAACTGGGTGGCTATAAAGGTGCACTACAGGTATCTCCGTAAGTGTCTGTTGGGTTGGCACGGATCGAGACTGGGATTTGTCACTCCGTATGACGGAGAGGTATCTCTGGGCCCACTCGGTAATGCATCATCATAATGAGCTCAATGTGACTAAGTAGTTAGTCACGGGATCATGCATTACGGAACGAGTAAAGTGACTTGCCGGTAACGAGATTGAACGAGGTATTGGGATACCGACGATCGAATCTCGGGCAAGTAACGTACCGATTGACAAAGGGAATTATATACGGGATTGCTTGAATCCTCGACATCGTGGTTCATCCGATGAGATCATCATGGAACATGTGGGAGCCAACATGGGTATCCAGATCCCACTGTTGGTTATTGGCTAGAGAGCGGTCTCGGTCATGTCTGCATGATTCCCGAACCCGTAGGGTCTACACACTTAAGGTTCGATGACGCTAGGGTTATAAGGAAGATTTGTATGTGATTACCGAATGTTGTTTGGAGTCCCGGATGAGATCCCGGACGTCACGAGGAGTTCCGGAATGGTCCGGAGGTGAAGATTTATATATGGGAAGTCATCATACGGTCACCGGAAATATTCGGGGGTATACCGGTATTGTACCGGGACCACCGGAGGGGTTCTGGGGGTCCACCGGGAGGGTCCACCTTCCCCGGAGGGCTTTATGGGCTGTAGGTGGAAGGGATCCAGCCCCTAAGTGGTCTGGACGCCATCCCCCCTAGGGCCCATGCGCCTAGGGTTGGGGGGAACCATAAAGGGGGGCGCCCCCCTTGCTTGGGGGGCAAGCCCCCTCCCCCTTGCCCCCCCCCCCCCGCCCCCTATAAATCTCATCTAGAGGGGCCGGCCCCCTTCCCCCTTCTCCCTATAAATAGAGGGGTGGAGGGAGGGCTGCAGGACCACATCCAAGGCGCAGCCCCTCCCCTCCCCAACACCTCTCCTCCTCCGCGTGAGCTTGGCGAAGCCCTGCCGAAGAACGGCCACTCCACCACCACCACGCCATCGTGCTGCTATTGGAGCCTTCTTCCTCAACCTCTCCCTCCTCCTTGCTGGATCAAGGCGCGGGAGACGTCACCGGGCTGCACGTGTGTTGAACGCGGAGGCACCGTTGTTCGGTGCTTGGATCGGATTCTGCCGCGATCTGAATCGCTACGTGTACGACTCCTCCAACCGCGTTCTTGCAACGCTTCCGCATCGTGATCTTCAAAGGTATGAAGATGCACTCCCCTCTCGTTGCTAGTAAAGTCCATAGATTGATCTTGGTGATGCGTAGAAATTTTTTAATTTCTGCAACGATCCCCAACATAATCATATCCTTGTATTTGTCTTGCAAAATAATTTTATTTCATATGTGTTTATGTTATTTTTATGGGCATACAATAAAATGAAAATTATAGTCAAAATTGTGTGATGAAGACAAAAAAGGTCAAGCAAGCCTTAAACTAGTAATTTTTACGGGTTACCGTTGGAGATGTCCTTCTCCATAGCTCCATTTGTCTATCCTAGAGCTAGCCGAGCCGATTGCTACGTGAAACAAAAAAAGTTCGGGGAACGCAAGTGCCTCGGACGTGTCCAGCACACAAGTAAGTTGCTCCCATCGTTTAACTACTGAAGATAGTTAGCAGCTACTACCTCTGTCCTAGTTTATTGGTCCTCTTTATAATTTATGCCAAATTTTGATCAAAGATTTAACTAACAAAATGTTAATACATGTCAACAAAAATATATAGTTGGATTCGTATTTGAACATAGTTTGTAATGATATAATTTTTTATGACATGCATAAACATTTTGTTAGCTAAATTTATGGTTAAAATTTGACATGGAATACAATGAGAACCGATAAACCAGGACGGAGGTAGTACCTCGTTGACCCACTTTTCACCAACCGGAATATAGCCGCTACAATTCTAAATTCGCGTGATCTTTCATTTGCAACTGGTTTCGAACTACGTACTCCCTCCATTCCCTTATACAACGTCACAAACTCATATTACAGGTACCAAGAAAAAATTTAATGATTACTTTGGAAGCCAACTTTTCTTTTCGTTAACCGGGATCATTAATATGCCTACATACATGCAAGGAAGGAATATGAGGCTAGTCATAGTGGGAGTAACTTAACTAGTAACATAGCGCACTTCAAGAAAATTCTGCTTATGCGGCAAGTAATTAATAAGAGGTGGTAACATAATATGTACTGTAAGAGCAAGTATAATAGAGATGAGTCAGCGGACTATAAGAAATAAACTAGTATATTTCTGCTTAGTTGGAGGAAAGAGAAGATGAGAGAGAAGGTAAGCGGGCTCTTCGTGAAGAGCCAGCTCTAGCACGTGCTCCTAGGCACTTTGTGAGAATGAAAGGTGGGCCACATAATAAAAAAGTACTACACTCTTTTGATCTAGTATTATACATGTTGGCTATAAGGTAGGTTGTAGATGACATGGCACTGGCTTATAGCTAGCAGCTGACTATACTATTAACCATGCTCTAACATAGCGCTTTCCAAGACAAGATGAGTTTACGAGCTAATAAATGAAGCCATCTATGATACTACTATTATGTTACTTTGCATTATGAAGATAATAACTTAGGGGTCTGACTATATCATATCTAGATGTGATATAACATATCACATCTAAGTATGACATCATCACTCTTTGTGGTCCTTTTTTGTTTGTTTGTTTGTCCCGAATTGTTTTTTCTTTGAGGAAAATTGTTTGTTTGTCGAGATCTCATGTTAGCACGAAGCGCCGTTGACTCGTTTGATGCTCACGCCCTCCATAGAGAGTTGTGGCCCATTGGCAGCTCGCATCACCGCTGACTGGGTTTCTCTCCGCGTTGATCGCTAGGTTATTATAGGTTTTTTGCTACTCCTCTCGTCTAGGTGTGTAAGTCACCTTACGAAAATCAGGTTTTCCCAAAACGTTTAGGCGTCATTCATTAATTCCCCGTCTCGATTCCCTCCCAGACTCGTTCGCCAGCGAGCTTTGCCTCCTATAACTCGTTATCTTCCAGCGAAAACTCATTTTCTCCTGTTTTTTCTCAGGTAATGGCCAATGCATGCAGCACGTCTATGCGTTGATTAGGCAAGAAATTAAAGTGGCTTTGCATGCTAGAAGTACGTGGGCCTGCGTGGGTAGCTAAAACGTCATCCTCTTAATTGCTACGACTAAATGCTACGTTTAGAAAAAAGAAATCTGCACTGTGATTGGAAGGAGGACCGGTCCAGATTTTCTTCTCTTCCAATCAGCTTGCACCTAGGTCGCGATGCCTTCTAATGTGACTTACACACCTAGACAGAGGGAGTACAGGTTTTGCTAAGCCGCGTTTTAGATTGCTACAGGTCGCACAGGTTTTTTCCGGTTTGAGGGAAGTCACTACAGGCTGCTACACATGCATTGCTAGGTAACTACAGGTTGCTTGCTAGCTCATTTTTTGCGGGCTTTGCTAGCTCTTTTTTCCTCACCAACATCTGGAGAAGTTTGCGAATTTAAAAAGCATTGACTGTTGACCAACAAACGTTGACTTTAGAAAACCATAAATTTGAAAAGTGTTCATTAAAATAAAACTACAATGAATTTTAAAAAGTTCATAAATTTTTAAAATAGTTCACGACTTGAAAAGGTTCGTAATTTGAATTTTTTTTCTCAAAAACTAACGAATTTGGAAAAAGTTCTAGACTTGGGAAATGACGTAATTTGAGGGAAAACGTGAAAATTAAAAATGTTCATATTGTTTTTGAAAAAAGATTTCACAATTTGAAAAAGGTTTCAAGAAATTTGGAAAAAGTTAATGAATTATTTTTTTGGAAAAAGTTCATGCAACTGAAAAAGATGAAAAGAAAGGGAAAATAAAAAGAGGAAGCTGATCAAACCCGTGCTGAAAAAAACTGCCGAGAAATAATTACTCTGTTTGTGAGAGTATTCAACTCTATGAAGATGACAACAAGAAAAATCATGGCATTCTATCATTTCATTTGTATAATGCCCCATTCACTTACGCAAAAGAATATGTACTAATATGAGGGCGTCGTTGAGGAAGGAAAACGACAAAAATGAGATGATGATGATGGTCCTGGACTAGTCTAGGGGGAGGCAGGTTGTTAACTCAAGATTCTACTACAAAATTCGAAGTAGATTCAAGAAACACAAACAAGGTTCTGTGCATCTTCTAGTCTGATGGGCACTTAGGGGAACAATATGATCTCTACGGTGATTGTCTTAATTTTGACACGACTTACAAAACAAACAAATACAATCTCCCCTTCTCTCCCTTAATTTGTTGGAATAACTAGTCATGGTCAGAATTGCTTGTTTGCATGTGCAGGAGTTTAAAATGAAGTATTGTTGGAAAATCTGCAGCAAAATTGCCATTGGTGCTCTTATTGCTTGGCCACTACTTTTCTCTCTACAACAACGATGAAGTTGCCCTCTCCTGTATTTTAGTTTAAAAAAAGGGACAACAAAGAAAACACGAGTGTCATATATTTCTGCAGGCTTCGTTCCCACGTCTCACTGCAACACCACAGTTGGAAAATTGAATTTGTGCTCCCAGTTAGTCAGCAAACAAAATTTATGGCATGAAATTCCTACAACAGGCCAGCTGTGTCCTCCCTTGTGAGGAAAACCTACAGACCAGTTGCGAGTTGAGGGTGTGGCTTGCTACTCGGATGAAAACAACTACATGCCCAGTTTGCGAGTCGAGTGGGGTCATGCAACTATGATAACAACAACAAAGGGCCCCGGATGCGAGTCCAGGGCGGACATGCAACTGTGATAACAACAATAAAAAAATGGGCGCAGTTGCGAGTCGAGGGTAGGCTTGCAACTAGGACAAAAACAACTATGGGGACCTATTGCGAGTCGACGATAATTTGGATCGGTTGAGGGTGGGCTTGAAATTGGGAAGAAACAACCATAGAGGCCCAGTTGCGATAGACTAACATGGGCTTGCAACTCGCATAAGAAAATACAACAAACAACTATGTGCTCAGTTGCGTGTCGAGGGTGGACTTGCAACTGGGACGTAAACAACTATGAGCCCAATTGCGAGTCGAGGGTGAGATTGCAACTAATGAAACACAACTACATGCCCAGTTGCGAGTCGATGGTGGACTTGAGACAAAAACAACTACATGGTCTAGCTGCGGGTCGAGGCTAGTCTTGCAACTAGGATGAAAATAACTATGGGGCCAGTTGTTGGTCAATGATCGGCTTGAAAGTGGGACACAACACCAACAGGGCAGGTTGCGGAGTTGGGGTGTGGACTTGCAACTGGGAAAAACACAACTATGGGGGCAGTAGTATGACTATGATGGGCTTGCAGCTGACACAAAACAAAGAAAAAACTATGGGCCTTGTTGTGAGTCGAGGGTGGACTTACAACTAGGGAAAAACAACAACGGACCTAGGTGCGAGTTGAGGGTGGACCTGTAACTGGGACAACATAAAAACTACAGGCATAGTTTCGAGTTGTGTGTGGACTTGCATCTGAGAGGAAAAAACATACTACAGGCCCAGTTGTGAGTCGAGGGTGAGCTTGCAACGAGGACAAAACACAGACTGCAGTTGCGAGTCGAGGGGTGGCTTGCAACTCAGACAACTACGAGTTCTAGGTTTCGTGTCAAGTGTGGACTTGCAACTGGGATAACTACGAAATTATGAGCCCAATTGCGACTCAAGGGTCAAGTTGCAACCAGGATGAAACAAGTTATATGGGTCTAGTTGGAAGTCAAGGGTGGACTTGCAACTGGGATAAAAACAGAACACATGCACTAGTTGCGAGTCGAGGGTGGACATGCAACTCGGACAACTACGAGCTAGTTGCTAGTCGAGGATGGACTTGCAACTGGGACAACTACAAAACTACGAGCCTAGTTGTGAGTCAAGGATGGACTTGCAACTGGGACAACATAAAAACTATGGGCATAGTTGCGAGTCGAGTGTAGACTTGCAACTGAGATAAAAACATACTACCGGCCTAGTTGTGAGTCGAGGGTGAGCTTGCAACTAGGAAAAAATATAGGTTCTAGTTGCGAGTCGAGGGGTGGCTTGCAACTCAGACAACTATAAGTTTAGTTGCGAGTCAAATGTGGACTTTTAACTAAGACAACTAAGAAACTACGAACCCAGTTGCGACTCAATGGTCGACTTGCAACTAAGATGAAATAAGTTATGGGTCCAGCTGCGTGTCAAGGATGGGCTTGCAACTGGGATGAAAACCAAAACACATGAACTAGTTGTGAGTCAGGGGTGGACAACTACGAGCCGAGTTGCGAGTCGAGGATGGACTTGCAACTAGAACAACTACAAAATTACGATCCTAGTTGCGAGTCAAGGGTCGATTTGCAACTAGGATGAAACAAACTACGAACGAGTTACGAATCAATGGTGGACCTGCAACTGGTTCCAAAAAAGTCAACCCTTAGTTGTGAGACATGGTAGACTTACAATTGACGCGGAAAAAGTGAGACTTGGTAGCAACTTGAGGATGAACCTGCAACTAATGCAAAAAAAGTAAGCCCTGGTTACGATTCAAAAGAAACATCGAGACCAGTGGCAAGTCGAGGTGGACTTACAACTGGAGACAAAAAATGCCAGTTGTGAGTTGAGGATGGAGTTACAACTGGGACAACTACAAACTATGAGACCAGTTGCGAGTCAAAGGTCGAATTGCAACTTGGATAAAACAAACTACGATCGTAATTGCGAGTCAAGGATGGACTTGCAACTAGGATGAAAGACAAAAACACAGGCCCAGTTGCGAGTCAAGGGTGGGCTTGCAACAGGGATAAAAAATGCGGGCCTAGTTGCGAGTCGAGGGTGCACTTGTAACCTAGACAAGTATATAAAACTGTGATACGAGTTGCGAGTTGAGGTTGGACTTGCATCTGAGATGAAAAAACAAACACATCCCAGTTGCAAATCGAGGGTAGACTTGTAACTGGGACATCAACAAACTATGGGACCAGTTGCGAGTCAAGGGTAGACTTGTAACTGGGACATCAACAAACTATGGGACCAGTTGTGAGTCGACGGTGGACTTGCAACTGGGACAACAACAAACTATGATCCCAGTTGCGAGTCAAGGATGGACTTGCAATTAAGACAACTATGAAACAAATCACCCAGTTGTGGGTCAGGATTCAACTTGCAACTAGGATGAAACAAACTACGGTCCCAGTTGCGAGTCAAGGGTGGACTTGTAACTAGGATGAAAAATAAAACAGGTGCCTAGTTGCAAACTGAGGGTGAGCTTGCAATTGGGAGAACTAGGAGCCCAATTGCGAGTCAAAGGTGGACTTGTAACTGGGACAACTATGAAACTACAAGCCCAGTTGCGAGTCAAGGGCCGACTTGCAACTGGTATGATACAAATTACAGTCCAAGTTGCGAGTCAATGGTGGACTTGCAAATGAGATGAAGGACAAAACATGGGCCGAGTTGCGGTTCAAAAGGTGGGATTGCAACTCGGAGGGTGGGCTTGCACCTCAGACGACTACGAGCCCAGTTGCGAGTCAAGGGTGGACATGCAACTGAAACAACTACGAAACTACGAGCCTAGTTGCGAGTTAAGGGACGACTGGCAACTCGGACGAAACAAGCTATGAGCTAGTTGCAATGAAAAGGTAGACTTGCATCTGGGATGAAAAACAAAACACATGTTCTAGTTGTGAGTAGAGGGTGGGCTTGCAACTTGGACAACTACAAATCCAGTTGTGAGTCTAGGGGGACTTGCACCTAGGACAACTACGAAACTACGAGCCAGTTGCGAGTCAAGGGTTGACTTGTAACTAGGATGAAACAAGCTATGGGCCCAGTTGTGAGTGAAGGATGGACTTGCAACTGGGATGAAAAACAAAAATACATGCTCCAATTGTGGGTCGAGAGTGGGCTTGCATGTCTGACAATTACGAGCCCAGTTGCGAGTCAACGGTTGACTTGCAACGAGGATGAGACAAACTACATGCCAAATTGCGTGTCAATGGTAGAACTGCAACTAGGATGAAAAACAAAAACACATGCTCCGGTTACGAGTCGATGGTAGACTTGCACCTGGGACAGCTACGAAACTACGGGCCCGGTTGCGAGTCAATGGTCGACTTGTAACTAGGATGAAACAAACTACATGCGAGTTGGATGTCAAGGGTGGACCTATAACTGGGATGAAATAAAACATAGGCAAAATAACCAGGGTCAAAGATCGGTCAGTGAGAAGATGCATGGGGAATAAGCTTTATAGTCGAGCCCCAAACACCAACATATATAGGCGCATGTGAAGAAAATACGAGAACATGACACACAAAACAAAAACGGAACAAGAGAACGGGCGACAAAAAAGAACAAGCTGACACAGACGTGCATGATCGAGTTTGTGCGAACATTAAAGCAAACAAATCAAACAGTTATAGACTTAGATGAGCTAAAACTTATCTAGCTTAGATTTAGCAAATCTGAAATCAAAACATCTAGTTACACTCCTTCTAGCTACAAGGTCAAACCAAAAATAAAAGAAAACAGGGAACACAAATATACGTGTCCCCCCCACAAAAAGGCTAAGCCCACAAAAAAATCAATACGCAAAACATAATAAAGGCCCATTAAAAAATGTCATATCGGGTCTCACTGCTTCTTGAAGGACAAACAGAAAACATGACGCAAGGACAACGAGCATGAATTAGAAGCACGTGTATCTAACGGTGTATGAGTTAGATGAAAAATTGTTAACTCTCATTAGATAATAATTAGCAAACCAATCCGAAATGAGACCTTAGACCGTGCCGCAAAAATGCCCTAACAAAAGACACACGTGTGAACAGCTCGACAAATAGACACCAAACACACGACGCGGCACAGAGCGCGTCTGACAAAATAACCCGCAATCAAGATTTGCACGACATTTAAAGTAAACATATGACAGAGTGAAAACAAGTTCATGAATTTTAAGCGCGGCAGAAAAAAAGGCACTCTAATCGTACTCGAATAAATAAAGAATAAAAGGAAAAGGTGAAAATAGAAAATATAAATAAAAAATCATGAATTTGAAAATAGTTTACAATTTAAAAAATAATGAAATAGAAAAAACAAAAAAAGGAAAATAAAATGGAAACAAAAAATGAGAGGAACTAGAACGGGGTAGCACAAACTTGTGAAAAGAAATAGAAAAAAGCAATCGACGTGTCACTAGCAACGCATAGGCTTGTGAAAACCAATAACGGACTAACCTCGCACTAGCGACCTGACAGGCAACGCGCGAGACAACGCGCCGCGAGCCAGCGCACCAGCAAGACCATCGCGTTTTACATGAATAGTAAAGACAGATGATCCAAAGACTCTGGACTTAGATCTGAGATAGCTATTTCACATCTAGATGTAAAATAGCAAACCCATTCAAAGAAATGTAAACTCTAAAAAAATCGCACACTTCAGAAAGTTTTCATGTACAAAAAATGTTGTGGATTAAATGTAAAGAAAAATGGAAAATGAAAAAAAAAAATGAAAGAGTGAACACATGCAATTGCGTGGCGAGGGCGAGACATGTAGTAGTGTGTTTGTTGGTGGACATGCAATGGACACCCGAAAACACTTTCGTTCTCTATCGCAAAGTTATAGTCGTGTTGATGACATTAGTTGCAGTTACGGATGATACTTGCATTTGTGTGTATAGTAGAATACAAGCAGCTGCCCTCCCAACAAACATTTTTGCCTCGTTTTGCAATCATGTTGGAGGTATGCAGTTGCGGGACGAAGATGACACTGTAATTGCATGTTTGATGGTGCACATGCATCTAACATGAACATAAATCATGATTTTTTTAAAAGACAAATAGAAGAAAAAGTGAAAGGAGAAAAACGAACAAAAAAGTCAAATAAACAGAAAAAACGGTTGGAGGCTTCTCTCAAAACCGGTAGAAAGAGTCCTTCATGGGTCAAGCTCATCCAAACACGTACGCTCTGTTTTCGCAGAAAAAAAAACACGTACGCTCTGGGGAGACAAAAAACCAAACAACTGTAGAAAGCAAAAAATCTTACAAGGACACACAACGACTAGACACATTTTCCTCTAACAATTCGCGTTTTCCTGGCTAAAGCCCACAAAGCACAAAAGCGGGGGACCCACAAAAAACGAAAAAGCCCACAACGGGCAGGCGGGTGTGCGCACGTATTTTTTTTTTTGACGGAAAACGGAACCAACATAGCGACAAGAGGCCACAAAGCAACAAAAGACATCAGTTCAAACAAAAACAAAAAAAGCGACACAGGACACGGGCTGCTCACCTTGCATGGACCTGATCACGGGCTGCCACGCGCGACAAACACGATCCCAGCGAGCGCACCAGCGAGACCAACAGTCTGCGCCAATCTTAAAGACTAACAAGATCTAATGGTTCTAGATTTAGATGTGAAATAACTATTTCATATCTAGATGTGAAATAGCAAACTTGATAACATAGACTAGTGTCATATGCATAACACTAGTCTAAGTTACTCCCCACTATGACCAGCCTGAAGGAAGTAGCACAGTGTTATTATGACTACATACATGCAAGTATTAAACAAGTTGCTAGTACGAAAAAACATATAGTTTTTGCCTCAATTACTGTTAGTGGCCCTGTATAGATGTAAAATGTAATTTTTATAGTGACCTTGTATAAGGAAATGGAGGGAGTATATGTTTCCTTGTTTCCACTTCATTCACATGCACCCCACCATGACATCATGTGCTAGCTGCCCTCTCTGACGGGATCGACGGTGCCGTGGCCGAAATATTCAACGCTGTCCACTAGATATGTGGATACACCAAGAAAGATCTTTGCAAAAGTTGACCGAGGGATTCGAAACAACCAAATGGAGATCATCGTGTGGAAGAGTCGAGCTCGTAAATGTTTCGATTTCGAAGGGCCAGATGCGTACGCTGATACCTACGTACGCACTGAAAGCGTCTTGTGGCCTGGCCTCTGCAGACGTCCAGAAGCCAAGCCCCATGGCTTGGCCTTGATGGATCCGTGTGATTTGGGTCGTCGTCGCGGTTTCGCCCCAGCTGGCATACCTGCCGTGGACTTGCAGCGGTCTGCTCCTAGCTAGCTGGAACGCCGGAGACCTCTGCATAGATTTTTCTTGTCATCAAGCAAAGCGAGGCGCCAAGTGGCTGTGGCGCCCCGTAAACAAATGGCGCGGATTGTAATCCGGCGCGCGATCGACGCTTCCCTTCGCTCCAACTCCAACTACTATTCCGCGCGCGGTCCCCATGATCGATGCTCTCCGCTGACTTTAGCCAAGGACAGGACACTACTCATGCGTGTCAGTGCTCCGCTCCGGGGAGAAGAATTTGCTAGCAGCTAGGGCGCCGACTCCGCACAGTTGCAGGGTGCTCGACGCCCTAGCTAGTCTAGATCGAGCTTGCTTCCAAAACAGTTTGCCAAGCTCGAGGCGGCAGGTCCTCACATACATCCGCTCTTCTCCAACGACCACGGAATACATACACAAAAAATAAGAATATGTTTTATCCCAAGCAAGCTGTGCTGCTGTGCGTATGCTCCGTGCCAGGTGCACTCTTTCCCTTTGGAAAACATGCTACTAGCAGGCCACATGGGATAGCAGAAGCAGGCGTCATGTGCGCTCGCCAGAAGTTTGCACAAGCATAGCGTGCTCATCGCCAGACGTAAGCCCCATCCCCCACGAGTAAGCGAGTGATAACCAACCCAAGCGCAAGCGGCACCGGCCGGCACGCTTGCGTCGGCCGCGCGCCCCTGCCCGGCAAGCAGGCTTCACCCGATCCCGCCGCCCCTTCCCTGTTCCCGGGCGAGACCGGGACAACCGACCCAAAGAGTTAAATGCGTCGTGGTACGTAGGTAGTACTCCCCGGCACTCCTCCCATCCGGCATGCGCATGCACGACACGCACGCGACGTGTCGAGACCTCGCCTCCAGCCCACGCCGATACGTTTCATACGGCCGAGCTTACATGACATGCACCGGGAAGCTAGCTAGCTAGCAGCTACGTACCCTACAGCGGCCAGCCTAAAAGGCGGTGTCGGTCGGCGCGTGGCGCGGGCGGAGGGATCGATTCTCCCGTGATCGCGGCGCCGTTTCACCAACCGACCGCACTAGCTCGCGTCCCCGGCGTCCCCGGGCGGCCGGGTGCGCGCGGAACCGAAGAGTTTTTCACGCGCTGCAAGCCAGCGATAGCTGTATCCATCCGTCCGTATGGTGGCAGTACATGTCGAGGACGCCGCTGGCCACATAGCTCCGCGCCGGCCGCGCTCTCCTCTCGGGACCGAAACGGCCCCCGGAGATGATGGCCGTGTGTTCCATGTGGGGGCAGACCGTGGTGGCCCTCCAGCTTTGACGGGGGGACGCGCCGTGTGGCGTGGCGCGGTCCAGCTACCTGACCGGTACTCCTGTGGGATCGACGCGGTCAGGTCCAGATTTTCTGACCGTTCCGTGGCGCCGGACGGCCGCGACGTGAGGGGAATATAATGGTCCTGCATGTGCCATTTCTCTATGGTGGCCGGGAGGGAGGGAATTGTCAACCCATGGTGCGCCACATGATGCCGGTGGAGATGTAACCATCAGCTTTATTTTGCGCTCAACTGGTGGATCAAGTTGACCAAATCGAGAGGAGAGGAGAAGAGACGAGTGAGCCACTGAGTCGTGCATGCCCCGCCCCTTCTGTTTCTTGTACTGACCATACTTGGAATATCGCCGCCAAATTAACGAGGACATGAAATTTACTAGTACACTCAATCCAAATAGGGCCTAGCTAGGCGAGGCATTTTTTACGTACAAGATGATCGACCAGGGGGCAGCGGGTCCATCGCCTTGCCCCCTTGCCAGTTCTGACAGCTCCGGCGCCTTCGATCTCAGGCAGCCTGCCTGTTGGCGACGGCACTCATGGATCACTCTGATGAGTTTGCCGTGGTATACAAACCATATAAATGCAATCTCTTATTTTCTGTGGGAGACAGTGAGGGAAAAAAAGCATGGCTATTCGATCACCATGTATTGCGAGACAAGATCAGAATCTAAACTAGGACCCTCCAAAACCAGTGGCCGGGAACGAAAGCTAAAAGAAAAGAAGCCTTTTATCGTGGTGCGCATTCCACGACACCGGGCGCACACACACACACGCACGCTCCAAATCTATCATGTGGTGCTCTCTCAATCCCTCGCACGGAAAAATCTCGCGGACAATCTGGACCCGATCCGTAGCGTGAGAGTCTTCCGAGAGGGCCCCGTCCGTGCATGCCAGCTGGTGGAAGTACCGGTGTGTGATCGCCGTGGAAGAAGACGAGGGAAGTGTCCCGTAGGTTACGGCGATGGGGGACGGCAGCGGCCACGAGCCACACATCCCGGTGGAAAATCTGGACGCCGCGCGCGAAACGGAACGAGGCAAACTCGTCTGGAACCAGATATCGGGAAGGATCGTTCGATCGTGTACTCGTCTGGAACCCAGTTGCAAGCTAGCTAGTCAAATGCACGTTTGGCTGCACCGGGAGACAAGTCATCGTCTCTCAGTACTAACCTTTAAGCACAATCGTCGTAGGCTCGTAGTCATCTATAGCTAGCTTGCTCGCGTAAAACGTACTCCGAGGTTACGTAAAATGGCAAAAGCACCGAGTATCAACCTGGATCGTTTAGATAGGATAGTAAGTGGTAATCAAAATTGGTGGAGATTTCAATCTTAATTGGTGGATAGTATTGTTTCTGAACTTCACTCCCTTCTCTTAGACATTGACACACCCACCTTAATTGGTGGAGATTTCAATCTTACTAGATACCATAGTGACAAAAACAATGGTAAAGTACACCAGAAATGGTGTGATAAATTCAATGCGTGGATAGAAATTTGGAGCCTTCTAGAAATTAAGATGTCAGGCAGACAATTTACCTGGGCTAACAACCAGGATAACCTTGTCATGTCCACCATAGATAGAATCTTTTGCACCACTGAGCTGGATGAGATTTTCCCCCTCAACTCCTTCCAAGCCCTCCCTAGGGTTTGCAGTGATCATACCCCCTTGCTTTGGGATTCAGGGATTGACACTGTCCCTAGGGCTTCTAGTTTTAATTTTGAAAATTGATGGCTCCTCGTTGACAATTTTAGAGAGCTAGCTGCTAAAAATTGGAATGCTCCTGTCAAGAGTACCTCCTCTCTGGACATTTGGCAGGAAAAGACTAGAAGGTTTAGGAAATTTGCCAAAGGCTGGAGTAAGAACATTGGATCAGAGCTTAGGAAGACTTAAAACACTCTCATTATGGAATTTGATGCGCTTGACATTGAGGCTGAGACTAGTGCCCTTTCTGATGTTGATACTGCTAGAATGCAGGATATCCATAGGGAGCTTAAAAAAATTTGGCTGGTTGAGGAAACAAAAGCTAGACAAAGAGCTAGAGATAGAGATATTTTAGAAGGTGATAGAAACATCAAATACTTCCAGGCTGTTGCTAACCAAAGGAGGAGGAAGACCTTCATTCACTCCTTAGATGGTCCCTCGGGGAAGGTGACTGACACTAAAGATATCCTAGAAGTAGCTACTAATTTTTATAAAGATCTCTTTAGAAAAGAGAATATGAGAAGTTTCACCCTAAAGCATGACTTCTTTGATGAAACTGATAAAGTTTCAGACAAAGATAATGACATGCTCCAGTCCCCTTTTACTGAAGAGGAGGTGAAAGAAGCAGTTTTTGGTTCTTATTTTGATGGGGCACCAGGGCCTGATGGCTTGTCTTTTATGTTTTACCAAGAATTTTGGCAAGTCATCAAAAAAGACCTCATGGCACTCTTTGATGATTTCCATGCTGGCAAACTAGATATCTATAGGTTAAATTTGGCTATTCTCTCCCTTATCCCAAAGGAGAAAGATGCTACCAATATGAAAAAATTTAGGCCTATCAGCCTCCTAAACTGTAGTTTTAAGATTTTCACCAAAGTGCTCACTATGCTAAACTCATGCATTCCCTTACTTCTAGTAACCAAACTGCTTTTATAAAAGGTACAGGTACATCTTAGAAAGTGTTGTGACAGCTCATGAGATTTTGCACTCTGTGCAAGCTCTAAAACCCCTGCAGTTGTCCTCAAATTAGACTATGAGATAGCTTTTGACAAAGTAGACCTAGACTTCCTGCTTGAGGTCCTCTCCAAGAGAAATTTCTGTCCTAAATGGATCCATTGGATCAAACAGATTACCCATGGGGGATCTGTGGTGGTCAAAATTAATGGTGTAGAAGGCAACTTCTTTGTCACAGGCAATGGGCTTAGGCAAGGAGACCCTGTCTCCCCATTACTTTTCAATCTTATAGTGGATGTCCTTACCAGAATGCTTTACAAAGCTGCTCAGAGTGATCTGATAAGTGGGTTCTGCCCTGAGTTCCTCCCAGGAGGGGTCATCTGCCTCCAATATGCAGATGACACCATCCTCTTCTTGGAAGACAATCTTGACAAGGCTAGTAACATGAAAACTATCCTTCAATGCTTTGAGCAAGTATCAGGGATGAGGATCAATTATAGTAAAAGTGAGCTTATCACTTTAGGAATGGATGCAGACATGTCTGCAGCTTTTGCTGACGTTTTTAGCTGTGTTATAGGGAAACTACCTATAAAGTACCTAGGGGTCCCTCTTCACTATGATAAACTGAGGAGAGAAGACATCCAGCCTATCATAAATAAAATCCTTAAGAGGATGGCTGGCTGGAGGGGTAAACTCCTGTCCTATGCAACTAGACTTGCCCTTATTAAAGCTTGCTTCTCTAGCATCCCAGTGTATTTACTTTCCTTCTTCAAATTCCCTAAATGGGCACTTGATTTGATTAATACTCAATTAGCTCACTGTCTGTGGAATGATTTTGAAGGGAATAGGAAGTTACACCTGGCAAACTGGCACCTAGTGTGTATGCAGAAAGAACATGGGGGTTTGGGGGTTCCTAACCTCAGAGATGTCAACTTGTGCCTCTTAGGGAACTGGGTAAAAAGATATATTTTAGATGAAGGCAAGATATGGAGGAGTATTGTTGACAAGAAGTATATCAAAAACTCCCCAAACATTTTTGCCAGTAAAATTCCTAACCCATCTAAATTCTGGCAAGGAGTACTCTGGGCCTGTAAAGCCTTGAAGTTTGGATATAGATGGCAAGTAGGGGATGGGAAGAAGATTAACTTCTAGGAAGATATCTGGTTTGGTACTTCCCCCCTCTCTGTCCAATTTTGGCCAATCTACACTATATGTGACCAGCACTGTGTTACTCTCTCTGATGTTTGGGATGGTAACACCATTAAGCCGTCCTTTAGGAGAACCTTCACTAATAAGATGCTGGAATCCTGGATGTGCATAGAGCAGATCCTTCATAGTGTCTCTTACAATGGGAGTGATGATGCCCTTATCTGGCAATATGACTCCAAGGGGTGTATACTACTACTTCCTTATACAGCACTATTAACTTCAGAGGGGTCCAGCCCATATATATACCATCTGTCTGGTCTGTGGTCTCCCCGCCTAGAGTGCAAATTTTTCTCTGGCTCTTGGCCCACAACAAACTAATGACCAGAGATATTGGATAAGAGAAAGATGGGAAAACCTTCGACCTGTGAATTTTGTTCTAATAATGAAAGCATTGATCACCTCTTTTTTAGTTGTGCTGTAGCTAAAAACATCTGGAAAGATGTGTCTGCTTTCCTTAAAATTCCTGTAGGACAAGACTACCTGTCTATAGCAAGGTTTTGGCCAGCTAGCAAGAAACAATGTGCTTTAAATTCCATTTGTGCTTGTATATTGTGGGGCATCTGAAAAACTAGAAATGCACATGTGTTTAAAAATGCTGTCTGGTCTGATGTTAAACAGGTTTGGAGGCAAATCCTCTCGATGATCAAGAAATGGAAGATCCTATTCAAAAAGGATTACCTCCCCAGATAGAAGCATTCGTCCAATGGGTCTCGGATCTGCTAAAAAACCTTTCCTGCTGACGATGGGATGACACACCTGGTTCCTACATGGGTGCTTAACAAGCTCACTTTGGGCGAAGCTGATGCGCTGAGGAGCCCTCCATCTGCTGGGAGCAAGAAGTTGTCCGTGCTCAGCCCGGCCACCCCGCTGGAGCCGCTGCTGCCGCCGTCTCCAGAACCTTCCCCTTTGAAGCACTAGTAGAAAACAGGGCTTTGGTTCGGCCAGAAAAGAGCATTAATCCCGGTTGCATTACGAACCGGGACTAATGTGAGCATTAGTCCCGGTTCGAGCGGCTAGAGCACCGTACAAGCATTAGTCCCGGTTCAAATGGGACCTTTAGTCCCGGTTGGTGCCATGAACCGGGACTAAAGGGTGCGATGCCCATTAATACCGGTTCGTGGCACCAACCGGTACTAATGGTTAGACCTTTAGTCCCGGTTCGAGCCACCAACCGGTACTAATGGGGTTTGAGGCATTAGTACCGGTTCATGGCACGAACCGATACTAAAGGTCCCATTTTCAAACTCTATCCCCCCTGGATCGCCTTTTCAGTTTTGTAAAAAGCAAAAGAAAATGATAAAAACTTCAAAAATTAAAATCCTTCTAGATGTAGTTATGTTACTACATGTATTAGTTAGGAAAATTTAAAAACTTAAATTTGGACATGTTTTGCAAAAAGTGTAGGGAAAATGTAAAACGGCTATAACTTTTGCATACGATGTCAGAAAAAACGTATAAAATATCAAAATGTTCAGCACGAAAATCCGCATCCGATTTTGACAGCCTATTGCGTGTTTGCAAATTTTTAGAATCCTCAAATTCTAAAAGGAAAAAAAGTTATGCTCACATTTCTGGTTTTTTTTAATTTTTGTTAAATGTGGTCAAAGTATGGTCAAACTACTTATTCAAGAAGTATTAGTGTTACTAAATAATTATTCAAGAATATTAGTGTTAGTAAATAATTATTTCAGTTTTTTTGAATTTTGGTCAAATCTGGTCAAACTATGGTCAAACTAATTATTCAAGAAATATTAGTGTTACTGAATAATTATTTCAGTTTTTTTGAATTTTGGTCAAATCTGGTCAAACTGTGGTCAAACTACTTATTCAAGAAATATTAGTGTTACTAAATAATTATTGTTTTTTAGAACAATAGTTTCAAACTCAAACAGTGAAATGTGTGACTTCATGCTCAAGCTAAATTCCTGAGGGTTAATAGGATTGACATCTTACTATTGTCAGGAAAATAATAAGTGCAGACTTGGAAACGAGGGAGAATAGAATCCGGAAGTTAAGCGTGCTCAGGCTGGAGTAGTGAGAGGATGGGTGACCGTCCGGGAAGTTAGATGATTTGGAATGATGAGGGGTGATTAGAGATTAGAGGTTAAATTGAGCAGTGATGAGAGGTGATTAGAGATTAGAGGTTAAAATAATTCATAAATTTGAAAATCAAATATAAAAAAAATCAAAAAAAAATCATAAAATTTTCTTTAGTACCGGTGGTGTTACCAACCGGGACTAAAGGTGGACCTCCAGGCAGCGGCCACGTGGAGGGCCTTTAGTCCCGGTTCGTGTAAGAACCGAGACTAAAGGGGGAGGCTTTAGAACCGGGACTAAAGACCCTTATAAACCAAGACTAAAGACCCTTTTTCTACTAGTGAAGAAGGCCAGGTTCAAGGCAACAACACCGGAGAAGATGGTCTCTGCAGCTTGAAATCTCCAGTCAATTCTGAGAAAAGGATAAAACAACATTATGTAATAGGAACCATAAAATTTAGTTCCCCCCTTTTTGCTCCTGCTTTTGAGCAAAATTTGGGGAGTAGCATGCTGTGTGGTGTCCAGCTGTTTTTCTTTTTCTCTGCTATGTGTAGTGCCGTAGCTAGAACCACTGTTTTTCCTTTTTTGTGAACTCTTTCCCTGGTTTCATATATAAAATGTGGAACCGGGAGGGCTTTGCCCCTCCTGTTGCTCTAAAAAGTGGTAATCAAAGTAGACTGCAATCTGTAAACCGTTTTCCACTTCCTTTGTTTTTTGTGCAAGCTGTGGAATTTGATAACAGAGCGCCTCGCACAAATCTGCATAACTATCTAGATTTTTATTTCAATTTTGAGGAATCTTTTGATTCCGTTCTCCAACAAATATATGGGTTGATGGTTGATGCAAATTCATCTTTCGTCTACCCCCTATCTAGTGCGACGTAAACCCTGCTGCCCGTGATTACCATTCTGCGCACGATCGGGAAACGTAGATGCAACGGCCACATACCAGCTTTTTCTTCTTCTTTTTTACAGTCGAGTAGGAGTATTATTCTAGAGACCGGGGGGCAGCAATAAGAGCGTAAGATATAGGAGAATTCAGATCAGATAGGAATTTTGTCATACAATACACATATGCAACTGTCTGAATCCGGTACAGCTGGTGACGCCCGCATAGAATATTTGCGGTCAACTTGCAAACTTTGCGAGCTAACGAGCGAACGAATACCTCATCGTCTTGGCCAAAGAATCCGGCCGAACCGTTGGCCCCAGAAAGAATATCCTTTTCCTTCCGTTATTATCCTCGAAAGAACCCGTCGATCGGATCCCAAGCATACAGGCCTCCTCCTCCTCCTCGCAGCCAAGTCAACCCCAAACCGAGAGAGAGAGAGAACAAACAGTACACGCGAGAAAAGAATACGTAACAAACTCTCGAGTCCCAAGACCCAGCCAAGCAAATCGTAACCGCCGCCAGGCCTGCATCCTCATCTGAACCCAGATCGGCCGGCCCTGGCCCCAACCGCAACCGCAGCCGCAGCGGCCACGCGCGCGCATGCCCGGCCTGACCTGACCTGACCTGACCTGACCACCTCCCCTCCCTTCCTTCTCCCCAAAGAAACGCCGCCCAACCGCGCGCGCCCACGCGAGGTCGGTCGCGTCTCCACGGGTCCGGCCCGCTCGCTCGGGTAACGGAGACGGGACGGGCACGGGAAGGAAACGGAGGACACCAGGTTACCAACCCCGCACCGCACCTCACCGCACCCGGGGCTGCTATAAAAAGCGGGGCTCCCTCGCCTCCCAACCTCCCCTCTTCTTCTTCGCCAACAACGACCTACGACCTCCTCCTCACCAGAAAAAAAAGAAGAAAGCAGGCAAGGTGGAGTAGGAACCATGTCCAACGTGCCCACCTCCCTCCGCGACTCCTCCCTCACCGTCTTCCGCCTCGCCATCTCCAGCTCCGACCCCTGGCCCTTCTCTTCCTAACCCCAAACCCCTCCTCCCGCCTCTCGAGCTCTGCCGTCCGATCTCCCTCCCCCGTCTCCTCCTTCCTCGCAACAGCCAGAAGACTCGTCCGGTCCTCGCCTCCGATGCACCTCAGGCAGCAGCAGCAGCAGCACCACAGGGCGGAGATGGTGGCGCCCAAGGGGTGCGTGACGGTGCGCGTGGGGGCGGAGGGGGAGGAGCAGCGCCGCTTCGCCGTGCCGCTCGACCACCTCAAGCACCCGCTCTTCGGGGCCCTGCTCGATGAGGCCGAACGCGAGTACGGCTTCAGGCACCAGGGCGCCATCGCCATCCCCTGCCGCGTCGACCGCTTCGTCCACGTCGAGCGCCTCATCGACCGCGACCTCGGCGCGCACGGCCACCAGCTCGTCGACCTCGACTGCGGCGCCGCCACCGCCCACGGCCACGGCCACCTCCACCTGCCGCGCTTCGTCGGCTGCTTCCGCGCCTGACGATGATGGCGACGCGTCGTCGACCGCTGGATCTCTTGCTGTTTCTTTGTTAGGGTTGGTTGAGTAGTTCTCTTCCGTATGCTGCTGGCTAGTTTGTTTCGCCCTCCGGTCTCGATCTCCCGTACGTATGGGTTTGTTATGCATGGTTGTTCTCCATTGGTTTGTTTTGTGCTGGGAGAATCGATCGGAGGACGAATTCCATGTTGATGATGATGATGAAAAGTTATGATCCAAGTGTAAAGAGAATATAATTGTTAGTAGCTTATTAATCCTGTCCTTTTTTCCTTTTGTCAATTTTATGCTCTCCGCAGAAGAAGTAGCTGTGGTTGTGCCTTGGGAGAATATGTTATTGCTTGTCTACGCGATATATCATCAAACATGTATACGCCTCACTCTTTTGACGGGAAACTACAAAGGAACTTGTCGATAAATGCATCTGGAGTAGATAGAAAGCAAATAATTTGCCAAAATTAGTACTATCTCGCACCAACAAATACATGCCAGACGGCACAATTCACAACACAAATTGATATGCATACGAGGTGGAGAATGATGCGATACCAAGTTTCGACATATATTCCCTTCTCCACCTTGGTGAGCATATCCAAGTAATATTCTGGGGTTCGTTCTTACTAGTAATTGAGTAGTTCTTAGTTATTAGTATTATCCTAGATTAGATCTAGGTGCCAAAATTAGTTAAATGATAAGCAATTCTTGTCACCTCGGAAGGACAATTAAAGGTTTCACTAATGTTATTACTACATGAAATATCTTGCTTATAAAAACAAATAATAATATTGCAGCACTACCAAAGACACCCCCTCCCCCTCTCTTTCTATCTTTCCACTTTGGTTTTTTTTAATAAAGGGTGAACTTTATTAACTCAAAAATAAAGCATCAAATGAATACAAACATATTGAGCATGCACCTGGCCTCTACATAACTAAGATGCACCTCAGCCTTGTGGCCTGATGGGGTGCCAGACTTTGTTCATGCGATGATTGCCAGCGATTTGGCTGGTTGTTCTGGTTAATGGAATAGAGAGTATTCCGGCTAAAAAAAACACTAATACACATTAAAAAAACTCGCTGGCAAATAGCAAAGCCTACAACATCAAAGCTATGCCCAAGCGAGGAAAGAGAAGAGAATCAGAAGCGAAAGCAACGATCAACAAGCACCAGCCATTTTTTGACACCACATGGACATGACATTCTTCAACAACAATGTCTTTAGGAAGGGAATGACGCTCCAGCACCGTCGTCATCGGATCCAATGACCAAAGGCAAGATTCTAGGTTTTCACCCTGAAGAACAAGTCCGAGCATCTCCGAGCAATGCCTTCAACAAGGTAACGTCTCCGTTCCCCTTCTTCGGCGGCAGGGATGGTCCGAGTTGGATTTACCATGACAACAACTTGTGCCATGATGTCACGAAGGAAGTTGCGGGAGCGGGCGAGCAACTCCTGGTAGTGACTGATGCTCTCGGCCATGGCGCTCCAATTGGCTGGATCCTGACGTGGATGGTGGCGTCACCGTTGATGCCCCTATAAATGAGAGCCATTTGAGCTCTATTTAGCCCAAATCCTGGAAAGGTTGGTGTGTCTACGCCTCTCTACCCCCATTCGATCTTTTGGTCGAATGGCAACCATGGGACTTCGGTGTTCGTTGGCAACGGAGTGGCAGTCAGGCCACCGCCCCATGTAGTGTCATAGCTAGCGGCGATGATCCTCGGCCCTTGGTGGAAATCCAGTTCTAGATCGGATTGTGTTTTCTTTATGTTTTATGATCCTTTTTCAAAACATAGTACATGCAGATGCTCACAACACCACGCACACTCATCCTTACTAGAAGGAATGGGCGCACTTTGCTGCGCCTTTGGTGTTGTTGAATTTCTATAAAAAGATTACTCACACTGTTTTAAAATATAAGGCGTATTACTTTTTTGAAAAGTAAAACATTTTAAGTTTGATCAAATTTGTAGAGCAATATATAAAAATATGTAATATCAAATCGGTATGATTAGATTCATCCTGAAATGAAATTTCATTTTTTTTGTTTAATATTGCTGATGTCGATATTTTTGCTCTAAACTTGGTCAAAGTTAAAGAAATTTGACATTTCAAAAAGCTTATACCATTATTTTTATTTATAATGTGTTTATTTGATGGGCCTTTCGTGGTGTGGTTCTGCGTTATCCGCTAACAATATATATTTATGTGGGGAAATTTCGGTGGTGGTGGTTGCATGTAGTATATTGGTGCTACAGTATCACATGGTGGCGCTTGTTTTTTTCTAGGTGGTGGAAGGGTGCGCGGGATTGATATGTTTTATAGACCTGTTGCTGCTGATTGATTTGAAAAATTGTTGTCCCGGTCAAAATCGTAAACCAAATTCAAAATTCAATACCTCAATTGAATGAAATAGGTTCAAATTTTGGAAACATTGGTAACTAAAAGAATTGAATGGGAGAAATTGTTGAAGGGGTCAAAATCGGCTGACCCAATTATAAATTGAGACATCAATTAATTGTGAGGTCTTAAAAATTAGAAAGAGTGTATAGTATAAAAGAATTGGATGAGATAGCTTTGAGAAATTATTGACCAATCGAAATCGGGTGACCCTATTCCAATTGGAGACCTGAATTGAATGTGGGCTCTTTAAAACTAGGGAGTATAGTGTATAGAGGATGAATACACAGCTGTAAACCCTGCCCCATAAAATCACCTCCGAAAGACTGAACCGACAAATTTTGAGACTGAAGAAGTCATCATAGGCACCACGTAATTGACGGTCAAAGCCTGAAATAAATTTAGGAGATATGCAATCAACCGTGTCAAGTCTAAAACTTAAACCCAAATGGGATGGTTTCATCTCATTGAATCTAACCATTTAATATAGCCTTATAATGTAAAATGCATAGACCGGCTTATAATTTTTGCCTTTTTTGGAATCTTGATGTAACGTGCCACATATGATCTAATACAACCTTTTGGTGTGTTAAAAAAGAAATTATAAATCTACTTTCTCCCTCTCAAAATAAGTGTCGCTGGTTTAGCATAAAGTTTGTCCCATGTCGCTGATGTAGTACAACTTTGTGTTAGCTTTGTACTATATCAATCAATGACCCTTATTTTGGAATGGAGGAAGTATCTTTTAACAATCAATCAAGTAAAGAATTTGATCTCTCACAAAAAAGATAAGTAGTACAGTGTTTGTTGACTAAGAACATGTGCATAAGTATGAAGATGTGCTTAATTTTGGGGTAGTGGCGGATTGCTCTTCCTCTAATGTCCCTCCGATTCCTAACATGCCGTGATCTACAAACAAGCACGCTATATGTGTACACGAGAAGCCGGCTTTTGTGTCGATCCGAGCTAATTAAAGTGTGCCGACGCATTACGAGTCCGCTTGGTGCTGGCCGGCCAGATATACTTGGCGTAAACGGTGGCAGTGGTGCGCGGTGGTTGAAGGTTGACGTATACATACGAGCAGCTGGAATCCACTAAATCGCGGCGGTCAATTAAACTTTGCACACTCCTTAATTCCAACTTCTAATCAAGTGTGCTGGAATCAAATGGTAGAGCTACCTTCCTATAGTCAAAACATGTCTAGCCGATCGTTATTTAGGTAGAACAAAATTTAAAATGGTTTTGGTGTCGATTTTTCATTGGAAAGACGTCACGTGGATGATGCCGCACACTTTGTTATACTACTATTTTTGCTTATTTGCGCTCATGCTTTTTAGCGTTCAACGTTTGCTACCAAAAATATCATAACAAAGGCAACAATTTCCAAAATTTGTGTAAAATCAGAACGAGTTTGCCAACTGGCTCCTTTTTCGTGGGGGCTCGTCAAAGTCCATCTACACAACCACGTGTACGACGACATTTTGTTAAGCTCTACGTACAGTTGACACTGCCAGAAGGCGCGCTATCAGGTTTTCGTCCAATAGAGACACGACATGTGACATGTCGTAGCAGTATATACATTTAAAACCCCGCAAAAAAAAGTATATACATTTAAAAAACACGCTGTTGTCTATCTCCAAAAAAAAAACATGTTGTCACAGTGGGTCGTATGGTAAGCGCATCAAGCACGCTACGACGGTGACAATGCAAAATGAGGTCATCCCGATTTGTTCGATTTGAATTGAAACCAGATTAAACATGCACGAGTAGAGTAGTTTCTTATCATCGGTGCAGGCGAGCCGTGACTTGCGGCATGAATTGGACCTACAAAATGGTTCGTGTCGTGCGTGCGGTTAGCCGTATCTTTCAAGGAAGGCACACACCCAGGGTCGTTGCATATGATGACAAGCATCGGATTTTTCTTTACCATAACAAATTCCATAATCAGGGTGGCCGTACGTTCATCAAGCAAAAAAGAGAGGAATAGGACGAGGAAGGACGCCACGATGCCGCGCCAAAGGGAAAAGGAAGAGGACAAAAGCAACGGCGAGGGTTCATTACGGCCGTTAACTAAGAGGAAATGGCATCCCTGCGGCCGAAAGCCGGGAACCGAGCGAGGTGGTGGGCGTGCAAGTTCTATATACTCCTACTCGGTGTGGGACTGGATATCTGGATGCCATCATGAAAGGAAAACGCTATTGTCGCCCGTGCAAAAGTTGCAACAAACAAAAAGAATCCGTTGATACGGTTGTGTTTGGGACGCTCGGCCGTGAAAAGTGAATTGTTTTGCTTAGTTAAGTTCCGGCGAATGGTCCCCGTGAAAGATTTGGGGCTGCCCCTGGACTACTCATGGCAAAGCAACACACATTACTTTGACACTTTAGCTATATGTGAGTTACCTGAATATTCAATTTAGGTCAGTCGATTTTTTCTAACCGTTGATTGATGCTTCAAGATTCGTGCTTCCTTTTTTCTGTGTTTTTTTTAGCAAAATGACGTGTCTTGTTTTCGAACGGAAAAATTCAACTTTTTTTAGGCAAACGGAAAATTTCAACTAACCTCTATTTTGGGTCACTCAATACCTTAACAGGCTGGCCTATTAACCCGTGCGACCCAGCTAGCTCTATGTAGCCCATCTGAAGACCCAGTCCCCTTCTCTCCCTTTTTTTCTTATGTGTTTTTGTACTTTTTATTTTTCTTTATTAGTTGGCTTTTTGTGTGTGAGTATTTTTGGGATGTTGGGTGAGTGTATATATACACATAAATATTGTAGAATTTGTGCGGAAACCGCACTATTATATGATCATTCTCTGTTTACAAAAAATGCAATTCTAATGAAAATTTATGTGCAAGTTTTTTAAAATAATTTTATTTATTCTTACAGGGTAATACAAATGCCACTATTTCATTCTTCCTTATAAACTTCATTATTTTAATAGTTTTTAGTTTTTGGTTCCTTTTTCTTTAAGGGTAATACCAATGCAATTAATTAATTCCTTATTAGCAAACCTTTTTTTAGAACATTTCACTATTACATGCTTATTTTTGCATATTTTTAAAAAGCTCACTTTTTGTGTATTGTGTGCAAATTATTTAATTATTTATTTTAGATTTATTTCATTTTATTTTTCATAAAGGGTAATATCAATGCCGCTAATTCATTATTCCTTAAAAATCACTATTTTATTTTTAAATTTTTTTATTTTCTTTCTTCCTAAAGGATAATATGAATGCCACAAATTCATTCTTTCTTAGAATACCTCATTACTTTGGTTTTATTTTAGTTTATTTTTCTTCTTCTTAAAGGGTAATCTCAATGGAACAAATCCATTCTTTCTTAGAAAAAAATATTTATTTTCATTTTGCTTTTGGATATACTAATGTCACTAATTCATTCCTTTTCTTTGAATTTTTTTTTTTGCAAAAAATGATCATTACATGTTTATTCTTGCATATTATAAAAAAAGCACAAGTCCTGTATAAATTGGATGCAAAAAATTCATTGTATTTTTAGTTATATTTTGATTTTTAATTCTTAAAGGGCAATACCAGTGCCACTAATTCGTTTCTTCTTAGAAACTTATTTATTTAGTTTTTATATTATTTTTTCTTTAGGGGTAATACCGATGCCACTAATTTTTTCCTTCTTACAAAACTTCATAAAAGAGTCCTTCTGGAACGCTCCAGAATCGTGAATAAAGCATTATATCTTAGGTACGCCCATTAATGTTGAAAGTAATATTATCCAAACTTTGACACCGGAAGAACACATAAAAGAGTCCTTCCGGAACACTCCAGAATCGTGAAAATAAGAAGGTATGTGATATGTTAAGTAAACGGACTCCGAAAAATCCGCAAAAATATTTTTATCAGTTTTGGAATATTTAAGAATTTATGAAATAAAGAAACTTCCAGAAAGCGTCCCCTGGTGGGCACAAGACACCAGGGCGTGTCAGGTAGCCTGGCGCGCCCAAGTGGGTTGTGCCCACGTGGGACACCTTCCGGACTCATTTTTCTTCCGTATGCTTGTCCTCCAAGATTGTGGGGACCCCGACTCATAAGTCGTGATCGCCGAATGCACGTGTACAGTGATCCCAGAGATCAATGCTCACTGAACACACAGAAGCTGAATAACAAGAGTCTTACATCCATACATACCGTCTTACACAAATTATGACCATTAAGGTCAAGTCTTACATAGATAAAGCCACAAGGGCTGAATACCAAATAAACTTAAACAGCGGAAATCTTTGTCGATAAGTAGAACCCATGCCATCTGCCTTAACCCTACAGGCATTCTGACTGGGAATCGTCCTAGTTCGCATTTTCATCTCCGAAGAACTCTTCTTCAAACTCCTGTTCTTCCATGCCTGGCCAATTAAATAACTAGTGGCAAGCCAATGAGTACTTTGAATGTACTCGCAAGCAACCCATGTTTCGGTTCAAGATACAACAATGCATGATATAGGTAAATTTTGCAGAAACCCAACTGTCCTTGACCGTGGACACGGCTATTCGAATAGTTTTGCACTATGCAGAGGTTGCACACTTTACCCACAAGATCCGAGGAACTTCCGTGTCATCCACGACCCGCGGTACCTCAAGTACCCCGGGTAAGCACCCGATCACTATCTTTCCCTAGACGACACTAACAGAGAGTCCACTCGATTGGTAGTAACCCCCGTGCCCAACATTTCACATCTTAAAATTGTGGAGCCTCGCTCCCATATTCATCACATACCGCAAGCACGGGGTACCAACGGTGTGTCCGGTGCCCTGTGAAAACAGTCATGGCCGCCCTACCTGGCGCGACCCCGTCCCGAGAGAGCGCAACAACGACTCTCCCGTCACTAGTAATGCGGGCTCCAAGCTAGTATCGGCCTAGGTAATCAATAATGCCCTTTCCCATATAAGGGTAGAGTGGTTGCGCATGTAAGGTTGGAATAACGGTCGCAACTTAAACCAATCCGTTTTCAAAATAACACACACACACTTGCCTCGGTGCACCACTGTGACGCCCGGGTAATTAGGCTACAGTAATCCCACGTTAATGATGCCACGTCACCACGGTTACTGTTGTTAATCTCGTGTTAGTTCAAAATCGATTCGAAATTCAAACTTAAAATAAAGTCAAACGGTAAAGATTTTTCAAATATTAAAACTAAACTGTTGGGTGTTGCCAAATAATGCATAGGTAATTATTGTGGAGAAACCACACTTTTATAAAATGTTTAAAGGTTCTAAAGTAATTAAAACAGCAGCTATGATAATTAATTAAATGCCTTTTAAAAATAATAATAATGCAAACTATTTTAATTAGGTGTCAAACTTTTTGGGGCAGTAGAATAAATTATAACATTAATTTAGGAGTTGTATTTATATTTTATAAAACAGGAATTAAAAGAATAAAATAGAAAAGAAAATATATAAAGAAAAGAAAACAGAAAACAAAGCTAAAAAAAGATAAAAGAAGAGAACCCCCCTCCCTACTGGGCCAGTCGGCCCAGCTGCTCGCCAGGCCAGCCCACAGCCCACCCCAGTCTCTCTGGCCTACAAGGCCACTTCCCCCGACCCCAAACCCTAACCTATCCCCACTCCCCCCTGGTCCGCCGCCACCCACAGGAGCGCTCGCGCGCACGCATGAATCCCTGAGGGAGAGGAGCTCCCTCGTGCTCGACGCCGCGCCGGCGACCCCTCTGACCGCCTCGCCGCCATTCCCAGTCGCCCGGTCATCCCTCCTCGTCTCTGTCGCTCGTCCTCACCCACGCCTCGCTGGACGCCCCTGCCGCCTCGACGCCGCGCCCCTGCCTTGGGTCGTCTTCCACCCGTCGCCTCGCCGGCGTCGCCCGACCCGCGCCACCTCGTCCGCGTCGTGCTCGCCGCCCCGACGCCGATTCGCCGTCGCCCCGCAGCTCTGGCCCTCCCCGAGCACACCCATGCACCTCTACAGGGCCGGTGAGGACCTCCCCGTCCGACCCCATCTTCCCTCCCTACTGTCACCGCGCTCCCGCTCGTGCGCCGCTAGCTCAACCCCGACCGCGCCCAATGCGCGCACGCCTCGTCCCCCCTGCGCCAGTGGCTCACTCGCTCCACCGCTGCGCTTGGCGTCGTGCAGCCCCGATGGCCGCGCCCGCAGCCACGCGCCGTGTGCCGTCGTCGCGCCCCGCGCCTCGCCTCCGGCCGCCCTGCTCCATGTCGGTAGCCGCGGCCCTCCCCATGCTCCGCCCGGTCACAGCCGCCGGAGCTCAACGCCGGCGCGCTGGCGCCCGCGCCCGCCAGCCGCCCCTTGTTGCCCAGTCGGGTGCGCCCCCGCGGGCTAGCGCCCGTTCGGGCTGTGCCCGTTAGCGCCCGTGCCCGCTATGGCCTCTGGGCCACTGCCAAACGGGGCCCACTGCCCAGAACGCTAAAAAAAAGAAACGAAAATGAAAACAATTAGTAAAATTAATAATTAATTAATCAATTAATTAGTGAATTAATTAAGTTGATTAACTGTTTAACCAAACTAATTAAGATTAGTTAACCTAATCAATTAGTTAAACTAATTAACCCGGGTTAGCTAACTCGAGTCTATGACCAGTAGGACCCACGTGTCAGTTTGACCAGTCAACGGTCAGAGTTGACTGCTGATGTCATGCTGACGTCATAAATGCAATTTCGAATTAAAATAATTTGTTAATTCTAGAAAATGATTTAAAACTTTAAAAATTAATATAAAATAATCCGTAACTCGGATGGAAAAACTTTGTACATGAAAGTTGCTCAGAACGACGAGACGAATCCGGATACGCAGCCCGTTCGTCCACCACATATCCCTAGCATAGAAAACGTGCAACAATCCTCCTCTGGTTAATCTGTCCGAAAACGCGAAACACCGGGAATACTTTCCCGGATGTTTCCCCCCTTCGTCGGTATCACCTTCTACCGCGTTAGGGCACACCTAGCACCGCACCTTGTCTTGTCATGCACCGTCATGCTTATGTTTGCATTATATTTATTGTTTCTTCCCCCTCTTCTTCTTCGGTAGACCCCGAGACCGGCGCTGATGCCACCGAGTACGACTACGTCACCGACGACCCTTCTCCCGGTACAACAGAGCTTCCAGGCAAGCCCCCCCCCCTTGATCACCAGATATCACCTATTCTTCTCTATACTGCTTGCATTAGAGTAGTGTAGCATGTTACTGATTTCGGTTAATCCTATTCTGTTGCATAGCCTGTCATTGTTGCTACAGTTGTTACCCTCACCTGCTATCCTACTGCTTAGTATAGGATGCTAGTGTTCCATAAGTGGCCCTACACTCTTGTCCGTCTGCCATGCTATACTATCGGGCCGTGATCACTAGGGAGGTGATCACAGGTATATACTATATACTTATATACATGACACCTGTGGTGACTAAAGTCGGGTCGGCTCGTTGAGTACCCGCAAGTGATTATGATGAGGGGGCTGAAAGGACAGGTGGCTCCATCCCGGTAGAGGTGGGCCTGGGTTCCTGACGGTCCCCGACTGTTACTTTGTGGCGGAGCGACAGGGCAGGTTGAGACCACCTAGGAGAGAGGTGGGCCTGGCCCTGGTCGGCGTTCGCGGATACTTAACACGCTTAACGAGTTCTTGGTATTTGATCTGAGTCTGGCCATTTGGTCTATACGCACTAACCAGCTACGCGTGAACAGTTATGGGCACTCGACGTCGTGGTATCAGCCGAAGTTCTTCTTGACGTCAGCGACGGAGCGACGCGCGCCGGATTGGACTGGAACGCCTGCTAGGCTAGGTCTGCTTCTGGCCGCCCTCGCAACGTGCAGGTGTGCAATGGGCGATGGGCCCAGACCCCTGCGCGCATAGGATTTAGACCAGCGTGTTGACCTCTCTGTTGAGCCTAGGTGGGGCTGCGACGTGTTGATCTTCCGAGGCCGGGCATGACCCAGAAAAGTGTGTCCGGCCAAATGGGATCGAGCGTGTTGGGTTATGTGGTGCACCCCTGCAGGGAAGTTTATCTATTCGAATAGCCGTGTCCCTCGGTAAAAGCACGACCCGGAGTTGTACCTTCACCTTATGACAACTAGAACTGGATACTTAATAAAACACACCCTTCCAAGTGCCAGATATAACCTGGTGATCGCTCTCTAACAGGGCGACGAGGAGGGGATCGCCGGGTAGGATTATGCTATACGATGCTACTTGGAGGACTTCAATCTACTCTGTTCTACCTGCTGCAAGATGGAGGCTACCAGAGGCGTAGTCTTCGACAGGATTAGCTCTCCCCCTCTTATTCTGGCATTCTGCAGTTCAGTCCACCGATATGACCCTTTACACCTATACCCATGCATATGTAGTGTAGCTCCTTGCTTGCGAGTACTTTGGATGAGTACTCACGGTTGCTTTTCTCCCTCTTTTCCCCTTTCTATACCTGATTGTCGCAACCAGATGCTGGAGTCCAGGAGCTAGAGATCCCGAGGATGATTCTACATGGAGTTCGGCTTCGAGGAGTAGTTAGGAGGTCCCAGGCAGGAGGCCTTGCCTTTTCGATCGTTGCTACTTTTGTGCTAGCCTTCTTAAGGCAAACTTGTTTAACTTATGTCTGTACTCAGATATTGTTGCTTCCGTTGACTCGTCTATGATCGAGCACTTGTATTCGAGCCCTCGAGGCCCCTGCCTTGTATTATGATGCTTGTATGACTTATTTATGTTTTAGAGTTGTTTTGTGATATCTTCCCGTGAGTCCCTGATCTTGACCGTACTCTTCTATACAACCCTGTTTCTAATGGTTATTCCTCACACTTGGCTCCGTATTTAATTCGCGGGCCACCTTCCTAGTGATCTATTCGAGTATCAGACGCAATACTTATTCTCGTTGCTGTGAACCCCTTTCACCTTCTGATAGGCATCGAACGCTTGCCTATCGGTTTGAAACTTCTCATGGTACCTTCTTACTTTGCTCTCGACATCTTCTTAGGTTTCAATTCGAGAGATACTTATGCTTCTTCCCCTGGGTTAACCGCTTGATGCTCGATCTTGTTAGAATCCGTCCTTATAGGGAATAAACTATTCCAATGAAAAGTTTTCCCTTCTCACCCTTTCGTAAGTACGGTGAAGATCCTGAAGGAAGGACGACAAACTTCATCATGATGACCTGAAGCAGAGGACTGAAGAAATCAACGTAATGGATCGACCTCTTCGAGAAGAGCAACTATGACCGAGAAGAATCGTTAGAATTTCGTAACCAGATCCCTTCCCCCTTATAACCGCTCCTAAATCTCAGGACGAGACTTCTTGTAGTGGAAGAGAATTGTGACGCCCGGGTAATTAGGCTACAGTAATCCCACGTTAATAATGCCACGTCACCACGGTTACTGTTGTTAATCTCGTGTTAGTTCAAAATCGATTCGAAACTCAAACTTAAAATAAAGTCAAACGGTAAAGATTTTCAAATATTAAAACTAAACTGTTGGGGTGTTGCCAAATAATGCATAGGTAATTATTGTGGAGAAACCACACTTTTATAAAATGTTTAAAGGCTCTAAAGTAATTAAAACAGCAGCTATGACAATTAATTAAATGCCTTTTAAAAATAATAATAATGCAAACTATTTTAATTAGGTGTCAAACTTTTTGGGGCAGTAGAATAAATTATAACATTAATTTAGGAGTTGTATTTATATTTTATAAAACAGGAATTAAAAGAATAAAATAGAAAAGAAAATATATAAAGAAAAGAAAACAGAAAACAAAGCTAAAAAAAGGATAAAAGAAGAGAACCCCCCTCCCCACTGGGCCAGTCGACCCAGCTGCTCGCCAGGCCAGCCCACAGCCCACCCCAGTCTCTCTGGCCTACAAGGCCACTTCCCCCGACCCCAAACCCTAACCTATCCCCACTCCCCCTGGTCCGCCGCCACCCACAGGAGCGCTCGCACGCACGCATGAATCCCCGAGGGAGAGGAGCTCCCTCGTGCTCGACGCCGCGCCGGCGACCCCTCTGACCGCCTCGCCGCCATTCCCAGTCGCCCGGTCATCCCTCCTCGTCTCCGTCGCTCGTCCTCACCCCCGCCTCGCTGGACGCCCCTGCCGCCTCGACGCCGCGCCCCTGCCTCGGGTCGTCTTCCACCCGTCGCCTCGCCGGCGCCGCCCGACCCGCGCCACCTCGTCCGCGTCATGCTCGCCGCCCCAACACCGATTCGCCGTCGCCCCGCAGCTCTGGCCCTCCCCGAGCACACCCATGCACCTCTACAGGCCGGTGAGGACCTCCCCGTCTGACCCCATCTTCCCTCCCTACTATCACCCCGCTCCCGCTCGTGCGCCGCTAGCTCAACCCCGACCGCGCCCGATGCGCGCACGCCTCGTCCCCCCTCCTGCGTCAGTGGCTCACTCGCTCCACCGCTGCGCTCGGCGCAGTAGAGCCCCGATGTCCGCGCCCGCAGACACGCGCCGTGTGCCGTCGTCGCGCCCCGCGCCTCGCCTCCGGCCGCCCTGCTCCATGTCGGTAGCCGCGGCCCTCCCCATGCTCCGCCCGGCCACAGCCGCCGGAGCTCAACGCCGGCGCGCTGGCGCCCGCGCCCGCCAGTCGCCCCTTGTTGCCTAGTCGGGTGCGCCCCCGCGGGCTAGCGCCCGTGCCCGCTATGGCCTCTGGGCCACTGCCAAACGGGGCCCACTGCCCAGAACGCTAAAAAAAGAAACGAAAATGAAAAAATTAGTAAAATTAATAATTAATTAATCAATTAATTAGTGAATTAATTAAGTTGATTAACTGTTTAACCAAACTAATTAAGATTAGTTAACCTAATCAATTAGTTAAACTAATTAACCCGGGTTAGCTAACTCGAGTCTATGACCAGTAGGACCCACGTGTCAGTTTGACCAGTCAACGGTCAGAGTTGACTCATGATGTCATGCTGATGTCATAAATGCAATTTTGAATTAAAATAATCTGTTAATTCTAGAAAATGATTTAAAACTTTAAAAATTAATATAAAATAATCCGTAACTCGGATGGAAAAACTTTGTACATGAAAGTTGCTCAGAACGACGAGACGAATCCGGATACGGATGCCCGTTCGTCAACCACATATCCCTAGCATAGCAAACGTGCAACAATCCTCCTCCGGTTAATCTGTCCGAAAACGCGAAACACCGGGAATACTTTCCCGGATGTTTCCCCCCTTCGTTGGTATCACCTTCTACCGCGTTAGGGCACACCTAGCACCGCACCTTGTCTTGTCATGCATCGTCATGCTTATGTTTGCATTATATTTATTGTTTCTTCCCCCTCTTCTTCTCCGGTAGACTCCGAGACCGGCGCTGATGCCACCGAGTATGACTACGTCACCGACGACCCTTCTCCCGGTACAACAGAGCTTCCAGGCAAGCCCCCCCCTGATCACCAGATATCGCCTATTCTTCTCTATACTACTTGCATTAGAGTAGTGTAGCATGTTACTGATTTCGGTTAATCCTATTCTGTTGCATAGCCTGTCATTGTTGCTACAGTTGTTACCCTCACCTGCTATCCTACTGCTTAGTATAGAATGCTAGTGTTCCATAAGTGGCCCTACACTCTTGTCCGTCCGCCATGCTATACTATCGGGCCGTGATCACTAGGGAGGTGATCACGGGTATATACTATATACTTTATATACATGACACCTGTGGTGACTAAAGTCGGGTCGGCTCGTTGAGTACCCGCAAGTGATTATGATGAGGGGGCTGAAAGGACAGGTGGCTCCATCCCGGTAGAGGTGGGCCTGGGTTCCTGACGGCCCCCGACTGTTACTTTGTGGCGGAGCGACAGGGCAGGTTGAGACCACCTAGGAGAGAGGTGGGCCTGGCCCTGGTCGGCGTTCGCGGATACTTAACACGCTTAACGAGTTCTTGGTATTTGATCCGAGTCTGGCCATTTGGTCTATACGCACTAACCAGCTACGCGGGAACAGTTATGGGCACTCGACGTCGTGGTATCAGCCGAAGTTCTTCTTGACGTCAGCGATGGAGCGGCGCACGCCGGATTGGACTGGAACACCTGCTAGGCTAGGTCTGCTTCCGACCGCCCTCGCAACGTGCAGGTGTGCAATGGGCGATGGGCCCAGACCCCTGCGCGCATAGGATTTAGACCGGCGTGTTGACCTCTCTGTTGAGCCTAGGTGGGGCTGCGACGTGTTGATCTTCCGAGGCCGGGCATGACCCAGAAAAGTGTGTCCGGCCAAATGGGATCGAGCGTGTTGGGTTATGTGGTGCACCCCTGCAGGGAAGTTTATCTATTCGAATAGCCGTGTCCCTCGGTAAAAGGACGACCCGGGGTTGTACCTTGACCTTATGACAACTAGGACTGGATACTTAATAAAACACACCCTTCCAAGTGCCAGATATAACCCGGTGATCGCTCTCTAACAGGGCGACGAGGAGGGGATCGCCGGGTAGGATTATGCTATACAATGCTACTTGGAGGACTTCAATCTACTCTCTTCTACCTGCTGCAAGATGGAGGCTATCAGAGGCGTAGTCTTCGACAGGATTAGCTCTCCCCCTCTTATTCTGGCATTCTGCAGTTCAGTCCACCGATATGACCCTTTACACCTATACCCATGCATATGTAGTGTAGCTCCTTGCTTGCGAGTACTTTGGATGAGTACTCACGGTTGCTTTTCTCCCTCTTTTCCCCTTTCTATACCTGATTGTTGCAACCAGATGCTGGAGTCCAGGAGCTAGAGATCCCAAGGATGATTCTACATGGAGTTCGGCTTCGAGGAGTAGTTAGGAGGTCCCAGGCAGGAGGCCTTGCCTTTTCGATCGTTGCTACTTTTGTGCTAGCCTTCTTAAGGCAAACTTGTTTAACTTATGTCTGTACTCAGATATTGTTGCTTCCGTTGACTCGTCTATGATCGAGCACTTGTATTCGAGCCCTCGAGGCCCCTGGCTTGTATTATCATGCTTGTATGACTTATTTATGTTTTAGAGTTGTGTTGTGATATCTTCCCGTGAGTCCCTGATCTTGACCGTACACATTTGCGTGCATGATTAGTGTACGGTCAAATCGGGGGCGTCACAACCACTTCGTCATCAAGTGGTTACCCAACTCATTATCTCCCTCGGGCATAAGTGGCACCCGACAGGGTTTTCGAAAAGTCTTTTGAAAATACTTTGTCTCCCTCACCATGCATATTCCCGTCCCTTTTTGCGTAGCAACTACTTTAGCATCCTATCTACTCCTACCGGCATAACCCTCATAAGAAGGTAGGGTCATGCACAATGCAAGTATCAACGAGGAAGTAGTGGAGGCGAACCGTCAAAGTGGTTACCACCTCATCATGATTCCGTTGCAACAACAATATGGTGCTATATGACATGCATAAAAAGGGTTTCATAGACATGGTCAAAGGGCTGTTTGCCTGGCTCAACAAAGTCTTCTGGGTCTTCAAAGTCTTTTGGTCCAACTCCTTCGTCAGCAACGCAATCTATCGTCGCAAGATAATAACGAGAAAAATAAGGCAATAATAAAACAGAAAAACCAAAGTGCTCAGAAAAATGTCAACTCATTTTTGTTAAATACTAGGGTTAAAACTAAGAAGGGGAAAATTCTTATTTTTGGATTTGGAGCTACAGGGACAGATCAATGGATTTTTAAACAAGGATTTAATTGCTCAAATTTGATTTTGAATTTGAACAGTACAAAAAAGTTGGTTGGGCATGTATGAAAACTACACCATTAAATAGGTGGGATTTTCACAAGATTTTAGGAACTGGAATTATTGCATTTGGATTAATATTTAATCCTGTGGAATTTTTGGAAAAGGGACAGAAAAGGAAAAAGGGAAAGGGCACTGTGCCCGCTGGGCCAGAACAGCTGCAGTGCAGCAGGCCCAGACGAGCCGGCGCGCGTGCGCACGCCAGGTTTTCAAACCTGACGGGCGGGCCCGGGCGTCAGCGAGAGAGAGAGAGAGGGGCGAGGGAGAGGTGAGGATGACAGGTAGGGCCCGCCTGTCACCTCCAACCTCGCGACCAGAGGGGTCGGCGAGCTCACCGGCGACGCTACAGGGCACGGCAGGCCGAGCGGGTGGCACCGTTGGACTCAGGGGGATGTCGCCGTTCGGGTGGTGGTGGAGGTGGTCGCCGGGGCAGCCTGGTTCGCCGGCGACGAGGTCACGTGGCGGAGGTGCTTCGGGCGTCGGTGGTTCCGGCCGTTCCCGGCTGCAAAAAGAGTGGGGAAAGAGAGGGGAAGGGTCAGTGATGTCGCGCAGTTCCAGATCGAGAGAGAGAATGGGGGCGGAGGAGGCCTGCACTGCGCGAACGCCGACGAGCCGAGGCGGCGGAGCTCGAGGTCGATCTCGAGCGGCTCTAGAGACAAATGGGTGGTGCGGGAGGTGGACTAGGAGTGTGGGGGAGCGACAGGGAGTGAGAGAGAGGCTCGGGGTCGCCTTATATAGGCTGGCCGAGGTCCACCGTAGGCGCGGCCTACGGGTGCCCGCGGGGTTGGCTCGGGTGGCCGTTAGAGAGGGAATGGAGGGCTCGGGGGTGTTCGTGGGAGTGGTCTAGGGTGCCAGGGAGAGAGAGGAGGAGCGGGACGAGCTGCGGGCGGGCCACAGGGGCGGCGTTCTGGCGTGAGCTGTAGGAGAGAGAGGAGGGTGCGGGAGCAAGTGGGCGGCCTGCTGGCGTGGAGTGGACGTCGAGGGGCATCGACTGGCGCGCGGGGGAGGCTCGAGGTGGCCGGGAGACGCGGCGTCAACGGTCGAGTGCCCTGCCAGGCGCTCCAGAGCGCGACTTTGGCCGGCATCCGCGGCTTTCTCGCGTCCGCGCGCGTCCACTTGCGTCTGGCAGCTGAAGGGGGCATGGGCAAAAGCTGGGGAGAGCCTTGGATGCTCTGGAAAGCTGAGGGGAGAGAAGGAGGCTGAGAGAGAGGGAGGAACCCATTGTCCAGAGAAGAAAAATGGGGTTCTCCCCCCTTCATCATTGCTTCCTCGGGCAGCAAAACACATAGGTGCTAGAGGGGGACTAGGAGGGGTCGTGGCAGAAAGTTGATCCTACGAAGATTAGTGGAAGAGGCCAAAAATGGGATTTTGGTAAAGTGGCAGAAGGTGTTTGATGCAGGTTTGGGCAAGTAGATGATTTCCATTTGCCATGAGACTCCACAGGGTGAAATGTCACATATAATTAAGGCCTTCCACCAATTTGGAGCTTATTTGGGCAAAGTTGCCAATGCAACTTTTGTAAACCCTAGAAATTAGCAGAAATGAACTTGTGTAGATCTAGTTGAGCAATTCATTTCTCCTTGATGCACCACTTGGTGTAGAGGCCTCATTTGGTCATTTGAACATGATCACAGAAGTTGGGGTCAAGGAGAGAAAGTTGGTAGTACAAAGTTGTTCAAATTTGATTCTGGTTAGAGAGAGTTTTGGGGCATTTTGGTGAACCAAACTGACCTTAATTGAGATGAGGCTTTGCAAGGTGATCACAATATGCACTTGTGACTTGCTGGATTTTCCTTGGATTTTTATGAAGATATTTCCTGTAGAAATATTTCAAATCTTTGAAATTGGCAGAAATGGTTTTGGGAGGTTTTGTCCAATATTTTGAACATGACCATGTGTTTAAACTCTTATATATGGAAAATATATGTCCACTGAGTTTCCCTGATTTTTGTCATATATTTTTGAAACAATAAAATAATTTTTCCCTATTAAAGACCATTTCTGGCCTTAAGAAAAAGCTTTTAAATAAAATAGGAAAATAACTTTTAAAATTATATTTTTGTGGTTTATGGGAATCCTATATCTAATAGGTTTCAAATATACTCTTTGAAATATTTTTCATACCCCAAATCAAGTACTTGTACTGCAAACCTCAATTCAGGGGTTTTTGGAAAACTGATTTTTGAAAATACTATTTGGCCAAATTATTTTTGTAAAAAAATACTATATTTCACTATACACATGGCATGATCATTGGGCAGAAGTTTGGGGCAAGGAGATGAAGTACAGAAGGTGGAGTAGTTGACTTCAAAGAGCACTTGAAAAACCACACAGAGAAAACCAACTCCAAAAATAAAAGCCAAATAATGCAAAAGTTTTTGTTGGTCCAAATTTTCATGCTTTATTAATGCAAATGACATGTTACAAAATGCAGGGTGTGACAAAGATAAAAAATCTACATATACTTCCCGAACCTGTTAACCACCGCATCGTGAAGAAATCATCTGTTCTCTTTTCTTGCTGTTTTCTGTCAGATCCCATCTACCATGGCCGCTTCAAGCTCCTCCAAGGACAAGTTCTTCAAGAACGTCATCAACCCATATCTGCGGGAGGTGGTGCAGCACCCTCAAACCATCCAGATGCATGAGGGGGTGTTGTACATTCGCGATGAGCAAGGTCCCAAGGGCATGGGAACCGTGGAGGCCAGGCTTGAAGCTATGGAGCAGGAAGTCTTCCGGTGCAAGGGGATGGTGGAGCGCGGGGTCAATGCCAATCACCTCATGATCACTGACCTTTCCCGTGATCTCAAGGTGGATGGCAAGCCCATGAAAGACATCATCTTCACCCTCAACGAGCAGATCAACTTTCTCCAAAGCCAGATCTATGATCTTCAAAAACAAGTCTTTGAATATGAGGCGAGGTTTAAAGGTATGAGTTTGGCTGCCAGTTGCAGGACCCATGAGACTCACTCCTCCTTTTATGATGGTGGACCATTGCCATGGAAATCCGAGGACAAGATCTCTTCTTCTTCACCAACATCAGCTTCTTCACCACCAAAGGAGAATTGAGTATCGGGTATGGGAACTCCCCTTGGCTTCCGCCAAGCTTGGGGGAGGTGCCCCGGTATCGTATCATCCCACTATCTTTTTGCTTTTACTTATCCTAGTTCGATCTTTTGCTTTAGAATGAATAAAAGTTTAGTTTGATCCTTTCTTCTTTGAGAGTTTGCTTAGTGATCTATCCTTGTAATCGTGTGCAAGTTATATAATAAAGTTTAGTTTGAGTTTTTGCTTTCTTTACTTTCATGTTGCAAATAAAGAAAAGAAAAAGAGAAAGGGAATAAATAAAAGAAAGGAAATAAATCAATAAGATCATATACTAATCCTATGGTAGGTGATACCACCATATAAGGAAAAGTATAAGTACATAATTTTATTATAGATTGACAAACATAGCATTAGTCAATGATGCAACTCATGAAAGAATTAATAAGGGAAGAGAAGATTCACATATAAATATACTATCCTAGAAATCTTTTGTGATTGTGAGCCCTCATCAAAATATTATATGCCAAAATTGTTGACGTTGGACAAGGAAGACAACTTAATGATTTATGTTTATTTATATTCACATAGAAGTCATATTGTCATAGATCCTTTAACATGTGATGCTTGCCCCCTATCTTTACTAGCCAAAAATTCCGCACCAAGTAGAGATACTACTTGTGCATCCAAAAACCCTTAAACCCAAATCTTATTTTCAAGTGTCCACCATACCTACCTAGGGATTGAGCAAGATCCCTCAAGTAAGTTGTCATCGGTGCAAAAAGGCAATAAAAATTGCTTCTAAATGTGTGAGACCATTTAGTGTAAGAGAAAATTGAGCGCTGCACGAACTTGTGATGGTGAAGAATAAAAGCGACAAGCTGCATAATAAAGGTCGCTATCACAAGGGGCAATGCAACATGACGTTCTTTTGCCCTAAGGGGTTGAGCATACAAACATATAAGCGCATGTCAACCTCTACTTCCCTCTGCAAAGGGCCTATCTTTTACTTTTATGTATTTACTTGTATGCAAAGAGTCAAAGTTTTCCTTCTATTCCTTTTTATTTTTCTCCTTTGGCAAGCATCATATGGTGAGGAAACATCTAGGCACATATGTCCAGTTGAGTATAGATAGCATGAGTTATTATTGTTGACATCACCCTTGAGGTGAATATGTTGGGAGACGAAACTATAAGCCCCTATCTTTCTATGTGTCCGGTGGAAATGTTTTGCTCATGTGTACATGGTGAGTGTTAGCAATCATAGAAGAATATATGATGGTTGAGTATGTGGACTTGCCTAAAGGCTCCGACACGTGACCCTTCTTGAAAAGATGATGAATTGTAGTTGCAAAGTTGACTGAGAACAGAGTTTGTTGGTTTCTAATAGAGTTTTTGCTTTATACTTCGATTGTGTGATGAACTGTTACTTATTCATGAGAAGTGTATAATAAAAGTTCTATGATAAAAGTCTTATGTTTAAATTTGTTGTTGTTATAATAATCAACATGATGCTTCTATGTCTGTATTTTGTTTTTATCGACACCTCTCTCTCAAAGCATGTGGACATGTTTTTCGATTTCGGTTTTCGCTTGAGGACAAGCGAGGTCTAAGCTTGGGGGAGTTGATACGTCCATTTTGCATCATGTTTTCTTACTATTATTTATAATGTTTTTATCCATAATAATGCCTTTTGGAGTAATTCTAATGCTTTTTCTCTCATAATTTGCAAGGTACACACCAAGAGGGAGAATTCCGGCAGCTGGAAATCTGGACCTGGAAAAGCTATGTCAGGCTACCTATTCTGCACAACACTAAACAAGCTGAAACTTCACAGAGATTTTTTATGGAATATTTAAGAATGATTGGAGCAAATAACTACCAGAGGGGGCCCACTAGGTGGGCACAACCCACCTGGGCGCGCCAGGGAGCCCAGGCGCGCCCTGGTGGGTTGTGCTCACCCAGGCCCACCTCCGGTGCCCATCTTATGGTATATAGGTCATTTTGACCTAGAAAAAAATAAGGAGAGGATTTTCGGGACAGAGCGCCGCGGTCTTGAAGCGGAACTTGGGCAGGAGCGCCTTTGCCCTCCGGGGAGCGATTCCGCCGGGGGAACTTCCCTCCCGGAGGGGGAAATCATCGTCATCATCATCACCAACAACTCTCCCATCTTGGGGAGGGCAATCTCCATCACCATCTTCAACAACACCATCTCATCTCAAACCCTAGTTCATCTCTTGTGTTCAATCTTGTTACCGGAACTATAGATTGGTGCTTGTGGGTGACTAGTAGTGTTGATTACATCTTGTAGTTGATTACTATATGGTTTATTTGGTGGAAGATTATATGTTCAGATCCATTATGTTATTTAATACTCCTCTGATCATGAGCATGATTATTATTTGGGAGTAGTTACTTTTGTTCTTGAGGTCACGGGACAAATCATGTTGCAAGTAATCATGTGAATTTGATATGTGTTCGACATTTTGATAGTATGTATGTTGTTATTCCCTTAGTGGTGTCATGTGAACGTCGACTACATGACACTTCACCATATTTGGGTCTAAGGGAATGCATTGTGGAGTAGCAATTAGATGATGGGTTGCGAGAGTGACAGAATCTTAAATCCCAGTTTCTGCGCTATTCCGTAAGGGACCGATTGGATCCAAAAGTTTAATGCTATGGTTAGAATTTATTCTTAATACTTTTCTCGTAGTTGCGGATGCTTGCGGGAGGGTTAATCATAAGTAGGAGGTTTGTTCAAGTAAGAACAGCACCTAAGCACCGGTCCACCCACATATCAAATTATCAAAGTAGCGAACACGAATTAAACCAACATGATGAAAGTGACTAGATGAAATTCCCGTGTACCCTCAAGAACGCCTTGCTTATCATAAGAGACCGTTTTGGCCTGTCCTTTGCCTCAAAAGGATTGGGTTACCTTGCTGCACTTTTGTTACTACTATCGTTACTTGCTCGTTACAAATTATCTTGCTATCAAACTACTCCGCTACTTACAATTTCAGCACTTGTAGACATTACCTTACTGAAAACTACTTGTCATTTACTTCTGCTCCTCATTGGGTTCGACACCTTACGTATCGAAAAGAGCTACAATTGATCCCCTATACTTGTGGGTCATCAAGGCTATTTTCTGGCGCCGTTGCCGGGGAGTAAAGTGGCTTTGGTAAGTGGAATTTGGTAAGGAAACATTTATATAGTGTGCTGAAATTTATTGTCACTTGTTACTATGGAAAACAATCCTTTGAGGGGTTTGTTCGGGGTATCTTCACCTCGTCCGGAACCACAATTAGCTACCCCTCAACCTACTACACCTACTAAAAATATTGAATATGAAATTCCTTCGGGTATGATAGAACAACTGCTAGCTAATCCTTATGCAGGAGATGGAACCGAACATCCTGATATGCACTTGATATATGTAGAACAAATTTGTGGATTGTTTAAGCTTTCAGGTTTACCCGGAGATGAAGTGATGAAAAAGGTTTTCCCTTTATCTTTGAAGGGAAAATCATTGGCATGATATAGGCTATGCGATGGTATTGGGTCATGGAATTGGAATCGTTTGAAATTGGAGTTCCACCAAAAAAATTATCCTATGCATCTAGTTCATCGTGATTGGAATTATATATCTAATTTTTGGCCTCGTGAAGGAGAAAGTATTGCTCTAGATTGGGGGAGGCTTAAGTCAATGTTATATTCATGCCCCAATCATGAGCTCTCAAGAGAAATTATTATCCAGAATTTTTATGCTCAGCTTTCTCGTAATGATCAAACCATGCTTGATACTTCTTGTGCTGGTTCTTTTATGAAGAAGACTATTGAATTCCGGTGGGATCTTTTGGAAAGAATTAAACACAACTCTGAAGATTGGGAACTCGGCAAAGGTAAAGAGTCAGGTATTAAACTTAAGTATGATTGTGTTAAATGTTTTATGGATACCGATGCTTTTCAAAAGTTTAGCACTAAATATGGACTTGACTCTGAGATAGTAGCCTCCTTTTGTGAATCATTTGCTACTCATGTTGAACTCCCTAAAGAGAAGTGGTTTAAATATCACCCAAAATTGAAGAAGAAATTAAAGAACCGGTACCAGTTAAAGAAGAAACTATACTTTACAATGTTGATCCAGTTGTCCCTTCTGCTTATATTGAGAAACCACCTTTTCCTGTTAGGATAAAGGAACATGCTAAAGTTTCAACTGTGGTTAACAAAAGCTATATTAGAACACCTAAACCTGATGAACAAATTAAAGTAGAACCTAGCATTGCTATGGTTAAAGATCTCTTAGAAGAAGATATGGATGGGCATGTTATTTACTTCTGCGAAGAAGCTGCTAGAATTGCCAAACCTGATAAAAGGCATAAACATAGACCTGTTGTTGGCATGCCTGTCATCTCAGTTAAAATAGGAGATCATTGTTGTCATGGTTTATGTGACATAGGTGCTAGTGTGAGTGCTATTCCTTACACCTTATATCAAGAAATTATGAATGACATAGCACCCGCAGAGATAGAAGAAATAGATGTTACTATTAAACTTGCTAATAGAGACACCATATCACCAATTGGGATTGTTAGAGATGTTGAAGTCTTGTGTGGGAAAATAAAATACCCTACTGATTTTATTGTTCTTGGTTCCCCACAAGATGACTTCTGTCCCATTATTTTTGGTAGACCTTTCTTGAACACCGTTAATGCTAGAATAGATTGTGAGAAACAAACTGTCGGTGTTAGCTTTGGTAATGAGTCTCATGAGTTTAATTTTTCCAAGTTTAGTAGAAATCTTCATGAAAAAGAATTGCCTAGTAAGGATGAATTAATTTGTCTTGCTTCTATTGCTGTGCCACCTACTGATCCTTTAGAACAATCTTTGCTAGACCATAAAAATGATTAACATATGCATGAAAGAAATGAAATAGATAAGATTTTCTTTGAACAACATCCTCTACTTAAACACAATTTACCTATTGAAACAGTAGGAGGTCCACGTCCACCTAAAGGTGATCCTGTGTTTGAATTAAAACAATTTCCAGACACTTTGAAATATGCTTATCTTGATGAAAAGAAGATATATCCTGTTATTATTAGTGCTAACCTTTCAGAACATGAAGAAGAAAGATTATTGAAAGTTCTAAGGAAGCACCGAGCTGCTCTTGGATATACTCTTGATGATCTAGAGGGCATTAGTCCCACTCTATGTCAGCACAAAATTAATATGGAACCTGATGCTAAACCCGTTGTTGATCACCAACATCGGTTAAATCCGAAGATGAAAGAAGTGGTAAGAACGGAAATATTAAAACTTCGGGAAGTAGGTATAATCTATCCCATAGCTGATAGTAGATGGGTAAGTCCTGTTCATTGTGTCCCTAAGAAAGGAGGTATAATTGTTGTTCCTAATGATAAGAATGAAATTATTCCACAAAGAATTGTTACAGGCTATAAGATGGTGATTGATTTTAGAAAATTAAACAAAGCAACTAGAAAAGATCATTACCCTTTGCCTTTTATAGATCAAATGCTTGAATGATTATCTAAGCACACACACTTTTTCTTCCTTGAAGGATATTCTGGTTTTTCACAAATACCTGTTTCTCATCCTGATCAAGAAAAGACCACTTTTACTTGTCCTTTTGGAACCTATGCTTATAGACGTATGCCTTTTGGTTTATGTAATGCACCTGCTACCTTTCAAAGATGTATGACTGCTATATTCTCTGATTTTTGTGAAAAGATTGTTGAGGTTTTCATGGATGACTTTTCTGTTTATGGGAAGTCTTTTGATGATTGTTTAAGCAATCTTGATCGAGTTTTGCAGAGATGTGAACAAACAAATCTTGTCTTGAATTGGGAGAAGTGCCACTTTATGGTTAATGAAGGCATTGTCTTGGGTCATAAAATTTCTGAAAGAGGTATTGAAGTGGACAAAGCTAAGGTTGATGCAATTGAGAAAATGCCATGTCCTAAAGATATAAAAGGTATTTGTAGTTTCCTAGGTCATCCTGGTTTCTATAGGAGATTTATCAAAGACTTTTCTAAAATTTCTAGGCCTCTAACTAGTCTTTTGCAAAAGGATATTCCTTTTGTTTTTGATGATGATTGTTTAGAAGCCTTTGAAACACTCAAGAAAGCCTTAATTTCTGCACCTATTGTTCAACCACCTGATTGGAACTTGCCTTTTGAAATTATGTGTGATGCTAGTGATTATGCTGTTGGTGCTGTTTTAGGACAAAGAGTTGATAAGAAATTGAATGTCATCCATTAGTCTAGTAAAACTCTAGACAGTGCTCAAAGAAATTATGCTACTACTGAAAAAGAAATTATGCTATGCACAAATCACCAATACCTGCACAAACAATCAAACACTTGCACCCACCGCGATAAAGGGGTTGTCAATCCCTTCACACTCACTTTCAAAAGTGAGATCTGATAGAGATATATAAAACTAAACAAAAGATAAAGTAAATATTTTTGGGTTTTTGGTTTATAGATTGGAAAGTAAAAGATTGCAAAATAGTAGATCGGAAACTTATATGATGAAAAATAGACCTGGGGGCCATAGGTTTCACTAGAGGCTTCTCTCAAGATAGCAAATAATACGGTGTTTGAACAAATTACTGTCGAGCAATTGATAGAAAAGCGCAAAGTTATGAAGATATCCAAGGCAATGATTATGAAATATAGGCATCACGTCTGTGTCAAATAGACCGACTCCTGCCTGCATCTACTACTATTACTCCACACATCGACCGATTCATGCCTGCATCTAGAGTATTAAGTTCATGAAGAAAAGAGTAACGCTTTAAGTAAGATGACATGATGTAGAGGAATGAACTCAAGCAATATGATGTAAACCCCATCTTTTTATCCTCGATGGCAACAATACAATACGTGCCTCGTTGCCCCTACTGTTACTGGATGAGGACACCGCAAGATTGAACCCAAAGCTAAGCACTTCTCCCATTGCAAGAAAAACCAATCTAGTTGGCAAAACCAAACTGATAGTTCGAAGAGAATTACAAATATATCAAATCATGCATAAAATAATTCAGAGAAGATTCAAATAATATTCATAGATAAGCTGATCATAAATCCATAATTCATCGGATCTCGACAAACACAACGCAAAAGAAGATTACATCGGATAGATCTCCAAGAACATTGAGGAGAACTTGGTATTGAGAATCAAAGAGAGAAAAGAAGTCATCTAGCTACCAGCTATGGACCCGTAGGTCCGTGGTAAACTACTCACGCTTCATTGGAAGGGCAATAGGGTTGATGTAGATGCCCTCCGTGATCGAATCCCCCTACGGTAGGATGTCGGAAAAGGCCCCAAGATGGGATCTTGATGTCTACTACGCAACCTTCTTCTTGTAGACTCGTGTTGGGCCTCCAAGCGCAGAGTTTTGTAGGACAATAGCAAATTTCCCTCAAGTGGATGACCTAAGGTTTATCAATCTGTGGGAGGCGTAGGATGAAGATGGTCTCTCTCAAACAACCCTGCAACCAAATAACAAATAGTCTCTTGTGTCTCCAACACACCCAATACAATTGCAAATTGTATAGGTGCACTAATTCGGCGAAGAGATAGTGATACAAGCGTAATATGGATGGTAGATACGAGTTTTTGTAATCTGAAATTATAAACACAGCAAGGTAGCAAGTAAGAAAAATGAGCGAAAATGGTATTGCAACGCTTCGAAACAAGGCCTAGGGTTCATACTTTCACTAGTGCAAGTTCTCTCAACAATGATAACATAATTAGATCATATAACAATCCCTCAACATGCAACAAAGAGTCACTCCAAAGTCACTAATAGCAGAGAACAAACGAAGAGATTATTGTAGGGTACGAAACCACCTCAAAGTTATTCTTTCTAATCGATCTATTGGGCTATCCCTATAAGTGTCACAAACAGCCCTAGAGTTCCTACTAAAATAACACCTTAAGACACACATCAACCAAAACCCTAATGTCACCTCGATACTCCAATGTCACCACAAGTATCCGCGGGTTTGATTATACGATATGCATCACACAATCTCAGATTCATCTATTCAAACCAACACAAAGAACTTCAAAGAGTGCCCCAGAGTTTCTACAGGAGAGTCAAGACGAAAACGTGTGGCAACCCCTATGCATAAGTTCACAAGGTCACAGAACCTGCAAGTTGATCACCAAAACATACATCAAGTGGATCACGTGAATATCTCATTGTCACCACGGATAAGCACATGCAAGACATACATCAAGTGTTCTCAAATCCTTAAATACTCAATCTGATTAGATAACTTCAAAGGGAAAACTCAATCCATTACAAGAAGGTACAGGGGGAGAAACATCATAAGATCCAACTATAATAGCAAAGCTCGCGGTACATCAAGATCGTGCCAAATCAAGAACACGAGAGAGAGAGAGAGATCAAACACATAGCTACTGGTACATACCCTTGGCCCCGAGGGCGAACTACTCCCTCCTCGTCATGGAGACCGCCGGGATGATGAAGATGGCCACCGGTGATGGTTTCCCCCTCCGGCGGGGTGCCGGAACGGGCTCTCGATTAGTTTTTCATGGCTACAGAGGCTTGCAGCGGCGAAACTCCCGATCTAGGTTTCGTTCTGGAGGTTTTGGGATTTATAGGAGGTGTTGGCATCGGGGACAAGTCAAGGGGGCCCACGAGGCGATGACAAGAATGGGGGGCGCGCCCTAGGGGGGCGCCCTCCACCCTTGTGGTGGCCTCGGGACTCCTCTCCGATATCTTTTCGTTCCAGTATTTTTTATATTTTCCAAAATTATTCTCCGTAAATTTTCAGCTCAATTGGACTCTGTTTGATATTCTTTTTCTGCGAAACTCAATAACAAGGAAAAAACAGAAACTGGCCATGGATCTAGGTTAATAGGTTAGTCCCAAAAATCATATGAAATAGCATAAAAATGCATATAAAACATCCAAGATAGATAATATAATATCATGGAACAATCAAAAATTATAGATACGTTGTAGACGTATCAGATCTCACGGGAATAGAAGGTTGCGATGGTGGAAAAGTGTTTTCGTGGATGCTTCTGGTGGTTTGGGAATATATGTGAATATATAGGAGGAAGATCTAGGTCAGGGGGTCACCGAGGGGCCCACAAGGTAGGGGGCGCGCCCTACCACCCTGGGCGCGCCCTCTACCCTTGTGGCCGCCTTGTGGCTCTTCTGACTTGCACTCCAAGTCTCCTGGGTGTCTTCTGGTCCAAGAAAAATCATCGTGGAGGTTTTATTCTGTTTGGACTCCGTTTGGTATTCCTTTTCTACGAAGCTCAAAAACAAGGGAAAACAGAAACTGCATTGGGCTCTAGGTTAATAAGTTAGTCCCAAAAATAATATAAAATAGCTCATTAATGCATATAAAACATCCAAAACAGATACTATAATAGCATGGAACAATCAAAAATTATAGATACGTTGGAGACGTATCAAGCATCCCCAAGCTTAATTCCTGCTCGTCCTTGAGTAGGTAAAGGATAAAAATAGAATTTTTGATGTGGAATGCTACCTAACATATTTATCCATGTAATTTTCTTTATTGTGGCATGAATGTTCAGATCCATAAGATTCAAAATAAAAGTTTAATATTGACATAAAAACAATAATACTTCAAGCATACTAACAAGGCAATTATGTCTTCTCAAAATAACATGGCCAAAGAAAGCTTGTCCCTACAACATCATATAGTCTGGCTATGCTCCATCTTCATTACACAAAATACTCAAATCATGCACAACCCCGATGACAAACCTAGCAATTGTTTCATACTTTTGGTGTTCTCAAACCTTTTCAACTTTCACACAATGCATGAGCGTGGGCCATGCACATAGCACTATAGGTGGAATAGAATATGGTTGTTGTGGAGAAGACAAAAAAGAGGGAGATAGTCTCACATCAACTAGACGTATCGACGGGCTATGGAGATGCTCATCAATAGATATCAATGTGAGCGAGTGAGTAGGGATTGCCATGCAACGGATGCACTAGAGCTATAAGTTTATGAAAGCTCAAAAGAAAACTAAGTGGGTGTGCATCCAACTTGCTTGCTCATGAAGACCTAGGGCAATTTGAGGAAGCCCATCGTTGGAATATACAAGCCAAGTTCTATAATGAAAAATTCCCACTAGCATATGAAAGTGACAACATAGGAGACTCTCTATCATGAAGATCATGGTGCTACTTTGAAGCACAAGTGTGGAAAAAAAGGATAGTAACATTGCCCCTTCTCTCTTTTTCTCTCTTATTTTTTTATTTTTTTGTTTGGCTTCTTTGGCCTCCCTTTTATTTTTTCCTCGCATGGGACAATGCTTTAAGAATGAAGATCGTCACACTCTTATTTACTTACAACTCAAAAATTAGAACTCGATACTTAGAACAAAATATAACTCCCTATGAATGCCTCCGGCGGTGTACCGGGATGTGCAATGACTCAAGAGTGACATGTATGAAAGAATTATGAAAGGTGGTTTTGCCACAAATACGATGTCAACTACATGATCATGCAAAGCAATATGACAATGATGGAACATGTCATAATAAAACAGAACGGTGGAAAGTTGCATGGCAATATATCTCGGAATGTCTATGGAAATGCCATAATAGATAGGTATGGTGGTTGTTTGAGAAAGGTAATAGGTGGGTGTATGGCACCGTCGAAAGTTGTGCGGTACTAGAGAGGCTAGCAATGGTGGAAGGGTGAGAGTGCGTATAATCCATGGACTCAACATTAGTCATAAAGAACTCACATACTTATTGCAAAAATCTATTAGTCATCGAAACAAAGTACTACGCGCATGCTCCTAGGGGGATAGATGGTAGGAAAAGACCATCGCTCGTCCCCGACCGCCACTCATAAGGAAGACAATCAAAAAATACCTCATGCTCCAACTTCGTTACATAACGGTTCACCATACGTTCATGCTACAGGAATCACAAACCTTAACACAAGTATTTCTCCAATTCACAATTACTCACTAGCATGACTCTAATATCACCATCTCTATATCTCAAAACAATCATAAGTAATCAAACTTCTCATAGTATTCAATGCACTTCATATGAAAGTTTTTATTATATCCCTCTTGGATGCCTATCATATTAGGACTAAATTCATAACCAAAGCAAATTACCATGCTGTTTAGAGACTCTCAAAATAATATAAGCGAAGCATGAGCGTTCAATAATTTCTAAAAAATAAAGCCACCGCCGTGCTCTAAAAAAATATAAGTGAACCACTAGAGAAAAATTGCCTAGCTCAAAAGATATAAGTGAAGCACATAGAGTATTCTAATAAATCACGATTCATGTGTGTCCCTCTCAAAAGGTGTGTACAACAGGGATGGTTGTGGCAAACTAAAAAGTAAAGACTCATATCATACAAGACGCTCCAAGAAAAACATATATCATGCGGTGAATACAAATATAGCTTCAAGTAAAGTTACCGATAGACAAAGAAGAAAGAGGGGATGCCTTCCGGGGCATTGATACATCTCCGTCGTATCTATAATTTTTTGTTCCATGCCAATATTATACAACTTTCATATACTTTTGTCAACTTTTTATACTATTTTTGGGACTAACATATTGATCCAGTGCCTAGTGCCAGTTCCTGTTTGTTGCATGTTCTTTGTTTCGAAGAAAATCCATATCGAACGGAGTACAAATGGGATAAAAACCTACAGAGATTCTTTTTGGAATATATGTTAATTTTGGGAAGTGGAATCAATGCGAGACGATGCCCGAGGGGGCCACAAGACAGGGGGCGCCCCCCAGTGGGTAGGGTGTGCCCTGGGTCCTTGTGGCCACTCCGCAAGGCAGTTGGTTACCTTCTTTCGCCACAAGAAAGCTAATATACGGATAAAAATCATGGTAAAATTTCAGCCCAATCGGAGTTACGGATCTCTGGGAATTTAAGAAACGGTGAAAGGCCAGAATCTGGGAGCGCAGAAACAGAAGTAAACAGAGAGAGAGATCCAATCTCGGAGGGGCTCTGGCCCCTCCGCCGCCATGGAGGCCATGGACCAAAGGGGAAACCCTTCTCCCATCTAGGGGGAAGGTCAAGGAAGAAGAAGAAGGAGGGGGCTCTCTCCCCCTCTCTCCCGGTGGCGCCGGAACGCCGCCGGGGCCATCACCGTGACGGTGATCTACACCAACAACTTCGCCGCCATCATCACCAACTCTCTCCCCATCTATGCAGCAATGTAACACCCCTTCTCCACGTTGTAATCTCTACTTAAACATGGTCCTCAACGCTATATATTATTTCCCAATGATGTATGGCTATCCTATGATGTTTGAGTAGATCTGTTTTGTCCGATGGGTTCATTGATGATCGTGATTGGTTTGAGTTGCATGTTTTATTATTGGTGGTGTCCTATGGTGCTCTCCGTGTCGCGCAAGCGTGAGGGATGCCCGCTGTAGGGTTTGCAATATGTTCATGGTTTTCTTATTGTCTATGTTGCGTGAGTGATAGAAACACAAACACGAATAAGTGGGTTATGGCGTATGGGAATAAAGAGGACTTGATACTTCAATGCTATGGTTGGGTTTTACCTTAATGATCTTTAGTAGTTACGGATGTTTGCTAGAGTTCCAATCATAAGTGCATATGATCCAAGAAGAGAAAGTATGTTAGCTTATGCCTCTCCCTCATATAAAATTGCAATAATGATTACCGATCTAGTTATCGATTGCCTAGGGACAAGTAACTTTCTTGTGACAAAAAGCTCTCTACTAAAACTAACATAATTGATTCTTTATCTAAACAACCCCTAGTTTTTACTTACGTGCTCTTTATTATCTTGCAAACCTATCCTACAACACCTACAAAGTATTTCTAGTTTCATACGTGTTCTTGGTAAAGCGAATGTAAAGCGTGCGTAGAGTTGTATCGGTGGTCGATAGAACTTGAGGGAATATTTGTTCTACCTTTAGCTCCTCGTTGGGTTTGTCACTCTTACTTATCGAGAAAGGCTACAATTGATCCCCTATACTTGTGGGTTATCAAGACCTTTTTCTGGCACCGTTGCCGGGGAGCAATAGCGTGGGGTGAATATTCTCGTGTGTGCTTGTTTGCTTTATCACTAAGTAGATTTTATTTGCTGTTCTAAGTTGTTCTCTATATTTAATTATGGATATGGAAAACGAAATACCAAATAAATTAGGTGTACTTGCTACTCATGGAGATGGGGAACCTCCTAAAACCCTCGATGCTCATTATGTGAAATATATTATGCACTACTTTAATAATCCTGAGAAAACCCCATTCAATTATGTAACGGGAGACACGTTGGATCAACGTGAATACTTCAAGGTTTATCGCTTGACTCAAAAAGGGAAACTGTTATGGGATCAAATTCATATGTTGCATTGGTATGCTCGAAATTTATGCTTGAGATATGATTATAGTTGTTGCTCTAGGATGAAGGCTCCACACCTTCCCTTTTCATATAAATTTAATGATAATAAAACCTTGACTTCTTATTCTAATGGTATATATGATTACTATGATGTGGAACGAATAGAAGAATTCGTTGCTTTTAAGGGTGCTTATGAAATTGAATCTTTGTTTGATAAGTGTGGAAATCTTGATGATGTTATTTACAGACCTGAAAATTATGCTATACTTAAATATTTCTATGAAAATTATGAATATAATTCCGATATTGATGTGTTTATTGAGAAAGTCTCCGCTGTCCAAGAAGAGACTAATATTTTGCAGGAAACTATGGAAGAAGAAATTGATGACACTGTGAGCTCATTAGATGAAAAAGATGATGAGGAGAGCGAAGAACAAAAGGAGGAATAGCGGATTGATCACCCGTGCCCACCTTCTAATGAGAGTAACTCTTCAACTCATACGTTGTTTAATTTCCGTTTGTGCTTACCGAAGGATGATTAGTATGATAATTGCTATGATCCCTTTGATTCGTTTGAAATATCCCTTTTTGATGAACTTGATGCTTGCTATGCTTGTGGCCATGATGCCAATATGAATTATGCTTATGGAGATGAACTTGCTATAGTTCCTTATGTTAAGAATGAAATTGTTGCTATTGCACCCACGCATGATAGTCCTATTATCTTTTTGAATTCTCCCAACTACACTATATCGGAGAAGTTTGCGCTTATTAAGGATTATATTGATGGGTTGCGTTTTACTACTACACATGATGATTTTGATAGATATAATGTGCATGTGCTTTATGCTCCTACTTGCAATTATTATGAGAGAGGAACTACATCTCCGCCTCTCTATGTTTCCAATACGATAAAATTGCAAGAAGTTGTTCATGCTATGTATCGGCCTTTACTATGTGTGCATGAATTGTTATTTTATGACATGCCGATGCATAGGAAGAGATTTAGACTTCGATGTTACATGATATATGTTGCTTTGTGCTCACTACTAAATTACAAATCATTGTTAATTAAAATTGGCTTTGATATACCTTGGGATCCGAGTGTATCCATTACTTGAGCACTATATGCCTAGCTTAGTGGCTTTAAAGAAAGCGCTGCCAGGGAGACAACCCGGAAGTTTTAGAGAGTCATTTATTTCTGTTGTGTTCTTTTATAAATTTTGAAAACAAAAAAAAGTGGGGAACCTAAAACTTTTTCAAAAAGAGAAGTGAAAGTAAGAAAGACGAGCACCGTTGAAGTGGGGAGCTCCTTGAACTTTGTTCATGCCCATGGAAGCTTTGTGAATCTCGATAATAGAATCTTTTCATACAAAAATAATTATCCCCTTGTACAAATCCATTGTATTATAAAAATTATGTGCCAAGATTTGCATTTAGGATGATTAGATTGCTTGTTTGGTTTGTGAAGTGGAAAAATAGAAACTTTGGCTGTAGTGTGTGATTTTACATTTTTTTACTGGAAAGTCAAACGCTTCTGAAACTTTTTGTACAGTACTTCTATACAAATTGTTTATTTTGTCCTAAGTTTTCAGAATTTTAGGAGTTACATAAGTATGGTTGATGTTCAGATTACTACAGACTGTCCTGTTTAAGACATATTCTGTTTTTGATGCATTGTTTTGCTCGTTTTGATGAAACTATCGATTGTATCGGTGGTATAAGCCATGTAAAAGTTATATTAAAGTAGCTACAATGCGAAAATAAAATATGAATGAGTTTTCAATAGTACTTAAAGTGGTGATTTGTTTTATTATACTAACGGATCTCACGAGGGTTTTGTTAAGTTTTACGTGATTGAAGTTTTCAAGTTTTGGGGGGGGGGGATCACGATGGATGAAGGAATAAGGAGTGGCAAGAGCCTAAGCTTGGGGATGCCCGAGGCACCCCAAGGTAATATTCAAGGACTCCTAAGCAACTAAGCTTGGGGATGCCCCGGAAGGCATCCCCTCTTTCTTCTAACGATCATCGGTAATTTTACTTGGAGCTATATTTTTATTAGTCAGATGATATGCGTAAATCTTGGAGCGTCGTGTGCGTTTTCTTTTTCTTTTAATAATGCACCATGCTGGTATGAGATAGTCCTTGGTTGATTTATAGAATGCTCTTTGCACTTCACTTATATCTTTTGAGTATGGCTTCATAGAATGCTTCATGTGCTTCACTTATATCATTTGAAGTTTGGATTGCCTGTTTCTCTACACATAGAAAACCGCCATTTGTAGAATGCTCTTTTGCTTCACTTATATTTGTTATAGCGTGGTCATATCTTTTGTAGAAAGAACCGAACTCTCTTGCTTCACTTATATCTATTTAGAGAGTCATCAGGAATTGGTCATTCACATGGTAAGTCATAAAATGCTACATAAAACTTGTATATCACTGAATATGATATGTTTGATTCCTTGCAATAGTTTTGCGATATAAAGATGGTGATATTAGAGTCATGCTAGTGAGTAATTGTGGATTGGTAAGAATACTTGTGTTAAAGTTTGTGATTCCCGTAGCATGCATGTATGGTGAACCGTTATGTAACGAAGTCGGAGCATGATTTATTTTTGATTGTCTTCCTTATGAGTGGCGGTCGGGGATGAGCGATGGACTTTTCCTACCAATCTATCCCCCTAGGAGCATGCGTGTAGTACTTTGTTTTGATGGCTAACAAATTTTTGCAATAAGTATGTGAGTTCTTTATGACTAATGTTGAGTCCATGGATTATACGCACTCTCACCCTTCCATCATTGCTAGCCTCTTCGGTACCGTGCATTGCCCTTTCTCACCTCGAGAGTCGGTGCAAACTTCGACGGTGCATCCAAACCCCGTGATATGATACACTCTGTCACACATAAGACTCCTTATATCTTCCTCAAAACAGCCACCATACCTACCTATCGTGCCATTTCCATAGCCATTCCGAGATATATTGCCATGCAACTTCCATCATCATCATATACATGACTTGAGTGTTCATTGTCATATTGCTTTGCATGATCGTAAGATAGCTAGCATGATATTTACATGGCTTGTCCATTTTTTTGATATCTTTGCTATGCTAGATCATTGCACATCCTGGTACACTGCCAGAGGCATTCATATAGAGTCATATTGTTCTAGATATCGAGTTGTAATATTGAGTTGTAAGTAAATAAAAGTGTGATGATCATCATTATTAGAGCATTGTCCCATGTGAGGAAAGGATGATGGAGACTATGATTCCCCCACAAGTCGGATGAGACTCCGGACGAAAAAAATAAAAATAAATAAAAAATAGGCCAAAAAAAGAGAGAGCCCAAAAAAGAGAAAAAAACAAGAAAAAATGAGAGAAAAAGAGAGAAGGGGCAATGCTACTATCCTTTTACCACACTTGTGCTTCAGAGTAGCACCATGTTCTTCATATAGAGAGTCTCTTGAGTTATCACTTTCATATACTAGTGGGAATTTTCATTATAGAACTTGGCTTTTATATTCCGATATGGGCTTCCTGAAAGCCCGAGGTCTTCATGAGCAAGCAGGTTGGATGCACACCCACTTAGTTTTCAGTTTGAGCTTCCATACACGTATAGCTCTAGTGCATCCGTTGCATGGCAATCCCTACTTCTCGCATTGACATCAATTGATGGGCATCTCCATAGCCCGTTGATTAGCCGCGTCGATGTGAGACTTTCTCATTTTTATCTTCTCCTCACAACCACCATATTCTATTCCACCTATAGTGCTATATCCATGGCTCATGCTCATGTATTGCGTGAAAGTTGCAAAGGCTTGAGAACAATAAAAGTATGGAACAATTTCTTGGCTTGTCATCGGGGTTGTGCATGTTGAACTACTTTGTGTGATGAAGATGGAGCATAGCCAGACTATATGATTTTGTAGGGATAACTTTCTTTGGCCATGTTATTTTGAAAAGACATGATTGCTTTATTAGTATGCTCGAAGTATTATTGTCTTAATGTCAAATGATAGACTATTGCTTTAAATCACTCGTGTCTTAATATTCATGCCATAATTAGATTACATTATCAAGATTATGCTAGGTAGAATTCCACATCAAAAATTATCTTTTTTATCATTTGCCTGCGGGAGGATGAGCAGGAATTAAGCTTGGGGATGCTGATACGTCTACGTCATATCTATAATTTTTTATTGTTACATGCCAATATTATACAACTTTCATATACTTTTGGTAACTTTTTATACTATTTTTGGGACTAACATATTGATCCAGTGCCCAGTGCCAGTTCCTGTTTGTTGCATGTTTTTTTCACAGAAAATCCATATCAAATGGAGTCCAAACGGGATAAAAACTTACCGAGATTGTTTTTGGAATATATGTGAATTTTGGGAAGTGGAATCAATGCGAGACGATGCCCGAGGGGACCACAAGACAGGGGGCGCGCCCCAGGGGTAGGGTGCGCCCTGGATCCTTGTGGCCACTCTGTAAGGCGGTTGGTGCCCTTCTTTTGCCGCAAGAAATCTAATATCCGGATAAAAATCATGTTAAAATTTCAGCCCAATCGGAGTTACGGATCTCCGGGAATTTAAGAAACGGTGAAAGGCCAGAATCTTGGAGTGAAGAAACAGAAGGAAACAGAGAGAGAGAGAGATCGAATCTCGGAGGGGCTCTCGCCCCTCCGCTGCCATGGAGGCCATGGACCAGAGGGGAAACCCTTCTCCCATCTAGGGGGAGGTCAAGGAAGAAGAAGAAGGAGGGGCTCTCTCCCCCTCTCTCCCGATGGCGCTGGAACGCCGCCGGGGCCATCACCGTGACGGTGATCTACACCAACAACTTCGCCGCCGTCATCACCAACTCTCTCCCCCATTATGCAGCAGTGTAACACCCCTTCTCCCGCTGTAATCTCTACTTAAACATGGTGCTCAACACTATATATTATTTCCCAATGATGTATGTCTATCCTATGATGTTTGAGTAGATCCGTTTTGTCCTATGGGTTCATTGATGATCGTGATTGGTTTGAGTTGCATGTTTTATTATTGGTGCTGTCCTATGGTGCTCTTTGTGTCGCGCAAGCGTGAGGGATCCCCGCTGTAGGGTTCGCAATATGTTCATTGTTTTCTTATTGTCTGCGTTGCGTGAGTGATAGAAACACAAACATGGATAAGTGGGTTATGGCGTATGGGAATAAAGAGGACTTGATACTTTAATGCTATGGTTGGGTTTTACCTTAATGATCTTTAGTAGTTACGGATGTTTGCTAGAGTTCCAATCATAAGTGCATATGATCCAAGAAGAGAAAGTATGTTAGCTTATGCTCTCCCTCATATAAAATTGCAATAATGATTACCGGTCTAGTTATCGATTGCCTAGGGACAAGTAACTTTCTTGTGACAAAAAGCTCTCTACTAAAACTAACGTAATTGTTTCTTTATCTAAACATCCCCTAGTTTTTACTTACGTGCTCTTTATTATCTTGCAAACCTATCCTACAACACCTACAAAGTATTTCTAGTTTCATACTTGTTCTAGGTAAAGTGAACGTAAAGCGTGCGTACAGTTGTATCGGTGGTCGATAGAACTTGAGAGAATATTTGTTCTACCTTTAGCTCCTCGTTGGGTTCGACACTCTTACTTATCGAGAAAGGCTACAATTGATCCCCTATACTTGTGGTTTTTCACGCATCCCCAAGCTTAGGCTCTTGGTTGCCCTTGAATATTACCTTGGGGTGCCTTGGGCATCCCCAAGCTTAGGCTCTTGCCACTCCTTATTCCATAGTCCATCAAATCCTTACCCAAAACTTGAAAATTTCACAACACAAAACTCAACAGAAAATCTCATAAGCTCCGTTAGTATAAGAAAATAAATCACCACTTTTGGTATTGTTGTGAACTCATTCTTTATTTATATTGGTGTAATATTTACTGAAATCGAACTTTTCCATGGTTCATAACCCCTGATACTACCCATAGATTCATCAAAATAAGCAAACAACACATAGAAAACAGAATCTATCAAAAACAGAACAGTCTATAGTAATCTGGATACTTCGACCTGTTACTCCAGAAATTCTGAAAAATTAGGACAACAGAGGCAATTTGTACATAAATATTGTGTAAAAAATTAGAATTTTATCACGCTTCTGTGATTTTTAAAAATTCTGGGACTGGGCGCAAAAGTTTCTATTTTTCAGCAAGATCAAATCAACTATCACCGTAAGCCATCCCAAAGGTCTTACTTGGCACAAACACTAATTAAAGCAGAAAAACACACCTAACTAGAGGATAGATGAATTATTTGTTGAAAAATAGAACCAAAAAGCAAAGAACGGAAATAAAATTGGGTTGCCTCCCAACAAGCGCTATAGTTTAACGCCCTTAGCTAGGCATTGATAATTTCAATGATGCTCACATGAAAGACAAGAATTGAAGTACAAAGAGAGCATCAAAGGTACGTGAAAAACCATTCTAAGTCTAACATACTTCCTATGCATAGGCATATTATATGCAAACAAATAATCAAGGCAAGCATATCCTAACATATGCGAAGAAGAAGAAAGAGACAATAGCAATCTCAACATAACGAGAGGTAATTTAGTAACATGAAAATTTCTACAACCATATTTTCCTCTCTCATAATAATTACATGTAGGATCATAATCAAATTCAAAAATATAACTATCACATAAAATATTCTCAACATGACCCACATGCATGCAAAGTTGACACTCTTCCAAAATAGTGGGGCTATCATCAAATAAAGTCATGACCTCTCCAAACCCACATTTATCAAAAATTTCATAAGATCGATCAAAATCCAAAGTAGTGGGATCATTATTTTCTAAAGTTGACACTCTTCCAAACCCACTTTCAATTTTATAGCAAACATATTCATCATGAGGCTTAAATAAATTTTCAAGATCACAAGAAGCATTACCACCCCAATCATGATCATTGCAATAAGTAGTGGACATAGCAAAACTAGCATCCCCAAGCTTAGGGTTTTTGCATATTATTAGCACAATTGACATCAATAGAATTCATAGTAAAACCATTGCAATCATGCTTTTTATTCAAGGAGAAATCATGAATCAATTCATAAATTTCTTCATCACAATTTTCAAATTCACGAATTTCAAGCAAAACTTCATAAAGATAATCTAGTGCACAAAACTCACTAGCAATTGGCTCATCACAATTGGATCTCTTAAAAAGATTAGCAAGTGGATGAGGATCCATAAACTAAGATTTTTAGCAAGCGAAGATGCAAGCAAATAGAGGGCACATGGTAACACAAACAAAGATAGCAAACGAGCAAAAAGGCAAACAGAAGAAGGGCGAAGAAAAAGGCAAATCTTTTCAAAAATCGTTTTAGAAGTGGGGGAGAGGAAAATGACAGGCAAATGGTGAATAATGTAATGCAAGAGATGAGAGTTTTATGATGGGTACTTGGTATGTCTTGACTTGGCGTAGATCTCCCCGGCAACGACGCCAGAAATTTTTCCTGCTACTTCTTGAGCTTGCGTTGGTTTTTCCCTTGAAGAGGAAAGGGTGATGCAGCAAAGTAGAGATAAGTATTTCCCTCAGTTAGAGAACCAAGGTATCAATCCAGTAGGAGACATCACGCAAATCACCAATACCTGCACAAACAATCAAACACTTGCACCCAACGCGATAAAGGGGGTTGTCAATCCCTTCACGGTCACTTGCAAAAGTGAGATCTGATAGAGATAGATAAAATTAAACAAAAGATAAAGTAAATATTTTTGGATTTTTGGTTTATAGATTGGAAAGTAAAAGATTGTAAAATAGTAGATCGGAAACTTATATGATGGAAAATAGACCCGGGGGCCATAGGTTTCACTAGAGGCTTCTCTCAAGATAGCAAATAATACGGTGGGTGAACAAATTACTGTCGAGCAATTGATAGAAAAGCGCAAAGTTATGACAATATCCAAGGCAATGATTATGAAATATAGGCATCACGTCTGTGTCAAGAAGACCGACTCCTGCCTGCATCTACTACTATTACTCCACACATCGACCGACTCGTGCCTGCATCTAGAGTATTAAGTTCATGAAGAACAGAGTAACACTTTAAGTAAGATGACATGATGTAGAGGAATAAACTCAAGCAATATGATGTAAACCCCATCTTTTTATCCTCGATGGCAATAATACAATACGTGCCTCGCTGCCCCTACTGTCACTGGGTGAGGACACTGCAAGATTCAACCCAAACCTAAGCACTTCTCCCATTGCAAGAAAAACCAATCTAGTTGGCAAAACCAAACCGATAGTTCGAAGAGAATTACAAAGATATCAAATCATGCATAAAAGAACTCGGAGAAGATTCAAATAATATTCATAGATAAGCTGATCATAAATCCACAATTCATCAGATCTCGACAAACACACCGCAAAAGAAGATTACATCGGATAGATCTCCAAGAACATCGAGGAGAACATGGTATTGAGAATCAAAGAGACGAAAGAAGCCATCTAGCTACTAGCTATGGACCCGTAGGTCTGTGGTAAACTACTCACGCTTCATCGGAAGGGCAGTAGGGTTGATGTAGATGCCCTCCGTGACCGAATCCCCCTCCGACAGGATGCCGGAAAAGGCCCCAAGATGGGATCTCACGAGAACAGAAGGTAGCGGCGGTGGAAAAGTGTTTTCGTTGATGCTTTTGGTGGTTTGGGAATATATGTGAATATATAGGAGGAAGATCTAGGTCAGGGGGTCACCGAGGGGCCCACAAGGTAGGGGGCGCACCCTCCACCCTTGTGGCCGCCTCGTGGCTCTTCTGACATGCACTCCAAGTCCCCTGGGTGTCTTCTGGTCCAAGAAAAATCATCACGAAGGTTTTATTCCGTTTGGACTCCGTTTGGCATTCCTTTTCTGCAAAGCTCAAAAACTAGGAAAAAACAGAAACTGCACTGGGCTCTAGGTTAATAGGTTAGTCCCAAAAATAATATAAGATAGCATATTGATGCATATAAAACATCCAAAACAGATAATATAATAGCATGGAACAATAAAAAATTATAGATACCTTGGAGACGTATCAACGCCCCCGACTGACGCCGGCGGCCGAGCGGTAGTTCTGCAAGGGGGCCGCAGCAGCACGCCCCCAATGCCTCGGCCTGGGACTGTCGGCGCTGCGGTTCCTGGCTACCCTGGGGTTTGGATTGTTGACTGCCTCCTGCCCAGATGTTGCTGCCTACTCGACACGCAAACTGAATCCTCCAGTGAGCCACCTTGCATCTTCAATTGTTAGCTTAATACAATTCGCAAGCTTCCCCGTTATCTTCAATTGTTAGCTTAATACAATTCGCAAGTTTCGTTAGCTTAATCATGACTTCTTGCATATTTTATACTTGAAGATAATTTGAGTGATCATGTAAGAGAAGATGCCTTCTTCTGCTTATGTTCCAAACATGAAAATAGGCACAACTATAATTGAGAGTTTATCCAGACCTTCATTTATGTGCTCAGCTATATGTGACACGTTCCAAATATATGGAGTGTACTCCTGCATCTGATCCATTAACTATATGTTTCTTGTTACAAATTTCTATTTGCAGATGGACAATCATAATCCAGGCGCTTCTCTGTCGGGAACCGGGGAACGTTCCCCGTTTACAGACCCGACGAATGCACCAGTTAATGTTCATGGGAATGAAAATCCCACGTGTCAAAATCTGCGAGAAAAAAATTCAAAGGGTGCTCAAAGTTCGTATGCCCGACTGTCTAATGAGAAAAGAGCGGAATACAACCAGAAGCGGCATACATTATACAAAGAAAAAAAGGCGGCAACGAAGAATATAGTTAACCATGAGCAAGTGTTGCAAGCACCTGCTTCTTCCTTGCTGGGTGTGCAACGTACCCCTTTGAGCAACATAACTGACACACTTGACTATGGTTCGTTTGTTGAGTCCGAGGCTACGGTATCGATGGTAATTATTGTTGGGGAATGCAGTGCTACCTCTTGAGCACTGCGTTGGTTTTCCCTTGAAGAGGAAAGGGTGATGCAGCAAAGTAGCGCAAGTATTTCCCTCAGTTTTTGAGAACCAAGGTATCAATCCAGTAGGAGGCCACGCATGAGTCCCTCGCACCTACACAAACAAATAAATCCTCGCAACCAACGCGATAAGGGGTTGTCAATCCCTTCACGGTCACTTACGAGAGTGAGATCTGATAGATATGATAAGATAATATTTTTGGTATTTTTTATGATAAAGATGCAAAGTAAAATAAAAACGGTGCTAGAAATAACTTGTTGTCGGGAGATTAATATGATGGAAAATAGACCCGGGGGCCATAGGTTTCACTAGTGGCTTCTCTCGAGAGCATAAGTATTTACGGTGGGTGAACAAATTACTGTTGAGCAATTGACATAATTGAGCATAGTTATGAGAATATCTAGGTATGATCATGTATATAGGCATCACGTCCGAGACAAGTAGACCGACTCCTGCCTGCATCTACTACTATTACTCCACACATCGACCGCTATCCAGCATGCATCTAGAGTATTAAGTTCATAAGAATAGAGTAACGCTTTAAGCAAGATGACATGATGTAGAGGGATAAATTCATGCAATATGATAAAAACCCCATCTTGTTATCCTCGATGGCAACAATACAATACGTGCCTTGCTGCCCCTACTATCACTGGGAAAGGACACCGCAAGATTGAACCCAAAGCTAAGAACTTCTCCCATTGCAAGAAAGATCAATCTAGTAGGCCAAACCAAACTGATAATTCGAAGAGACTTGCAAAGATAACCAATCATACATAAAAGAATTCAGAGAGGATTCAAATATTGTTCATAGATAAACTTGATCATAAACCCACAATTCATCGGTCTCAACAAACACACCGCAAAATAAGATTACATCGAATAGATATCCACGAGAGAGGGGGAGAACATTGTATTGAGATCCAAAAAGAGAGAAGAAGCCATCTAGCTAATAACTATGGACCCGAAGGTCTGAGGTAAACTACTCACACTTCATCGGAGAGGCTATGGTGTTGATGTAGAAGCCCTCCGTGATCGATGCCCCCTCCGGCGGAGCTCCATAACATGCCCCAAGATGGGATCTCACGGGTACAGAAGGTTGCGGCGGTGGAATTAGGTTTTTGGCTCCGTATCTGGTTGTTTGGGGGTACGTAGGTATATATAGGAGGAAGGAGTACGTCGGTGGAGCAACAGGGGGCCCACGAGGGTGGAGGGCGCGCCTGGGGGGGGGGGGGTTGGCGCGCCCCCTACCTCGTGGCCTCCTGGTTGATGTCTTGACGTAGGGTCCAAGTCCTCTGGATCACGTTCGTTCCGAAAATCACGTTCCCGAAGGTTTCATTCCGTTTGGACTCCGTTTGATATTCTTTTTCTGCGAAACTCTGAAATAGGCAAAAAACAGCAATTCTGGGATGGGCCTCCGGTTAATAGGTTAGTCGCAAATGTAATATAAAAGTGTATAATAAAGCCCAATAATGTCCAAAACAGAATATAATATAGCATGGAACAATCAAAAATTATAGATACGTTGGAGACGTATCAAGCATCCCCAAGCTTAATTCCTGCTCGTCCTCGAGTAGGTAAATGATAAAAATAGAATTTTTGATGTGGAATGCTACTTGGCATAATTTCAATGTAATTCTTCTTAATTGTGGTATGAATATTCAGATCCGAAAGATTCAAGACAAAAGTTTAATATTGACATAAAAATAATAATACTTCAAGCACACTAACTAAGCAATTATGTCTTCTCAAAATAACATGGCCAAAGAAAGTTATCCCTACAAAATCATATAGTCTGGCTATGCTCTATCTTCACCACACAAAGTATTTAAATCATGCACAACCCCGATGACAAGCCAAGCAATTGTTTCATACTTTTGACGTTCTCAAACTTTTTCAATCTTCACGCAATACATGAGCGTGATCCATGGACATAGCATTATATGTGGAATAGAATGGTGGTTGTGAAGAGGACAAAAAGGAGAAGATAGTCTCACATCAACTAGGTGTATCAACGGGCTATGGAGATGCCCTTTAATAGATATCAATGTGAGTGAGTAGGGATTGCCATGCAACGGATGCACTAGAGCTATAAGTATATGAAAGCTCAACAAAAGAAACTAAGTGGGTGTGCATCCAACTCGTTTCCTCATGAAGACCTGGGGCATTTTGAGGAAGCCCATCATTGGCATATACAAGCCAAGTTCTATAATGAAAAATTCCCACTAGTATATGAAAGTGACAAAATGAGAGACTCTCTACTATGAAGATCACGGTGCTACTTTGAAGCACAAGTGTGGTAAAAGGACAGTAACATTGTCCCTTCTCTCTTTTTCTCTCATTTTTTTATTTGGGCCTTTTCTTCTTTTTTTATGGCCTCTTTTTTTTCCGGAGTCTCATCCCGACTTGTGGGGGAATCATAGTCTCCATCATCCTTTCCTCACTTGGGACAATGCTCTAAAAATAATGATCATCATACTTTTATTTACTTACAACTCAACAATTACAACTCAATACTTAGAACAAAATATGACTCTATGTGAATGCCTCCGGCGGTGTACCGGGATATGCAATGAATCAAGAGTGACATGTATGAAAGAATTATGAACGGTGTCTTTGCCACAAATACAATGTCAACTACATGATCATGCGAAGCAATATGACAATGATGGAGCGTGTCATAGTAAACGAAACGGTGGCAAGTTGCATGGCAATATATCTCGGAATGGCTATGGAAATGCCATGATAGGTAGGTATGGTGGCTGTTTTGAGGAAGGTATATGGTGGGTGTATGATACCGGCGAAAAGTGCGCGGTATTAGAGAGGCTAGCAATGGTGGAAGGAAGAAAAGTGCGTATAATCCATGGACTCAACATTAGTCATAAAGAACTCATATACTTGTTGCAAAAATCTACAAGCTATCAAAGCAAAGTATTACGCGCATGCTCCTAGGGGGATAGATTGGTAGGAAAAGACCATCGCTCGTCCCCGACCGCCACTCATAAGGAAGACAATCAATAAATAAATTATGCTCCGACTTCATCACATAACGGTTCACCATACGTGCATGGTACGGGAATCACAAACTTTAACACAAGTATTCCTCAAATTCAAAATTACTCAACTAGCATGACTCTAATATCACCATCTTCATATCTCAAAACAATTATCAAGTATCAAACTTCTCATAATATTCAACACACTCATAAGAAAATGTGTTTTTACTAATCTTGGATGCCTATCATTGTCAAAGCAAACTACCATGCTGTTTTGTAGGACTCTCAAAATAATCTAAGTGAAGCATGAGAGAAAAATAGTTTCTATAAAACAAGACCACCACCGTGCTCTAAAAGATATAAGTGAAGCACTAGAGCAAAAACTATACAACTCAAAAGATATAAGTGAAGCACAAAGAGTATTCTAATAATTTCTGAATCATGTGTGTCTCTCTCAAAATTTGTGTAAAGCAAAGATGATTGTGGCAAACTAACAAATAAATACTCAAATAATACAAGACGCTCCAAGCAAAACACATATCATGTGGTGAATAAAAATATAGCTCCCAGTAAAGTTACCGATGGAAGTAGACGAAAGAGGGGATGCCTTCCAGGGCATCCCCAAGCTTTGGCTTTTAGGTGTCCTTAGATTATCTTGGGGGTGCCATGGGCATCCCCAAGCTTAGGCTCTTGCCACTCTTTGTTCCACAATCCATCAAATCTTTTACCCAAAACTTGAAAACTTCACAACACAAAACTTAACAGAAAATCTCGTGAGCTCTGTTAGCGAAAGAAAACAAAAGACCACTTCAAGGTACTGTAATGAACTCATTCTTTATTTATATTGGTGTTAAACATACTGTATTCCAACTTCTCTATGGTTTATAAACTATTTTATTAGCCATAGACTCATCAAAATAAGCAAACAACAGACAAAAACAGAATCTGTCAAAAACAGAACAGTCTGTAGTACTCTGTAAATAACGTAAACTTCTGTAACTTCAAAAATTCAGCAAAAATAGGACGACCTAGAAAATTTGTTTATTGAATAGCAGAAATTGGAATCAATATTTTATCACTTTCTGGTGATTTTTAAAAATTATTTTCGTGAACAGAAAGTTTCTGGAAATTACAGCAAGATCAAATAACTATCATCCAAGAAGATCCTATAGGTTTAACTTGGCACAAACACTAATTAAAACATAAAAACACATCTAACCAGAGGGTAGATCAAATATTTATTCCTAAACATAAGCAAAAAGCAAAAAAAAAACTAAAAATAAAATTGGGTTGCCTCCCAACAAGTGCTATCGTTTAACGCCCCTAGCTAGGCATAAAAGCAAGGATAGATCTAGGTATTGCCATCTTTGGTAGGCAATTCTTCAATGAGGCATCTATCATACTCAAGAGTTTCTTTCTTTTTATTAATTATCAAACTTTTAGGCACAAGTTCGAAAAATTCATTTGTAACAATTGGTTCCTTAATGATAGCAAAAAGATTGGGATGAATACTTATAGATTTGAGATCCGCAGTTTCCTTGCTAGAGGATTCACCCTTACTTTTAGGAACATACATAAGCTTGGAAATTTTAGTTGGAGAACTAGGAGTATACCTTACAGAGGAAAAAGCAGTTCCCAAGTTGGTAATGATATTCTCAAGTTTATCGATTCTAGTGGAATCCTGATTTATTTTCTCATTAACTATGGGTTCCTTCTCCTTAATATTTTTCAAAGTGACTCCTACTTTAGATCCATATTGAGTGATTCGGTTGTGGATCTTTTTATCCAAACTTTCAATTAGCTCTGCGGTAGCAACTTTATTTTCAATTATTTCAAGTCTTTGCATCACATGCTCCAAAGTTAACATAGTTCCATTAACCAAAAGAGGTGGTGAGCCAAACAAATCTATCATAGCATTGTAAGAATCAAAAGTATGGCTACCCAAGAAATTCCCTCCGGTAATGGTATCAAGGATATATCTGTACCAAGGAGTAACGCCTACATACAAATTGCGAAGAAGTACGGAAGTAGATTGCTTCCTAGTAGATCTATTTTGAGCATTGCAAATTCTATACCAAGCATCTTTCAGATTTTCCCCCTCCCGTTGCTTAAAATTTAGAACTTCATTCTCGGGAGACAATGGAGAAGATAGAGGACAAGCCATAACGACCAAGCAAGCGAAAAAAAGGCAAACGGAAATGAGAGGGCGAATAAAACGGCAAGGGTGAAGTGGGGGAGAGGAAAACGAGAGGCAAATGGCAAATAATGTAATGCGGGAGATAAGGGTTTGTGATGGGTACTTGGTATGTTGACTTTTGCGTAGACTCCCCGGCAACGGCGCTAGAAATCCTTCTTGCTACCTCTTGAGCACTGCGTTGGTTTTCCCTTGAAGAGTAAGGGTGATGCAGCAAAGTAGCGTAAGTATTTCCTTAGTTTTTGAGAAGCAAGGTATCAATCTAGTAGGAGGCCACGCACGAGTCCCTCGCACCTACACAAACAAATAAATCCTCGCAACCAACGCGATAAGGGGTTGTCAATCCCTTCACGGTCACTTACGAGAGTGAGATCTGATAGATATGATAAGATAATATTTTTGGTATTTTTTATGATAAAGATGCAAAGTAAAGAAAGTAAAATAAAAACGGTGCTAGAAATAACTTGTTGTCGGGAGATTAATATGATGGAAAATAGACCCGGGGGCCATAGGTTTCACTAGTGGCTTCTCTCGAGAGCATAAGTATTTACGGTGCGTGAACAAATCACTGTTGAGCAATTGACAGAATTGAGCATAGTTATGAGAATATCTAGGTATGATCATGTATATAGGCATCAGTCCAAGACAAGTAGACCGACTCCTGCCTGCATCTACTACTATTACTCCACACATCGACCGCTATCCAGCATGCATCTAGAGTATTAAGTTCATAAGAACAGAGTAACGCTTTAAGCAAGATGACATGATGTAGAGGGATAAATTCATGCAATATGATATAAACCCCATCTTGTTATCCTCGATGGCAACAATACAATACGTGCCTTGCTGCCCCTACTGTCACTGGGAAAGGACACCGCAAGATTGAACCCAAAGCTAAGCACTTCTCCCATTGCAAGAAAGATCAATCTAGTAGGCCAAACCAAACTGATAATTCGAAGAGACTTGCAAAGATAACCAATCATACATAAAAGAATTCAGAGAAGATTCAAATATTGTTCATAGATAAACTTGATCATAAACCCACAATTCATCGGTCTCAACAAACACACCGCAAAAGAAGATTACATCAAATAGATCTCCACGAGAGAGGGGGAGAACATTGTATTGAGATCCAAAAAGAGAGAAGAAGCCATCTAGCTAATAACTATGGACCCGAAGGTCTGAGGTAAACTACTCACACTTCATCGGAGAGGCTATGGTGTTGATGTAGAAGCCCTCCGTGATCGATGCCCCCTCCGGCGGAGCTCCAGAACATGCCCCAAGATGGGATCTCAGGGGAACAGAAGGTTGCGGCGGTGGAATTAGGTTTTTGGCTCCGTATCTGGTAGTTTGGGGGTACGTAGGTATATATAGGAGGAAGGAGTACGTCGGTGGAGCAACAGGGGGCCCACGAGGGTGGAGGGCGCGCCTGGGGGGGCAGGGGTAGGCGCGCCCCTACCTCGTGGCCTCCTGGTTGATGTCTTGACGTAGGGTCCAAGTCCTCTGGATCACGTTCGTTCCAAAAATCATGTTCCCGAAGGTTTCATTTTGTTTGGACTCCGTTTGATATTCTTTTTCTGCGAAACTCTGAAATAGGCAAAAAACAACAATTTTGGGCTGGGCCTCCGGTTAATAGGTTAGTCCCAAAAGTAATATGAAAGTGTATAATAAAGCCCAATAATGTCCAAAACAGAATATAATATAGCATGGAACAATCAAAAATTATAGATACGTTGGAGACGTATCACGCAGTAGTTTCAAAAAATTTCCTACGATCACGCAAGATCTATCTAGGTGACGCATAGCAATGAGAGGGGAGAGTGTTGTCTACGTACCCTCGTAGATCGAAAGCGGAAGCGTTATGAAAACGCGGTTGATGTAGTCATACGTCTTCACGATCCGACCGATCCTAGCACCGAACGTACGGCAGCTCCGCGATCTGCACACGTTCAGCTCGGTGACGTCGCACGAACTCTAGATCCAGCTGAGGTCGAGGGAGAGTTTCGTCAGCACGACGGCGTGATGACGGTGTTGATGAAGTTACCAACGCGGGCCTTCGCCTAAGCACTGCAAAGATATGACCGAGGTGGAAATCTGTGGAGGGGGGCACCGCACACGGCTAAACAACCAACTTGTGTGTCTATGGGGTGCCCCCTCCCCCGTATATAAAGGAGTGGAGGAGGAGAGGGCTGACCCTCTCTATGGCGCGCCCAAGGGGGGGAGTCCTACTCCCAGTAGGAGTAGGTTTCCCCCCTTCCCTAGTTGGAGTAGGAGAAGAAGGAAGAGGGAGAGGGAGAGAAGGAAAGGGGGTGAGGGAGTCCCGGATTAGGGGGTCCTCGGACAGCCGGACTATATACTTTAGCCGGACTGTTGGGCTATGAAGGTACAAGATTGAAGACTTCGTACCGTGTCCGGGTGGGGCTCTCCTTTGCGTGGAAGGCAAGCTTGGCGATTCGGATATGTAGATCTCCTTCTCTGTAACCGACTCTGTGTAACCCTAGCCCCCCTCCGGTGTCTATATAAACCGGAGGGTTTAGTCCGTAGGACAACAACAATCATAATCATAGGCTAGCTTCTACGGTTTAGCCTCTACGATCTCGTGGTAGATCAACTCTTGTAATACTCATATCATCAAGATCAATCAAGCAGGAAGTAGGGTATTACCTCCATCGAGAGGGCCCGAACCTGGGTAAACATTGTGTCCCCCGCCTCCTGTTACCATTAGCCTTAGACGCATAGTTCGGGACCCCCTACCCGAGATCCGCCGGTTTTAACACCGACATTGGTGCTTTCATTGAGAGTTCCACTGTGCCGTCACGATAAAGGCTTGATGACTCCTTCGATCATCGGCAACGATGCGATCCAGGGTGAAGTTTTTCTCCCGGGACAGATCTTCGTATTCGGCGGCTTCGTACTGCGGGCCAACTCGCTTGGCCATCTGGAGCAGATCGATAGCTACGCCCCTGGCCATCAGGTCAGGTTTGGAAGCTTGAACTATATTGCCGACATCCGCGGAGACTTGATCTTCGACGGATTCGAGCCCATGTCAGGTGCGCCGCACAGTCACGACGAGCATGACTTAGCTCTGCCGTCGGACGGTGTTCGGGAGATCACACCTGCGGCTACTCCGGCCCTCAATCTGGAGCAGATCGTGCCATCCGAGGACGGGTGGATGGACCCCGCCACGGAGGCCGCACACTCAGCGGTGATAGAGCCGAATACTGACTTCACCTCCTATGAGACCTGTGTCATCGGACCCTTGGATTCGTCCTAGGCCACAGGCTCCGAACCGCTTACGTCCGTGCCTATCGAATCTGATTGGGCACCGATCATGGAGTTTGCCTCCACGGATATCTTTCAGCACTCGCCCTTGGGCGACGTGCTAAATTCATTGAGGTCTCTCTCCTTGTCAGGAGACCCTTGGCCAAACTATGTCCGGCTTGAGTGGGAAGCGGTCGACGAAGAAATTCGTTCCCCACCCACCACCCACCTAATAGCCACTGTCGACGACTTAACCGACATGCTTGATTTCGGCTCCGAAGACATCGACGGTATGGACGACGATGCAAGAGAAGAACAGGAACCACCGCCCACAGGGCGCTGGACAGCCACCTCATCATATGGTATATATATGGTGGACACCCCCAAAGAAAGCGATGGCAATAAGGCAACGAAGGATAATCCCCTCGAGAAGCAATCTAAGCACCGGCGCCATCGGCGCCACTCTAAGCCCCGCCATAGCAAAAGCAGCGATACCGGCACAAGAGACAATAACGCTACGGATAGTGCTGAAGAAGAGGACAATCCCCCCAGCCAGGCTTCGAGCGGGAGGATGGGCAAGCTAGCCCTAAAGAACAGGCGACAGACAGAGAATCAGAGGATGACAATTACATGCCCCTCTCCGAAGACTAGGTGAGCCTCGGCGACAAAGAATTCATCGTGCTTGAGGATCCCATCGAGCAGGAGCGCTTCAAGCGCCGGCTTATAGCCACAGCAAAAAGCCTGAAGAAAAAGCAGCAGCAGCTTCAAGCTGATCAAGATCTGCTAGCGGATAGATGGACCGAGGTCCTAGCAACCGAGGAATACAAACTCGAGCGCCCAGCCAAAAGTTACCCAAAGCGCAGGTTGCTACCCCAACTCGAGGAGGAAGCATTAAAGCCTACACTACCAGCGTATGATGCGGCTGACCGGCCACCTCGTGGCCGAGACAAAGCGGCGTATCAGCCCGAAGACCAGCCCGCACCCCGTCGCCAGTCAAACAAAAACACCAAGGCCTGGGGCTACACACAGGACCTGTGAGACGTATTGGAAAACAAAGCAGGACATACAAGATCGATCAATGGATCACGGGGGGGCGCCCCAAACGCGTGACGACGACCGTCACGCCGGATATACTAAAAGCAAATCCGGCCGGGCCGAATATAGCAGACAAGACTCGTATGAACTGCGTCGTGATATAGCCCGGCACAAAGGCGCCGCACACCCCCTATGCTTCACTGATGAAGTAATGGATCATGAATTCCCAGAAGGGTTTAAACCCGTGAACATTGAATCATATGATGGTACTACAGACCCCGCGGTATGGATAGAGGATTTCTTCCTCCACATTCACATGGCCCGCGGGGATGATCTACATGCCATCAAGTATCTCCCACTAAAACTCAAAGGGCCGGCTCGGCATTGGCTGAATAGCTTGCCGGCAAACTCCATCGGAAGTTGGGAGAACCTGGCAGACGCATTCCTGGACAACTTCCAGGGCACTTATGTGCGACCACCGGATGCTGATGATTTAAATCACATAACCCAACAGCCCAGAGAGTCAGCACAGAAATTCTGGACTCGGTTCCTAACTAAAAAGAACCAAATTGTCAACTTTCCGGATACCGAGGCCCTAGCGGCCTTTAAACATAACATCCGTGACGAGTGGCTTGCCCGACATCTTGGCCAAAGAGAAGCCAAAATCCATGGCAGCCCTCACGACACTCATGACCTGCTTTTGCGCGGGCGAGGATAGCTGGTTGGCCCATAGCAACAACACGGCAAGCAATCCTGGCACATCAGAGGCCAGAGATAGCAACGGCAAACCCCGACGCAACAAACACAAGCGTCGCAAAAATGGTGACAACGCCGAAGACACGACAGTCAATGTCGGATTCAGTGGCTCTAAGTCCGGTCAGCGGAAAAAGCCATTCAAAAATGACAATTCGGGCCCGTCTAGTCTGGACCGCATACTCGACCGTCCATGCCAAATTCATGGCACCCCAGGAACACCAGCCAATCATACCAACAGAGAATGTTGGGTCTTCAAACAAGCCGGCAGGTCAGGTGCCGAAAACAAGGAGAAGGGGTCTCAAAGCGATGATGGCGTCGAGGAGCCCAGATCACTGAATACAGGAGGGCAAAAGAAATTTTCCCCGCAAATCAAAACGGTGAACATGGTAAACGTCACCCACATTCCCAACCTGGAACGGATGCGCACCCTTAGGGATGTCGACTTAACGAAACCAGTCGCCCCACAATATAAACGAGGGCCGATCACCTTCAACCGCACGGATCGTCCGGTTAATACCAATCAGGGCAATTCAACCGCACTAGTACTCGACCCAATAATTGACGGGTTCCACCTCACACGAGTCCTTATGGACGGAGGCAACAGTCTAAACCTGCTTTACCAGGACATAGTGCGCAAGATGGGTATCGATCATTCGATGATCAAGCCCACTAAAGCCACCTTCAGAGGTATTATACCAGGTGTGGAGGCTAGCTGTACAGGCTCCATCGCCCTTGAGGTAGTCTACGGATCACCGGACAATTACCATGCCGAAGAGTTAATCTTCGACATCGTCCCTTTTCGCAGCGATTATCAGGCACTGCTCGGACGAAGCGCGTTCGCTCGACTCAACGCGGTGCCACATTATGCATACCGTAAGCTTAAGATGCTCGGTCCGCGTGGCGTCATCACGGTTAATGGCAAGGCCAAACTCCCCCTCGGTGCCAAAGAGTATACCGCTGCTTTAACAGCAGAAGCAACGAGTGGCACCTTTCAATTGAACCTCGAGTCGACAGCCAAGCTCCCGGACACCGTCAAAGGAGTCTGAACCACTTTGCGGCAGGATAGCCCGGCTCGTCCAGAGCTCAATTAAACACTCCGGCAAAAGCCAGGACAGGCCACATACTGCGGCTCAACCGCTCTGTGGCATACAAAAATTTCTTGCATTTTCTTTATAGGTTCATTTTTGCCCAGGCCAGGACCGGTGATATGGAAACAACTCAAACACGCAAGGGAACCCTTAGATATTCCCCTCGATGACCATCCGACTGCACTCCGGATCCCCACACAGCTTCTTCCCGCCCGGTCTCAGTATGTTCAGCAGTCATTTTCTCTTTTTATGTACTCATATGCATCGATGTATTATTCAAGTACAACATGTGGATTTATACGACGCTTATCTACTGTTATCTCTTATTGAAACTCTATTGTCAAATGGCATCTGTACACCGCGATATGCCTTAATATGCCAGGGGCTTCGTTCTACCCATAATACGGCAATAAAGTCCGAACACCTTCATGGTAGTTCGGCACCCCGAACTTATAGCATTATATGCATCAGCTCCCAATCATGTCTTGGGTCAAATGTTGGGTTTGCCCGGCTCCCATGTTTTGCTGCCTTACGTTCCGCTATATCGGCTAAGGCGGCACAGGGAGAACTACTACGATTGTGTCCCGGTTCTTCCGGACGAGCACCTCAGTAGAGAAAGCCGAAAACTGGCTGTCATGATACGGCGAGAGCTGGTCAGCTGTTCGAGAGGTTGTAAAATCTTTAAGGATTCCTTCCGCATAATTCCATAACCAATGCAGCGTGCGATGGATCGGCTTTTCTTCCGATCAGGTGCTTATAGAGCCCCTCGTGCGGTCTTTCGAACACCAGGGGCTGCGCCTACCTTCCTTTTCTAAAGCTCCTATGGCTAAGTGAGAGTGATAAAGCCCTATAGTCCGATTGCCTGGTTCGTTGTGTTGAACACCTCCTTCGAAGGACCCAAAACTGGGATAAAGAGTGATCAGGTTTATCCTGAACACCCCCGTACTTCCTACGTGGGGGCAGAAGCCGACGACTGGCCAACTCTCAGGATTAATATATATAAAACGGCCGCGCAGGAGGATAAACTTTCATATAACAGGCAATAAATAATAGAAATGACCTTGTTCAACATTACAAAGGACAACATTATTGTATTCATGGAAATATAATGTCCTTGGTGCATTGCTCCGCCGCAAGGCAGGATCCTTTCAGGACACTTACATAATATAACTCAGGCTTGCGGTGCTCCTTTCCCTCCAGCGGTCCCTCGGTCACCAGCTTTTCAGCATCCATCTTCCCCCAGTGCACCTTTGCGTGGGCGAAGGCCATTCGCGCACCCTCTATACAGACCAACCGCTTGACAACGTCCAGTCGAGGGCAGGCACTCACAAGCCGCTTCACGAGCCCGAAGTAGCTGCTTGGAATCGGCTCAGTGGGCCATAGCGGGATAATCAAATCCTTCATGGCTAGCTCGGCCGCCTTATGCAGTTTGATCAGCTGCTTCAGTTGATCGGCAAAAGGCACCGGATAATTCGGTGCCAGATACTGCGACCAGAAGAGCTTATCTGCAGTGTTCCTTTCTTCGGCTCGGTAGAATTGTGCGGCATCACATATGCTGCGTGGCAGCTCGCAAATACCCCTGGAGAAATCCGAACTCAAGATTAGAAACATGATTTTCTCCCCAAATACTTGCTTTACATGGAACAAGCCTTACCCGCCGCGATCTTCCTCGCCTCTTGGATCTCCTGCAGGGCACCTTGGGTTTCCCCCTGGACATCGCATGCGGCCTGATGAGCCTTGGTAAGTTTGGATTCTTTCTCCGTTAGACTCTGCTCCAAGGCCTCGCATCTTTTCACGACCTCTTGAAGCTCTTGCTCAGCTTCGATAACCCTGGCCTCGTGCTTCTCACGAAGAGCCCGCTCTACGGCTGCCTTTCTCTTGGCCTCGGCAGCAGCCTTCTTAAGAGCCTCGACTTCGGTCATCGCCCCAGGCGCAAATTATAAAACATATTTTAAATTCGTTCGCATTGAACATGAGCAAGGTTTGTGCATACCTTATTTATCCTCCAACTGCCTTTTCAACTGGCCCAATTCTTCTGTGGCTCGCTCCAAACTTTGATTTAGTCCGGAGACCTCCGCAGTATGAGAGGCGGCAGTTGCTACAGACGCCTGTTTATAAAAGAAGAGAGGTAAGTGTCATCAAGTGAGTATCCTGCGAACATAGATTTGATCCTCTGTCCGGTTCTTTCTCTCACCGAACAGTGTATCAGGGGCTACTATCTATACTGTGACACTCTTCGAAACCTCATAAAACATACCTCAAAGCCTCTTATAAGGCTAATACAGGCTTCATTCAGTCCACTCTCCGCAGACTGAATCTTCTCAATCACCGCACCCATAAGGGCACGGTGTTCATCGACGATGGAGGCGCTTTTCAGCGCCGCCAATAAAGTATCCAGCACCTCTGGTTGGACAGAGGTTGCCGGTGGAACAGGTACACCTCCTCTAGCCGAGGGAGGCCGCCTGCCTGATTCTGGAACCATATTGGTCTCCGGAATTGCGTCCGACTGGGGGCCGAGTTCAAGATGGCTCCCGCCGACGACGCCCATGGGAGCCTTCTCTCCCATGTGTTCGGCCCCTGAAGTTTGACCTCCTAGCGCCACCTTTACAATCTTTTTCCCCCTCCTTGGCCTGGGTCCTCCTGGGACGAAGCCTCAGTGTCATTCACATGTTTGGGGGAAGGGGCCTTTGGGGGTGTCCCGCTCTCCATAGCATCCGAGCCTAGCAAATCCTCCGACGAGGATTGCTCGGCGCGGGACCTCACCGGACTGCAAAAAGTATGGCCCAGATTAAAATATTATGCCATGATGAGTCTGAACGCATAAACGTGTTCGGATATTATATACTCACGAGTTCACCAGGGGCTGAGCCCTGGGATCCCACTCCGGGCTGCTATCAGCGGCGGTGGACTCCTCTGGAAGAGGAGTTTTTCCCTTCTTAGGCGACTCGGCCTCCAAGGATGTGGAGGCTGTCCTTTTCTTTCTTGCCCCCGCTGGGGATTCATCTTCCTCCTCCTCCTCGTCCTCTTTGGAGGAAGAACGGGCATTGGAGTCTTTGGATATCGTGTCCGAGGCGCCACGGTGACGGAGGACGCCCTGGTCTTCTTGGCCTCTTTCTTAGCCTTCTTCTTCGGCGCCTTGTAGGGCGCCGGGACCAGCATCTTCGTTAGAAGTGGGTCGGCCGGTTCTTCAGGTAGCGGGGCCAGACAGTAGATCTACCCCGCCTTCTTCGTCCAGCCCTAGGAGAGTTGTGGAAAACACATTAAGCGTTTCCCTTGGGTTATGCGAATAAAACTTATAGTGGCTTACCGAACTTGCGGGGCGGGACAGGTGGTACCCGTGGTCCTCGGCTGAGTCCGGCCATAATTTTCCGTACTTAAAAAGCACCTTCAGATGTCTTTGTGTGAGGAGCCAAAGAGCTCTCGCAGGGTCTGGTGCTTGGCCGGGTCGAATTCCCATAAATTGCAAGCCCGGTGTTGACAAGGAAGGATCCAGCGAACTAACATCACCTGGACTACATTGACAAGTTTGATATTCTTGTCTTCCATATCCTTGACGCGCGTCTGGAGCGCCGATAGCTTGTCGGACGAAGACCAATCCAGGCCCTTCTTGGGCCAGGACGTAAGCCGCAGGGGGGCTCCGGATCGGAATTCAGGAGCAGCGGCCCATTTCGTGCCACGCGGCTCAGTGATGTAAAACCACTGCTGCTGCCACCCTTTGACGGAATCATTGAAAGTACCTGTTGGCCATGTGACGTTGGGCATCTTGCTCACCATGGCGCCTCCGCACTTGGCGTGCTCACCGCCCACTACCTTGGGCTTCACATTAAAGATCTTCAGGCATAAGCCGAAGTGTGGCGAGATGCGGAGAAAGGCCTCGCACACGACGATGAACATCGAGATGTTGAGGAAGGAATTGGGGGATAGATCATGAAAATCGATCCCATAGTAATACATGATGCTGCGAACGAATGGGTGGAGGGGAAACCCCAGCCCGCGGACAAAATGAGGGAGGAAAACAACCCTCTCGTGGGGTTCCGGAGTAGGGACGATCTGTCCTGCCGTCGGGAGACGGTGGCTGATTTTTTGGGCCAGATACCCGGCCTCCCGAAGCTTTTTGATATCCTTCTCCCGGACGGTAGAGGCCATCCACTTGCCTCCTACTCCGGATTCGGACATTTTCGGAAGGCCTTTGTGGGCGGAGAAGACGAACGCTTGGGCGCTGGGGCTCGAGTGAAGGGAAATGGATAAGCAGAAAAGGAAGGCGTGGGTGAAAAAGGGGAGTCCTTATCTCCTTATAAAGGCGGCAGGAATCCAGCGCCTCCCCACTTGCCCGGTAAACTCGCTTATTCCCCAAGCGTCACGCTGAAGACGCGGTTGGGTTACCCATACCCGTATTGATGAGAATCCCGAGATAAGGGGACACGATCTCTGCTTTGATAAGGCATGCCCATAAAATCGCCTCGCGACATGCGTAGTAGCTGGTTAGGGAGAATGGTTTGAATCAAGACCAGGTCGTGGCGTGATGTCACGTTAGGAAAAGTAGTCGGCGGATTAGATTTGTGGAATATTGTACTCTCTACAGTGGTATGTGGAATTTGTTTTGCAGAGCCGGACACGATCCTTGTGTTCAAAATCTTCTATGGAGTATTCGGAGAAGGAACCAGCCTTGCAATGCCGAAGACAATCTGCGCGCCGGACTCGTCGTCATTGAAGCCTGGTTTAGGGGCTATTGAGGGAGTCCCGGATTAGGGGGTCCTCAGACAGCCGGACTATATACTTTAGCCGGACTGTTGGACTATGAAGGTACAAGATTGAAGACTTCGTCCCGTGTCCGGGTGGGGCTCTCCTTTGCGTGGAAGGCAAGCTTGGCGATTCGGATATGTAGATCTCCTTCTCTGTAACCGACTCTGTGTAACCCTAGCCCCCTCCGGTGTCTATATAAACTGGAGGGTTTAGTCCGTAGGACAACAACAATCATAATCATAGGCTAGCTTCTAGGGTTTAGCCTCTACGATCTCGTGGTAGATCAACTCTTGTAATACTCATATCATCAAGATCAATCAAGCAGGAAGTAGGGTATTACCTCCATCGAGAGGGCCCGAACCTGGCTAAACATTGTGTCCCCCGCCTCCTGTTACCATTAGCCTTAGACGCACAGTTCGAGACCCCCTACCCGAGATCCGCCGGTTTTGACACCGACAGGGGGGCCGGCCCCCTCCCAATTCGTATTGGGCTTGGGGGGGCCCACTTTGGCCGCCTCCTCCTCTCTTCCACCATGGCCCATTAAGGCCCATTAACTCCCCGGGGGGTTCCGGTAACCTCCCGGTACTCCGGAAAATGCCCGAACTCATCCGAAACCTTTCCGGTGTCCAAACATAGCCTTCCAATATATCGATCTTTATGTCTCCACCATTTCGAGACTCCTTGTCATGTCCGTGATCACATCCGGGACTCCGAACAACCTTCGGTACATCAAAACACATAAACTCATAATATCGATCGTCATCGAACGTTAAGCGTGCGGACCCTACGGGTTCGAGAACTATGTAGACATGACCGAGACTCACTTCTGGCCAATAACCAATAGCGGAACCTGGATGCTCATATTGGTTCCTACATATTCTACGAAGATCTTTATTGGTCAAACCGCATAACAACATACGTTGTTCCCTTTGTCATCGGTATGTTACTTGCCCGAGATTCGATCGTCAGTATCTCAATACCTAGTTCAATCTCATTACCGGCAAGTCTCTTTACTCGTTTCGTAATGCATCATCCCGTAACTAACTCATTAGTCACATTGCTTGCAAGGCTTATAGTGATGTGCATTACCGAGAGGGCCCAGAGATACCTCTCCGATACACGGAGTGACAAATCCTAATCTCGATCTATGCCAACCCAACAAACACCATCGGAGACACCTGTAGAGCATCTTTATAATCACCCAGTTACGTTGTGACGTTTGATAGCACACTAAGTGTTCCTCCGGTATTCGGGAGTTGCATAATCTCATAGTCATAGGAACATGTATAAGTCATAAGAAAGCAATAGCAATAAACTAAACGATCATAGTGCTAAGCTAACGGATGGGTCAAGTCAATCACATCATTCTCTAATGATGTGATCCCATTCATCAAATGACAACACATGTCTATGGCTAGGAAACTTAACCATCTTTGATTAACGAGCTAGTCAAAGTAGAGGCATACTAGTGACACTCTGTTTGTCTATGTATTCACACATGTATTAAGTTTCCGGTTAATACAATTCTAGCATGAATAATAAAAATTTGTCATGATATAAGGAAATATAAATAACAACTTTATTATTGCCTCTAGGGCATATTTCCTTCAGTCTCCCACTTGCTCTAGAGTCAATAATCTGGATTACATTGTAATGATTCTAACACCCATGGAGTCTTCGTGCTGTTCATGTTTTGCTCGTCAGAGAGGCTTAGTCAACGGGTCTGCAACATTCAGATCCTGTACGTATCTTGCAAATCTCTATGTCTCCTTCCGACACTTGATGACGAATGGAATTGAAGCGTCTCTTGATGTGCTTGGTTCTCTTGTGAAATCTGGATTCCTTCGCCAAGGCAATTGCTCTAGTATTGTCACAAAAGATTTTCATTGGACCTGATGCACTAGGTATGACACCTAGATCGGATATGAACTCCTTCATTTGCTGCTTCCGAAGCAGCTATGCATTCCGCTTCACACGTAGATCCCGCCATGACGCTCTGCTTATAACTGCACCAACTGATAGCTCCACCGTTCAATATAAACACGTATCCGGTTTGCGACTTAGAGTCATCCGGATCAGTGTCAAAGCTTGCATTGACGTAACCTTTTACGACGAGCTCTTTGTCACCTCCATGAACGAGAAACATATCCTTAGTCCTTTTCAGGTATTTCAGGATGTTCTTGACCGCTGTGCAGTGATCCACTCCTGGATTACTTTGGTACCTCCCTACTATACTTATAGCAAGGCACACATCAGGTCTGGTACACAGCATTGCATACATGATAGAACCTATGGCTGAAGCATAGGGAATGACTTTCATTTTCTCTCTATCTTTTGCAGTGGTCAGGCATTAAGTCTCACTCAACTTCACACCTTGTAACACAGGCAAGAACCCTTTCTTTGACTGGTCCATTTTGAACTTCTTCAAAATCTTATCAAGGTATGTGCTTTGTGAAAGTCCAATTAAGCGTCTTGATCTATCTCTATAGATCTTGATGCCCAATATATAAGCAGCTTCACCGAGGTCTTTCATTGAAAAACTTTTATTCAAGTATCCTGTTATGCTATCCAGAAATTCTATATCATTTCCAATCAACAATATGTCATCCACATATAATATTAGAAATGCTACAGAGCTCCCACTCACTTTCTTGTAAATACATGCTTCTCCAAAAGTCTGTATAAAACCATATGCTTTGATCACACTATCAAAACATTTATTCCAACTCCGAGAGGCTTGCACAAGTCCACAAATGGATCGCTAGAGCTTGCACACTTTGTTAGCATCCTTTGGATCGATAAAACCTTCTGGTTGCATTATATACAACTCTTCTTCCAGAAATCCATTCAGGAATGTAGTTTTGACATCCATTTGCCAAATTTCATAATCATAAAATGCGGCAATTGCTAACATGATTCGGACAGACTTAAGCATCGCTCATGTCTACTACGCAACCTTCTCCTTGTAGACGTTGTTGGGCCTCCAAGTGCAGAGGTTTGTAGGACAGTAGCAAATTTCCCTCAAGTGGATGACCTAAAGTTTAACAATCCGTGGGAGGCGTAGGTTGAAGATGGTCTCTCTCAAACAACCCTGCAACCAAATAACAAAGAGTCTCTTGTGTCCCCAACACACCCAATACAATGGTAAATTGTATAGGTGCACTAGTTCGGAGAAGAGATGGTGATACAAGTGCAATATGGATGGTAGATAAAGGTTTTTGTAATCCGAAAATATAAAACAGCAAGGTAACTAATGATAAAAGTGAGCGTAAACGATATTGCAATGCTAGGAAACAAGGCCTAGGGTTCATACTTTCACTAGTGCAAGTTCTCTCAACAATAATAACATAATTGTTTCATATAATTATCCCTCAACATGCAACAAAGAGTCACTCCAAAGTCACTAATAGCGGAGAACAAACGAAGAGATTATGGTAGGGTACAAAACCACCTCAAAGTTATCCTTTCTGATCGATCTATTCAAGATTCCGTAGTAAAATAACACTAAGCTATTCTTTCTGTTCGACCTGTCATAGAGTTCGTACTAGAATAACACCTTAAGACACAAATCAACCAAAACCCTAATGTAACCTAGATACTCCAATGTCACCTCAAGTATCCGTGGGTATGATTATACGATATGCATCACACAATCTCAGATTCATCTATTCAACCAACACAAAGAACTTCAAAGAGTGCCCCAAAATTTCTACCGGAGAGTCAAGATGAAAATGTGTGCCAACCCCTATGCATAGGTTCATGGGCGGAACCCGCAAGTTGATCACCAAAACATACATCAAGTGGATCACGTGATATCCCATTGTCACCACAGATAAGCACGGCAAGACATACATCAAGTGTTCTCAAATCCTTAAAGACTCAATCCGATATGATAACTTCAAAGGGAAAACTCAATCCATTACAAGAGAGAAGAGGGGGAGAAACATCATGAGATCCAACTATAATAGCAAAGCTCGCGATACATCAAGATCGTGCCGAGTCAAGAACACGAGAGAGAGAGAGATCAAACACATAGCTACTGGTACATACCCTCAGCCCCGAGGGTGAACTACTCCCTCCTCGTCATGGAGAGCGCCGGGATGATGAAGATGGCCACCGGTGAGGGATCCCCCCTCCGGCATGGTGCCGGAATATGGTCCCGATTGGTTTTTGGTGGCTACAGAGGCTTGCGGCGGCGGAACTCCCGATCTATTCTGCTCCCCGATGGTTTTAGGGTATATGGATATATATAGGCAAAAGAAGTCAGTCAGGGGAGCCACGAGGGGCCCACGAGGGTGGAGGGCGCGCCCCCCTGCCTCGTGCTCTCCTCGTTGATCCCCTGACGTGCACTCCAAATCTCCTGGATTGCTTTCTTTCCAAAAATAACTGTCCCGAAGGTTTCATTCCGTTTGGACTCCGTTTGATATTCCTTTTCTGCGAAACACTGAAACAAGGGAAAAAACAGAAACTGGCACTGGGCTCTGGGTTAATAGGTTAGTCCCAAAAATAATATAAAAGTGCATAGTAAAGCCCATTAAACATCCAAGATGGATTATATAATAGCATGAATACTTCATAAATTATAGATACGTTGGAGACGTATCAGCATCCCCAAGCTTAATTCCTGCTCGTCCTCGAGTAGGTAAATGATAAAAGAAATAATTTATGAAGTGTGAATGCTAGCAGGTGCACAAGTTTGATCAATGATAATTTCAATCACCTTTTCTAGCATCATTATATGTCATAACAGTAGCTCAACTCATAAAACTTTTCATGATCAAGTAACAAACTATTCACATGTTAAAGTATAGATCAATAACTTTCTTGAAAACTAACAAACCGTGTTATTAGTCATCAAACAATTACAATTCACCTTATTTTCAGGAAGAGTCTATGTTAGAGCTTTGATTCAGCAAACTTCACATACTCAACTATCATTTAGTCTTCCATGATTGCTACCACTCAAAGCATATTTTTAGAACAAAAAGTATTCATCGAACACAGAGAAAGATAGGGGCTTAATGTTTCGCCTCCCAACCTTTTGCCTCAAGGGTAATGTCAACAGTAATAATTCATGCTCAAATATATTTGAATGGCCATATATGCTTTGATCTTTCCGTCACATGATGCTTGCCAACTAAAGAGTAGGTTGGAATGAGAAGGAATACTACCGACTCTTGCATAAAAGCAAAATATAGACCCTTCGCAGAGGGAAGCAGGGATTTGCAGAGGTGCCAGAGCTCGAAGCAAAAACAGAGAAGAAAATAATTTTGAGAGGTATGCTTTCATTGTCAACATAACGACCAAGAGTTCCCAATATATTCCATACGGCATACATTATAGGCGGTTCCCACACAGAAAGGTAAAGTTTTTACTCCCCCTCCACCAACATTCACAGTCCACGGCTTGTCCGAAACAATGGGTGCCGTCCAACTTTCAACATTCCTGGGGGAGTTTTGTTTAAATTATTTGCGAATTTGTTTTTGACCTTTTGATCATAGGACTGGGCATCCCAGTTACCAGCCATTTTCTCGTGAATGATGAGCGGAGTCCAGTCATCGTGAGAATAACCCACCTAGCATGGAAGATACTGAGAGCCCCTAGTCGCTACATGAGCGATTTGGGCATACAAAACAGATTATTATTTGAAGGTTTAGAGTTTGGCACATGCAAATTTACTTGGAACGGCAGGTAAATACCGCATATAGGTAGATATGGTGGACAGTCATGGAAGAAACTTGGTTCAAGGAATTTGGATGCACAAGCAATATTCCCGCTTAGTATAGATATATTGGCTAGCAAAGGATTCTAAATAGCAAGCACCACATGTTAGAGGATCCATAACAATATAACTTCTATACAAATATACCCAAGCATAACTCATTATGTTGTCTTCCTTGTCCAACTTCAACTAATTTGCTCAGGTTTGAAAATAATTAATGGGGCTCACAATCATAGAAGATGTCCAAGATAGTATATTTATATTTGAAATCACTCTTCCTTCAATATTCTTTCATGAATTGTTCAAGTGACCAATACAATGTTTGCTAACCTTCAATTTTTTTACCACCTCTACTTCTTATATGTGAAGTCATTACTCCCCATGGGATAAGCATATGAAACATATATAATTTCAGATTTATGACATTCAAATCATTCAACCATTTACTCATAGGATATAAGTGAAGCACACGAGTAAATGACAAACTACTCCAAAAAGATATAAGTGAAGATCAATGAGTAGTTAAATAATTATGTAGCTATGTGAAGACTCTCTCTCATTCAAGAATTTAAGATCTTGGCATTTTATTCAAACAGCAAGAAAAACAAAAGAGAATAAAATGATGCTCCAAGCAGAACACATATCATGTGGTGAATAAAGTTATAGCTCCAAGTAAAGTTACCGATGAACGAAGACGAAAGAGGGGATGCCATCCGGGGCATCCCCAAGCTTAGGCTCTTGGTTGTCCTTGGATATTACCTTGGGGTGCCTTGGGCATCCCCAAGCTTAGGCTCTTGCCACTCCTTATTCCATAGTCCATCGAATCTTTACCCAAAACTTGAAAACTTCACAACACAAAACTCAACAGAAAATCTCATGAGCTCCGTTAGCGAAAGAAAACAAACCACCACTTAAAGGTACTGTAATGAAATCATTATTTATTTATATTGGTGTTAAACCTACTTATTCCAACTTCTCTATGGTTCATACCCTCTGATACTAGCCATAGATGCATCAAAATAAGCAAACAACACACGAAAAACAGAATCTGGCAAAAACAGAACAGTCTGTAGTAATCTGTATCTAACGCAAACTTCTGTAACTCAGAAAAATCTACCAAAATAGGACGACCTATATAATTTTTTTATTGATCTACTGCAATTGGCATCAGTATTTTATCACATTCTGGTGATTTTTAACAATTGTTTTCGTGAGCAGAAAGTTTCTGACTTTTTCAACAAGATCAAATAACTATCATCCAAGAAGATCCTATAGGTTTTACTTGGCACTTTATTGAAAAAAAAGCTATAAAACATGATTACTAGAGTAGCTTAATCATGTGAACACACAAAAACAGTAGGGGTAAATATTGGGTTGTCTCCCAACAAGCACTTTTCTTTAATCCCTTTTTAGCTAGGCATGATGATGACAATGATGCTCACATAAAAGATAAGAATTGAAACATAATGGGAGCATTATGAAGCATATGACTAGCACATTTAAGCCTAACCCACTTCCTATGCATAGGGATTTTGTGAGAAAACAACTTATGGGAACAATAATCAACTAGCATAGGAAGGCAAAACAAGCATAACTTTAAAACTTTAAGCACATAGAGAGGAAACTTGATATTATTACAATTCCTACAAGCATATGTTCCTCCCTCATAATAATTTTCAGTAGCATCATGAATAAATTCAACCATATAACCAGCATATAAAGCATTCTTTTCATGATCTACTTGCATAGAAATTTTACTACTCTCCACATAAGCAAATTTCTTCTCATGTATAGTAGTGGGAGCAAACTCAACAAAACAACTATCATGTGATTGAAAATTAAGATCAAGATGACAAGTTTCATGGTTATCATTATTCTTTATAGCATACGTGTCATCACAATAATCATCATAGATAGGAGGCATGCTTTCATCATAGTAAATTTGCTCATCAAAGCTTGGGGGACAAAAAATACCATCTTCATCAAACATATCTTCCCCAAGCTTGTGGCTTTGCATATCATTAGCATCATGGGTATTCAAAGAATTCATACTAATAAAATTGCAATCATTGTCATCATTCACATATTTTATGCCAAGCATTCTATGTAATTCTTCTCCTAGTACTTGAGCACAATTTTCCTTCCCATCATTTTCATGAAAGACATTAAAAAGATGAAGCATATGAGGCAACCTTAATTCCATTTTTGTACTTTTCTTTTATAAACTAAACTAGTGATAAAACAAGAAACAAAAAGATTCGATTGCAAGATCTAAAGATATACCTGCAAGCAGTCACCTCCCCGGCAACGCCGCCAGAAAAGAGCTTGATGTCTACTATGCAACCTTCTTCTTGTAGACGTTGTTGGGCCTCCAAGTGCAGAGGTTTGTAGGAAAGTAGCAAATTTCCCTCAAGTGGATGACCTAAGGTTTATCAATCCATGGGAGGCGTAGGTTGAAGATGGTCTCTCTCAAACAACCCTGCAACCAAATAACAAAGAGTCTCTTGTGTCCCCACCACACCCAATACAATGGTAAATTGTATAGGTGCACTAGTTCGGTGAAGAGATGGTGATACAAGTGCTATACGGATGGTAGATAAAGGTTTTTGTAATCTGAAAATATAAAAAATCAAGGTAACTAATGATAAAAGTTAGCGTAAACGGTGTTGCAATGCTAGGAAACAAGGCCTAGGGTTCATACTTTCACTAGTGCAAGTTCTCTCAACAATAATAACATAATTGGATCATATAACTATCCCTCAACATGCAACAAAGAGTCACTCCAAAGTCACTAATAGCGGAGAACAAACGAAGAGATTATGGTAGGGTACGAAACCACCTCAAAGTTATCCTTTCCGATCGATCTATTCAAGAGTCCGTAGTAAAATAACACTAAGCTATTCTTTCCGTTCGATCTATCATAGAGTTCGTACTAGAATAACACCTTAAGACACAAATCAACCAAAACCCTAATGTCACCTAGATACTCCAATGTCACCTCAAGTATCCGTGGGTATGATTATACGATAGGCATCACACAATCTCAGATTCATCTATTCAACCAACACAAAGAACTTCAAAGAGTGCCCCATAGTTTTTACCGGAGAGTCAAGATTAAAACGTGTGCCAACCCCTATGCATAGGTTCATGGGCGGAACTTGCAAGTTGATCACCAAAACATACATCAAGTGGATCACGTGATATCCCATTGTCACCACAGATAAGCACGGCAAGACATACATCAAGTGTTCTCAAATCCTTAAAGACTCAATCCGATAAGATAACTTCAAAGGGAAAACTCAATCCATTACAAGAGAGAAGAAGGGGAGAAACATCATGAGATCCAACTATAATAGCAAAGCTCGCGATACATCAAGATCGTGCCGAGTCAAGAACACGAGAGAGAGAGAGAGAGATCAAACACATAGCTACTGGTACATACCCTCAGCCCCAAGGGTGAACTACTCCCTCCTCGTCATGGAGAGCGCCGGGATGATGAAGATGGCCACCGGTGAGGGATCCCCCCTCCGGCAGGGTGCCGGAACAGGGTCCCGATTGGTTTTTGGTGGCTACAGAGGCTTGCGGCGGCGGAACTCCCTATCTATTCTGCTCCCCGATGGTTTTAGGGTATATGGATATATATAGGCGAAAGAAGTCGGTCAGGGGAGCCACGAGGGGCCCACAAAGGTGGAGGGCACGCCCAAGGGGGTGGGTGATGACCCACAAGTATAGGGGATCTATCGTAGTCCTTTCGATAAGTAAGAGTGTCGAACCCAACAAGGAGCAGAAGGAAATGATAAGCGGTTTTCAGCAAGGTATTCTCTGCAAGCAAAGTAATAGGTAACAGATAGTTTTGTGATAAAATTATTTGTAACGAGCAACAAGTATCAAAAGTAAATAAAATGCAGCAAGGTGGCACAATCCTTTTTGTAGCAAAGGACAAGCTTGGAAAAACTCTTATATAGAGAAAAGCGCTCCCGAGGACACATGGGAATTATCGTCAAGCTAGTTTTCATCACGTTCATATGATTCACGTTCGGTACTTTGATAATTTGATATGTGGCTGGACCAGTGCTTGGGTGCTGTCCTTACTTGGACCAGCATCCCACTTATGATTAACCTCTATTGCAAGCATCCGCAACTACAACAAAAGTATTAAGGTAAACGTAACCATAGCATGAAACATATGGATCCAAATCAGCCCCTTACGAAGCAACGCATAAACTAGGGTTTAAGCTTCTGTCACTCTAGCAACCCATCATCTACTTATTACTTCCGAATGCCTTCCTCTAGGCCCAAATAATGGTGAAGTGTCATGTAGTCGACGTTCACATAACACCACTAGAGGATAGACAACATACATCTCATCAAAATATCGAACGAATACCAAATTCACATGACTACTAATAGCAAGACTTCTCCCATGTCCTCAGGAACAAACGTAACTACTCACAAAGCATATTCATGTTCATAATCAGAGGAGTATTAATATGCATAAAGGATCTGAACATATGATCTTCCACCAAATAAACCAACTAGCATCAACTACAAGGAGTAATCAACACTACTAGCAACCTATAGGTACCAATCCCAGACTTGGAGACAAGAATTGGATACAAGAGATGAACTAGGGTTTGAGAGGAGATGGTGCTGGTGAAGATGTTGATGGAGATTGCCCTCTCCCGATGAGAGGAGCATTGGTGATGACGATGGCGATGATTTCCCTCTCCCGGAGGGAAGCGTCCCCGGCAGAACAGCTCTGCCGGAGCCCTAGATTGGTTCTGCCAAGGTTCCGCCTCGTGGCGGCGGAGTCTCGTCCCGAAAGCTTGCTTATGATTTTTCTTCGGACGAAAGACTTCATATAGCAGAAGATGGGCACCGGAGGGCCAACAGGGGGCCCACGAGGCAGGGGGCGCGCCCAGGGGGGTAGGGCGCGCCCCCCTCCCTCGTGGACAAGTGGAGCCCCCCCCGACGTAGATTCTTCTTCCAGTATTTTTTATTATTTCCAAAAATAACTTTCGTGAAGTTTCAGGACTTTTGGAGTTATGCAGAATAGGTCTCTAATATTTGCTCCTTTTCCAGCCCAGAATCCCAAATGCCGGCATTCTCCCTCCTTATGTAAACCTTGTAAAATAAGAGAGAATAGGCATAAGTATTGTGACATAATGTGTAATAACAACCCATAATGCAATAAATATCGATATAAAAGCATGATGCAAAATGGACGTATCAACCCCCCAAGCTTAGACCTCGCTTGTCCTTAAGCGGAAGCCGATAACGATAAATATGTCCACATGTTTAGAGGTAGAGGTGTCGATAAAATAAAATACGGACATGAGGGCATCATGATTATTCTCATAACAGCAACATATATGGATATTGTCATATGATTTCTTATGTTCAAGTAATAATCTATTCACAACGCAAAGTATGAATCAGAAACTTTATTGAGAACTAACAAACTATAATCTCAGTCATTGAAGCAATTGCAATTTATCATAACATCAGAAAGAGTCTATGTTAGAGCCTTCTGGCAAGTCCACATACTCAACTATCATTTAGTCTTTCATAATTGCTAACACTCACGCAATACTTGTGGTTACGGAGTTTTAATCGGACACGGAGAAAGATAGGGGCTTATAGTTTCGCCTCCCAACCTTTTACCTCAAGGGTAATGTCAACAATAATAGTTCATGCTAACCCATATCCAATTAGATATATCTATTAGGATCTTTCCAACATCCTGTGCTTGCCAAAGGATAAAATATAAAAAGGAAAGGTGAAGATCACCATGACTCTTGCATAAGGTAGAAGATAATAATAAAAGATAGGCCCTTCGCAGAATGAAGCAGAGGTTGCCATGCGCTTTCAGGGTTGGATGCACAAAATCTTAATGCGAAAGAACGTCACTTTATATTGCCACTTGTGATATGAACCTTTATTATGCAGTCCGTCGCTTTTAATTCTTCCACATCACAAGATCGTATAAAGCTTATTTCCTCCACACCAATCAATCATACATATTTAGAGAGCAATTTTTATTGCTTGCATCGATGACAACTTACTTGAAGGATCTTACTCAATCCATAGGTAGATATGGTGGACTCTCATGGCAAAAACTGGTTTAAGGGTTTTTGGAAGCACAAGTAGTATCTCTACTTGGTGCAAAGAATTTGGCTAGCATGAGGGGGAAAGGCAAGCTCAACATGTTGGATGATCCATGACAATATACTTTATCTCAGATATAAGAAAACATAACCCATTACGTTGTCTTCCTTGTCCAACATCAACTCTTTAGCATGTCATATTTTAATGAGTGCTCCCAATCATAAAAGATGTCCAAGATAGTATATTTATATGTGAAACCTCTCTTTCTTTATTACTTCCTATTAATTGCAACGTTGACCAAAGCTATGCCAACTCCCAACAATTTTTAATCATCATACTCTTTCTATGTGAAGTCATTACTCTCCATAAAATCAAAATGATCTCTTTATTTCTTTTTATTCTTTTCTCTTTTCTTTTATTCACTCAAGATCATGGCAAAATAATCAAGGCCTTGACTCAACACTAATCTTTATTATATATAGCTCACGGACTCGATTACATAGAGAGATCATAAAGCAAAACTCAAAACTAGATCATACGAAAACTTTATTATACTAGATCAAGATACTACTAATAGGATCGAACTAAGAAAAAGGTAAAGATAGGAGTGTGATGGTGATAAGATACCGGGGCACCTCCCCCAAGCTTGGCAGTTTGCCGAGGGGAGTGTCCATACCCATGTGATTATGTCTCCTTTGCTGGTGAAGAAGGTGGAGGTGATGATGGATAGTCGCACATCGAGCGTAAGAGGTCCTCCAGCTTGCGGATAATGCCCTTGAGTGCAACGGTATGCTCCTTCAACAAAATATTTTCACGTGTGAGATACTTGTTCTGTATACGAGCCAACTCAATCATCTTGAAAGCTTCGATCTCAGTTGGGGTAAGAAGATTGTGATCAAGTTGAAGGATGTCTTCTGCTGCCGGAGCTTGGTCCTCTGTGGCCTTCTTGATCCCTTCATCCTTGTTGATCTCCACGGGTTCTTCCCTCTTCAGCTCTATCTTCATTAGCCAAGCATCGTTGTCACCATTGTTGGAGGAGGGGGACGACATGATGCCTGGCCTTGACAACCGTGACAGAAAACAGCTCGAAACAAGAATAGAGGATAATTGCGTGATACGGTGGTCAAAACCTTCGGGAGATTATATAATGAATTTTTTTCGACCAAAACACATATCGTGCAAGAAAACGGAGTCCGGAGAGCACACGAGGTAGGGGGGCGCGCCCTCCACCCTCGTGGAGGCCTCGTGTCCTTCCCGGACTGCTTCTTATTTTTCTATTTTTCTAAATATTCCAAAACAGAGAAATATTGCCATTAGAACTGTTTTGGAGTCGGTTTACTTACCATACCACATACCTATTCCTATTCGGAGTCTGAAACGTTCCGGAAAGTGTCCCTTATGTATTGCTCCGGGGTCACGGTTTCAATAACATTGGTTTCAACATTTATGGGATTACCTGAGATATAATGTTTGATTCCTTGACCGTTCACCACCTTCGGATTTGTGCCTTCGAAGTTGTTGATTTTTATGGCACCGGAACGATAGACCTCCTCGATAACAAGGGCCTTCCCATTTAGAGAGAAGTTTTCCTGCAAAAAATCTTAAACGAGAGTTGTATAGCAATACATAATCACCTACATTAAACTCACGCTTTTGTATTCTTTTGTCATGCCATCTTTTAACCTTTTCTTTAAACAATTTGGCATTCTCATAGGCTTGGGTTCTCCATTCATCCAGTGAGCTAATGTCAAATAACCTCTTCTCACCGGCAAGTTTGAAATCATAGTTGAGTTCTTTAATAGCCCAATATGCCTTATGTTCCAGTTTGAGAGGTAAGTGACATGCTTTTCCATAAACCATTTTACACGGAGACATACCCATAGGATTTTTATATGTAGTTCTATAGGCCCATAATGCATCATCAAGTTTCTTGGACCAATTCTTTCTAGATCTATTGACAGTCTTTTGCAAAATTAATTTGAGTTATCTATTACTCAATTCTACTTGACCACTAGACTGTGGGTGATAAGGAGATGCAATTCTATGATTAACATCGTATTTAGCAAGCATTTTACGAAAAGCACCATGAATAAAATGTGAACCACCATCAGTCATTAAAGATCTAGGGACTCCAAACCTCGGAAAAATAACTTCTTTAAGCATTTTAATAGAAGTTTTATGATCAGCACTACTAGTTGGAATAGCTTCTACCCACTTAGTAACGTAATCAACATCAACTAAAATATGTGTGTAACCATTAGAGGCAGGAAAAGGTCCCATATAATCAAAGCCCCAAACATCAAATGGTTCAATAACAAGTGAATAGTTCATAGGCATTTCTTGACGTCTACTAATGTTACCAATTCTTTGACATTCATCACAAGATAAGACAAACTTACGGGCATCCTTGAAGAGAGTAGGTCAATAAAAACCGGATTGCAATACCTTATGTGCAGTTCTATCTCCAGCGTGGTGTCCTCCATAAGCCTCGGAGTGATACTTGCGTAGGATCTGTTCCTGTTCATGCTCAGGTACACAACGTCTAATAACACCATCTACTCCTTCTTTATAAAGGTGTGGGTCATCCCAAAAGTAATGTCTCAAATCATAGAAAAACTTTTTCTTTTGCTGGTATGTGAAACTAGGTGGTATAAATTTTGCAACAATGTAATTAGCATAATCAGCATACCATGGAGCAGTACGAGAGGCATTTATGACATTTAATTGTTCATCAGGAAAGCTATCATCAATAGGTAGTGGGTCATCAAGAACATTTTCTAACCTAGACAAGTTGTCTGCAACGGGGTTCTCAGCTCCCTTTCTATCAACAATATGCAAATCAAATTCTTGTAGCAAGAGAACCCATCTAATAAGTCTAGGCTTAGCATCTTTCTTTTCCATAAGATATTTAATAGCAGCATGATCCATGTGAATAGTTACTTTAGAATCAACAATATAAGGTCTGAACTTATCACAAGCAAATACAACTGCTAAGAATTCCTTTTCAGTAGTAGCATAATTTCTCTGGGCATTGTCTAGAGTTTTACTAGCATATTGAATAACATTTAATTTCTTATCAACTCTTTGCCCTAGAACAACACCTACAGCATAATCACTAGCATCACACATAATTTCAAAGGGTAAATTCCAATCAGGTGGCTGAACAATAGGTGCAGAGATCAATGTTTTCTTAAGTATTTCAAATGCTTCTACACAATCATCATCAAAAACAAATGGTATATCTTTTTGTAATAAATTAGTTAGAGGCCGAGAAATTTTTGAGAAGTCCTTAATGAACCTCCTATAAAATCCGGCGTGACCAAGGAAACTTCTTATACCTTTGATGTCCTTGGGACATGGCATCTTTTCAATAGCATCAACCTTGGCTTTATCAACCTCAATACCTCTTTCAGAAACTTTATGCCCCAAGACAATACCTTCATTAACCATAGAGTGGAACTTTTCCCAATTCAAGACAACATTAGTTTCTTCACATCTCTGCAAAACTCGATCAAGGTTGCTCAAGCAATCATCAAAAGAGGATCCATAGACGAAAAAATCGTCCATGAAAACCTCACAAATCTTTTCACAAAAGTCAGAGAATAGAGCCATCATGCATCTTTGAAAGGTAGCAGGTGCATTACATAAACCAAAAGGCATACATCTATAAGCAAAAGTACCAAAAGGGCAAGTAAAAGTAGTCTTTGATTGATCATTACCTGACACTGGTATTTGAGAGAAACCAGAATAACCATCTAGAAAGCAAAAATGTGTATGTTTGGATAATCTTTCTAGCATTTGATCAATAAAAGGTAAGGGGTAATGATCTTTTTAGTAGCCTTATTTAATTTGCGGAAATCAATTACCATCCTATAACCTGTAATAATTCTTTGCGGGATCAACTCATCTTTATCATTAGGAATGACGGTAATACCTCCCTTCTTAGGGACACAATGGACATGACTTACTCATTGACTATCAGCAACGGGATAAATTATACCTGCCTCAAGGAGCTTTAGTATTTCTTTTCTTACCACTTCCTTCATCTTAGGATTCAGCCGTCGTTGATGATCACGAACTGGTTTGGCATCTTCCTCCAAATTTATTTTATGTTGACATAGAGTGGGACTAATGCCCTTAAGATCATCAAGAGTATATCCAATAGCAGCACGGTGCTTCTTCAGAGTTTTCAATAATCTCTCTTCTTCATGCTCTGAAAGGTTAGCACTAATAATAACAGGATATATCTTTTTCTCATCAAGATAAACATATTTAAGAGTATCAGGTAACAGTTTGAGCTCAAACACGGGATCACCCTTGGGTGGAGGAGGATCCCCTAGGATTTCAATAGGCAAATTGTGTTTCGGGATGGGTTCCTGTTTAAAGAATACTTCATCTATTTCCCTTCTTTCATTCATAAACATATCATTTTCATGGTCTAGCAAATATTGTTCTAAAGGATCACTAGGAGGCACGACAATAGAAGCAAGACCAATAATGTAACATCCCAAATTTCCCATTTGGAATGTTTTACAATTGTAGCTAAGCATCTATGCATATTGCTTGAATTGAGTGACATTTGAATTATTTCAGGGGCTTTTGAGTTTGTTGGAATTTGGATTCAAATTGGCAGTTGAATTTATTTCAAACAATGCCTGACAAATACTTGAGCAAAAGTATGAGAGGAGTAAACATGACACTCCAAAAATGTCAGAAGAAAAATATTGCCAAAAAGTTTGAATTTAAATTTGAATTTTATTTGGGATTTCCAGATTTTTTTTAAGTTTGAGTTTTACCACTGAAAAATGTCCACGTTGTAGGATTAATTCCCCTGAGAATTTTGATATATATATGTCCTATATAAAAATAATATATATTTCTCTATTTTTTTTTCTTTCTCTCTAATTCAAAAAAAAAGAGAAGAAAAAGCCCCAGGCGCCAGCCAGGCCAACCGGCCCAGCCAGCGCCGAGCGCAGCCCACCAGCGGGCCAGGCGCAGGCCACCGACGCCCGAGCCGGCCTGCCCCAGCGCGCCCGCACGCCCGAACCCTCTCCCGATCGGTCGCCCGATCCCCTCTCCCTCTCTCTCTCTCACTGACGCGCTGGCCCCACCTCCTTCTTTCCCCTCACGCACGGCACGCCGCACCGGAGCACGCGCAGAGCGCGCCCGACACCGCGATCTTCTCGGGATCGCGATCCCGCGTCGCCCCCTCGTCCAAGTCCATGTCCTATAAGTTCCCCTCGCTCTCCTCTCCCGAACCCCCCAAAAACCCAAGCCAGAAACGCACCACAGCTCACGCCCTCCTCCTTTGGATCTCGCCGCCGCCGCCTCGGTTCGCCACCGCTGCTGCCATCGGTGAGCATCCCCCTTGCTTCCAAGCTACACCACCCGAACCCTCTGTTCGTTCCTCGTCTCCCTGACATCCTCTCTTCTCCCAGGGAGCCCCGAAGCCGTCGTCCCCGAGCTCGACCGCCGCCCGCCGGAGCAGGAGCTCACCCGAGCTCGCCCGATCGACTCCGACGTCCCCGAGCTCCACCAAGGCCGCCCCCGACCTCCCCTCGAGCCGCCGCACTCGCCTGACGTCTTCGCCGACCTCCCCGACTACCGGAGCCGCCGCACCGCCAACGCCCGAGCCGCCGCCGCCGTCTCCGTTCTTCGCCGCTGACGCTGTAAGCCCGAGCTCCCCTCCATCGTTGGATCTCGCATGTATGGCCTAGATTAGAAACAACGAAGGGGTACGGTTTTATTTAATAGATTGGTTTTACTTACGGTTTTTTTGTTAGATCGAACCGGTCGGTTTTCTGTTTAGGCCCGGGCACCTCTAGGTTATATTACGCCTGAGCGTTAGATAGCCCAGCAGCGCTAGTTTTTTTTCAGTTTCTGTTTTTTAGCAGAATAGTTCTGTTTTTGTTTTTGCTATTTCTTTTAGTCGGTTTATTATTTTTAGTTAATTCTTTTTTTGTGAGTTTGCAAATTTGTTGTAGTTTCTGTAGAAAATATGTTTAGCCATGTTTAAATTATTAGAAATAGTTTTATATTAGATTTAAACAGATTAGTTTTTTGCCATAAATTGAGTTAGGATTTTTTTTTGTGATTCTTTTTCTACCGCTTAGTTTTGACCATGCCTAGCAGTAGGAACTTGTTTTGGTATTTTAGATTTAATAAACAATTAGTTTTATGTCGAAATCAAGTTTTTCTTGTTTATTTAGCTAGCTACTGTTTTCCTACTGTTCTAGTTAGTAAATAATTTTATTTTTGTTATGTTATAGTTTATTTTAGATTAGTTTCTGTAGCTACAGAGGATGAACTTTTATTTACAGTAGAATAAATTTTTTATTTTATTTTCTTTGCTAGCATTGTTTTAGGCATAATAGGAGTTCTATAATAGCTTTTGATGTGATTCTTTTTGCTCCTAGTTTGTATGATGTTTTTCCTTCTGTTAGTTAGCAAAACCAATGCTTAGGTTCTGTTAAGAAAGGTTTTAGTTGTGTAAAACTATTTCTTAGTTGTTGCTTGATATGATGAAAACCTTGATTTGTTTTCTCCGAGTTTTTCCTTGGTTTTGGTTTGAGTACGTGGGTGTTTTACTTCAACTTGCTGTTATGTTATATTGTGCTATACTTATTTGTGCTATTGTTTGACTCGGTAGAATTTCCGGAGTGCGAAGCCTGCTATTACGAGTCGCTAGCTTTCGAAGACCGTCAGCCAGGCAAGTCATTTGATCATGTTTTTACAATACCTATGATTTTATTGCATTAGAGTTATACCTCCCCACCATGCATGCAGTAGGAGAATTTTGTTAAGTTATGTTCTTGAGTAGTATCATGAGGTAGGATGAACCCTTCTCCCTTGTTACCAATGCCCGGGACGATGTAGTTTATTTTGCTATGCTCGTAGACGGGGTTGGTTGAGTGATTCATAAGGGAGATGCGAGAGTCAAGATGATGAAAACCCCATGACATCAAGCTCAAGATGGACTTCAAAATTCACTACTGGGTGGAGGACGGTTGACGGGCACCCTGGAGAAACCAGCGGATGGCCGGGATGCATGGAGAAGCGCCATGACATCTTGCGGAAAGCTTCACCCAGCCACGAAGAGACGGATGGATACCCCATTGACCAGAAGCTTACCTGTGCAGCCGCAAGCCATTATGGGCTCTGGCTTGGTCGACCCTAGGCGTGACTCTGGACGGACGGTGCTATGAGATGTAGAAGAACGGTAGGATTGGATGGGCACCGGCAGTGGCCCAGAGGAACTCTTCGGAAGAACCTGTATCGTTCGTCCCGTCTTCAAACACCAGGCAGTGCGAGGACTTAAAGGAGGGAACGATTCTTGCGGGTAAAGTGCACAAACCTCTGCAGAGTAACAACCTAATCGATTAGCCGTGTCCCGGTTACGGACAAATGAGCCTCTCGAATTGGAGTATTTCGGATATCTCAACACTGAACTTAATAAATTAATTGAGGGGGATATTTAATAATTGGGAACGAGACATTGGTTGGCGGAACCATCTCAATTACTACCAACAATTTTGTAGTAATTGCAAACAAGTCCTTGTTGTAGGGAAAAACCGGCTTTTTCGCAAAACTATGAAACTTAGAGCCCCACAGCCAAATTGCATATAGTATTAGTAGTTTTATTGTTGTTCTCTCTTCATGACTTGCCGGCATATTCAAAATGCTGACCTACACGGCTGCAACGTCTTATGTTGCAGAGGAGTTTTCCGACCAGGAGTGAGGCTACGATCCACGCTTGGCGATTGCCCTTTGGAGTCGGATGGACTCGCTATTCGTCTACGCTTCCGCAGCTTTATTTAGTTTATTTCTCATGAGTTGGCCTTCGGCCGAATTTATTATGATGTAATAAAGACTCGATATGAGAATCGTGTAATAAATTCAGGTGTGATTGAACTTTGAATCTTTGCATCAATGTACTGTGTGTGCCAGCATGATCTTGGGATGGTACAGCTACACAGAGACTTGACCGATTTCGGGTCGGGTCGTTACAAATAATTTCATCCTTACTAGGTAATTCCTCTTCACGGTGTTGTCTACGAAATTTAGAAAAATTAAACTCATGAGACATATCACCTAGGCCAATAGTAACAACATCCTTTTTGCAGTCTATCTTAGCATTAACAGTGTTCAAGAAGGGTCTACCAAATATAATGGGACAAAAACTATCTTGTGGGGAAACAAGAACAAGAAAATCAGCAGGATATTTAGTTTTCCCACACAAGACTTCAACATCTCTAACAATTCCCATTGGTGAAATAGTATCTCTATTGGCAAGTTTAATTGTGACATCAATATCTTCTAACTCAGTAGGTGCAATATCATGCATAATTTCTTTGTATAAGTCAAAAGGTATTGCACTAGCACTAGCACCCATATCACATAAGCCATGATAACAATGATCTCCTATTTTAACAGAAATAACAGGCATGCCTACCACAGGTCTATGTTTATCTTTAGCACAAGGTTTGGCAATTCTAGCAGTTTCATCATGGAATTGAATAACATGCCCATCAATATTATCAGACAAGAGATCTTTAACAACAGCAATATTAGGTTCAACTTTGATTTTCTCAGGAGGTGTATAAGTTCTAATATTGCTTTTACGAACCACAGTTGAAGCTTTAGCATGATCCTTTATTCTAACAGGGAAAGGTGGTTTCTCAACATAAGAAGTAGGAACAATAGGATCATTATAAGTGACAGTCTTTTCTTCAACTTTAATAGGTGCAGCTACTTTTACTTCTATGGGAGGATGATATTTAAACCACTTCTCCTTGGGGAGATCAACATAAGTAGCAAAAGATTCACAGAAAGAAGCTACTATCTCAGAGTCAAGTCCATATTTAGTGCTAAATTTACGGAAAACATCGGTATCCATAAAAGATTTAACACAATCAAACTTATGTGTCATACCTGACTCCTTACCTTCGTCGAGATCCCAATCTTCAGAGTTTCGTTTAATTCTTTCCAACAAATCCCATTTGAATTCAATAGTCTTCATCGTAAAAGAGCCAGCACAAGAAGTATCGAGCATGGTGCGATTGTTATCAGAAAGCCGAGCATAAAAACTTTGAATAATTATTTCTCTTGAGAGCTCATGATTGGGGCATGAATATGACATTGATTTAAGCCTCCCCCAAGCTTGAGCGATGCTTTCTCCTTCGCGAGGCCAAAAATTATATATATAATTGCGATCACGATGAACAAGATGCATAGGATACAATTTTTGATGAAATTCGAATTTCAATCATTTGTAGTTCCATGATCCCGTATCATCACATAGCCTATACCATGTCAATGCATCTCCCTTCAAATATAAAGGGAGAACCTTCTTCTTAATAAAATCACCGGGCACACCTGCAAGCTTAAATAATCCACAAACTTCATCCACATATATTAGGTGCTCATCAGGATGCTTTGTTCCATCTCCTGCAAAAGGATTAGCTAGCAGTTTTTCTAACATACCCGAAGGAATTTCAAAGTAAAAAATTTCATCTTCAGTAGGTTCAGTAGGTTGAGGAGCAAATCTTTGCTCTACTGGTCGGGGTGAAGATACCCCGAACAAGCCCCTCAGAGGATTACTTTCCATATTAACAAGTGACAGTAAATTTCAGCACACTATATGAATTTTTCCTTACCAAATTCCACCTACCAAAGGCGCTTCACTCCCCGACAACAGCGCCAGAAAAGAGTCTTGATGACCCACAAGTATAGGGGATCTATCGTAGTCCTTTCGATAAGTAAGAGTGTCACACCCAACGAGGAGCAGAAGGAAATGATAAGCGGTTTTCAGCAAGGTATTCTCTGCAAGCACTGAATTAATAGGTAACAGATAGTTTTGTGATAAAATAATTTGTAACGAGCAGCAAGTAACAAAAGTAAACAAAATTCAGCAAGGTGGCCCAATCCTTTTTGTAGCAAAGGACAAACCTGGACAAACTCTTATATAGAGAAAAGCGCTCCCGAGGACACATGGGAATTATCGTCAAGCTAGTTTTCATCACGTTCATATGATTCGCGTTCGGTACTTTGATAATTAGATATGTGGGTGGACCGGTGCTTGGGTGCTGTCCTTACTTGGACAAGCATCCCACTTATGATTAACCTCTATTGCAAGCATCCGCAACTACAACAAAAGTATTAAGGTAAACCTAACCATAGCATGAAACATATGGATCCAAATCAGCCCCTTACGAAGCAACGCATAAACTAGGGTTTAAGCTTCTGTCACTCTAGCAACCCATCATCTACTTATTACTTCCCAATGCCTTCCTCTAGGCCCAAATAATGGTGAAGTGTCATGTAGTCGACGTTCACATAATACCACTAGAGGATAGACAACATACATCTCATCAAAATATCGAACGAATACCAAATTCACATGACTACTAATAGCAAGACTTCTCCCATGTCCTCAGGAACAAACGTAACTACTCACAAAGCATATTCATGTTCATAATCAGAGGAGTATTAATATGCATAAAGGATCTGAACATATGATCTTCCACCAAATAAACCAACTAGCATCAACTACAAGGAGTAATCAACACTACTAGCAACCTACAGGTACCAATCCCAGACTTGGAGACAAGAATTGGATACAAGAGATGAACTAGGGTTTGAGAGGAGATGGTGCTGGTGAAGATGTTGATGGAGATTGCCCTCTCCCAATGAGAGGAGCATTGGTGATGACGATGGCGATGATTTCCCCCGGGAAGCGTCCCCGGCAGAACAGCTCTGCCGGAGCCCTAGATTGGTTCCGCCAAGGTTCCGCCTCGTGGTGGTGGAGTCTCGTCCCGAAAGCTTGCTTATGATTTTTCTTTGGACGAAAGACTTCAAATAGCAGAAGATAGGCACCGGAGGGCCAACAGGGGGCCCACGAGGCAGGGGCGCGCCCAGGGGGGTAGGGCGCCCCCCACCCTCGTGGACAGGTGGAGGCCCCCCTGACGTAGATTCTTCTTCCAGTATTTTTTATTATTTCCAAAGATAACTTTCGTGGAGTTTCAGGACTTTTGGAGTTATGCAGAATAGGTCTCTAATATTTGCTCCTTTTCCAGCCCAGAATCCCAGCTGCCGACATTCTCCCTCCTTATGTAAACCTTGTAAAATAAGAGAGGATAGGCATAAGTATTGTGACATAATGTGTAATAATAGCCCATAATGCAATAAATATCGATATAAAAGCATGATGCAAAATGGACGTATCAGTGGGCGCGCCCCCCTGCCTCGTGCTCTCCTTGTTGATCCCATGATGTGCACTCCAAGTCTCCTGGATTGCTTTCTTTCCAAAAATAACTCTCCCGAAGGTTTCATTCCGTTTGGACTCCGTTTGATATTCCTTTTCTGCGAAACACTGAAACAAGGGAAAAAACAGAAACTGGCACTGGGCTCTGGGTTAATAGGTTAGTCCCAAAAATAATATAAAAGTGCATAGTAAAGCCCATTAAACATCCAAGATGGATAATATAATAGCATGAATACTTCATAAATTATAGATATGTTGGAGACGTATCAATTGCTACTGGTGAGAAAGTCTCATCGTAGTCAACTCCTTGAACTTGTCGAAAACCTTTCGCAACAAGTCAAGCTTTGTAGGCAGTAACATTACCGTCAGCGTCAGTCTTCTTCTTGAAGATCCATTTATTCTCGATGGCTTGCCGATGACGGGAAAAATGGCGGGCATGAAAATACGCGTCCACGTCATTGATACAGAGTGAAATTTAAATGCATAAAATAAAATAGAATCAAACATTGTAGGTACATTATTTCCAGAACTCTTACATTTCCATAAAAATTCCGTTAATTACATCGCCAAAGAGAAAACCCCTGATTAAGAATTCCAACATATCTATTACATAGGATTGCATCACATGCCTATTACAATAAGCTACAAGAGAAATCCTTCTTGCGGTCGACGATGAACTCCTTCTTGATGAACTTGAAGTTTGGTTCCATGCAAATACTCCTCTATGATTTTATGTGTGATGTTTGGGAATACATTTCCTAGCATGCAACCATTTGTGTGTGTTCAACCTCATTTATATGCAGAATGCAGGTTGATTTTGGCTAGGCATAGTTTTATCCTACGTTTGGCATATAGGATATGTATATATTTTTCTTTGGGAATTTTATATGACATCTTTGGTTTTGGTGGCATGGATATATGTGACATGCCAATTTCAATAAGTTTTGCATCATCACATTACTACTATCATCGCGCGACACTGATATGGTGCCCGTGTGTAGCGTAATGGACTGAAGCTTTCTGACACTATTTTGATGCTTTTTATGGTGCATATGATATGTGCCATATTTTGTTGACTTTGACTTCACACGGTATCAAAACGAACCACGCGGTGAAGTGATATGACACACATGTATAGCTTTACCCAAATGGAGTTTGTTTATGATATTTTTTTTATTTGTTTAAATCCTATGTGGGCTACATGAAATATGCCTTATCATGTATTTTGCTTGAATTTTGTATGCTTATGTGGATGTGGAGTCAACTTATCTTTTATTAAGTTCTGCTTTATCTGTATTACTACTAACACCGCGTAGCACTAAGATAATGCCCGCGTGCAGCGTAACCAAGCAAAGGTTTGTGGAGCAATTATGGTGTTGCATGAGTCATATGACGTCTATCATTTTTGTTTATGTTTGTACCTCACATGGTATTAGCACTAACTCCACATAGCGTCATTTCATTGGCGCCCGTGTGTAGCATAACCCAAGTAAAGTGAGTTTGTGATATCCATTTGTGATGATGCTAATAGTTTAGGCTCTTATAGCATTGGAGCATTCCATGACATATTTTATTTTACTTTAGCCAAAATATGTGGCCCGAATATTTTGTTTAATTTTCTCTCACCTGTATTACTACTAACAATGTGTAGCATTAAGATAATGCCCACATGTAGCGTAACCAAGTAAGATTGGTTTTTATGATGCAACATGTTTTATAATCCATTTTGCATGATTTTGGTTTTTGGGTGTGTAACATGAACACATTTTTAATAAGTTTTGCCCTGCTCGTATTACTACTAACACCGAGTAGCATTAAGATAATGCCCTCATGTAGCGTAACCAAGTGAAGCAACATTTTATATATTCTTGTTCGTATTACAACTAACGCAACACATAAGGTCCGTAGCGTAACCGAACAAGAACGAATTCAGTTTAGCATATTCGTGATTTCATTCCAACTTAGTCATATCCATTTTTTTATGATGACCAAATTAAGGCATTTTTTATGAAGTTTTCGTGCCTATGATACTCTCTTGATTTGTATCCGCGTATAGGGACCAAAACAAGGAACGAGATGCTCGTCCTGGCTTGTATCGCTAAGGGCACCGAATCAAGAAGGAGGTCATTAGGACGAAGCATATGCAACGTGTAAAAGGAATATGCATGCTCCTTAATTCGTACAGCGATGACCGAACCAAGGACGAAAATTTGAGGTAGCTATAACATGCTCCTTGGTTTGTACCGCGGTGGCCGAACCAAAGATGAGATTTTAATGTAGATTAAACATGCACCTCGGTTTGTACCGCAATGGCCGAACCAAGGGCAAGCAGTTTGGGGAGATGAGACATGCTCCTTGATTTGTACCGCGATGGCCGAACCAAGGGCTAGAATTTTAGGAAAGGGGGGAAGAAGAAAGCTCCATGATCTGTACCACAATGGCCAAATCAGGGGCTAAGAGAGAGCCATGAATCTCACCTTCTCACCTCCTGCAAGCAAGACGCCTGCCTCCTCTTCTCCTTTTTTTGTGCTCCAATATACTCTATGTGTGTGATTTTAGCAGTGGGAAAAACAGATCAGGGCCGACCTTAGAGCAGTCTGACTGCCTGGTATTTATAGGGGAGCATGGGAGTGCAACGCTGGTGCCTTGGAGGCTGCAGCGCGCGTGGAGTGTTTAACATGCACATCACCATCGTGCAAGACGTGGGAGCACACCCACGCTCTTTGATCGTGGGATCATGGGAGTGGGGCTGATCCTTGCCCTTTTGTTTTCTATTTCTTTAATCACTAATTAACCGGCAAGGTCCCATCAGCCAGTTACTTTGCAGACATGGTCTCTCTTAATTGAGGCGTATAGCACGGTTGGGCTTGGGCCCATTGCGCCTAATACACATGCATGCATGTCTATGCATGGGATTAGAGGAAGGAATCCATTATGTGTCTGGCCATACAAGTTATCTCATGTACGCACAGCTTATACATGTCTGTACGTATGCATTGTTACCCAATGAATCAATGGTATTCATTTAGTTAATACACAATGGTATTTCGGTGGAGCCGCACTTGTACTTGTTATATTTCGCCGGCACCGATGCTGTCGTTGACTTCGTGGTTTTATTGTAACACAAGAATTCTATCCATCAGCGATGATGCAGGTATCAACGTTCGAATATAGGGCAAAACTTGATGAATGTTGATTTGTTTTGCCATATCTTATAATTGTCGGTTTAATGTGTGCATTATCAACGTTCGAATATACAATATGCCTATTTTTGTCGGTCATTGATTTGAGCAGTTGATTATATTCTTTAAATTGATTCTTTTCATTATAAAATGGATTTTTGCCGTTTTGCATTTATATTTATGTGGTCTATGCATTTTATTTTATCTTGGTCAAAATCCATGTCAACACTTGCCGATCATCGGGCAACTCAACCAAAGTCCACACTTTGTTCTCATACATGGATCCCATCTCAGATTTCATGGCCTCAAGCCATTTTGCGGAATCTGGGCTCAACATCGCTTCCTCCTAGTTCATAGGTTCGTTATGGTCTAGTAATATGACGTCCAGAACAGGATCTTACTCTGGTTGACCTATGAGGTTCAGTAGTAACTTGATCTGAAGTTTCATGATCACTATCATTTGCTTCCTCACTAATTGGTGTAGGAACCACCGGAACTGATTTCTGTGATGAACTACTTTCCAATTCGGGAGAAGGTACAATTACCTCATCAAGTTCCACTTTCCTCCCACTCACTTCTTTCGAGAGAAACTCCTTCTCTAGAAAGGATCCGTTCTTGGCAACGAATATCTTGCCTTCGGATCTGTGATAGAAGGTGTACCCAACAGTCTCCTTTGGGTATCCTATGAAGACACATTTCTTCGATTTGGATTCGGGCTTATCAGGTTGAAGCTTTTTCACATAAGCATCGCAGCGCCAAACTTTCAGAAATGACAACTTGGGTTTCTTGCTAAACCACAGTTCATAAGGTGTCGTCTTAACGGATTTAGATGGTGCCCTATTTAACGTGAATGCAGCTGTCTCCAAAGCATAACCCCAAAATGATAGCAGTAAATCAGTAAGAGAGATCATAGATCGCACCATATCTAATAAAATGCGATTACGACGTTCGGACACACCATTACGCTTTGGTGTTCCAGGTGGCGTGAGTAGCGAAACTATTCCACATTGTTTCAAATGAAGACCAAACTCGTAACCCAAATATTCTCCTCCACGATCAGATCGTTGAAACTTTATTTTCTTGTTATGATGATTTTCCACTTCACTCTGAAATCCTTTCAACTTTTCAAATGTTTCAGACTTATGTTTCATCAAGTAGATATACCCATATCTGCTCAAATCATCTGTGAAGGTCAGAAAATAACGATACCCGTCGCGAGCATCAACACTCATCGGACCGCATACATCGGTATGTATTATTTCCAACAAGTCTGTTGCTCGCTACATAGTTCCGGAGAACGGAGTCTTATTCATCTTGCCCATGAGGCATGGTTCGCAAGTATCAAGTGATTCATAATCAAGTGATTCCAAAAGCCCATCTGCATGGAGTTTCTTCATGCGCTTTACACCAATATGACCTAAAAGGCAATGCCACAAATAAGTTGCACTATCATTATTAAAGTTATATCTTTTGGCTTTAATACTATGAATATGTGTATCACTACTATCGAGATTCAACAAAAATAGACCACTCATCAAGGGTGCATGACCATAAAAGATATTACTCATATAAATAGAACAACCATTATTCTCTGATTTAAATGAATAACCGTCTCACATCAAACAAGATCCAGATATAATGTTCAGGCTCAACACTGGAACCAAATAACATTTATTCAGGTCTAAAACTAATCCCGCAGGTAGATGTAGAGGTAGCATGCCGACCGCGATCACATCGACTTTGGAACCATTTTCCACGCGCATCGTCACCTCGTCCTTAGCCAATCTTTGCTTAATCCGTAGCCCCTGTTTTGAGTTGCAAATATGAGCAACAGAACCAGTATCAAATACCTAGGTGCTACAGCGAGCATTAGTTAAGTACACATCAATAACATGTATATCAAATATACCTTTCACTTTGCCATCCTTCTTATCTGCCAAATACTTGGGGCAGTTCCGCTTCCAGTGACCAGTCCCTTTGAAGTACAAGCACTCAGTCTCAGGCTTAGGTCCAGACTTGGGCTTCTTCACTTGAGCAGCAACTTGCTTGCCGTTCTTCTTGAAGTTCCCCTTCTTCCCTTTGCCCTTCTTCTTGAAACTGGTGGTCTTGTTGACCATCAACACTCGATGCTCCTTCTTGATTTCTACCTCCGCAGCTTTTAGCATCGCGAAGAGCTCGGGAATTGTCTTATCCATCCCTTGCATATTATAGTTCATCACGAAGCTTTTGTAGCTTGGTGGTAGTGATTGAAGAACTCTGTCAATGACACTATCATCAGGAAGATTAACTCCCAGTTGAGTCAAGTGGTTGTGGTACACAGACATTCTGAGTATATGTTCACTGATAGAACTATTCTCCTCCATCTTGTAGCTATAGAACTTATTGGAGACTTCATATCTCTCAGTCCAGGCATTTGCTTGAAATATTAACTTCAACTCCTGGAACATCGCATATGCTCCATGACGTTCAAAACATCGTTGAAGTCCCGGTTCTAAGCCGTAAAGCATGGCACACTAAACTATCAAGTAGTCATCAGCTTTGCTCTGCCAGACGTTCTTAATGTCATCAGTAGCATCTGTAGCAGGCCTAGCACCTAGCGGTGCTTCCAGGACGTAATTCTTCTGTGCAGCAATGAGGATAATCCTCAAGTTACGGACCCAGTCCGTGTAGTTGCTACCATCATCTTTCAACTTAGCTTTCTCTAGGAACGCATTAAAATTCAACGGAACAATAGCACGGGACATTTATCTACAACAACATAGACATGCAAAATACTATCAGGTACTAAGTTCATGATAAATTAAAGTTCAATTAATCATATTACTTAAGAACTCCCACTTAGATAGACATCCCTCTAATCATCTAAGTGATCACGTGATCCATATCAACTAAACCATGTCCGATCATCACGTGAGATGGAGTAGTTTTCAATGGTGAACATCACCATGTTGATCATATCTACTATATGATTCATGCTCGACCTTTCGGTCTCAGTGTTCTGAGGCCATATCTGCATATGCTAGGCTCGTCAAGTTTAACCCGAGTATTCTACGTGTGCAAAACTGGCTTGCACCCGTTGTATGTGAACGTAGAGCTTATCACACTCGATCATCACGTGGTGTCTCGGCACGACGGACTGTAGCAATGGTGCATACCCAGGGAGAACACTTATACCTTGAAATTTAGTGAGAGATCATCTTATAATGCTACCGACGAACTAAGCAAAATAAGATGCATAAAGGATAAACATCACATGCAATCAATATAAGTGATATGATATGGCCATCATCATCTTGTGCCTTTGATCTCCATCTCCAAAGCACCGTCATGATCACCATCGTCACCGGCTTGACACCTTGATCTGCATCGAAGCATCGTTGTCGTCTCACCAACTATTGCTTCTACGACTATCGCTACCGCTTAGTGACAAATTAAAGCAATTACATGGCGATTGCATTTCATACAATAAAACGACAACCATATGGCTCGTGCCAGTTGCTGATAACTGTTACAAAACATGATCATCTCATACAACAATTTATATATCATCACATCTTGACCATATCACATCACAACATGCCCTGCAAAAACAAGTTAGACGTCCTCTACTTTGTTGTTGCAAGTTTTACGTGGCTGCTACGGGCTTAGCAAGAACCGTTCTTACCTACGCATCAAAAACCACAACGATTTTTCGTCAAGTGTGCTGTTTTAACCTTCAACAAGGACCGGGCGTAGCCACACTCGATTCAATTAAAGCTGGAGAAACAGACACCCACTAGCCACCTGTGTGCGAAGCACGTCGGTAGAACCAGTCTCACGTAAGCGTACGCGTAGTGTCGGTCTGGGCCGCTTCATCCAACAATACCGCCGAATCAAAGTATGACATGCTGGTAAGCAGTATGACTATTATCGCCCACAACTCTTTGTGTTCTACTCGTGCATATAACATCTATGCATAGACCTGGCTCGGATGCCACCGTTGGGGAACGCAGTCATTTCAAAAAAATTCCTACGGTCATGCAAGATCTATCTAGGTGATGCATAGCAACGAGAGGGGAGAGTGTTGTCTATGTACCCTCGTAGACCGGAAGCGCAAGCGTTATGACAACACGATTGATGTAGTCATACGTCATCACGATCCGGCCGATCCTAGCACCAAACGTATGGCACCTCCACTATCTGCACACTTTCAGCTCAGTGACGTCCCACGAACTCTAGATCCAGCTGAGGTTGAGGGAGAGTTTCGCCAGCACGACGGCGTGATGATGGTGTTGATGAAGTTACCGATGCAGGGCTTCGCGTAAGCACTACAACGATATGAACGAGGTGGAAATCTGTGGAGGGGGGCACCGCACCCAGCTAAACAATCAACTTGTGTGTCTATGGGGTGCCCCCTCCCCTGTATATAAAGGAGTGGAGGAGGGGAGGGACGGCCCTCTCTATGGCGTGCCCAAGGGGGGGAGTCCTACTCCCAGTAGGAGCAGGAGAAGAAGGAAGCGGGAGAGGGAGAGAAGGAAAGGGGGGCCTGCCCCCCTCCCAATTCGGATTGGGCTTGGGGGGGGGGTGCCCCCACTTTGGCCGTCTCCTCCTCTTTTCCACCATGGCCCATTAAGGCCCATTAACTCCCCGGGGGGTTCCGGTAACCTCCCGGTACTCCGAAAAATGCCCGAACTCATCCGAAACCTTTCCGATGTCCAAACATAGCCTTCCAATATATCGATCTTTATGTCTCGACCATTTCGAGACTCCTTGTCATGTCCGTGATCAAATCCGGGACTCCGAACAACCTTCGGTACATCAAAAAACATAAACTCATAATACCGATCGTTATCGAACGTTAAGCGTGCGGACCCTACGGGTTCGAGAACTATGTAGACATGACCGAGACTCACTTCCGGCCAATACCAATAGCGGAACCTGGATGCTCATATTGGTTCCTACATATTCTACGAAGATCTTTATCGGTCAAACCGCATAACAACATACGTTGATCCCTTTGTCATCGATATGTTACTTGCCCGAGATTCGATCGTCGGTATCTCAATATCTAGTTCAATCTCATTGCCGGCAAGTCTCTTTACTCATTCTGTAATGTATCATCCCGCAACTAACTCATTAGTCACATTGCTTGCAAGGCTTATAGTGATGTGCATTACCGAGAGGGCCCAGAGATACCTCTCTAAAACACAGAGTGACAAATCCTAATCTCGATCTATGCCAACCCAACAAACACCATCGGAGACACCTATAGAGCATCTTTATAATCACCCAGTTACGTTGTGACATATGATAGCATACTAAGTGTTCCTCTGGTATTCGGGAGTTGCATAATCTCATAGTCATAGGAACATGTATAAGTCATGAAGAAAGCAATAGAAATAAACTAAACGATCATAGTTCTAAGCTAACGGATGGGTCAAGTCAATCACGTCATTCTCTAATGATGTGATCCCATTCATCAAATGACAACACATGTCTATGGCTAGGAAACTTAACCATCTTTGATTAGCGAGCTAGTCAAAGTAGAGGCATACTAGTGCCACTCTGTTTGTCTAGTATTCACACATGTATTAAGTTTCCGGTTAATACAATTCTAGCATGAATAATAAACATTTATCATGATATAAGGAAATATAAATAACAACTTTATTATTGCCTCTAGGGCATATTTCCTTCAATTATATCAACAGTAATGTCTTTCCTTTCGCCTTGTGTCGTAGGTATATGTACGGCTGCAACCTCGGTGAGTACTGACCATCGGACCAAATATATGAGTGTTTGATGCAAGAAGCGAACGGTGACCATGGTTCCTGACATGAAGGTTGCCACAACTATACTTGAGTTTTATTACGTGCTCAGCTATATGTGACGTGTTCCAAATAGAGGGAGTGTACTCCTGCATCAGATACATTGACTATATGTTTCTTGTTACAAATTTCTATTTACAGGCGAAGGATCATAATCCAGGCGCATCTCCGTCCGCAACCGGGGGACGTTCCCCGATGAACACACCAATGCATGTTCATGGGAATGAAAATTCAAAGGGTGCTCAAGGTTGGTATGCCCGACTGTCTAATGAAGGGCATTATCTTGTCTGGTCGTGAAGTTGCTCATTTCACTTCAACATACAACGAACCTCCGATAAAAAAAACTTCTGGAAGAGGTACAATTCTTGCTGATCACATTGTATGTTGCTATGCTTTGATTCTTCCTGGTTTGTCATGAGCTTGCGACATTGGTAATCTAAATTGATCCATGCGTTTTCACCTCCTAAAGCTGATTTGTATATGAATTCTTTGTTGCATGTTTCAGGGTCCGGGTTAAGATGAGGCATGTATTTGAGTTTTCAAGTATATGGCAAGGCATGTTTCTATCCAGAGTTGCTATGTTTAGTTAATGGAATGGAGATATACCAGGTATTTCAGAAGGAAATATGCATACAATGCTAAATGTAATTATTTTGCATCTCACAATAAGACAGTGACAACTGCATATACATTTTGCAGTATTACATAGTTCTATAATGGGGTCTCTTGTATGCTCAGTCTTCCTTGAATTTTTCTACCATCATGCTATGTATATTAACATGTTATATACTCTATGTTGGTGTCATTTTGAGATTCTGTATTTTGTTTTGCTATGGTAGTATTTGACTCCTTTTTTGTGTCATACAGAACATTCAAAATGAGATAAAGCTAAAGACAGAGACCTAATTTAATGAGTTGAGATGCATGTGCAGGAGGGAGGGGTGAGATTAGGGCTCATGAATTATTCAAATAATCACAAGGACATGCTTTCTTGAATTTTCAGTAAATAAGAATCCACAACCTCTCAATGTTATTCTTTTACTCGAGCTACTTCGTAAAGCATTCTGTTAAGACCTTCGGAGAAGTTGAGTTCAGTAAGGGTGGTAATTTCGTATACTGACCATTTTAGAGTTTATAGTGCAAATGTGCAATACATTAAATCTCTCACTACAAGAAACCAAAAACTTGGTTGGAACTTGATATTACTTTTTCAGTAGTTGACCATTGCTTTTCCCCAATTCTTTCGCCTCTATGCTATCCTTTAAGCGATTGAAACACATGCCTTGGTCTCATTGATGTCATTATATGTTGTGTGAGTCAATTCCTTGTCGATGGCCAAGTTTGCTCCTTAATATCTATGCATGTAGCAGGCTACTGTTTTTTATATTTATGAGTGGATTAATTATGTGCTTTGGTGTTAGTATACTTTTGGAAAATCCAGTGCATTTCAGTTTTGTTTTGTATCGTTCAGGCTTATTCCTTTGATATTATTTTGCCGCTGGTCACACTCCTAATCACATTTGTCAATACATGTATCCATAGTTTTCTTGTGTTGTGATTTATCTTTCCTACAACCAACACATTTATTCTCTTGGCTGACTTGTTGTTTGCATGCCTAACAGAAATGCATCCATGGTGAATTGGTGATCTTAAGCCTGCCGAAGAACATGACAAAAGACATCTATGAATGATGGCGAGCTTACCTTTGTTTCTCCATTGCAACCCTGGAAGGTCAAGTGTTTTAGTTTTATAGCTAATACTATGTGTTCAGGAATTGATAAGTCAAAATGGGTAAGCATTGATACGTATCCAACATATCTATAATTTTTTATTGTTCCATGCTGTTATGTTATCATTCTTGGATGTTTTACAATCATTTTATAATCATTTTATATCATTTTTGGTACTAACCTATTGACATAGTGCCCAGTGCCAGTTGCGATTTTCTGCATGTTTTTTACATCGCAGGAAATAAATACCAAACGGAGTCCAAACGCAGCGAAACTTTTTGTGGATTTTTTGGACCAGAAGACATCCAGTGGGCCAAAGAAGTACCGAAGAGGGAGCCCAAGGTGAGCACAAGACACCAGGGCACGCCTGGAGGCCCAGGCGCGCCCTGGTGGGTTGTGCCCACCTCGATGGCCTCCCGCACCGCCTCTTTGCTCTATAAATACCCCAATATTCCAGAAACCCTAGGGGAGTCGACGAAAATCAATTCCAGCCGCAGCAAGTTCCAGAACCACCAGATCCAATCTAGACACCATCACGGAGGGGTCCATCATGTCCATTGGTGCCTCTCTGATGATGTGTGAGTAGTTCATTGTAGACCTACGGGTCCGTAGTTAGTAGCTAGATGGCTTCCTCTCTCTATTTTGATTCTCAATACAATGGTCTCTTGGAGATCCATATGATGTAACTCTTTCTTTGCGGTGTGTTTGTTGGGATCCGATGAACTTTGAGTTTATGATCAGATCTATCTTTTATCCATGAAAGTTATCTGAGTCTTCTTTGATCTCTTATATGCATGATTGCTTATAGCCTCGTATTTCTTCACCGATATTTGGGTTTTGTTTGGCCAACTTGATCTATTTATCTTGCAATGGGAAGAGGTGCTTGGTGATGGGTTCGATCTTACCATGCTTGATCCCAGTGACACAAGGGGAACCGACACGTATGTATTGTTCCTACTAAGTATAACAAGATGGGGTCTATTTCTACATAAATAGATCTTGTCTACATCATGCCATCGTTCTTATTGCATTACTCCGTTTCTCCATGAACTTAATACAGTCACTACAAAAAAAAGACACATCCGTGACATTTTGGGCCGAACGAATTTTTTTCTGCCATACTTATGACACTTCTATGATGATAATTGTGACAAAACCCGGTATCATCATAGATGTGGTGGGGTCCTACTTCTATGAAAAAAATCATGACAAAAATGGGCTTTTCGTCCTTGGCGGGCCGGAGACGCAGCTGCATGACATTCTTTGGGCCGTTCATGACGGAAAAAACCGTGGTAGAAGCGAGGGCGAGGAAAATATCGGGGTGTTCCCGGTTACGATGGGTGGTCGGGGCCGAGCGATGCGTGTTTCTCTTGTACACGCATGCGCGTGGGTGCGAGGCGTTGGGCTCTAACTGAACCGAGCGATTGCATTGCAGGCTACACGTTACTGAACCTGAGCGATCGATCGATGGCTGTTAACTGAACCCGATCGAGCGATTCCTTCGCTACTGCTGCTAACTGAAGCCGATCGATGCTGCCTCTGGATGAACAGTGAGCGTTGCTGGGGGGGTTGGATGAACAGTTCCCGGTGGGGGTGGATGAACAGGGCCCCGTGGTGTTGCCTCTGGATGAACAGGACCCCGATCAATCAAGCCGGTTGGGGCTGGATGAACAGGACCCTGTGGAGGGCAGGATGAATAGGACCACGCCGTAGAGGGCAGGATGAACAGTAGACGGTGGAGGGCAGGATGAACAGTAGACGGTGGAGGGGTGGTTGAACAGGAGCCCGTGGCGAGGGCTGGTTGAACAGTAGCCGATGGAGTAGCGTGTGGAGGCTGGATGAACAGGAGCCCGTGGATGAACAGTCGCAGGTGGAGGCTGGAGGAGGTCGACGGTGGATGAACAGTAGCCCGTGGAGGCTGGAGGGGGTCGACGGTGGAGATGAACAGTATCCCGTGGAGTCCCGTTTTGCGGTACGCCACACCCCTCCCGATGAACAGGACCCCCGTTTCGACCGTAGCGCTCCAACACAAGTCTGTTTCCTCCGTTTTGCGGTATGCCACACCCCTCCCGATCAACGGGACCCCCGTTTCGACCGTAGGAGGTCCGTTTCCTCCGTTTTGCGGTACGCCAGACCCCTCCCGATGAACAGGATCCCATTTCGAACATGGCCGGTCGAACACAAGGCCGTTTCCTCCGTTTTGCGGTACGCCAGACCCCTCCCGACGAACAGGATCCTGTTTCGAACGTGGCCGGTAGAACACAAGGCCGTTTCCTCCGTTCTGCGGTACGCCAGGCCTCGTTTCCATCGGCTGTTCCGTCCAAGCCCTCCCGATGAACACGACGACGCATTCCGTTCTGACCCAGCCGGTTGGCTCCCCATGAACACGACGATGACGCTGTTTCTCCGTTCCGACCTAGCCATGTACACGAGCCCTCGCCGTACGTATGCGCGAGTAGGCGTTCAAGACCCTGCCCGTATGTACGTACGTGGCCGTATTTTCTTTCTTGCAGACTGGCCGCTGTACGTACGTGTACATGCTACGTGCGCGCCTCTACTACGACACGTGCGCGCCTCTACATCGACCAGTATGTACGTACACGTTCGCGACCAGAATGACAACGCTACGTATGCTTTGAGCAGGTGGGTCCCGACTGTCAGGCACTTCCTTGCGTGCGAAGATGTAGCTGGTGGGTCCCAGCAGTCAGGGGGGCGAATCGTTTTTTTTCCTGGACGCACTTCCTTGCGTGCGAAGATGTAGCTGGTGGGTCCCAGTAGTCAGGGGGAAACGTTTTTTTCGCGAAATACGGTGGCCTGTCCATTGGGTCCCCGCTGTCAGGCGGAGGAATAATTATTTTGCGCGTAATAAGGAGGCACTTCCTTGCTGCAGCCGTGGACCCAGCTGTCAGCCTCTCCACGTACAATCCACGTCCGATGGAAGCCGTTCCTTGACCACGTTGACCATGCCGCGCCGAGAGCACCAGGGCGGTGGACGACGGCGAGGCCTAGGAAGGGGACGATGTGGAGCCGGGGAAGACACGGCAGTGGAAGCCCGCGCGGAGAGGAGTACGAGGGTTCACTGGTTCGGCTGCGGTGTGAGGCTGCCGTCGCCGCAGGGCCTGGCCAGCGGTGGGAATAGTAGGGGGCGGTGAGGCCTCCGCGGCAGCACAACCGACCACGGGAGGCAGGAGCATGCGGCACGACCGGCGCTGCTTTGGGCGGCTGGAGCAACAAGACCAGAGGTTGAAGAAGCACTATGGCCGTTGGATGGACATCGTACAGTCACTGGAGCTAGAATTGTTCATATTGACTAAGTTGACAAAGCACACCGTCCCTGTCAACTTAGTAGGCTCACAAGTCAGCCTCCCACCAAGGTGGGTCCCAACGAGCGGGGGGGGGGGTATTCATTTTTTTGTGCGTAATAAGGAGGCACTTCCGGTGGGTCCGAGCTGACAGCGGGAGGAACGTTTTTTTCGCGCAATACTGTGGCCCGTCCGGTGGGTCCGAGCAGTCAGGGGGAAAACATTTTTTTCGTGAAATACGGTGGCCTATCCAGTGGGTCCCTGTTGTCTGGTGGAGGAATCATTATTTTCCGCGTAATAAGGAGGCACTTCCTTGCTGCCGTCGTGGACCCAGCTGTCACCCTCTCCACGTACAGTCCACGTCCGATGGAAGCCGTTCCTTGACCACGTTGACCACGCCGCGCCGAGAGCACCAGGGCGGTGGACGACGGCGAGGCCTAGGAAGGGGACGACGCGAAGCCGGGGAAGACGAGGCAGTGGAAGCCCGCGCGGAGAGGAGTACGAGGGTTTACTGGTTCGGCTGTGGTGTGAGGCTGCTGTTGCCGCAGGGCCTGGCCAGCGGTGGGAATAGTAGGGGGCGGTGAGGCCTCTCCTGCAGCACAGCCGGCCACGGGAGGCAGGAGCATGCGGTACGACCGGCACTGCTTTGGGCGGCTGGAGCAAGAAGACCAGAGGTTGAAGAAGCACTAAGGCCGTTGGATGGACATCGTATGGTCACTGCAGCTAGAATCGTTTATATTGACTAAGTTGACAAAGCCCTTGGTACGCGTCAACTTAGTAGGCCCACAGGTCAGCTTCCGGAATGGTGTGCCCCAGATGTCAGGGGGAGGAATCATTTTTTGGGCGGGTGAAGCTAGAATATCCGAGATTGAAGAAGAAGCACGGCATCCGTTGGATGGACATCCAACGGCCACTGCTGCTAGATCCGTGTGTTGACTATAAGTTGACAAAGCCTTGCATACGCGCCAACTCTCTTTTTTTTAGGGGACGCGTCAACTTAGTAAGGCCACAAGTGTGTGGCAGAGAACTTATAGCCAATTTGCAATTTGTAAGAATGTGCGGCCAATTTTTGAATTCTAATGGAATTTACTACATCCCATTTACAGTTTCTTAAAAGTACAGCCCATTTCAACCAACCGTTCAAAACAGAATTCAATAAAATTTCCCACATTTTGATGGGATCCGAAATATATTTATCCCAAAATTTCTAGTCAGATTAAATACAATTCCAATATAAATTTATATTACGTAAAAATCCAACAAAACATTGTGCTCGCAACAATTAATGAAATTAAAATTTTCAATATCCAAAAATAATATTTTATAAAGTAACTACGTGTTTGGTGCATTTTTTATAGTTACTGCCCAGTTTTTATAAGTACATCCCATTTATTATTTCTTAAAGCCCATTATCTTGTTAAGCCTAATGCATCCCTCCTAGGAAAGATTTGCAGCCCAGCGGGGCGGAGAATAACAACTTGACCTTGCCTGGGTATTCCTAAAAAAAGTATAGCTGGGCTAGCCATTTTCTGCTTGAAAAAAATTATATCCGGGCTGGATATCTGGCCTGGGCTAGACGGGCCACAGCCCGCCCAATTAATAGCTACAGCGATGTTTTCGTTGTTGTTCAGAGGAGAAAAATTAATATCTGGGCTAAACATCGCTCAAGAAAAACTCTGCAGTGCTCACACAAATACTGCTCGAGCTGCTTGGTCCCAGCTGTCGGCCGCTTCTTGTGCAATTCTCTCGTTTATTGACTACATAGGTTGACAATGGTGTGGGACCGTGATGTCAGGAAACCAGGAGGAAGAAAAAAAATTATAGTTTTATATACTAATAAGGAGGCACTTGCTGTCATCCTCTCCAAGTAAAGTCATCTCCTCATCCTCATGTCCGTTGACCATGTTGGCAACGCGAGACGGCGGCGCCACGGCAAGCGCAACAACTCGAAGGACGACGGAGAGGGCCTCGCGGGCCCTACGGATGGTATGATACAGCGCCCGCTGCTCATTCGGGAAGCCAGGATCATAGGGCCACATGTCTGCGACGGCATTGTCGTCCGCTTGTTCACCGGTGCTCGTTGAGGAGACGGAGGTTGCAGCACAGGTCCTCCTGCGCTGGTAGCTCTTCCGCCATTAGGGCGTCGAAGTGCGGCCGCACCTGCTCTATGGTGAACACGGCATGAACCGGCTTGGACCGTGGCGCCGGCTCCTGGTCGGAAGCTACGTCCATCGTCTGATTGTCGTCGCTCAGCTCGGCGAGGTAGCTGGCGAGCCAGCATGTCCGGCTGCTGGACCGACCCGCTGCCAAGCACGAGTCTGACTGCCCTGGCCCACCCAGACTGCCTCCCTCGCCCGCGCACGCTTTCCACCCGAAACGGTCAGCGCCGCCCGCCCCGCTTCCCGGTGCATGCGATTGCTCCGCCTTCAAACGACACAAGTGTCGTCCGTCCGTCCTTCTGCCGCTTACGTTAATGATACACGGTTGCCGAGGCGACTACTCCGGCGCCACATGTCCGTCCCTCCGCCGCCCACCATTGCTATATAAACTGCTGCGCCGGCCATAGCCGCAGTCATCCGCATCCGTTCCTATTCTCCTGTCCACACCACTACTGCCCACCATGGCTTCCTCGTGCTCCAGCGCTCTTCGGGACGGGCGGACGACGAACCACAAGTAGATGGCAGCCATTGCTACCGACTGGCTGGCCGGCAGGCAGCCGGAAGACGACGACGTCCCAATGGAGAACATGGTAGTCGACGATCCGGCGCCAACCCCCTCCTCCGCGCCATCCTTGCTGGTGCATTGCACCATGACCATCGGCGAGGCCCGTGCCCAATATATGGACACGGTGAGGCAGAAGCGTGAGGAGCAGTTCCGGGAGGCGCAGGCCGACGCCGCCTACAACCACCATCTCCTTCAGGAGCACCTGCAGACGAAGGAGCAGATCGCCGCGGAGCGGGCGGAGCAGGAGGCGCTGCTCAACTTGTACCGCTCCGCCCGCGAGGGCCGCCTCGAGCGCTGGCGGTACCGCATGCGGGTGGCGGAGGCTGTGGCCGCCTACAAAGAGGGCGATGAAGCAGCCGAGGCGCTGTTTGGCGAGACCGAGGACGAAGCAGAGGACAATGCCGGCTCTGATGAGTCCCCGCTCCGCTGGCGTCGACGAGGCCCTGCTCCGCCAAGGCCCCGCGGCGCCAACAACAAGGCAGATGACACCGCCGGCTCCGCCGAGGCCCCACCCTGCTGGCAACGAGGGGGAGGATTTTCCCCCGCTCTGCCGAGGCGCTGCCCGCCGGCAACGAGATAGAGGACATCGCCGGCTCCGCCGAGGCCCCGCCCCGCTGCCAACGAGGCCGTGCCACACAGAAAACAAGGAAGAGTAGAACACGGTAGGTCACCGCCGCTCGGGTCCAAGTAAGGCCACCGCTGATACCCTCCGGTTGTTGGCACTGAGGTGTACATCGTGGAGCAATTCTATGATTACAGGATGATTGAAGAGCGCTCCATGGTTGGGCAAGCTCATGAGATACAGTCATTTGCTAGAGAACTTGAGCACTTCAGTTGTATGCTACCGGACAAGTTTGTTGCCGGAGGTATCATCACTAAGCTTCCTCCTTCGTGGATCTCATTGGCACTCTTGATGTGGAAGAAAAGGCGAGAGCAAAGGACACACGTGCTCGAGGAATTGAGGGAGGATCTAGTGCCAATCTGGTACAGAAGAAGAACTTCCAGCCCCACAAGTTCAAGAACAAGGGCAAGCTTGATGGTAAAGCAAAGTTTGATGGGAAGAACAAGGCTGTGCAACACACGAACGTCAAGAAGAAGAATGACAAGAAGAAAGGTGTTTCTCATGTGGGGATCCTAATCATTGGGCTCCTAGTTACCCTAATCGCTATGACAAGCTAGGCGGGTTGACCACTGACGGCCGGTTAGCTTCTTGGCGGCGACGTGGAGTCGGAGAGCTATGTTGGAGAAGGGCGCTACTTCTACTTAACTGCTGGTGCAGTTGGCTGACTGACACGTGGGCCCAACAGGCATTTGGGCCACATGTCAGTTACGCAACTACACCTGCAGTTGAGTCACTGAAGCTTCTGTTCGGCTCAGCCGGACACAGGTGGGTAGCTTCGGTTAATTAATTATACCTCCAGCGCACCCCTTTTTAGTTGAAGAATGTATGAAATGTAATGAAATCCGGCATGTTTATATGAAATCCGACCATGTATGAATGAATTTATTTCGATTAGTTCGAATTCTTGTATCACTAGCATTGGATGAACATGCAAACCAATACGTACTAGCATTATTTCCAGGGTGATCACCTCGTTTGCAGTAGTTTCACATGTACTCCCTCCGGTCCTTTCTAGTCTGCATACTAGTTTTGTCTGCAGTCAAAGTATCTCTACTTTGACCAATCTTATAGAAAAAAGTATGCACTTTCACAATGTGCGAAGTAAAAAGGAGCAGAAGGAGTACAAAGAGTTTGAGCAGCTTTTTAGCGTTCCTGTACATTGCAATCACAGCGATTCACATGTCATAGAGAACATTCAAAACAATCGATGATTATGCATCTCAGCGATTCACATGTCAGAGCCAATATTTACTTCACAACTAAAGAATAAAGAAAAAATGGATCGACGCTGCTGACAGCAAAGGGCGTCCCATTCGAAAATATCAAACGCATGTCTTCTTGCTAAAGTCAATGAGCAAAATTTGACAAGGTTTTCCCATTCCAAAATATCAAATGCCTACGATTGGGGAATGGGCAGGGTTTGCCATCAGTTCGGACATTGACATGGCACCTCGTGCTAAATAAACCAGCTGTTCTTTTTGTTCAGTTCCACCAAAATCAACCAAATTCGCGCGTAGCTTGTATGATTTCGCCCTTATATGTTGCAACGCCTTGAACTTATCGGCACCTCCTTTCTTGTGGTGGAAATGAATGATTCGATGTATTCATGAGCATTTTGTGCAGTTCCCATTGAAATCAAGCTGAGCACCCCTGTTTGCACAAATACAAAAAAAGTGATTAGTATAAAGCAAACTGTACTATGAATTGACAGTTTAAACAGGCACCTACATGGTCCATGTAGAGCACACTTTTACAAAAATGGAAGTCACCAGAAAGAATCCTAGAACAACATTGTACTCGCGCATCACAACAAGAAAATGGAGATTTGTCAGTCCTTCTGAGTTGAAGTTAGTTTGGTCTTGTGGGGGGTAATGTAACCATCCTTCAACTGCTCCTTGTGATGAGAAGATAGACATGGCTTCTTCATCTTGGCATAATCGGAACTAGTCACTTCACGTACTCCATGTTCTTCTTCAGAGGAGGATGATCCTGTTGTGCAAAGACAAGAGGATAACTAAATGCTAGCATCCCTGTTTGCTCGAAAAAAGGAAAGGAAATATTTAAAACAACACAGATGAAGCACTTCTCAAGGACAATACCACTTTTTGATGACAGTATCTAAACAGTAGCACAACACCAATAGAGATGACAAAGCTCAATCATATGGATGAAATCAGTGGGCGAGTACCAACCTTTGTCAGGAGGCTTATTGTGTAGAGCATACCGATGAAGCACTTCTCCGAAACCATCTGTTGCTACCTACTGTGGTGGCCATGCTTACTATATACTCCTCGATTAGATTATTGTTTCCAACATCTTCTTGTGCAGTTCCACTAAAATATATGGTATCTTCAAAGAAGATCCTTGTTTGCACAAGTAGAGATAATTATGTATTACATTAAGAGTGGCATCAAATCAGTGGCAAAACAATTGCTCATTCCAGCCATAGCAATAAACTAAGATGCAAAACTATATCATTACTTGTGTCATCACAGTTCCAGTGCTTCATTACAGCACCAGGAGTTGATTTTTGTTTTTCTTCCGCTTGTTCTTCCCCTTCATCACTTGGTTCAATAACAGACAAGCTTCACCTTCAATGTAAGATTTGGCATGTCAATTAGGTTGCACAAGTATAGCACTAAACAATGACATTAATTTTCTGACGAAAGTGGCAAAATACAGGCCAACAGTTGTGAAATACCCTTATCTTACCTCAATGGGATATTACGGTGCACATACAGATTGGAAGTCTTGTCTCCATTTGTGCAGTTCACTAAAATCAAGCAACATTACCGTACAAGTAGCACAACATATGAAAGCACACTGCAGAATCATGTGAAAGAAGGCTAGTACTAACCTCTCATGACACGGAATTCAAACAACTCACAATAAGAAGATCTGAACCAAATTTGCCAACACGGATAGGAAGTAAGATCTCCTCTTGTGTAGTTCCACTAAGATCAAGCAATCAAGCAACATTGTCGGTGTGACATTTTGGCTGAACTGCACAAAACACTCTTAAAACAAAAGTGTTTTGAGCAGTGCAACAAAAGGTCACAATGGCAACGAGGTGAAGTAGATAACCCTATTTACACAGAGGTGCAAAGGAAACAACTAGTGGTCAATAACGATGGATGACACAGAAGCTAACAAAAAGAAGCATCTACCTTATCTAAATGGGAAAGAAAGCAAGACAGTAGCATTTCTCAAACGGTGGCCTTGATTTATATTAACAATAAAATTTGTTAAACATGTAATTTGCTTTTAACTGTGGCATTGCATCAATTTTCCAGCAGCATTATTAGAGGGTGTTTGTTTACAGGGACATTTAGGAGGAGGGACCAAAAAAACTCCGTGTTCCATCTAAACCAAACAGGAGGGACTTTTACGAACTAAAAGTGGGCATTTGGGATTAAAGAAAGAAGACCCCGAGGGAGAGTCTTTTTGGGACTTTTTCCAACAGTTGCCCCTGCCACGCATCGCACCTTGTCTCTATTAGTTCACTACTAGGGGTAACTTGGTCTTTTAGCATGTCATTTAATAACCTCTAGTCCATGTTTAGTCCCTGGAACCAAGCAGGTAGGGACTAGGAAGTTTTTCACCAAACAGGGCCTTAGATTAACAACAGCTAAAGAGTTGCACGGGACAGTGGATGCACCAGCACCATGTGCATCTACCGATGTACTGGGGTGATGCACAGTCTGTTGCAACAAAGAACGAACAACCAAGGAGCATATTTGTGTTGGTCCCAGTTTTGTTATCTTTAGACACCTTTCCCTATGTGAGGGCAGCAAATCTAGTCCTGCTCAAACTCTACAGCCTTGTCCCCCAAAACAAAAGATCATTTCGTTACAGATGTGCGTACTGCGTTTGTCATTGTTTTCCCTTTTCGACCAACGTAGGTGCTGGATAGCCAGTCTGTACTAGTACTTTCCCCACTTCCTTTCCTCTGTGAACCACGTCCTAGATTTATGCTATACAACTTTCCCCACTACTTTCCCCCATTCCTGTCCTCTTTGAACCACGTCTTAGATTCATGCGATACAACTTTCCCCACTACTTTCCCCCTTCCTTTCCTTTTTGAACCACGTCCTAGATTCATGCTATACAACTTTTCCCACTACTTTCCCCCATTCCTTTCCTCTTTGAACCACATCCTAGATTCATGGTATACAACTTTCCCCACTACTTTCCTGTTTGATCAAACACCTAGATTCGAGTGCAGAAGCGGAAAAAGCCCACATGCAGCTAGAGCAATGCATGTGGAATAAGTAAATTATACCTTAAGGTTCTTGGGGTGTGGTTCGGTGGGCGACCGGAGGCCGTTCGACCCACACTATGTATGACGGCGAAGAAGAAGGGGTCGGAGGCCCTCCCGCGCCGCCACTGGGTGAAAGTGAACAGCTGCGCCGGTAGTGGATTCCATCCCTCACCGACGGCGACAGCGTTAAGCCTCCTTCCCTTCCCGGCGGACGGATCCTGTCGGCTCTTTGACCAGCAGTGAGGGGAGAGAGAGAGGCCAGCGAAGTCTTGTTTAGATCTAGAGAGGGTGAGAGAGTGTGAAGAGAGCAACTATAAGCAGACCAGTAGTGAGGGGAGAGAGAGAGGCCAACGAAGTCTTGTTTAGATCTGGAGAGGGTGAGAGAGTGTGAAGAGAGCAACTACAAGCGCTGAGGCTCCAGCGTGTATATATATACTGGAGAGAGTGTGAAGAGTGCAAACCCTAGAAAACAAGCGCCGAGGCTGCAGCTTATATGTGATGAGGTGATTATACGGTCACCACGAGATCGTATAGCTCCGTATCCATCCATTTTGACCAGTCAAAGAATCCTCCTGGCACGAATTATGCTCAAGTGTAGTTATCGAACCTGAGACCTCAAGTTTGATGAGCGAACAGGCTAACCAACTACACAACCCTCCCGTTATGTTCAACGAGAGGAAAATAACCTTTTATACATTCCTGCATTCGTGTGACAAGCATGCCGTGTTTTTTGTGTGTGGGAGTCATTGGGATTTTAATCGTAATCGTGTCATGTGGCTTTGGTGGTAAGACTATTCACAGTGGTGCAGAAATAATGCAGCCTTAGTCACCTTACCTCTCTCCACGTAGTACGTTGGGTCCCACCAGTCAGAGGGTGAAACAAAAAAATTAATAAGAAATATTAGAAGTGCCAGCGGTGTATCTTACCTCACACATCTCGCTACTACTCGGGAACACTGTCCAATTGATCCCTTTGTTCGCTCACGTACTATTTTAAGTGAATCCTTATTATAACATGCACACAAGTTTGGGCACTTGTATTCGACCTAAGTCAGTGTGCCACCGTATCTCGTACGACTCCCTCCATCTAGGTGTAATAAGTCACGTTAGAAGGTGTAGCGGGACCAAGGTGCAAGCAGATTGGAGGAGAAGGAGAAACTTGACTGGTCATTCCTCCAATCAAAGCCCTGATTTCTGTCTCTAAACGCAACAATTAATCCAAACAACTAAGAGATGCCGTTTTAGCTACCATGCAGGGCCACGTATTAACTCGCATGCAAGCCGACTTTGATTTCTTGACTGATCAACGCGTAGTTGTGCTCCATGCATTGGGTTTCCGGGGGAGATAACGAGGCAGAGTAATTAAGGAGTGTTTGGTTACATTGCTTAGGCTGGTCATAGTGGTGAGTAACTTGGACTAGTACAACATGCATATGTTACTAGTCTATGTTACTACTACGCGAAGTTTGCCGTCGGAAGCGAGCCGATCTGGCTCTCCTGAGCTAGCAAGGTTTTTCTAGCCCACCCAAGCTAGCTGGCACACAAAAGCTAACATATTTTAACAGTTCCAAACGCCTAACCATGCCCGGCTATGCTATAAGTTGTTCTTGCTAAGGATCCAAACGCTCCCTACGTAACAACGTTCGCTAGCAACGAGGCCAGGAGGGGATTGAGATGCGAAGTTAATGGACGACGCCTAAACATTTTGGGAATATCTGATTTCCGTAGGATGACTTAACACCTAGACGGAGGGAGTACTACTCCTCAGTCCAGGTTTGATGGAATATTCGTCACCTCTTCTCTTCTTGTACGTACTCCATTTGTATCTCACTTCCCATGGCTTCACACTCGCACGATTTTCCTATTCTATGAACCTGTGTGTGCATGTGCGTGTGTGTGTTTAACAACATGTGTGTGTTAAAGAGAGCGACAAATCGACCTACTCCTACAGAGAGATGGTGTGTAGTGTACGATTTTAGCCGCGAGAGTCGGTGCATCCCCTCGTTTCCGGGCGTTCGGTAGGGACAGGCGGACAGCTGCCACGCCCGCTCCTGACCAGCCTGGCCCACCCAAAGCCCCTCCATCGCCCGCGCGCGCTTCCCACCCGAAACGGTCAGCGCCGCTCCAAAGAATCTGTGCCTCATTCATGCCCGGGTAGAGCGGATGCGACCTCTCACTGGCGCCTGCGTTGAAGGGAGAAGCGGATTCAAGAGTGATGGTTGCTTTGTCCGTCCAACTTACTGCTGGGTCTATGTGATTTGACGGCTCATTGGTCATTATTACTGAGGTGGTAGGACTGCTGGATGTCCCACGCTTTCGGCGAAAGGAGGTACTACTAGATTACATTTTTCTCCATTCTTACGGCGGAGGAGTGCAAGAGTAGTGAAAACACGTAGGCTCAGTGATTACATGGCCCACCTCACACTATCACCATATTTTCTGGACACCGTGCGAGACCTAACTCTTTACATAGTACTCCCTCCGTTCCTAAATATAAGTCTTTGTAGAGATTCCACTAGGTGGACTACATACGGAAAAAAATGAATGAATCTACACTTAAAATGCATCTATATACATTCGTATGTGTTTCATGGTGAAATCTCTACAAAGACTTATATTTAGGAACGGAGGAAGTACTTGTATAGTACGTACTGTAATTTATCAGCGAGATAGTACAACGCTATGAAGCTTCCAGCTTCTGTTACATGTATCTTGCGTCCAAGGTTGCCCGTTGCAACATTTCATCAAATACAAAGGAGACTAACATGCATGCTATTGCATCTCAATGATTGACATATCATAGCAAATATGTACTCCCTCCGTTCCAAAATAAATGTCTCAACTTTATGCTACATACGGAGCAAAATGAGTGAATCTACACTCTAAAATACGTCTATATACATCACTGTTTGGAGTATGTACTAGTAGTTCATATTGAAATCTACTAAAGGACATATATATTCCAAACAATATGATAATATCTCTAACCAAGGTATTAGGGACGAGGAGTAAACAGAGGGAGTAGTAAAATTTTCTCCTCGTCCTGCGAGCCATCTCGCGCGTGGGCGAGGGAGCGGGCTTAAGGCGTACAGTACTACTATTACTCATGCAGTCCCTAGCCATTGAAACAGAGACAGCTAAAGAAAAAAATGATCCATGCAGTCCCTAGCCCTTGAACCGTAAACCCTAACCAGGCTTTAATTTGCTGGCAACGTCGGCGCTTCCTAAGAATGAAGTTTGCAACCCTTCGACCATCGGATCATTTTGTGCAGTTTCACCAAAATCGAGATGAGCATCCTTGTGGCAAAGAAATTAAAGAAGTGTGATTACAATAAGATTACTGGGACTAGTTGATGAGACATAAACTCATCACAAATACAGTACGTAGAAGCCAGTAGAGGTATGTGCGGGGCAAAGAAGTAGAGAAATATCCACATGGAGTGATGTGGGCAGCTGGAGCAGTGGTGCAAGCCGACTGTAAAGGGAGTTGTACCTGAGGGATGTCGGGACGTAGCTCAACCTAGAGGAGGGCGGCTGGAGGAGGCAACTACCCACGTCGCGGCAGTGAGCAATGGACGAAGGCAACCTCACCGGCTATGTGAGAGAGAATGGCGGGGACCCCTGATCGGGATGTGCCGACAGTGGGTTTTCGCCGTCAGCGACGGCGACCGCATCTACACTAAGCATCCACCCCTTCCCCCGGTGGACGTGATCCGCCGGGATGTTAGACATGTAGCCATAGTGGTTTTGTGCGAGAGAGAGTGTGAAAACTGAAGAGAGCAACCCCAGCAAGCAACCGTGTAGGCTCGTCCTGCCTATGTATATAGTGGAGCGGTTTCCTTTTCTCTCCATATGAACCTATTTATATTGCGTACGTGCCACTGAAGAAAAACCTACATTTATAAATGACGCGGCACCTACTACTCGTTCTCCTATAAACCTTGCGCTTGGCATCTCCAAACTATTAACCTTGCGATTGGCTCTTCGCCTCTTCGGGAAGTCGAGCAATAATGGTACTGCAGTATATATCGTTCTGGCTATATGAGACCGAATGAATTGCTGCACGTCCACCACGTGGCGAGGGTCGAGGGACGAGGGAGAGTGCGTACTATTACGTCCGTTTCAATATGGACTACATACGGAGCAAAATGAGTGAATCTACACTCTAAAATACGTCTATATACATCAGTGTTTGGAGTATGTACTAGTAGTTCATATTGAAATCTACTAAAGGACATATATTCCAAACAATATGATAATCTCTCTAACCAAGGTAGGGACGAGGAGTAAACGGAGGGAGTACTAGTAAAATTTTCTCCTCGTCCTGCGAGCTACCGTGCGCGTGGGCGAGGGAGCGGGCGTAAGGCGTAGTAAGCAAGCTTCATCTCATCCTGCGAGCCACCGCGCCCGTGGGCAGGGGAGACGGTGTACTAAGCAAGCTTCTCCTCGTTCTGCAAGTTGACGGGACACATCAAAAGTACTCCAGTGTATAGAGCCTTGCCTCTAAGGTTGGCCCCACATGGTTTGCCTCTTTTTTAACATAACGCGTCAAGTCGCAATTTGTTTGTTCACCTGTGGTAGACGATCCTCCCTCCATCTAGTGGACAACCAGTACACGTGTCAAGTTACCACGTGGGCTGCCTTTTCGTACAGAAATGAGCTCCACCGTGTACCCGCGCGGGTGTGGTTGGGAAAGAGACGGGAGTACGTGCGCCATGCGTGCACCTCTTCTCTTCGTGCACGTCCCCCACCTACGTGGGTGTCTGTGAGAGATACAAACCTAGACAAATGGCTTGTGCGTTCGTGAGTGTTTTTTGTTGGGGGGGGGTGATTTCATGAATGTATTTGTGGGAATATGTGTCGATGACATCTCAAACAAAATTTTGCATGCAATGTGTGTGAAATGGAGGCCTATCCATATCATATATAGAGGGTCGGGCGATCCACGAGAAGAGAGGGAGGGGTCATAGATATCGATAGAGTCGAAGAGAGGATCAAGTGGGTGGGTGCGAGATCGATGAAGAGAGCCATCGAAATTGTGTGTGTGTGCAAGTCAAAGATATAGGGCAACTGACCTAGCTACCGGAACGTCAGAGGGCACAGGTCAAGTTTGTGTGTGGCAGGGAGACATGACTAGAGCGCTCGATGTATCGGTGTGTGTGTGTGTGTGTGTGCGAGGGGGTGGGGGAGGGGTAGGCAGAGGCCTAACTATAGAGGTAGAACGACTTGTATATGTGTTGAGAAGGAGAGACCCAGCTGTGTCTTGAGGGAGATCGGTCGACATCCATACATAACTGAAGGACAGGAAATAGGATGGGACAGAGAGAGAGAGAGAGAGAGAGGGAGGGAGAGGGGTAGAGTGCTGGATGGGTGATGGAGTTGCTTCTCGAAGATGGTGGGAGAGGCATACTAGACAAACTGAGGGTGGAACTGCAATATTATCAATAAGAGTGGGGATGTGTTTCTGTGTGTGCCTGTGCGTGATAGATCTGTCGGGACACATCCATGGATGATGAAGGGGAACCATGTGTTTGGTAAGCAAACCTAACTAGATCGGTAGACCAATTGTTGTTTGTCGGAGGAAGGGAGAGACATAACTAATGAGGTAGATCAATCGACGCGTGTGGAAAAACGAGTTATAAGGACCTAGCTAGCTATATGTATAGCGGGAGATCGGTCAGTGTACGTCCATTTGTTAGAGGCAAATAAGGCCCGGCGAGACGGATAGACAGAGAGAATGGAGCTAGGAGGTGGTGCGAGAGGCCCAACTACTAGCTAGATAGGGGGAGGAGTGTGCGGCTGTGAGATCGATGAAAAGAGGGGCGAGAGTTTACACGTGTGTGGGACCGTATGAGAGACACGTGGCAAGGACACATAAAGGAGGAGATTGAAGGTGCGTGTGTATGTTGTAGGCAGACATCGCTGGAGAGATTTCTCGATCGGTGTGTGTCGCAAAGGAGTTGTGGAGACTGTGGGAGAACGACCTAAAGAAAAAAATGAATGTGCGCGATGGATAGAATGCTGAGGGAGGGGGAGGGCGTGTGCATGCATGAGAGAAAGTTAGTGGTAGCTACAAAGGTTAGAGGATTGTGTGGGTGTAAGAGACTAACAAAGATCATAATTTGATATGAAAGTGGATTCATATATTTGAATAGGAGATCATAGTGTTTTAAACATATGCATGCATGAATATAGCGGTGATACGCGTGTTGTGGTTTTGCACATGTTATACCATAATGTGATAATGCATGGCGTTTGCAACTCACAGCTAAATGTCGAACAATCTAAACCATACTATACATCGAACAATCTCACATTTTATTTGAATTTGTGATAATGTGTGGCGTTTGCAGCTTACAACTAAATATCGAACAATCTAAACAATACTATATATCGAACATTCTCACATTTTATTTGAATTTGTGGTAATGTGTGGTGTTTGCAACTCACATCTAAATACTTGTAGGCGTAGGGGGCGGGGCACCATACATAATGTGATAAACACATTATACATATGAGACATGGTTTAGTTTGTGAAGATCTAGCTAGAGCTTGAAATGTACTATGATTTGAAATCAACATAAAGTGGATTCAAAAAATAGAGTTCGAGTTCATATAGTACACATAGTTCATATGTAACTCAAGACTAACCATGTGGTGTGCTGTGAAGATAATACACAAACGATGGTTTAACTTGACAATAATGACGATTGTAGATCTTATTAAAACAGAGAAACGAATTCAAACGCTTTGACTTCACAACAATCATTATTGTAGATCTTATTCAAATAGAGAAACGAATTCAAATTTAGTTCATATTGAAGCGGTAGTATATACGTTTGGAATGCACTAAAACGTTCATTTGAGTACTAGGTTGCTTGCATTATACACGTAGCGAAATATTTTAATTGAACATAACATGAATTCAAAGTTTTGAATGACATTTGTAGTGCAAATTGATTTGGTACAGTACACGTTAGGCTTGTTTGGAAATTTCAACCCGCGCCTTGTTAGCCCGAAATATTTAAGATATATCTTTGTCTTGTTGTGCTCCGACAACTCCCTCCATCTCAACCCGCGCCTTGCTATTCCAAAATTGCAACGCGCGCGAAAACTCCCACCTCCTGTGAAATCGCGACACGCGAAATGCCCGTGATACCCCTGAACCGAAATAACCGCCTCAAATCGGTGGGGGTACTTTCGTAACTTACCCCACATTTCGGACAAGCGCGTCCCTAAGCCAGGGTTCCCCACTCCCATCCCATCCGCCCACCCATTCGTACACCGAGGCCGGGAAAACCCGCGAAGCCCCACACCCTCCTCCGTCCGCCTCCCAGCCGGAGCCTCTTGCCCGACGACGTTGCCACAGCAACACCTCGAAGTCCCTCATCCACCGTACCGGATGAGGATCCGTCGTCGATCTGGTCGTCCCGCCGGTTCAGCCACCCCGTCCTCCACCTCCAAGGAGCTGCCACGATGTTCCCCTCGTCTTTCGCGCCACCTCCATTCCCACACCGTCGTCTTCACCTGCACCATCGGAAGAGCATCAGCATAACCGTTTCCTCAGATGAAGCTGCGGCCTAATCGGCGCCACCAAAGAGGTTGTACACTAATCGCCGCATTTTCTTCTTGATTCGATCTCATGGTGCCGCCGGCGCTCGGTCCCAAGCCGACACGGCGCGGCTCCATCCACCGCGGCGTCGCCGGCCACTTCCTCCACGGCGTCGCTCCCTCGGCGGCAACGTCCACATCAGTAGGAGCTACTGCTGCTTTAGCTCTCGCTCGCGCTGCTGGTCTGCTCTTGCTCTCGGTCCCCTGCCTGGTCTACTCTTGCTCTTGCTCGCGCTGCTGCTCTCGCTCTTGCTCTTGCTTGCGATGTTGCTCTGATTTAGCTACACTTCAGTCGACTGAATCGACTTTTGGGTCAGTCGATTTTCAGGGGGTGGGGGGGCTCGCCGGAGTTAAGGAAGAACCAGCCGCAGCGGGGAGGGGGGCTCGCCGGAGAAGTACCCCACTACCTATCTTAGGGTTCAGGGTGGGGGCGGTGGTCACCGGCGGTGGTGGGCGGTTGCGTGGGGATCGCCGGAGAAAAAGCTCGGCACGGGTGGGGGAGGCTAGAGGGATGGCCGGGGCGGCGGCGGACCGGCGGTGGGGAGTGTTTTCGGGGCGGGCGGGGCGGCGCACCGCCGGCCCCGGGCGGCGGGGGGTGGCTGGCGGCTCAAGGGGTGGAGGTTGAAGATGAACTGCAGGCCCTTGATTTCGTATCCAACGGCTGCAAAATCGACTGACCAGAGATGAAAAAGTCAGTCGACTGACGTGTAGCCTCACCTCTAGTGCATTCAGTTTCGACAGTAAAATTCAGTTTGGACAGCAAAATTCAGTTTCGATAGTCAAGTTCAGTTTCGACAGTTAAATTCAGTTTCGACAGTTAAGTTCAGAGATGAGCGGCTGATGTATACATCTAGCACTTTGTGGTTATGTATTTTACGTCATCTATTGGAGATGCTATTAGAATTCCACTCAGGTTAACATTGTCTCTCTTGTCCTACTTCAGGCTCGGCGTCGTACAACTCACCGGAGCTGCTCCAACGATGAAACCCTCCATCACAGCGGAGCAGTACCTCGGGCTCCATCTCCAGACGCCTAAGATCTTCTTCCCCTCCTCCGACAACCAAGTCAGCCGGAGCATCCTCACCGGCCAACCCAATCACGCTGAGATCGACATGGCTTCACCAAAGAGGTTGTACACTTCTTGTGGTTTGACTTAATCTCACCATGCTTCTTTGCATCCTGTGATCTTCCAATTCTTGTGAACCAAACACCCAGATTGGCAGAAATCCTGTGTTTTTAAATTCTCTATTTTGCACGTGCATTCCTATCCTATTCCTATCTATTTCCTATCCCTGCATTGTTAGAATCCTCAAATTCAAACAAGCCCTTACACAATTACTTTTGTTACAGATATGTATCAAAGAAAACCTTGTGTGGTTTGTCCTGCTCCTGCGGTGCTGTGTTCCACCCCAGCTCAGCTGCTCCAACGACGGAAGGGTTCACCACAGCAGGGATCCGCTCTCTAGACTGTCTTTCGCCACCTCAGATCTTCTTCCCCGCCGCCGGCAGCCACGACAACTGCATTACCATCATCAACTGAGATGACCTTGAGGACTACACGGGTCCGCAAGAGAGGTCGCACTCTTCCGTGTCTGCTTACGTTATGCATCGCTAAATATGATGACATGCTACTTTATCGTCGTGTTCACCTATTAGACTCCGACTCAGGTCCAAACTTATGCTGAAACTTGAGTTTTTAAATGGTTGTGGGGTACATATTGGGGCAGCAATTAGTACTATCTGTCTACTATCTGGTTAATCTTGGGTGTCTACTATGAGTTTCATGTTGGGTGCAAACAAACATTAAAGGAGCCATTATCTGTATTTTTTAACTAAAGCTATTATCTGCCTGCTATCATTGGTTTTTGGTTTATCCACAGTTTGCTACCATCACTCTGGATTTGTGCATGCACTCCTTACATAATCTCACTATGTTTTATTCTTATGCATGTCAGTTATTGTACACAATGGAACTGAACATGTAGAGCAAAAGAGACGAGCCTTGCGTGGCAATAAAATTTCATGCAGATGTCGCTCCATGGTGGGCGCAAAGGCAGCCCCCCTACACCCATTTCGGATCGTAATCAAGAGGAAGATAACTGTTCTGAGGGGGATTCAGAAGTAGAAGACCACTCCTATTTACCCCATGAGGTCTTCGCTCTAACTTGGCATGCTGATGTTGGTTATATCATGCATATGGTGCCTTGCATTGCTTACTTTATACATCAAATATGTCAACTGCTTAGTTTAGACATGCTTTGTGTGAACGCCATCTGTTTAGTTTATTCATCGTTTATGTGAATTATGCAATGCCATCTTGTTTAGCGAGGCATCATATATGTGAATTTTGCAATGCCATCCTACTTAGCCAGTCATCTTATATGTGAATTATATCAGGCCATCCTTTTTTTTGTTACATATTACATTTGTCAACAATGTTAGTACATTCAACTACTCTTCGTGTGCGTCAGCCATTTGACACGGTGATGGAAAATTCTGGAGTGAAAACAAGGTCTTCAGAGTAGACTATGCTATCTGACGAAGCGCATATCTCGCTGGTTACAGATAGCTCCTCAGAGGAGGATTCAGAGACAGATGACCAGTCCTATCCCCCCCCCCCCGAGGTGCATGCTCTAACTTGGCAGGGTTATGTTGCTCATATTGTGCGTATGGTATCTTGCATTGCTATGTCATTTGTTTAGTTTAGACATGATTTGTGTGAATGCCACCTGTTTAGTGTCTAATTACCATATATGTGAATTATGCAATGCCATCTTTTTGTAAGACATTATATATGTGAATTATGCAATGCTATCTTGTTGCAAGGCATTATATATGTGAATTATGCAATGCCATGCTGTTTAGCCAAGCGTCATATATGTGAATTATATCATGCCGTCCTTTTTTTGTATTTCTCATTGCTTTTGTCGACAATGTTTGTATATTCAACTGCTCTTCCTTTGCATCAGCCATTTGAATTGGTGATGGAGAAATCTAGAGTGAAAACAAGGTCTTCAGAGCAGACAATGCTACCTGGTGAAGCAGATATGTTGCTGGTTACAGATAGCTCTTCAGAGGAGGATTCAGAGGCAGATGACCAGTCCTATTATCCCCCTGAGGTGTATTCTCAAACTTGGCAGGGTTATATTACTCATATCATGCATATGTTGTATTGCAATGCTTAGTTTTTACATCATATACACGATATTGAATGCCATCTCCTTAGTTGACACATCATATATGTGATTGCCCTCTGCTCACTTCCTTAGTATATAAATCATATATTTGAATTATATCATGCCATGATGTTTACATAGACAACATGTATCTGAATTATGGCATGCCAACCCATTTTTTAAAGACATAATATAGTTATATCATCTCATCCTGTTCACATAGTCATCATATTTTGAATTATGTCATTTTATCTGTGAATTATATCATGCCATCATGTTTCCATCAACGGCATGTTTGTGATTTATGGCATGACAACCACTTTAATAGACACATCGTATAGTTATATCATGTCATCCTATTTACATAGTCATCATATTTTGAAGTATGTCATTCTATCCTGTTTAGTTAGCCATCATACATGTGAAATTGTGTCATGCTATCCTGTTTAATTAGCCATCATATATTTGAAATTATGTCCTGCTATTCTGTTTGGTTAGACAACATAAATGTGAATTATTTCATGCCATGTTTTCTTCCCTACTATCCATTGCACCTGTCTATCTTACAATGTCTGTACATTCAATTACTTTTCTTGTTTATTAGCCATTTCAATTGGAGGGGGTGATGGCAGTATCTGTGGGAGTAAAAACACGGTCTTCAGAAAAGATCGTGCTACCTGTTGATGGAGATAGAACCACGGTTGTACTTGCCCAAGAACCAGCCCCACCACACATAACCCACACTCACGCAGATTGTACCCCTACCCAATTGGACAGAGAACCAGCTACACCCCTTCTAACCCCAACCCCAGTAGATAGTAACCCAGTTCCCGTTGACACAACACCGTCTCCACCACAGAGCACCCAAACACGAGCAGTTAGTAAGGCAACTGAAGTGCCCAAAGCACGAGGACCACCACTCCGAACCCCAAGTCAACGCTTAAAGCAGAAGAAGAATTGTTCTCAGGTCAGGTTCCGTAGCTATGGTTCATACTACTTTGCTCTTGCATCACTGTATTTACTCATACCAACTAATTTCAAATTTGAAGGATGCAATTGAAACTCCAATGGCGCAACAGGTATGTTTTAAACCTGTTTCTTTAACATGTTTGCTGTTGTAACTTGCTCTATGTTGATTTCAGTTTCAATTGAATAAACAGTTATGTTCTCATGCCATGCACATTACAAGTGTTGTTATTGCTGTGTAGTTTCCCACACTTATATTCTGTCTATGCTGCTTTGTCTTAAATAGATATGATTCGAACTGTATCTATCTTGATTTGGCAACATAAACTAGAATGATATAGACCATACAGTGACCATACTACATAGATATATGTTTGTTTCATGCTGTTATGCCGTCCACCTTACTACTGAACTGGTTTACCAAAATGAGTTTCATATACTACATTGTAAACCTGTGATGTGTTTGTTTGTTTCTCCTTTAGAACGCGGATAAAATATTGGAGAAGAGTACCCCGTTATGCAATGGTAAAGGAAGTAATGCAGATCAGGTTCAAGATAGTGAGACATCCCTGTTGTTCTCCAAGAAAGCTGATAAAAACTATATTGAAGACACTGAGACAACCCCAAAGTCCTGTCTTGATGTAGTGTTCGAGTTACTGGCTACTACTGCTGGCACCAGCTCTTCGTACTCACTGCCTGAATCAGTTCGGCTTCTTGAGTCTCAACTTCAAGTTGAAAGACATCGATCAGATGTTATGCGACAGGAAGCCGAAGGACTGAGGAAGTCCCTGCAGAATTCAGATGCATACTTTCTGGTGCAACAGCAAGTGCTGGAGGATTTAAGCGCCAAACAAGAGAAAGTTAATAAGCTTGCTAAGCATCTTGCCAGCATTATGGGTACCCAGGATATTGTTTCTTGAGCTCTTCTGAAGTGGTTTCAGTTCTGGACTTGTTTTGCTATGGCGTTTATATGCTGCTTTGTTCCCTATATTTGCACTTGTGGCGAACTTTGATGCCGAGTGGATGTAATATGTGTAATAGCCGTAATAGCCTAGCGTAAGTTGCTTGCTTATTTATTTCCGTTGTCTTGTTTATTTGTTTTCTTGTAGTCAGTGCAGTTCTTTTTCCGCTGTTTGCTAGTGGCCGGAATAACCTATTTTTTAAAACTAGGCCACATTAACAATGGGCTACATATTTACTGTAGTTAACATGGGCCTCCTACGGGCCGTAGAAACAATGGGCCTTCTAAGGGCCGTAGAAACAATGGGCCTTCTACGGGGCGTAGACACAATGGGCCTTCTACCGGGCGTAGACACAATGGGCCTTCTACGGGCCGTATCATCAATGGGCCTTCTACGGGTCGTATGATCGGTTGGCCAAACATGGGCCAATAACAGACCACATTATGGCCGTAAATGGGCTAGAGTTGAAATCGTCCGTTCATTGGCCGACCGTAACGGGCCGTCGTTAATAGGCCGTATTTGATGACGCTATGAAAACGGCCCAACGTATTAACGGGCCACAAACGGGCCGACTGTACCACGGGCTGTATTTGGCCCACAAGCAGAAAATGACAGTAACGGGCCGAAAGTAAACGAATGCTAGAAATGAGCCCAAGAATAAATGGGCCCTAAGAAGGACGAAAGATAACATGGGCTGGAAACGGCCCAACGGAATAATGGGCCGTTAATGGGTATAAAGTGATACACTGTTCATTACAGGCCAGTTTTAGCACGGGAGGTTAATGGGCCACCTTTTGACCAGGTCAAACGGGCCGGCCTTTTCACAGGAATGGGCCTCTGTTGGGCCGTGCCATGTGTCGACGTATCATAGGCGCTTTGGGTCCAATGAGTGGATGACGTCTGTCCCAACGGTGAGCTGACACGTGTATCCTCCAGCTAATGATGATTTTACACCTGGAATATCCCCATTGGTCGGGGCTGTTAACGGGTTATCGGATCCAAAACCGGACCCGATAGCTTAACGACGTTCCGTTATGGTGGATGCCACATGTCGGTCACCCTTGACGAAAGCACTTCTATGACGCGCGATTTATCGTCATGGAAGTGGACACTTCCGTGATGATAATTTTGGTAATGTCATGGAACACTTCTACGACAGCACAGGTATGACTATCTTGATTTTGTCATAAATTTGTCATGGATGTACATGCATGACAGAAAACGTGACCTACTGTGACAAACACGTATCATCACGGAAGTGTATTTCTTTTGTAGTGAGTAGATGCATGCTGGATATCGGTCGATGTCTGGAGTAATAGTAGTAGATGCAGGCAGGAGTCGGTCTACTAATCTTGGACGTGATGCCTATATAATTATCATTGCCTGGATATCGTCATGATTATTTGAAGTTCTATCAATTGCCCAACAGTAATTTGTTTACCCACCGTTTGCTATTTTTCTCGAGAGAAGCCACTAGTGAAATCTACGGCCCCCGGGTCTCTTCTTTATTATATTTGCCTTCGCGATCTATTTTTATTTTCTTTTATTTTCAGATCTATTAAACCTAAAATACAAAAATACCTTGCTGCACTTTATGTTATTTGTGATCTATTTATCCAATCTATCATATTTTTATCCCGTCAACTTGCCAATTTCTGGCGTCGTTGCCCGAAAGGGATTGACAACCCCTTTAATATGTCGTCTTGCGAGTATTTGTTATTTGTGTGTAGGTGCCGTTCACGTAGTGTTGCATGGTTCTCCTACTAGTTGGATAACCTTGGTCTCATCATTGAGGGAAATACCTACCGTTGCTGTGCTGCATCATCCCTTCCTCTATGGGGAAATACCGACGTAGTTCAAGCAAACATCAAGCATATCATAGTATAATTATGCTAAACAACGAGTCTATAGATTAATTACATCTATTATTTCTTGAAAGCGACTTGCCAGGCCACCTTGCAGATGTACCAAAAAAGAGTGGTTCCACAGAGCATGACAACTTAAGCATTTTTCTCTTAGATTTTAACCTTTGAGCAGGCACTGGGACAGCGAGGTGCTATACAAACGGTTTTTAACCCCCTTTCCGCGACGGTGTTCTAAATCCACACCTAGTGACCGACTGCGATTGGGGGGTCCTTCTCACATGACCCAGAAACCGTTGGGGATATGCCCTCCTGGCACACACGCTTTGCAAAATGAGGTCGTGTGCGACCGGCGAGTGATCAAATACGGTTATATGTACATTAGTGATAAAAAATACAATTATACAGGCGAAATCATTTCCGGTCGTAAGTACATCCCACACAGTCAGTCCCCGCTAAACGTTTCCATTCGTATATACATCCCACACAGTCGCTCCAAGGAAAACGTTTTCGTTCGCAGGTGCATCACACACAATTTTCCCCGTTGAATCGTTTGTGATAGCGTTGCCGTTGCACATGATATTAAAAATTATCGCTTGCGTTATTGAATGCATCACACACGGTGCATAGAAGAAACAGTATGGCAAAGGTTGTCCATCACACACAGTTTTTATGTGGTAAACGTTTGCGCAAGGTGGCCTAACGCAAACAGTTTTCAAGAGAATGTCATGTGTGATTGTTCATTGATCCAACACGGTTTATTCCTAGAAATTGTGTGCGTTGCCTGAGGTCATCGCCCACGGTGTTTTCTCAATAACCATTTGCAATAGGAAAACCCAATTAACAGGCTAATTGGCCATTAGCAGTCTAATTTCCCTATTATTAATAATCCATTTATTAATCTAATTGACATTTTTTATTAAGAACATAATACATTTCATTTCATATTAAGGTAGCAGGATTTCATAATTGAAATACATCAAAGTACAACATGATATAGCTTCAGCACTCAGCTACCCCATTACACAACTGCACCAGCACCAAGTTTCACATGCAACATCTAGAACCTTCCAAAATTAGCATCATAGACGGTACATAGACAGATGCATCTCATTTGGAAGCTGCTGAAATGGAAGGTGAATATTGAGCCTTCATTCATGTTGAAGGTCTTTGCAAGTTTAGGCCAGTGCATGTGGATGATTGACCGTCCATCCTTCGTCTTCTTCAGGAACACTTCAATATTGAACCGTGGGTGTTGTATGAAAACCTTCCGCGCCTCCTGACCATAGAGGTGGTTTGAGAGGTAATCATCTGTGAACTGCTCTGGAAAGGCCTGAAAACAAGGATGTGCATAAATATCTTCTCTATATTGGAAATGGGGCAAAGGAATAAAAAAAGGCAAGGCATAATAGTTAGTACCATCTTGTATGATGTCTTCTTCATTGTGTAGACAAAGATTTTGTTGTTTTTTGCCGCTAGTTTCTTTATCCTAACAATCTTTCTAAGTTTCTTGACTTGATTGATATTCATGGACAACTCATTTCCCCATATGCAAAAAGGGTCGAACAGTGGGTCAAAACCTCTAACAGCAGGACCTACATGTGCAAGACCAAATTGTTAAAAACCTAAATATTAGAATGGTTCCTGCACACAATAATGTGCTATTAGACAACGGACCATGCACGTGCTAACCTCGATTGTAAACCTTAGTGCTTCCCATTGTTTCCGTGCAACACATATAAGGTAGTTAGTCATCAGGTTAAGTAAGGGTTCGCATGGTATCATTAAAATATGTTAATGAAAAATAAGCACATTGCAGATTCATCAGATTAATTCAAGCCACATGGAAAACCCATTTATCCAAACCAAGCATGATTGAAAACTATGAAATATAGCACTTGTATATGTTTCTCATGTATTAAGTGCAGCCAAATTTGATTTATTCCTAACATGCACAACAATACAAAATTCTACCCATGACAATTGGACATCGCATTGCAGAATTGAACCAAGCAGTTAACTAAACACCACAAAAAATGAACCAAACATTAACTAAGCACCACGTTGCACAATATAACATACTCCTAATAGAAGATCAGACAGTTAACCAAACCAAGTGTTGGGGATATTACTACTGAGTATAAACCGGCCAGGAGGGGCCGGGTTATACCCATAATGAGTTATTTATATTGAAGCCCATGAAGACAAGGAATATGGCGCTTTATGGAGGAGATCTACAAGAAGCCCCAGGGCCCAAAGGCGGATTAGGGCCCGTAGACATAAACCGCCATATGATATGTAACTTGTGTTGTAAGATAGGAAAGGGTAGAAACCGAGCCGGACACGTTTATGAGTCGGCCGGGATTCTGTGAACCATCGGGCGTCAACCTGTGTATATAAAGGGACGACCCGGCGGCAGTTTAGGGACAAGAAACAACAACTTGAGAGCCAAGCATAGCGTATTCGCTCTCTGGTCATCGAAACCCTAGCAATTCCACATCAACTGGATTAGGCCTTTACCTTCACCGCAAGGGGCCGAACCAGTATAAACTCCTTGCGTCCTTTGTCCCGTTTTAACCCCTTTAAGCTAACTACGTTGCGATGGCTCCACGACTATGTCCTTACATTAGGACATCTGCCGTGACAAAACCACGACAGTTGGCACCCACCGTGGGGCTATCGCACGATGGTTTCGAGTTCTTAGAGGGCAGCTTCGAACGGCTCAAGGGATACGCTGTGGGCCGGATGACCAAGAGTCGTCGAGGCAAGCTCTACATCGATGATGTAGGCTGGGGCCCCGAGGCCGGCTCAATTGAGTATGGGTACCGGGTCCCCTTCGGCGGCATTCACGTTTTCATTGGCAAGATAGGCGAACCGGGCCCTGAGCCGGACATCTGCACCGACATCGTTGAAACAGCTCAGCGTGCGAGACCCACCCGGGTTCAGCCTGCCATGAAGCGTGCCTTCGTGGGAGTCATCCACGGAGCGGAATCTGAGGTTAGATCGGCATCTGGTGGTGAAACCGTCGTTTACTCTGATGACGAGTCATCTACTGGAGAGACCGAGTCATTGTACCAACTGCAAGATGGCCGGTTTGGGGGTTGTTCTGATGGCGACAGTATTCCGGACCCCTTTGATCCGCCGAGCCGGGTTGCAATCTTCATGGCCGGTACACAGCCTGCGCAGCACTCTTCGACTACAGCAGCGATGATCTTCGGGTCAGCACCGGCGACAGCAGCCGGGGCAGGAGGCCCTGCGCGACCGCCGGCTCAGGTTTTGTCTGATGTATTCGATGCTTTGGCAACGTTACTGGCGGCAGAAGTTAACCCGGCGAATCAGGATGCGCATAACGCGGAAATCGCAAAGGTGAAGGATCAGATAACTCAAGCCAAGGCAGACCTGGCAGCTGAGGACACCAAGATGGCTGCGGAGCAGGCTGAGTTGGAGGCACAGGCTTACCGGCTTATGTTGGATCAGAGCGCGTCAAATGATGTCATGAGGAGAAGGTACCGGTCTCACCTGCCTCCGGTTTATGAGGCAAGGAATCTCTTTAACACGCCAGGAGCAGGAACCAGGAACCAGCCAGTGGTAAACCGGGTGGAGGCACCTGGAACGGGGGCGCCGGTTCAGCCGCGCACGATGGATCCGCCTCGTCAGAACAATGTCCTGTCGCAGCACGTTTCAACACCTCTGGGTCATTACTCTAACCCGCTGGATAACATCGTTGCCGCCGCTTCATGATTGGCAGCTCTCCCGATCGAAGGCGAGTCTCCAGTAGCAGTTGAAACACGACGGGCTAGAGAGCTCCTTCAGACAGCTTTGACTCAGCAGCAGGCCTATTCATACAGCCGCGAGAGGATTCATTCCACCCCTCGCCCAAGCCGGAGTTATAGGAGGCATATGGATGAACCAGCCGTGTCGAGCAGTGCGCGGAATCGTAATCCGCCTCGTGGCCATAACCCGACGGGTGGCGGTGCTGATGCTCAGAACATGGTGGACCAAGGAAGAGCACGTCGAGAAGCCGAGTTAGCGGCGCAGTACACAACCCGTCATCTTACTCCGGTTCGTCCGACAACTTCGGTAGAGCCAGGAGTTACCTCCAGTTCTTTGGGGGTGCCGTGCCTCACCCCGGCTTTATGTAATGTACGACTGCACAAGGATTTCAAGGGTCCACGTAAAGTGCCCAATTACACTGCCGACTTATCCCCCGAGTCATGGGTCGAAAGCCATGAGATGGCTATGGAGATGCTGGATGTGGATGATGCGGCATGTGCTAAATATTTCACCATGATGTTGGAGGGAACAGCTCGCACTTGGTTGAAAAACTTGCCAGCTAACTCCATTGGGTCATGGGCCGAGTTAAGGGCCCGGTTTATCCAGAATTTCAAGGACACGTGCAAGCAGCCCATGTCAATTGTGGACTTAGCTGCTTGTTTCCAAGAGGAAGGAGAATCGACAACCCATTGGGTGCACCGGGTTTCAAAAATCTTGCATTCATCGGACCGCATCAACGCTGATACAACAGTTTTAACGTTGGAAGGCAATTGCCGGTTCGCGCCTCTGAAGCTGAAGTTGGGACGGCTCAAGCGTCATTGCAATGACATGGGGACGCTTATGGCAGCTCTGGTTAAGTATGCCGACTCTGATAGTACCAAGGACCCTGAGTCTGACGATGAAAAGCCGGGAAAGGGAAAGAAGAGTGGCAGCACCAAAGGGCGGCAGCATAACCTGGCGAGTCATGGAAACAGCGGTAAGCGTAAAGTGGATAACATTTTCGATTTTGTGGCTAACACCAACACGCAGGATAATGGTCAGCGTCGTAAGGGTAAACTGCCCCCGCGGAGTGGAGGATCAGGTCCCAATTTTGAGCGCCTGGTAAACCAGCCTTGCCCAAAGCACGGACCGCAAGAAAGGCCAGCCACGCACCTCTGGAAGGATTACTTCATTATGCGGGAGTTCAAAAATTCGGATCTTTTCCGATATGATCATGGACCGTCCGGCGGTTCAGGACCCGGTTGTCATGGGCCGGGTTATGGTGGAGGCAGTTCTGGCTCAGGATTTCAAGGTAATCAAAGCGGACATGTCAATCAAGGCAGTCAGGGCAGCCAGGGTGGTTATCATCATCAGGGGAGTCAGCAGCAGCAGCAGTCGGGTTACCAGAGCAACCCGAAGCAGTTGAATAGTGGGCAATATCATGTCTTCACCATTAGCCTGTGCAAGTGCGATCAGAAGCTTCACAAAAGGGCAGTGAACTCCGTTGAACCGGCGGTGCCCCATTACTTGCGCTGGTCTGAACAACCCATTGTGTGGAGTCGAGAGGATCATCCGCCCCAGGTTGATAATCCGGGTCATCTGGCATTGATGGTGGCGCCTCAGGTTGGAGGGTATAAGTTCACCAAGGTGCTCATGGATGGAGGGAGTAGTATCAATATTCTTTATTATGAAAACTTCCATCGCATGGGGTTGACAGATAAAAATCTTAAACCGTCAAACACCGTTTTTAATGGTGTGGTGCCTGGTAAATCGGCGTATCCGGTTGGTAAGATAGCTCTGGAGGTTGCTTTTGGGGATGATCATGATTCGAGATCTGAGACATTAACCTTTGAAGTGGTAAAAATCAAGAGCCCGTATCATGCCTTGTTTGGATGGCCGGTTTATGCTAAGTTCATGGCAAGGCCCTGTTATGTTTATCTGCAGCTCAAGATGCCGGGTCATAAGGGGACCATCACGGTACATGGGAGCCATAAGATCGCTTTGGAATGTGAAGAAGGTGATGCGGCTTATGCTGAGTCGGTTTGTGCAATAGAGGAGTTGAAGTTCTACAAGGACAATGTTGATCCGGCGGATATGACCTCTTTGAAAAAGCCAACTACACAGCATGATCCGACCTTGAAGTTTAAATCGGCTGATGAGACTAAGCTGGTTGATTTTGTTCCTAGCGATTCATCCAAGTAGTTTAGCATCAGCGCTAACTTGGATCCGAAATAGGAAAGCGCGCTCATCAAGTTCATCCGTGAGAACCGGGACATCTTTGCATGGAAACCTTCTGACATGCCAGGTGTACCAAGGGAACTCGCTGAGCACACTCTTAATATCGATCCCAAGTTTAAACCGGTCAAGCAGTTTCTCCGCCGCTTCAATGAAGAAAGACGCAAGGCCATTGGTGAGGAGGTAGCCAGGCTCTTGGCAGCTGGGTTTATCATTGAAGTATTTCATCCTGAATGGTTGGCTAATCCGGTGCTAGTACTTAAGAAGAACAGCACTTGGCGTATGTGTGTGGACTACACAGATTTGAACAAGGCTTGTCCAGCGGATCCTTTTGCTCTCCCTCGTATTGATCAAATCATTGATGCTACAGCGGGTTGTGAGCGTTTGAGTTTTCTGGACGCTTATTCGGGTTATCATCAGATTAAAATGGCAATTAAGTACCAGGAGTAGACAGCTTTTATAACTCCCTTTGGAGCCTTCTGCTATGTATCTATGCCTTTTGGGCTCAAGAGTGCCCAGGCGACTTATCAGCATTGTGTGCAGAATTGTCTTCATACTCAGATCAGGCGCAATGTTCATGCTTATGTGGATGATATTGTGGTGAAGCCCAGGAAAGAGGAGACGTTGATAGATGATTTGAAGGAGACTTTTGATAATCTCCGGGTTTATAAGATGATGCTTAATCCGGCCAAGTGTGCCTTTGGTGTTTCGGCAGGCAAGCTCTTGGGTTTTCTGGTGTCAAACAGGGGTATTGAAGCTAATCCGGAGAAAATCCAGGCTATTACGTCTCTGGCTAAACCGGCGTGTATGAACGATGTTCAACGTTTGGCAGGTCGTATTGCAGCGCTGAGCCGGTTTATCAGCCGATTGGGAGAGAAGGCTATCCCTCTTTATCAGATGATGAAAAAGACAGACAATTTTGTCTGGAGTGATGCTGCTAATGCGGCGTTTGAGGACTTGAAGAAACAGTTAGCTGAGCCACCTGTCCTTGCTGCTCCGGTCGATAAAGAGCCGTTGTTGTTATATGTGGCTGCTAATGCCCGGGCTGTCAGTGTGGCCATTGTGGTGGAGCGCAAGGAGGCTGGGAAGGAATATCCGGTTCAACGGCTGGTTTATTATATTAGTGAGGTGCCTATTGAGTCCAAACAGAGGTACCCACATTGGCATAAACTGGTGTATGGAGTTTTTATGGCAAGCCGGAAGCTTAAGCAGTATTTCCAGGGTCATCCCATCACTGTGGTCAGTTCTGCCCCTTTGGGAGATATAATCCAAAACAGGGAAGCAACTAGCCGGGTTGCCAAGTGGGCCATTGAGCTTGGACCTCATGGGTTAAAATATGTGCCTCGTACGGCAATTAAGTCCCAAGCGCTTGTAGATTTCATCAATAACTGGACAGAGTTGCAAGCGCTAGAAGAGAAGTCGGATCACACTTATTGGACCATTCATTTTGATGGGTCCAGGCAATTGGAGGGCTCGGGGGCTGGAGTCGTGTTAACTTCCCCAAGAGATGATAAGTTTTGTTATGTTCTCCGTTTAATGTTCCCTTGCACTAACAATGCAGCTGGATATGAGGCTTTACTCCATGGTCTTCGAATGGCTAAGGAGATGAATTTAAGCCAGGTTAAGTGCTTTGGTGATTCGGACCTGGTAGCTCAACAAGTGTCTGGTACTTGGGACTCCAAGGACCCGCTCATGGTGGCGTATCGACGAGAGGTGGATATTGTGGCTGGTCACTTCAAGGGTTATCAGGTTGATCATGTGGACCGGCGAAAGAACGAAGCGGCGGACGCTTTAAGCCATTTGGGTTCCCAACGTAAACCGGTTCCACCCAATGTTTTCCTGGACGTTTTGCATAACCCGTCGGTCAAGCTACCTACAGAGGAGGACTTGGCTATCCCTGATCCGGAGGCCCAGTTGGTGGTGGCTCTTCATGTTATCCCAGATTGGACTGTCCCATATTTGGCGTACATGAACCGGGGCGAGTTACCGGAGGATGAAACTTTGGCCAGGCAAATAATCCGGCGATCAAGGTCAATGACCATTGTCAATGGAGAATTACATCATTGCAGTGTAACAGGGGCGTTTCAGCGTTGTGTGTCTCCTGAAGAAGGCCGTGAGATTTTGCGTGAGATCCACGAAGGGGATTGTGGTCACCACGCCGGTTCAAAGTCTCTGGTAGCCAAGGCCTTTCGTCACGGCTTCTATTGGCTGACAACTCATGCTGATGCTGAAGATTTGGTCAAAAGTGTGATGGCTGTCAAAAATTCTCACGGCGTGCTCACGTACCGGCTCAAGAATTGAGGATGATTCCAATCACTTGGCCGTTTGCAACTTGGGGGCTGGATATGGTTGGGCCCTTTAAGAGATCCAAGGTAAGAAGACTCACCTTCTGGTGGCGGTTGATAAGTTCACTAAGTGGGTAGAGGCAGAACCAGTCAGTAAGTGTGATGCAGCCACGGCGGTTCAATTCATCAAGAAGGTGATTTTCCGGTTTGGTTTTCCACACAGCATCATAACTGATAATGGCACTAATCTATCCAAGGGTGCTATGAAAGAATTTTGTCAACGTGAGCACATCCGGCTTGACGTATCATCAGTGGCTCACCCCCAGTCTAATGGTCAAGCGGAGAGAGCCAATCAAGAGATCCTGAGAGGCATCAAGCCCCGGCTCATGGTTCCTTTACAACGGACGCCGGGTTGTTGGGTGGAGGAGTTACCGTCTGTGTTATGGAGCATCAATACCACGCCCAACAGATCTATGGGTTACACACCTTTTTTCATGGTTTACGGAGCAGAGGCGGTTCTCCCTAGTGACATCCGTCATGACTCGACTCGTGTGGTGTCTTATGTCAAAGCTGACATTGAGAAGGCATGACAGGAAGCACTTGACCTGTTAGATGAGGAGCGTGACATTGCAGCAGCTCGTTTGGCGATTTACCAGCAAGATCCGCGTCGCTATCACAACCGCCGGGTTAGAACCAGAACTTTTCAAGAAGGCGATCTGGTGCTCCGACTCATCTAGGATCAGACTGATATGCACAAGTTATCCCCGCCTTGGGAAGGACCCTTTGTGGTCAGCAAGAATCTGCATAACGGGTCATACTACCTTATCGATGTTCGAGAGCACAAAGACTCACGTAAATCGGAGGAGGAGACCCACCGGCCGTGGAATATCGCTCATCTTCGGCCTTACTATACTTGAGCCACAGGCTCTTCTTATGTACATAGTTATGACAATGTATATATTATGATCAATATAATAAACCGGAGCCTCAGCTAAAGCGGGGTCTCTGTTGTTTTTCTTACATCATGTGTGGTTACATGGGCGCTTCTGTTTATAAAGCGGAGTTCTGTTTACCATTGATCCGGCTTATAAAGCCATATAAAATATCACTGGGGGGCTTGGTCGTATTCGAACCATATCTACACCTCTTGATCGGCGTAAGGCCACCAGGGAAATCACTTGGGGGCTTGGTCATATTCGAATCATAGCTACGCCTCTTGATCGGCGTAAGGCCACCAGGGAAATCACTTGGGGGCCAAAGAGAGTGTTGCAAAAGCACAACTCAAACATAGGCACCCACTGAGCACAGCACAAAATATTGCTCGGGGGCTCTTTGCTTCTCAAAGAACAAAGAGTCTACACCCTTGCAATAGGCTATCAAGCCAAGCTGGGAAGCCCGGTGTATTCACCTAAAACCCCGGGTTATCCTGCCTTATTTAAGTAAGCCACTCCGTCCAGGTAATCCTGGTATGACCCGCCGAACGTTTGGCAAGTCAATCTTATACAGACCCTGAACTTGTTAAAGTTAAAACGACGATTGGTTAATGTGAGGTCCATCTTAAAAGCTTTGTAAAATGGTTTAACTCAGTGGCCTGGCAGCCCATGAAAAGCCTCAATTTTGGGCCTGGCAGCCCATGAAATGCCTTGCATGTTCTTTTTATGTTTTTATTTGCCAAGTTTTTTCTCCTTTGATGAGGTTTATAATATCTTATGATAAACCGGCGTTTATTGACCCAGCTTGGCTTTCAACTACAATTTGTCAGTACATGATCAGTTATAATCCGGTGCTTATTGACCCGGCCTGGTTTCGACTATAAGTCGCCAGTATTATATATGGTTACTCCGGTGTTTATTACAACCCGGTACGGTTTTATAATAAACCGGCAAAACATGGGAGGAGTTATCCATACTCAAGATTTGGGTTATCACCCTTACTACAAAACGTTGGTAAACCAACGATGTGATTCAATGTCACAGGTATCATCTATTTCCTATTTGATTATTTTTAAATACAGCCTTGGTTATAAACCCTAGCTATACGTTTGGGCATCATGACCCGTCCGGCGGTAAACCGCCAGGATACTGTCAATTTATTGTATGCAGGAACAGCTTGAACAAACCGCTACTGATTATGAGCAGACATAACATATCCTAAGCATGGCGGATTAACAATGTCATGCAAAATAAATATGCACGACGGCATAGCGAACCAAGTGTTTAAGCTAGCCTATTACAAGGCGCTTTGATGCCCAAAAGGATAATTGTTTTTCAACCAAGCATTGCAGTATGCAGAAGTTAAACCGGCCTCCGGATCATTAATTTTCGCCAGGCTGACTTGAAGGATGTGGATCATCCTGCGCCGGTTCATCCTCCTCCTCTCCACCCAGCGGCTGGAAGTCAATGGTTGTCCAGTCAATCCCAGTTAAGGCTTGGAAGACAGCTTCATCACTTATAAGGGTGGACGGTTCAACATCAGGGGCGTAGGTATGCTTACGGATTGGCGGGATAAGATTTTGCACATCATAAGTTGGTGCGTTCACCCGTTTGTTGTTGGCGTCATAAATCGACTGATAATATGACAAGTCAGTGTCTTCAGCCAATTTGCTTGCCAGTGGACGCATTTCCCTTGTCAAAGCTCGGAGGTCATCATTGTCAAAATCTGACCCGTCCTCCTTTATGCTCGGGTAGCCATTTCCTACGTCCGCCGGGTCAAGATCTGGTACCCATGCTTTAGCCCGGGTTAGCGCGGTCAGAGCACCTGCCCTGGTAGCTGATCTTTTTAATTCCTCAAACTGGGCGGGCAGCATTGACAGCCTTTCTAATGTCTCCTTGATCAAGGTTGGGGGCGGTTTGTTATGAGAGGCAGTGCAGATGATCCGCTGTGCGCCGGTATATAACTGCTCTATAAGAGTATAGGCAGCCTTCAATTTCCTTTGCATATCAGATCCAAGATGGGTAATGCGAGATCCTGTATCATTCCACATGTTGATAAACCGGCAATTTATGGGATAATATATGCTACAGGATTATGGTGAAGATACTTACCGAACACAACAGTGGTCATGGCATTTATTTGCCGCTTTAAACCGGTCAACTCTTCTACCACCGGATTAAGAGCCACTTCTGCATCATCAGCCCTCTTTTGCAATGTGGTTTTCTCTATGTCCCAGTCCACCCGCTCCTTGAAATTTTCTTTCAGTTTCTCCATGGCTGCTAAGGCACTGGTCAGCTCCTCTTTGGCCTTGGAGGTTTCTGCCTGTTGGGACTTGATATTTTCTTGAAGATCAGCAGTTTGGGAGTTCTTTTTGCTCAATTCAGCCTGTAAAAGATATACATCTTATAAGTTGACAGCATATATTTGAAGTACCAAGCACATAACAAGTTATACACTTGGCACTTGGGGGCTAATGTCTATTGCTTCTTATCAAAAATTTCTTGTCAAGTCCCAAGATCAATTCAAGTATTATTCTTGGCACTTGGGGGCTAATGTATATTTGCTCAATAATACAGTCCCGGTTCATCGTGAAGATATAAACCGGCCCTTGGGGGCTACGCAGGCAAAATTTAAAGTATTCTAAAAGTCCCGGTTCACATTGGTATCATAAACCGGCCCTTGGGGGCTACTAGAGTTGATATTAGAAATTGGACATAAGGGAGAATCAATTATGCAGAGTTAATGGTATTTACCTCATACAGCTCCTTCATCATGTTCACTAAACCGGCTTCATAGTCGCGGCTTGTGTACAGACGGTTTAAATACCCAGAATGAATGTCTTGGGCGTTGAGGTGAGCATAGCTGGACAAATCTATATTCCACTTACCCTTGTCCATAGCAGAAAATTCCTCCTTGGCACTATGTTTTGACAAAGCGACAGGATTGCCAGGGGGTGTGGCTGACGCCAGTAATCATGATATCATCTGTTTTATCACCAGCCGCTTTGACTGGGCTTGGCGGTTTTTCCGCAGCTTTAGCCGGACTGGGTGGACCAGTAGCATGACATGTGGGATCATCTTCCATCTGTGCAACAAAGGTTTCATGATCTTGTGGAGATGGATCATCCGGAATAGCATCAAGATTGGGTTCAAACTATTCTGGAATTTTCTCCAGTTCAGCAGTCGGGTTATCATCAGCCGGTTTATTCAACTTGGCCTTTTTGCTGGGCCTGGGTTTGGCACTGAAAAGAACAAGCACAAATGTTGATACAGTGAGTAAAGCAGAGAATATTAAGGGTCAGTTTAAACATGCTTACCCAGGAACCGTTTTAAGAGTTGGCAGTTGCGTCTCTGTTGATTCGCCAGAAGAAGAATGGGAAGTTCCCTGATAATTTGAATCAGATGGTGTAAGAGGTTGCCGGAAATAACCCGCCTTAGGATAACGTGGGTCAGAAGTATAAGAGACCTCTGGGCGGCGCTTACAAACCGGCGTGTTCGGTAAACCGGAAGAGGTTACCACGTGACCGATGTGCTGAGTTGTGCGGCGAGCTTCTTGTTGCTATTTCTTCAAAAGAAAGTTTGGATCCATGTGAGCTAGAGGGTGAGAAAATATTACTTTCCGGTTTGCTTGACGAGTTTTCGGAGTTGGCAGAGATTCTGAGCCGGAGGAAATAATAATTACCTCTACGTCACCAGCTTGACTAGCCTCTGCATCCTCCTGATAATAATCATTATCAATAAGATGAATGAAGAAGGAACCAAGTGAATCAAGTTCTACCTCTGACTCGTGATTCTCATCATCGTCATCAAAGTTTAAATCGGTGGAATCAGCGGTTTTCTTTTTGGAAGGCCTCTTGGTGGTCTTAGTCTTGACACGAGGTGTCTTCGCCGGTTTATCTTGAGGTTTTTTCTTCCAGAACGGATCATCGCCCTGCCAAAGATTGATGAAAGTTATAACGGAAGATTATAAGGGTCAGATTAAAGTAAGAGTTACGCAATTCTTACAGCTGGCAGTTTATTGAAAATGCAGAAGGGACTAAGCCCTGTTTTGCTGCAGACAGCCACCGGTTCATCCAATATCTTTTTAACAGCTTCTGTAATTTCAGCATCAGTTAGCTGAATGTTGATATGTCGTTGAGGATCTTTTAAGTCCCCTGTATATTCGCACATTAAACCGGGGCGACAGCTTAAAGGCAGAATGCTCCAGGATATCCAGCTGCGAACAGAGTCAACGCATGTTAAACCGTTCGCAACAAAGGCTCTGAGCTTTGAGAGTTGTGGTGCGTAGTTGGACCGTTCCTTTGCAGTCAGCCTCTGAGGGAATGGATGTGTATTGGTAAGCCGCTGAGCACGATAACCCGGCAGAGGATTCTCTTCAATAGGAGACGTGTCCCGGCAATAGAACCAAGTCTGGTTCCAATCTTTGGGATGGGTATGATGTTTGGCATGAGGGAAACTGACATCTTTTCTTTTTTGAATTGAAACCCCGCCAAGTTCAATATTGGGCCCATCTGTAAACTCAGTATGGCGGTTCAAATAAAAGAAGTCTCTGAACAGTTCAACTGTCGGTTCTTACTGCAGATAAGCCTCGCAGAACACTTGAAAGTTACAAATATTGGACACAGAGTTGGGTCCAATATCTTGAGGGTGGAGTTGGAAAATAGCAAGCACATCGCGGAATTTTTTTGATCCGGGGGGGGCTGAACCCACGACCCAGGTGATCAACGAATATAATCACTTCTCCATCCTTGGGTTCAGGAGGATTTTCTGGACAGGGGGCCCTCTAGTGTATGACATCCTTTTTTGCTAAGGCGCCAGTTGCAACGCACCCATTCAATTTTTCTTCAGTAACCCAGGAGGGGACCCAGTTACAAGCATAAAATTGTTTGGCCATTTCAATGAAACGCCGGAAAAAGATCAATGCCGGTTTAAGATTCATGACTGACAAGTATAAAGCGTTGCAAGGTCAGAAGGAGAAGACGTTGAAGCATAGATACATGTTAAACCGGATTCTGACATTGGCGGGATTATGAAGATGAACGAATCGGCGGTTTAAGAGGGGACTAATGGTACCTGCCGGATTATAATTTTCTAAAAGTTAAACCGCCTACTTTGGTATGGAAGGTAAATATCTAAAATATCTAAGTGAGGGAAAAACAAGTTTCACAGATTGGTATGATAAATTCAGATCTACAGCGTATCAGTAAATCAAAATATATTCAGACCTAAGATACAGGTGCTTAAGCAGTTCATCAGATCTAGATGAGATTATTTTATACAGAGAGGATGCACTAATGAGGAAAAGGGGGATTATAACTACGACCGCACAGGAAAATATAACATCTAAATTCGCCATTTATGACACGGAGAAGAACAGGGAAGAACATCACTAAGCTTCGATGAACTCGCAGAAAACCCTAACGGGATCTATGGAGGAACAAAGAAAAACTCACCAGGGCTGTTGAACGCGGAGGCGTACAGGCGGAACTCTGGTTGAATCAGGTTGATGCAGCGGCCGTTGTTGGGGTAGAAGTGAAGGTCGACGGTGGCGGCAGTGCTCAAGTATTGAGGCAACGCGAGGTGGAAGAAAGGCGAAGAGGCAAGGGGAGAAAAGGAAAGGGGACTTGGCCCTATTTATAAGACGAAGGGATAAGCGACAGGCGCGGGAATCGAGGAGCCCAAAAAATGGATATGTGACAGAGCTGTCGCCTCGATTTTTGGAGGCTCGTTAATAAAAGTAAGGTATATACGATTCTTTAATGAACAGGTGACGTCATGACGGTTTACTATAATCTTGGAAGATGACGTCATGGCGTATTACAAGGTTTACGCGAAGGTGTTGAAGAAGAAATTTTCCAAATTGTTGAAGATTGACATGAACAAGTTCAAATCAATCTGGGGCCTAATGTTGGGGATATTACTACTGAGTATAAACCGACCAGGAGGGGCCGGGTTATACCCATAATGAGTTATTTATATTGAAGCCCATGAAGACAAGGAATATGGCGCTTTATGGAGGAGATCTACATGAAGGCCCAGGGCCCAAAGGCGGATTAGGGCCCGTAGACATAAACCGCCATATGATATGTAACTTGTGTTGTAAGATAGGAAAGGGTAGAAACCGAGACGGACACGTTTATGAGCCGGCCAGGATTCTGTGAACCGCCGGGCGTCAACCTGTGTATATAAAGGGACGACCCGGCGGCGGTTTAGGGACAAGAAACAACAACTCGAGAGCCAGGCATAGCGTATTCGCTCCCTGGTCATCGAAACCCTAGCAATTCCACATCAACTGGATTAGGCCTTTACCTTCACCGCAAGGGGCCGAACCAGTATAAACTCCTTGCGTCCTTTGTCCCGTTTTAACCCCTTTAAGCTAACTATGTTGCGATGGCTCCACGACTAAGTCCTTACATTAGGACATCTGCCGTGACAAAACCACGACACCAAGCATGCTTAACAACTTGGAAATATAGCAATTGTATTTGTTTCTCATGTATTTAGTACAACCAAATTCGATTTACTTCTCACATGGTATACAATAACAGAATGCACCCACAACTATTGAACATCGCATTGTAGAATTGAACCAAACTGTTAACTAAACACCACAACAAATGAACCAAACGTTAACTAAGCACCACATCGCACAATGTATAACCAAACCAAGCATGCTTGACAACTTGGAAATATAACAATTGTATTCGTTTCTCATGTATTTTGTAAAGATAAATTTGATTTATTTCTCACATGGAAGACAATACAAAATTGCATCCTAAAGAATTGAACATCACATTTGCATAATTGAACCAAATAGTTAACTGAAGACGACAACTAATTAACCAAATAGTTAATAGGTGAGCACCACACTGCACAACATATAGAACATATACACTAGAGCAACAGAATGCATGGTAAAATTAGATAGCATAATTCACTAGAATTTATTAAGGAAAGGCAGGAGCAGCACACGCAACGGGTAAACTGAGCATGCTTAACCGGCGTAGCTAGCAAATGGCAAGGTGCTCCTCCAAGATCTGGGGGTCGGCACGAATGGCAGCCATCGCGACCTCATCCACGCGTCCGGCCGCGATTTGCTTCTCCGCTGTCAAATGCTCCTTGAGCTCCTGGCTATACTGCGTGCACCATGGCTTAGGGCGGCGCTTATTTGGTGGAGGGGTCGGTGATTTGGGTGGAAGGTGTCGCGCCGGCGGTCGGGGCATGTGGGATGTGGAAGGAAGAGGAGGATGGGGGTCGGGTGTGGATTACCTACCTGGATAGACGAGGCCAAGCAGCGTGAAGGAGGGTCGCCGACGAGGAGTCGGCGCTGCCAGCAAGGAGTGAAGGTTTCAACTTGGAAAGGAAGGCAGAAACAGGGGAAATGTGGCTTTTGGTAAGGAGGAGGGGGCGGGGAAGTAGATATTTCCGCGGAAGCCGAAAATTTTGAATCGGTTCAGCGAAAAAACTAGCGCGCAAAATGTCATCAAACACGGTCCCTTATCCAGAACTGTGTACGATATGTGAACATCACAAACGATTCAGATAGCTTAACCCGTGTGTGATGAGTTTGAACGTCAAAAATTTTGGTTCGAATTTCCCTGGTTATAGTGGTCATCCACGGCATTGCATGATTTGGGTACACAGAGGAGACTACAGCACACCCACACTTCTTAATCAAGCAAGTTCAGTAAATAAACAGAGCTAGCTGACCTAAACATTACTCTAACAAATTAAAGACCGGCGCTCTTAATTAAACAAAACAAAGAGTACTACTATGGCTGGTGCTCGTCGATCTCCACCGCCTCCTCCATGTCCAGCTCGAGCCCGACGGTCTCCTGGGGAAGGGGCTTCATGGCATCCATCGCACCATACTCGGCAAGCATCTCGCCATCCGCATCCGCCATCTCTTTGGAAAAGGCCGCCACGAGCTGGGTGTGGGCGGCCGCGATCTGGGCTTGGACGGGCTCTGTCATCACAAGGTATGCGGCGGAGGAACGGACGGCTGCTCGAACGCTCTCGGCGATTGCCAACTCTTCGGTCGTGGGTTGCCGACCGATGTCGGAGAAGCTTCGTTCGATTTGTGCGCTGACTGCCACGAGCTGGGCGTGGGCGGCCTCGACATGGTCGTGGGCGGCCTACATCAGGGCTATGGCCGCCGCTGTGGTACGGACAACTGCTGCACCGCTCTTGCCAGTTGCTATCCCTGAGGCAGCCGTTGCTGCCGCCACTTGAGAAGCGACAACGGCCGATTGGGTTGCCTTGGCTGCCCGGTCGCAGATTGCGGCCGCGCTCATGCACCTTGTTAGCACGCGGATGGTGGCCGCGGCCGCGCTCTCGCCGGAGTGGGCCGCCGAAGTTGCCCTCACGACGCGGGTCCACGTCCCCATCTTTCACCGGCAACGATTGAACAGTGAAATGATATTTGGGGAGCGAACTAGTGTGCTTGACACGCTGACTGTGGACTGTAGCTAAAGCACCTTCTCGCGTAAGCCATAGGCGTACTATACACCAACGATGCTCCAGGATATTTTGTACTGCATCTCACACTGTTGGTGATAATAAACTGTGTGGGATCCACTTGATTTTTCATCTTGATTTGAATTACAAAATGGGGTCACGGCGGCAATAGACGGTGTTTGAATTGATAGAACTTTTATGTGCAATGAACATGCAACTAGCTATATGTGTGTCGTAAAAAAATTGGAATGATTCTGGGTTCGTTTGGACATTTTATACATTAAATTGGTTTTCTAGCCATTTTAGGTGCACAATTCAAAATTAAACTACATGCACATGCTCCGGTGCACCAACATGGGTTGTAAAATCATATATGCGTCCATGAGTTTATGCTTATGTCCCATGCAAGAAATGTTGAAGTGTCTCTTATATGCATTATTGTTGAATTACCCAAGAGCCCATATTGCCTTGTCTTCTCCTGTTTATTGAATGCTCGCAGATTCCGGCTTAGTCCAATGCACGTGCACTGTTATTATTATTCACATCGTTCGGTCGTGCAAGTGAAAGGCAATTATGACGATATATGATGGATTGATTGAGATGAGAGAAGCTGGTATGAACTCGATCTCTCTTGTTTTTGTAAATATGATTAGTTCATCGTTCCTGATTCATCTTATTATGAATAAACATGTTTGCAATGACGATTAGAGATTATAGTTGCTTATGCCATGCTTAATTAGCTAGGAGTTTATAATGGTTTACCTTGTGTGCCAACATGCTATTAAAATGGTTGTGATGTGGTATGATAGGGTGGTATCCTCCTTTGAATGATTTAAGTGACTTGACTTGGCACATGTTCACACATGTAGCTGAAACAAATCAACATAGCCTTCATGATATTTATGTTCATGGTGGATTATATCCTACTCATGCTTGCACTCAATGTTCATTAATTTTAATGCATGTTCATGACTGTTGTCGCTCTCTAGTTGGTCGCTTCCCAGTCTTTTGCTAGCCTTCACTTGTACTAAGCGGGAATTCTGCTTGTGCATCCAATTCCTTAAACCCCAAAGTTATTCCATATGAGTCCACTATACCTTCCTATATGTGGTATCTACCTACCGTTCCAAGTAAATTTGTATGTGCCAAACTCTAAACCTTCAAATGAAATTCTGTTTTGTATGCTCGAATAGCTCATGTATCAACTAGGGCTGTCTGTATCTTCCAGGCTAGGCGGGTTATTCTCAAGAGGAGTGGACTCCGCTCCTCACTCACGAGAAAATGGCTGGTCACCGGGATGCCCAGTCCCATGCTTTATGCAAATCAAATCAAAATAATTGCAAACAAAACTCCCCCTGGGACTGTTGTTAGTTGGAGGCACTCGTTGTTTCGAGCAAGCCATGGATTGATGCTTGTTGGTGGTGGGGGAGTATAAACTTTACCATTCTGTTTGGGAACCGCCTATAATGTGTGTAGCATGGAAGATATCGCCATCTCTTGGTTGTTATGTTGACAATGAAAGTATGCCGCTCAAAATATTATTTATCTCTATTTCAAAACCGAGCTCTGGCACCTCTACAAATCCCTGCTTCCCTCTGCGAAGGGCCTATCTATTTACTTTTATGTTGAGTCATCGCCATCTTATTAAAAAGCACCAGATGGAGAGCACCGCTGTCATTTGCATCCATTACTATTAATTTATATCGGGTATGACTATGACTGGATCTCTTTTACCATGAATTACAATGTTTAGTCAGTCCTTGATCTTTAAAGGTGATCTGCATTTATGTTTTGCGGTCTCAGAAAGGGCTAGCGAGATACCATCTTGTTATATCATATCATGATTGTTTTGAGAAAGTGTTGTCATCCAAGATTTATTATTATTGCTCGCTAGTTGATTATGCCATTGACATGAGTAAACATGAGACCTAAACGTTATTGTGAATATGGTTAGTCCATAATCTTTGCTGAAAACTTGAATGCAGACTTTACATATTTACAACAACAAGAGCAAACAGAGATTGTTTTTCTTTATCACTTTCAGTTTGTCAACTGAATTGCTTGAGGACAAGCAAAGGTTTAAGCTTGGGGGAGTTGATATGTCTCCGTCGTATCTACTTTTCCAAACACTTTTGCCCTTGTTTTGGACTCTAACTTGCATGATTTGAATGGAACTAACCCAGACTGACGCTGTTTTCAGCAGACTTTCCATGGTGTTATTTATGTGCAGAAACAAAAGTTCTCGGAATGACCTGAAACTCCATGGAACTTATTTTAGGAAAATATTAAAAATATTGGCGAAAGAATCAAGGCCAGGGGGCCCACCACCTGTCCACGAGGGTGGGGGGCGCGCCTGCCCCCCCCCCCCGGCGCGCCCCCTACCTTGTGGGCCCCCTGTTGCTCCACCAACCTCAACTCCAACTCCATATATTCGTGTTCGGGGAGAAAAAATCAGAGAGAAAGATTCATCGCGTTTTACGATACGGAGCCGCCGCCAAGCCCTAAACTCTCTCGGGAGGGCTGATCTGGAGTCCGTTCGGGGCTCCGGAGAGGGGAATCCGTCGCCATCGTCATCATCAACCATCCTCCATCACCAATTTCATGTGCTCACCGCCGTGCGTGAGTAATTCCATCGTAGGCTTGCTGGACGGTGATGGGTTGGATGAGATTTACCATGTAATCGAGTTAGTTTTGTTAGGGTTTGATCCCTAGTATCCACTATGTTCTGAGATTGATGTTGCTATGACTTTGCTATGCTTAATGCTTGTCACTAGGGCCCGAGTGCCATGATTTCAGATCTGAACCTGTTATGCTTTCATGAATATATGTGAGTTCTTGATCCTATCTTGCAAGTCTATAGTCAGCTACTATGTGTTATGATCCGGCAACCCCGAAGTGACAATAATCGGGACCACTCCCGGTGATGACCATAGTTTGAGGAGTTCATGTATTCACTATGTGTTAATGCTTTGGTCCGGTACTCTATTAAAAGGAGGCCTTAATATCCCTTAGTTTCCGCTAGGACCCCGCTGCCACGGGAGGGTAGGACAAAAGATGTCATGCAAGTTCTTTTCCATAAGCACGTCTGACTATATTCGGAATACATGCCTACATTGCATTGATGAATTGGAGCTAGTTCTGTGTCACCCTATGTTATGAATGTTACATGATGAACCGCATCCGGCATAATTCTCCATCACCGATCCAATGCCTACGAGCTTTTCACATATTGTTCTCCGCTTATTTACTTTTCCGTAGCTACTGTTACAATCACTACAAAACCCAAAAATATTACTTTTGCTACTGTTGCCGTTACTTCCATATTACTTTTCTACTAAATACTTTGCTGCAGATACTAAGTTATCCAGGTGTGGTTGAATTGACAACTCAACTGCTAATACTTCAGAATATTCTTTGGCTCCCCTTGTGTCGAATCAATAAATTTGGGTTGAATACTCTACCCTCGAACACTGTTGCGATCCCATATACTTGTGGGTTATCACCCTCTCTCTCCCCTATGGTCCAAGAGGCCCAATACTTTTCCCGGTGGGTTCCGGTAACCCCTCGGTACTCCGATAAATATCCGAAACGCTCCGAAACTATTCCGGTGTCCGAATACTATCGTACGATATATCAATGTTTACCTCTCGACTCTTTTGAGACTCCTCGTCATGTCCGTGATCTCATCTGGGACTCCGAACAATCTTCGGTCGCCAAAACACATAACTCATAATACAAATCGTTATCGAACGTTAAGCGTGCGGACCCTACGGGTTCGAGAACTATGTAGACATGACCGAGACACATCTCCGGTCAATAACCAACAGCGGAACCTGGATGCTCATATTGGTTCCTACATATTCTACGAAGATCTTTATCGGTCAAACCGCAATGACAACATACGTTATTCCATTTGTCATCGGTATGTTACTTGCCCGAGATTCGATCATCGGTATCCTCATACCTAGTTCAATCTCGTTACCGGCAAGTCTCTTTACTCATTCCGTAATACATCATCCCGTAACTAACTCATTATTCACATTGCTTGAAAGGCTTCTTATGATGTGTGTTACCGAGAGGGCCTAGAGATACCTCTCCGATACCCGGAGTAACAAATCCTAATCACGATCTATGCCAACCCAACAAATACGTTCGGAGATACCTGTAGAGCCTCTTTATAATCACCCAGTTATGTTGTGACGTTTGATAGCACACAAGGTATTCCTCCGGTATCCGGGAGTTGCATAATCTCATAGTCAAAGCAGTATGTATAAGTCATGAAGAAAGCAATAGCAATAAAACTTAACGATCATTATGCTAAGCTAACGGATGGGTCTTGTCCATCACATCATTCTCCTAAGGATGTGATCCCGTGCATCAAATGACAACACATGTCTATGGTTAGGAAACTTAACCATCTTTGGTTAATGAGCTAGTCTAGTAGAGGCTTACTAGGGACACTGTGTTTTGTCTATGTATCCACACATGTATCAAGCTTCCGGTTAATACAATTCTAGCATGAATAATAAACATTTATCATGATATAAGGAAATATAAAATAACAACTTTATTATTTCCTCTAGGGCATATTTCCTTCAGTCTCCCACTTTCACTAGAGTCAATAATCTAGTTCACATCGCTATGTGATTAACACCCAAAGATTACTAAGGTGTGATCATGTTTTGCTTGAGATAGAAGTTTAGTCAACGGGTCTGCCACATTCAGATCCGTATGTATTTTGCTAATTTCTATGTCTACAATGCTCTGCACAGAGCTACTCTAGCTAATTGCTCCCACTTTCAATATGTATCCAGATTGAGACTCAGAGTCATCCACATCGGTGTCAAAGCTTGCACCAACGTAACTCTTTACGCCGAACTCTTTATCACCTCCATAACCGAGAAATATCTCCTTAGTCTTCTAAGGATAATTTTGACCGCTGTCCAGTGATCTACTCTTGGATCACTATTGTACCCCTTTGCCAAACTCATGGCAAGGTACATAATAGGTCTGGTATACAGCATGGCATACTTTATAGAACCTATGGCTGAGGCATAGGGAATGACTTTCATTCTCTCTCTATCTTCTGCCGTGGTCGGGTTTTGAGTCTTACTAAACTTCATACCTTACAACTCAGGCAAGAACTCCTTCTTTGACTGATCCATTTAGAACTCCTTCAAAATCTTATCAAGGTATGTACTCATCGAAAGTCTTATCAAGCGTCTTGATCTATCTCTATAGATCTTGATGCCCAATATGTAAGCAGCTTCACCGAGGTCTTTCTTTGAAAAATTCCTTTCAAACACTCCTTTATGCTTTCCAGAAAATTCTACATCATTTCCGATCAACAATATGTCATTCACATATACTTATCAGAAAGGTTGTAGTGCTCCCACTCACTTTCTTGTAAATACAGGCTTCACCGCAAGTCTATATAAAACTATATGCTTTGATCAACTCATCAAAGCGTATATTCCAACTCCGAGATGCTTGCACCAGTCCATAGATGGATCGCTGGAGTTTGCACATTTTGTTAGCACCTTTAGGATAGACAAAACCTTCTGGTTGCATCATATACAACTCTTCTTTAATAAATCCATTAAGGAATGTGGTTTTGATATCCATTTGCCAGATTTCATAAAATGCGGCAATTGCTAACATGATTCAGACAGACTTAACCATCGCTACGGGTGAGAAGGTCTCATCGTAGTCAACTCCTTGAACTTGTCGAAAACCTTTTGCGACAAGTCGGGCTTTGTAGACAGTAACATTACCATCAGCGTCAGTCCTCTTCTTGAAGATCCATTTATTCTCTATGGCTTGTCGATCATCAGGCAAGTCCACCAAAGTCCACACTTTGTTCTCATACATGGATCCTATCTTAGATTTCATGGCCTCAAGCCATTTTGTGGAATCTGGGCTCATCATCGCTTCCTCATAGTTCGTAGGTTCATCATGGTCCAGTAACATGACTTCCAGAACAGGATTACCGTACCACTCTGGTGCGGAATGTGCTCTGGTTGATCTCCGAGGTTCGGTAGTAACTTGATCCAAAGTTTCATGATCATTATCATTAGCTTCCTCTCTAGTTGGTGTAGGCATCACGGGAACGGTTTTCTGTGATGAGCTACTTTCCAATTCGAGAGAAGGTACAATTACCTCATCAAGTTCTACTTTCCTCCTACTCACTTCTTTCGAGAGAAACTCCTTCTCTAGAAAGGATCCATTCTTAGCAACAAAGATCTTGCCTTTGGATCTGTGATAGAAGGTGTAACCAACAGTTTCTTTTGGGTATCCTATGAAGACGCACTTCTCTGATTTGGGTTCGAGCTTATCAGGCTGAAGCTTTTTCACATAAGCATCGCAACCCCAAACTTTAAGAAACGATAGCTTAGGTTTCTTGTCAAACCATAGTTCATACGGTGCCTTCTCAATGGATTTAGATGGTGCCCTATTTAACGTGAATGAGTCTGTCTCTAATGCATAACCCCAAAACGATAGTGGTAAATCGGTAAGAGGCATCATAGATCGCACCATATCTAATAAAGTACGGTTACGACGTTCGGACACACCATTACGATGTGGTGTTCCAAGTGGCGTGAGTTGTGAAACTATTCCACATTGTTTTAAATGAAGGCCAAACTCGTAACTAAAATATTCGCCTCCACGATCAGATCGTAGAAACTTTATTTTCTTGTTACGATGATTCTCCACTTCACTCTGAAATTCTTTGAACTTTTCAAATGTTTCAGACTTGTGTTTCATCAAGTAGATATACCCATATCTGCTCAAATCATCTGTGAAGGTCAGAAAATAACGATACCCACCGCGAGCTTCAACACTCATCGGACCGCATACATCAGTATGTATTATTTCCAATAATTCATTAGCTCGCTCCATTGTTCCGGAGAACGGTGTCTTAGTCATCTTGCCCATGAGGCATGGTTCGCAAGTATCAAATGATTCATAATCAAGTGATTCGAAAAGCCCATGTGCATGGAGCTTCTTCATGCGCTTTACACCAATATGACCTAAACGACAGTGCCACAAATATGTTGCACTATCATTATCAACTTTGCATCTTTTGGCATCAATATTATGAATATGTGTATCACTACGATCGAGTTTCAACAAACCATTCACATTGGGTGTAAGACCATAGAAGGTTTTATTCATATAAACAGAACAACAATTATTCTTCGATTTAAATGAATAACCGTATTGCAATAAACATTATCAAATCATATTTATGCTCAACGCAAACACCAAATAACATTTATTTAGGTCCAACACTAATCCCGAATGTAGAGAGAGAGTGCGATGGTGATCTTATCAACCTTGGAATCACTTCCAACACACATCGTCACCTCGCCCTTAACTAGTATTTGTTCATTTTGCAACTCTTGTTTCGAGTTACTAATCTTAGCAACTGAACCGGTATCAAATACCCTGGGGTTACTATGAACACTAGTAAAGTACACATCAATAACATGTATATCAAATATACCTTTGTTCACTTTGCTATCCTTCTTATCCGCCAAGTATTTGGGGTAGTTCCGCTTCCAGTGGCCATTTCCTTTGCAGTAGAAGCACTTAGTTTTAGGCTTGGGTCTAGCTTTGGGCTTCTTCATGGGAGTGGCAACTTGCTTGCCCTTCATCTTGAAGTTCCCTTTCTTTCCCTTGCCCTTTTTCTTGAAACTAGTGGTCTTGTTAACCATCAACACTTGATGTTATTTCTTGATTTCTACTTTCGCCGATTTCAGCATCGCGAAGAGATTTGGAATTATTTTTGTCATCCCTTGCATTGTATAGTTCATCATGAAGTTCTAGTATCTTGGTGATAGTGACTAGAGAACTTTGTCAATCACTATCTTATCTGAAAGATTAACTCCCACTTGATTCAAGTGATTGTAATACCCAGACATTCTGAGCACATGCTCACTAGCTGAGCTATTCTCCTCCATCTTATAGGCAAAGTATTTGTCAAAGGTCTCATACCTCTCGACACGGGCATGACTCTGAAATACCAATTTCAGCTCTTGGAACATCTTATATGCTCCGTGGCGTTCAAAACCATTTTGAAGTCCCAGTTCTAAGCCGTAAAGCATGGTGCACTAAACTATCAAGTAGTCATCATACCGAGCTTGTCAAACGTTCATACCGTCTGCATCAGCTCCTACAACAGGTCTGTCACCTAGCGGTGCATCAAGGACATAATTCTTCTGTGCAGCAATGAGGATAATCCTCATATCACGGACCCTGTCCGCATTATTGATACTATCATCTTTCAACTTAGTTTTCTCTAGGAACATATCAAAATAAAACAGGGGAGCTATACGCGAGCTATTGATCTACAACATAGATATGCAAATACTATCAGGACTAAGTTCAGGATAAATTAAGTTCAATTAATCATATTACTTAAGAACTCCCACTTAGATAGACATCCCTCGAGTCATCTAAATGATCACGTGATCCAAATCAACGAAACCATGTCCGATCATCACGTGAGATGGAGTAGTTTTCAATGGTAAACATCTCTATGTTGATCATATATACTATATGATTCATGTTCAACCTTTCGGTCTCCAGTGTTCCGAGGCCATGTCTGTACATGCTAGGCTCGTCAAGTTTAACCCGAGTATTCTGCACGTGCAAAACTGTCTTGCACCCGTTGTATGTGAACGTAGAGCTTATCACACCCGATCATCACGTAGTGTCTCGGCACGACGAACTGCCGCAACGGTGCATACTCAGGGAGAACACTTATACCTTGAAATTTTAGTGAGGGGTCATCTTATAATGCTACCGCCGTACTAAGCAAAATAAGATGCATAAAAGATAAACATCACATGCAATAAAAATATGTGACATGATATGGCCATCATCATCTTGTGCCTTTGATCTCCATCTCTAAAGCATCGTCATGATCTCCATCGTCACCGGCTTAACACCTTGATCTCCATCGTAGCATCGTTGTCGTCTCGCCAACTATCGCTTCTACAACTATCGCTAACACATAGTGATAAAGTAAAGCAATTACATGGCGATTGCATTTCATACAATAAAGCGACAACCATAAGGCTCCTGCCAGTTGCCGATAACTTTTACAAAACATGATCATCTCATACAAAAACGTATATCACATCTCTTTGTGTTCGGTGGAACCAGTATCATGAACGTGGTCATGTAAGGTTGGTCCGGGCCGCTTCATCCAACAATACTGCCGAATCAAAATAAGACGTTGGTGGTAAGCAATATGACTATTATCGCCCACAACTCTTTGTGTTCTACTCGTGCATATCATCTACGCATAGAGCTGGCTCGGATGCCACTGTTGGGGAACGTAGCATGCAATTTCAAAAAAATTCCGATGATCACGCAAGATCTATCTAGGAGATGCATAGCAACGAGAGGGGGGGAGTGTGTCTACGTACCCTCGTAGACCGAAAGCAAAAGCGTTCGCTTAACGCGGTTGATGTAGTCGAGCGTCTTCGCGATCCAACCGATCAAGCACCGAACGTACGGAACCTCCGAGTTCTGCACACGTTCAGCTCGATGACGTCCCTCGAACTCTTGATCCAGCAAAGTGTCGAGGGAGTGTTTCGTCAGCACGACGGCGTGGTGACGGTGATGGTGATGTGATCCGCGCAGGGCTTCACCTAAGCACTACGACAATATGACCGGAGGAGTAAACTATGGAGAGGGGCACCGCACACGGCTAAGAGAACAATTGATGTGCTTTGGGGTGCCCCCTTGCCCCCGTATATAAAGGAGGAGAGGTAGGAGGCCGGCCCTAGGGGCGCGCCATGGGGGGAGGGGAACCGACTTGGACTCCTAGTCCTAGTCGGCCCTCCCTTCCTTCTTTCGGAGGGGGAAGGGGGAAGGAGAGGAGAGGGAGAAGGAAAGGGGGGCCCCGCCCCCTCCCCTTGTCCTATTCAGACTCCCCTTGGGGGGGCTCCACCCCCTTGTGGGCTGCCTTTTCTCTCCCCTATGGCCCATGAGGCCCAATACTTTCCCCGGCGGGTTCCGGTAACCCCTCGGTACTCTGATAAATATCTGAAACGCTCCAAAACTATTCCGGTGTCCGAATACTATCGTCCAATATGTCAATCTTTACCTCTCGACTATTTCGAGACTCCTCTTCATGTCTGTGATCTCATCCGGGACTCCGAACAATCTTCGGTCACCAAAACACATAACTCATAATACAAATCGTCATCGAACGTTAAGCGTGCGGACCCTACGGGTTCGAGAACTATGTAGACATGACCGAGACACATCTCCGGTCAATAAACAACAGCGCAACCTGGATGCTCATATTGGTTCCTACATATTCTACGAAGATCGTTATCGGCCAAACCGCAATGACAACATACGTTACTCCCTTTGTCATCGGTATGTTACTTGCTCGAGATTCGATCGTCGGTATCCTCATACCTAGTTCAATCTTGTTACCGGTAAGTCTCTTTACTCATTCCGTAATACATCATCCCATAACTAACTCATTAGTCACATTGCTTGCAAGGCTTCTTATGATGTGTATTATCGAGAGGGCCCAGAGATACCTCTCCGATACCCGGAGTGACAAATCCTAATCTCGATCTATGCCAACCCAATAAATACCTTCGAAGATACCTGTAGAGCATCTTTACAATCACCCAGTTATGTTGTGACGTTTGATAGCACACAAGGTATTCCTCCGGTATCCGGGAGTTGCATAATCTCATAGTCAAAGGAATATGTATAAGTCATCAAGAAAGCAATAGCAATAAAACTTAACGATCATTATGCTAAGCTAACGGATGGGTCTTGTCCATCACATCATTCTCCTAATGATGTGATCCCGTTCATCAAATGACAACACATGTCTATGGTTAGGAAACTTAACCATCTTTGATTAACGAGCTAGTCGAGTAGAGGCTTACTAGGGACACCGTGTTTTGTCTATGTATCCACACATGTATCAAGTTTCCGGTTAATACAATTCTAGCATGAATAATAAACATTTATCATGATATAAGGAAATATAAAATAAAAACTTTATTATTGCCTCTAGGGCATATTTCCTTCACATTTTGTGCTGCCTTCAAGACTTCAACAACGGTGTCCCGGAGGACGACAACGACAACGACGGCGCGGCACACTACCTCCGCCGCCGTTGGAAATAGTTTTTTGGGGGTTTAATACTGTATCTCGATCATATGAATATAAATTTGCAGTGTGACTGAATGAAAGATATGGTTTGAACGAACTTGCATTTTCCTCTCTTAATGTACAAACTTATCAAACGATTTTCTGTTGAAAAAAACGTCAATGGTTTTTAAATATAAAGCACTCATCGCAAACATTTTAGTTAGAACACCCATATGCAAACCGACAGCTTCCCCATGAAGCCAACGGAAAATGTGCCGAGCAGGATTTCTGCAGCTCTTGATCACAAACGTTTTAGATAGAACACCCGTATGCAAAGTGAGAGCTATGGTTTTCCCCCTTAAGTCAAGGGAAAATTCACAGTGCAGGATTTGTGCATCCCTTCAACGCAAACGGTTGTTTTGGATGACCCGTGTGCAACCACATACAAACAATTTGGTAAGATTTGCATATGTCATATTGGGTATGTTGCCATTTGTCAAACTGGAAAGATTGACATTTGTTAATCTAGTAACATTGCCATTTGTCAACCTTGTAACACTGCGATTTGTCAAAATATGCAGCTAAAAATCACTAGCACTATCTAATTTTTCCAACTAAAATTCAGTAATTAAGCATAGATTTCATTCATAGATTAAGCAGTCGTTCTTTATACAACTAGTTCAACTCGACAGCTGAACAGACCAAACTTTTCCCCAATTGTTGCCAACCATGTACTGAAATAGCTAGTTCAACTATATATACTAGCTAATTTTAAGTACGTTGTACAGTTCCACCACATCTATAGTCAGATGAACTCAACAAAATAGCCCCTAAATACTACTACGGAGGGGCTTTGTACTACTTCCGGCAGCCTCTCCTCTGCCGAGCGCGCTCAGTAAGAGGCGGAGGAGGAGGAGCCTATCGATGAGTTGGACAACTGCAATACGGTGCCTGCCGCTCCTGCACCTTCAGCGACGCTCACCTCGAACGCCCTCTGCCGCTCTAGATGACCCCTCTCAAAGCGGTGGTTCTCCTCGTAGATCTCCTGATTCCTTGCCTCCGAGGCGGCGTGTGCTGTGGCCACGGTGGCGGTAAGGCTCTTTGCGTGCTCGACGAGGCGCTCCTCCTCCTCCCGCAGGAAATCGGTGTAGCGCGCAAGGTTGCTGACGCACGTGTGGGCCTCCACCTCGGCCTCCCGCCTTCGGGCGGTGGTGGCGGAGCGGGTGATGACCCCGGCGGTCGACAGTGGACTGGCGGCCACGACGGCCGATAATGGGGTGGCGGCCACGACCACCACCTCCCGCCTTCGGGCCACGGTGGCGGAGCGGGTGATGGCTATGGTGACCGGCAGTGGGCTGGCAGCCACGACGGCCACCTCCCGCCTTCGGGCCGCGGCAGCAGAGCGGACGATGGCCCTGGCTTTCGACAGTGGTGTGGCGGCAACGGCGGCCGGCAACAGCTGCCGACGGGCAGCGGGGGCGGAGCGTGTGGTGGTTGTTCCGCGCACACCCAACAGGGATGCCATGCGCACTACACTACACCGGGGACTGCGCCACTGCCGTGGTGTAGCCTCCCAGCTGGAGCTGTCCTCTGATGACGGCGGAGTGGCTGAGCGACAACGATAGACCGGTGCAATTGGCGATTGTGGGAGAATCAGACGAGATAGGCTACAGGGAGGGGGAAAATGTGACGCACGACTCGCCGGCTGTGAGGGTTTATATAGCAGGCCGGTAAGCATTGCGATTTTGGGGGATTTCACCGAGTCGGGCGGGAAGCTTGCACGGGAACCTGTGAGGTTGCATGGGAACGGGCTCACCGACGATTCATTGGAGCCACTTCTAGCCACCGTTTGGCCAAAAGAACGCCCCCGCGTGCTGCGCAAGCTTGCATTGTAAGCCGTCTGCGGCAGCGGGGTGACAAGACGTGCGAGAGGAGGACGAAAGGCCACGTACACATACGGTTAATAAAAAAACATTTGCGATTTAATTACCTACAATACCCCCATCCTTGTTTATAAGTAGGATTTAACTAATAAAATACGAATGCATGTCGGCAAAGATTATATAGTTGGGTTTGTATTTGAACATAGTTTCCAATTATATAATTTTTATAACATGCAACATTTTGTTGGTTAAATTTAAGGGCAAAGTATGGCACAGAATATAAAGGGGACTATAGACCAAGACAGAGGTAGTAGCACACGGCCGCTCTCTGCGCAGCGACGCAACTGTCGGCCGGCTTGTAGGCGACCATTTCCTGCGTGTTCAACTGCTCTATGCGTGTGGTTGCTTGCGGTTGCGGCGGCCACGGCGCGCTCTGCTCACATCCCACCGAGCGCGCTCTGCTCTCGCATCCCTCCGGGTGCTCTGCCCTCGTCCCTCCATGCGTGCTCCCAGTGTTTGGGGTTGGCGCACGATCACGCACGTTCGTGTGCATGCGGTTGCGCCGGGCGCGGCGCGACGATGCAGTTACCCCCTGCAAAATGCCATGCAGACGCACCGAGAATCCAAGTCGTCCGGCCCCCATTTATTCCTGCGGCCATTTACCTTTCATCTCTCGCGTCACATGACACAATAAGCACACCCACGACGACACATACAGAGAGAACATCCAGCGGTTCCAATGGCGCTCCATGTGGCTCCAATGTCACTCCCAGCGTCCGACGATGACAACGGCGGTCAGTTCACCACGCATCACGTAGTGGACACCCACGTGAGGGGGAAGGCCCTCTCGGTAGTGTACACGAATGATCTGGTCTCGGTGGAGCGCTCCATCCAAACTATGGAGCAGTTCCTTGCCGAGGACAAGTACCAAGTGGTCGGCTTCGACCTCGAGTACACCATCGGTCGTGCCGGGCACGATCAGAAGGTTGCCATCGCCTAGTTATGTGTGCGACATGATGTCCTCGTCTACCACTACCACCTGGCCACAAGGCCTTGTGAGCATTTCTCCAGGTTTGTCAAGACCTCCGACTACAGTTTGGCTACGGTTGTCGGTGTCAAAACCGGTTGATCTCGGGTAGGGGGTCCCGAACTATGCGTGTGAGGATCAAAGGTAACATGATACGGGGGACACGATGTTTACCCAGGTTCGGGCCCTCTTGATGGAGGTAATACCCTACTTCCTGCTTGATTGACTTTGATGAGTATAGGGATTACAAGAGTTGATCTACCTCGAGATTGTAATGGCTAAACCCTAGATGCCTAGTCTGTATGATTTGTGATAGCCTCTACGCACTAACCCCTCCGGTTTATATAGACACCGGAGGGGGCTAGAGTTGTACAAAGTCGGTTTACAGAGAAAGGAAACTACACATCTGGCCGCCAAGCTTTCTATCCACGCAAAGGAGAGTCCCATCTGGACACGGGGGAAGGCCTCCTATCTTGTATCTTCACGGCCCATCAGTCCGGCCCATGTCACATAGCCCGGCCATCCGAGGACCCCTTAATCCAGGACTCCCTCAGTAGTCCCCGAACTTGCCTTCAATGATGATGTAGTATCCGGCTTTATGTCTTCAGCTTTGCAAGGCGGGTTCTCCATTATACTTCAGATTGACGATAGTTCGGCTCCACATTAAATATCATATTCTATTGATTCCTTGCTGCCGTCGCCTCGGCTTCCACGTGTCAAACGAATGCGAACGGTCTAGGTGTTTTTTTACAAATAACCCCTTGACCATGCAGGGAAGGCGTCTATTTAAGGAGATTAGATCTCGGATGCCATTCCACACCACGCGGAAATCCTTAGAACTCGCCATAGGAAATCGTCCAAACATGGCTGGCGCTCCTAGCTCTTCCTCATGTCCCCATGGCCCTCAAAAAGGCGACTGGGAAAGCTTCTCGATGTCCCGCGCCCATCTGAATAAACTTCAGATGCAGGGATTTCTTCCTCCCGTTGATCTAGTCTCCGTTCGGGCTGGATTAACTTCTCTCAATGGCGAAGCCCTGGCGGAGAATTTCCCCAATCTTTCTAAAGAGGAGCGGGTGTGCTTCATTTCCTTCCTTTTGAGAGGCGTAGGATTCCCTATCCACCCTTTCCTCAGAGGTCTCCTGGAGTATTATGGCCTCCAACTGCACAATCTGACGCCAGGCTCCATCCTGCAAATCGCGGGCTTCGTTGCTCTTTGCGAGCTGTTCCTAGGCTGTGAGGCTCATTTCGAGCTATGGCGAAAAAAATTCTGCCTCGTCCCCTGCTCCCAAAAGGGATCTGTATTCGAGGTGGGCGGCGCCAAAGTATGGCATATAGCCGGGACAGGATACCTGTCCGGCACTCCGAAGAAGGCATCCGAAGAGTGGCCCTCAGAATGGTTTTATATTGAAGACGTCTTTCTTCCGGACCCAATCCGGCGCGGTCTTCCCGAATTCTCCAATGCCAGCTGGCGTCCCCGAAGCCTCGAGGAAGAAAACAGTGCAGAGGTTGCGAGGTTAGCAAGCAAGATCAGAGTACTTGCCAACTCTGGGCTGTCTACAATCGAGGTAATGGAGATTTCAATAACGCGATGCGTTCAGCCGCTCCAATCTAGAGGTTTTCCTATGTGGAGTTACAACGGGGAGGACGATGCATCCCGTTGTCTACGCAAGGGTCCAGACAATTTTGCCGCCCTGGCCACCATCTTAGCTGACCTTTACAAATGGCAGAAGGAAGACTTCACTCACTTGAAATGTCGAGAAGGTTTTTCCATGTATCACCCCATCGACTGGGTGAGTTTTTTTATTATTGGCCTCACTCAACTTTTTCCGGAGTTATGCTAGTCGAATTTAATCCGTCTACTTTTAATAGGAGTGGAGAAAGGTCGTCGAGGGGGTCTACAGCCCCGCTCCACAGCCAGAGGACCATGTTCGAGACCTGGACCCGGATATGAAGAAGATCTGAATATATTTATAGAACTTAAGGAGGGAGTCTTTTATCAGGCGAGCTACGACGGCACGTAAGTGACCATTATAGCCGATTACCCCGGCCTTCTCCCCTCCTCCCACGTAAGTACCCAGGAGACGTCTCCTCAAAAAGAGTTTGCCCATTGCGCCTCACCCACCGCATTGTCTCATGCTCCGAAGGGGCGGCGCTCGTCTCGCCGAGCTGTATCAGAGGCGTCCTCTAAGAAGGCAACGCCCGCGCAGGGTGAGTCTTTGAAAAGAAGGGCAAACGGTGATACTAACAGGCCCCCGCCTTCACAAAAGAGGTGTAGTTTTTAACATGCACTCGACGGATAGACCGAATTGTGACGTTTTCCGCTGGGTCATTTTTTAGGAAGAGCATACGCCGGACTATATCCGGGGACCTCGCCGTCCATGCATCGACCAATCCGGCCCCGGAACCTGCCACAAGGACTAGGGTTGATACGGGCACAATGCCGGATTGTCATCTCCAAGAGGATTCAGATAATGTATCCGTCACCAATTACGAAGTGGAGAGCGCAATGAATCATCCGCGGCGGAAAGAGGCCATGCGCGACCCAAGTTTCACAGAAGAGGCGTTCAACACCCTCAGCTCTATGGATGCATATATCCGAGCTGCTCAGGATGGGCTTGTCGGAGCCACTCACCAGCTTCCAAAGGATATGCAGGTAAAAACTTTGAGTACATTCAATGATCATTTGCTAGTAGCCCCCGAGACTTGAAGCAGTTAGCCCAACTGATTTAAGGGTCGTTATATCATCAGGTACTTACGGCGAAAAATAACACACTGTCCAAGGAGCTTGAAGAATGTCGGACCAAGTTAATTGTTGTCACCGCCGAACTGGAAAATTTGAAGAAATCCCAGAAGGCACCTGAGGGTAAGCACAACAGTGTCCGGAAAATATGATTCTGTGCCAACAATGATTTTTAAATATGCATTGTTTTGTTTACAGCTGCAGGATCGGTAGATCAGTTGGAGGAGAGGCTGAAGGCTGCTCAGGCGGACAAACAACATGCCGAAGGGCAAGAAGCCGCTGGTCAACGTGTATTAACATGGACCATTAATGAGAAGAACAAGCTACAGGATGCAAACATCAAGCAAGCGAAGAGATAAAGGACATACGAGCCCAGTTGTCGGATGCCTTGAAGGAGAATAGAAAGCTAAAAGGCGGCATATTCAGTATGCCCTTTAACCTTACTTTCATACGGTCCCTGATGGAAAGGTTTACGAGATTATTCATGTAGATTTGTTAACTGGGCGGCCCGAGGGAGAAATGTCCGGATTTCAAGGCGACTTGCTGCAAGAGCTATCCAAAGTGCACGAGCGAGCTCGGAAAGCAATGAGGAACATGGCAAAGGCTTTATGGCCATCCGATTCTCCTCCAGAAATTATGGAGGAGCTCGTGAATTTATTCAAGGGAGCTTGTCTTTGTTTTGAGCTATGGAAGGCATCAACATGTTGAGAAGGTGCACGAGAAGCCTGGGCCATGGTGAAAACACGGTATACTGGACTTGATCCGAATCATATGGCTCGGGTCGGACCTCGGGGACCAGACGGACAAGAAATTCCGGTTAGCTTGGTGTACGACCAAGTAAAGACAGCCGCCAAATTTTCACAACAGTACTGTAAACTAGACAGCCTGATAGATGATATAGATAAAGAGTAGGCGTTTGATTCCATGTAACAATATACTTTATCATCAAACTTATCTTCGGCCAAAATTTAAAAGATTGTCATGGCAGACCTTCCGCTTCACCCTCCGAAACCCAAGGGTTGGAGTGTTTCCGAATACTATACCTGTGGGAAACACCAAGTATGTTTCGAAACCAGGAAATCTGGTCATAGTGCTTGAACAGACAAACTGTATTCGGGGACTTATGTTATATTACTTTTTAATGTAAGAAACATCTTCCAGAGAGAATATTTCCATTAAGGGTTCCTCTCCCTGGGTCAGCATGCATTATTTATGCATGACTAAGCCGTGATGTGAAAGAATCACAGGAGTTTTTGTACTTTGAGAGTTTATATTGCAACGAAGGCAGTTCGTCGTTTGTCCGCCGACAAATTATTCTCTTAAGAACGCTAGCTTTCGGCTTCACCCGTCTGAGGTACATGTCCGGATGACCCGGTTGTAACAATCACAGAGGTGCTCCCTTTTGCCCTAGCCGAACAAGGGGAACGTAGGGCATAAGCACAGGAGCCAGGCAACCCAGCTTGGCAAAAACTTAAGTCATAGAGGTGCATATAATGGCGAAGACAGGACGTATATGAGCAAACAACACATATATATGGCGAGCTTTATGCTCAAAATAATAATAAGCTTCTATTGAGAGAAGCCCCCAGTTATGGTGGGGTGTGTACATTTAAGGATGTATACCCCTCAAGTGTGTGGCTTACCCGAACACACGCTAGAAAATATATAAAAACGAAGAAAAAAAGAAAAAAGGAAAAAATTGAAAAGGAGAAAAAAAGGGACGCACAAAGGTGTATGTCCGGACTTAGGCGTAGAATCTTCGAAGCCGAGCAGCGTTCCATGGGTTCGGCTCTAAGCGATTATCCGATGCATTGTGAAGGCGATACGATACTCCAGTGAGAACTTCATCTATAATGAAGGGACCCTCCCATTTGGGCTTGAGCTTGTCCTTTTTCTTCTCTGGTAGGCGTAGAACGAGTTCGCCGATGTTATATGTCTTCGCCCACACTTCTCTGCTTTGGTATGTTCGAGCCTATTGTTGGTAGAATGCGGCACAGGCTTTTGCGACATCGCGCTCCTCCTCCAGGCCATCTAAGTCGTCCTGCCGATCGAGCTCGGCCTCTCTCTCCTCATACATGCGCACTCGAGGTGAGTCATGAATAATGTCGCAAGGCAAGACAGCCTCTGCGTCGTACACCATGAAGAATGGTGTGTATCTGGTTGTGCGGTTGGGCGTGGTTCGCAGCCCCCAGAGTACGGAGTCGAGCTCCTCGACCCAGTGTTTATCCAATTCCTTTAGGGATCGCACTAGTCTGGGTTTGATGCCACTAATTATCAAGCCATTGGCTCGTTCAACCTGACCGTTTGTTTGAGGGTGATATACGGAGGCGTAATCGAGTTTGATACCTAAATTAGCACACCAATTTTCCACCTCATCGGCTGTGAAATTAGAGCCATTGTCAGTAATAATGCTATGTGGGACACAATAACGGTGTACGACGCCGGAGATAAAATCTATCACCGGTCCGGCTTCAGCCGTTTTTACTGGTTTGGCCTCTATCCACTTAGTGAATTTATCCACCAGAACCAGTAAATATCTCTTCTTATGGCTTCCCCCTTTAAGGGGTCCGACCATGTCCAGCCCCCAGACTGCGAAAGGCCGAGTAATGGGGATTGTTCATAGGGCAGTGGGCGGCATATGGCTTTGATTAGCAAAAAGCTGGCATCCAACACAACTCTATACGAGGTCCTGTGCATCTGCTTGGGCCGTGGGCCAAAAGAAACCTGTACGGAAGGCCTTACTTACAAGGGCCCGAGCTGCGGCGTGATGGCCGCCAAGACCAGCTGTAGTTCAGCCAAGAGCTGTCGTCCCTCCACTTCGGAGATACACCTTTGAAGGACTCCAGTAGTACTTTTCTTATAGAGTTCTCCTTCATGAACTTTGTAGGCTTTCGAACGTCGAACTATGCGACGGGCCTCATTCTGGTCATCAGGGAGCTTCCGCCTATTAAGGTAGGCCAGGAAGGGTTTGGTCCATGGGGAAATTACCGCCATGATTACATGGGCGGAAGGCGTTGGTTCGGTGCCTGAGCCCCCGATGATATCTGAATCGTGTTCGGCATCCGGGGGTGTGATCGGCGCCGGACTGGAATTTCCGCTCTCATCCTGCCATACCACGAATAGCTTGAAAAGTCTTTCCACAAAGGTGTTAGGCGGGACGGGGTCGCATTTAGCGCCCATTCGAGCAAGGATGTCCGCTGCTTGATTACTGTCTCGGGCCACGTGATGAAACTCGAGCCCCTCAAACTGAGCTGATATTTTGAGTACGGCGTTGCGGTAAGCCACCATCTTTGGATCTTTTGCGTCGAATTCTCCATTTATTTGGGATATTGCGAGGTTCGAATCCCCGCACACCTCGAGGCGTTGTATGCCCATAGAAACAGCCATCCGGAGACCATGCAGTAGTGCTTCATATTCGGTTGTGTTATTGGAGTCTGTATACATGATTTGTAATACATAACGGACTGTGTCCCCTGTAGGGGATGTTAGGATGACACCGCCCCCAATCCAGCTAACATTTTAGAGCTGTCGAAGTACATCACCCAATTGGAGTATGTGTTGTACTCTTTAGGGAGTTCGGCTTCTGTCCATTCGGCGACAAAGTCGGCCAACACCTGAGATTTAATAGCTCAGCGCGGCTTGTATGTTATTTCAAATGGTAAGAGCTCGATAGCCCATTTGGCAATGCGTCCGGTGGCATCTCGATTGTTTATGATGTCATTGAGTGGTACCTCGGAGGCCACCGTGATCGAGCACTCTTGAAAGTAGTGTCGTAGCTTCCGCTATGCCGTGAAAACCGCATATGCTATCTTTTGATAGTGCGGGTATTGGGATTTGCATGGTGTGAGGACCGCCGATACATGGTATACTGGTTTTTGGAGTGGGAATTTGTGTCCCTCTTCCTCTCGTTTGACGACGAGCACGGCGCTCACCACCAGGTGAGTTGCAGATATGTACAGCAGCATAGGTTCGCCGATGTTTGGTGCGGGAAGGATTGGGTTGTTTGCTAACAAAAGTTTTTATTTCTTCCAACCCGGCTGTTGCCGCGTCCGTCCACTCAAAGTGGTCGGTACGTCGGAGCAGGCGATCGAGCGGCAGTGCCTTCTCTCCCAATCTGGAGATAAAGCAGCTCAAGGCTGACACGCACCCAGCTAGTTTTTGGACCTACTTTAGGTCTGTTGGTATTGCCAATTGTGATAGGGCTCGGATTTTGGCCGGATTTGCTTCTATTCCTCTATTGGAAACAATGAATCCGAGTAGCTTTCCGGTCGGAACGCCGAAAACGCATTTTTTCCGGATTGAGCCGTATGTCATATGTTCAGAAGTTGTCGAATGTAAAGCGTAAGTCATCCACCAATGATTCGACATGTTTGGTTTTGATGACTACATCATCTACGTATGCCTCCACTGTCTTGCCAATTTGTTTTTCCAGGCATGTTTGAATCATGCGCTGGTAAGTGGCGCCGGCGTTTTTGAGTCTGAAAGGCATAGTGTTGAAGCAGAAAGACCCATACGGAGTAATGAATGTCGTTGCGGCCTGATCGGATTCCTTCATCTTAATTTGATGGTATCCGGAGTACGCATCGAGGAAGCACAGTGAATCGTGTCCTGCGGTTGCATCAATGATTTGGTCAGTGCAGGATAGTGGGAAGGGGTCCTTAGGGCAGGCCTTGTTGAGGTCTTTGAAATCGACATAGAGGCGCCAGGATTTGTCCTTCTTTGGCACCATGACCAGGTTTGCTAGCCAGTCCGAGTGTTTGATCTCTCTGATGAACCCGGCCTCCAGTAGTTTGGCTAGCTCCTCCCCCATAGCTTGTCGCTTGGGTTCGGAAAATTGTCGCAGCGTTTGCTTGACTGGCTTGAACCCCTTTATTATATTGAGGCTGTGTTCGGCCAGTCCGCGTGGGATTCCTAGCATATCCGAAGGATGCCAAGCAAAGATGTCCCAATTCTCGCGCAGGAATGCTCTTAGAGCGGTGTCGACCATCAGATCTAGCTGTGCTCCAATGGCTGTTGTTTTATTAGGATCCATCCGGTGAACTTGAAATTTGACTATTTCATCTGCTGGCTTGAAAGAAGTGGACTTAGGCCTCTTATCGAGGATTACATCGTCTCTGTCCACTGTGGAGCGCAGAGCGGTGAGCTCCTCGGCCGCGAGGGCCTCGGATAATGCCTCGAGGGCCAGGGATGCGGTTTTGTTTTCGACACGGAGTGCTATGTCTGGATCACTGGTGATAGTTGAAAGAACATGCGGTGCCCCCATGTTTGGTTTTGGTAATTGATGACAATCTCTATGGACTAATGGTTGCCTTGAGTTATATTTGAAGGTTTTGTCCATAGGCTTTTCTTGGAGTACATTTGTTGGTTTCAAGGAGAGTTTGTGATGACCAAGGTGCTATTCAAGGAATTACCTAAAGATTGGTCTTGTGAGAGGTTGATCAAGACTAAGTAAAAGAGTGAATCAAGTTGATCAACACACAAAGCATAGAAGATGTACCGAGAGGGATCAAGCGATTCCATGGTATGGTAAGCATTGTTAATTACGCTTTGTGTACTAACCCATGATCTTTGTGAGAGTTCTTTGTGGGGTTAGGTTGCGGTGTGCAAGTTCAAGGAAGCATCACGAAGAGATCAAATGCTTGAAGCTTGTCGTCCATTGTGGTGACAATGGACTTGTGAAGATGTGCGAAAGAGTGGCTCACCCATAGTGGAGTATGGGGGAGCAATCAACTATTCTTCTTCGAGCCAACTCATTCAAGAAAGGTGGTCCATATTGAGGGAGTCAAGATCATCTTCATCTAGCTCAAGTGGACCATGTGCAAGGCAAAGGTTTGCCCTTGATAGGTTTTCTATTTTACCGGTCTCATGATGGTAGTTGGGAGACCGGGTTATAGGATCGATTGTCGTACTATCAAGGGGGGCTCTCGATGAGTAGCTTGATCATATCATTCGTAGAGAGCTTAAACCATTGCATCCTTGCATCATCTTTCTTGGTTCTTGTTTGCTTCTCTTTTTGAGTTTTGGAGCTTTTGGTCATCTTGTTGACAAGCTCGAGTTCATCGAAAACGGAGCTCACTTGCATCTTCTATGATGTTTTCGATGCTGGAGGTTATGCCGGTTCTTCTCTGTTGGAGGTTTCACTCCTCTATGTGTTAGGCATACCTCCCCTGCCTCTTCTTACTATAACCACTGTTTTGATGCCACTCGTTGTCTTGTACCCAACAAGCTTGAGTTTGCTCAATTCGGAGCTCATTTGCAGAAGTTATGGCAGTTCTGGTTTTATTGGATCCATCTGTTGTCTTTAGCTGCGTTTTGAAAGCATCCTATGTTTTCCTTGTCTATGCAAATATTGCTCTTGTTTGCCGAACTAGGGGGTGCGGTAGTACTGCTCGTTAGAGCGGTAGTACCGCAGGACCTTGCGGTAGTACCGCCCGCTGGTGCGGTAGTACCGCAAGGACCCACGGTAGTACCGCTTCTAGTAAGCGGTAGTACCGTGGTCCCTGCTTAGTTCCGCAGGTACACTGCAGTAAGGGGCGGATGTAATTTTTTACATCCGCGCCTCACGCGGTAGTACCGCGGCTGGCTTACGGTACTACCGCATCGGGTTTTTGCATCGACTCCAACTCTGCGGAAGTAGCCACGGATGTAATTTTTTATATCCGTGCCTTCCCATCCCTGGACAGCCCACTACCGCAAGGGGGAGCGGTAGTACCGCGCCAGCAGTACTACCGCCCTCTGACTTAGTGCATGTGTGGCTGTTCTGGTCTCTGCTGCGTGGGCGGTAGTACCGCGGGGCTCTGCGGTAGTACCGCGTGCCCCTGCGGTAGTACCGTGCCTCAGGTGCGGTAGTACCGCGCCTCAGGTGCGGTAGTACCACGCTGCGCAGGATGAGTTGGTGGATAACGGTTGGATTTTCCCCCTCCTATAAAAGGGGGTCTTCTTCCCCAATGAACCTTATCCTTTGAGCTCGTGTTCTTCCCCCATTGTTGAACTTCTTCGAGCTTGCTAACTCTTAATCCCTCCATGGATTCTTGCTAGTTTTTGAGGGAAAAGAGAGAGGAGATCTAGATCCACATTTCCACCAATCACTTTCTCCTCTATGTGAGGGGAAACCCTTGGATCTAGATCTTGGAGTTCTTGGTGTTCTCCTTCTTGTTCTTCCTCTCATTTTCCTCCCTAGCATTAGTTGCTTCGGTGGGATTTGAGAGAGAAGGACTTGGGCACTCCGTGTGCCCTTGCCATTGCATTTGGTGCATCGGTTTGAGTTCTCCACGGTGATACATGGAAGTTACAAGTTGAGAAGCTTATTACTCTTGGGTGCTTGGTACCCTTGAGCTTGTTCCTCTTGGGTGCTTGGGCGCCCTAGACGGTTGGTGGTGTTCGGAGCTCAATCATTGTGGTGTAAAGCTCCGGGCAAGCGTCGGGGTCTCCAATTAGGTTGTGGAGATCGCCCCGAGCAATTTGACTGGTTCCGGTGACCGCCCCCAAGAGTTGCCAAAGTGTACGGGTTCGGTGACCGCCCCCAAGGGTTGCCATTTGTACGGGTTCGGTGACCGCCCTCAAGGGTCCCTTAGTGGAATCACGGCATCTTGCATTGTGCAAGGGCGTGAGGAGATTATGGTGGCCCTAGTGGCTTCTTGGGGAGCATTGTGCCTCCACACCACTCCAAACGAAGATTAGCATCCGCAAGGGTGTGAACTTCGGGATACATCGTCGTCTCCGCGTGCCTCGGTTATCTCTTACCCGAGCCCTTTACTTATGCACTTCACTTTGTGATAGCCATATTGTTTCTTGTCATATATCTTGCTATCACCTAAGTAGTTTTTCTTGCTTAGCATAAGTTGTTGGTGCACATAGGTGAGCCTAGTTGTTGTAGGTTTTGTGCTTGACAAATTAACCGCTAGGTTTATTCCGCATTTGTTCAAGCCTCAACCGTAATTATTTTAAAGCACCTATTCACCCCCCCCTCTACGCGACATCCACGATCTTTCAATAGTAATAACTCCATTGGGCCTGGGCATTTTGAGTTTCATGTACCCGTAATGGGGTATGGCTTGAAAGCGTGTGAATGCCTCTCGCCCCAACAGGGCGTGATATCCGCTGTTGAAAGGTGCCATGTGGAAGATTAACTCTTCGGACCTGTAGTTCTCCGGCGTGCCGAATACCACATCGAGTTAATTTTCCCCGAGCATCGCACTTCTCGACTGGGGATAATGCCTCGAAAGGTTGTGCTGCTCTGCTCCATGCGGCTCTTGTCCATTTGCATTTTATTGAGCGTGTCCTCATAGATGAGGTTCAGTCCGCTGCCGCCGTCCATGAGCACTTTAGTGAGCCGAAAGTTGTCCACAATTGGGTTTAGAACCAAAGCGGCTGGTGCTCGGACTGATCGGGCCCTTGGTTCGTCATTAGCGTTGAAAGTTATCGCCATATCATTCCAAGGATTTATTGCGGCTACTTGGTTGACTAAGGCGAGGTCACGGAGCGCCCTTTTGCGCCGATTATTTGAAAAAAAGGTCTCGAAGGCCATAAATACATTGAGATCGTTATCCTCCGAAGAGTACTTCTCTGGGGTAGTGTTGGTGAGGATGGCCTCACCGCTCTTAGCCACCTGCCGGAGTACCCAACATGCCCGAAGGCTATGTGTTGGTTCGGAATTCGGCATCGTGTGTATCCGACAGGGTTTGTCGAGCCATTCATCAAGGACAGTTTTGTGTCCCATTAAGGGCTTAATTTTCTTGTCCATGGAATGATGATTAGGTGCCCCATGAGGGTGCATTCTTTTTGCCCGTCCGGGGGGTGGCTTAAAGGCAAGCGGTTTCCACCGGGCTGTCTGGGCTTTCCAAGTGCTTTCCATTGCGCAATACTTCTGTACTATGTGTGCCAAATCTGCAAAGTGCCGTATGCGGCGTCGGTTGAGGGCATTGAGGATCCCCTCGTCCGTACAGTTGTCGCAAAATACTGACACCGCGTCGTCGTCGCAGCAATCTTTGATCTTGTTTTTAACAAGGAGGAATCCGGCCCAGAAGTGATGGACTGTTTCCTGAGGTTGCTGCCGCACATACATTAGATCGCATATGTCCGAAGGCCCGGAGTTGCTTGGGGAGTATTGCTTGTGGTGGGTGGGCGGGCTTAAATCCGAACCCTGACCCACTGTGGGATCCAGAGCTTGAAGGATTTTTGAGGTCACCGGCCTAGGATCCGGAGTGTCCTGGGAGTTTTCAGGCTCAACGCCTGGTTCTATGTTCAGAGGATAGATGGTCTCTTCTCGAAGATGGGTGTCTGGCTCGCAAGGCTCGACGATCCGAACATAGCTTGTTCTCAGTATAGGAGGAGAGGTGTCCTCAGCTTGCTTCTCCACAACCGTCACCACATGGGTGACAGGCGGGGACCTGATTTCCCTCTGATCGAGTTTAAGCCCAATCGGATCATAATCTGTTGCGACCCCTAGGGCGGCGATGCAATCTAGCAGTTCGTTCAAAGACAAGAAATCTGTCAGATCCATCTTATCAAAGTTTTCGGGGCCGATGCGGAGATGATTTTTGGCAATCTGGGGGACCGCCTTTGGCTTAACGGCCGAGTGGGCACCCATGGTAAAACTGCCAACCTGGAGGATCTGCCCAGGAACTAGGGCCCTTCCAGAGGTGATTTTGTCATTGACGACAAGGCGAGCCATCGATCCTTCTATTGGAGACACAGAGGAACTCTCAACTGGCTGATCTCGGGTAGGGGGTCCCAAACTATGCGTCTGACGATCGAAGGTAACAGGAGACGGGGGACACGATGTTTACCCAAGTTCGGGCCCTCTTGATGGAGGTAATACCCTACTTCCTTCTTGATTGACTTTGATGAGTATAGGGATTACAAGAGTTGATCTACCTCGAGATCGTAATGGCTAAACCCTAGATGCCTAGCCTGTATGATTTGTGATAGCCTCTACGGACTAACCCCTCCGGTTTATATAGACATCGGAGGGGGCTAGAGTTGTACAAAGTCGGTTTACAGAGAAAGGAAACTACACATCTCGCCGCCAAGCTTGCTATCCACGCAAAGGAGAGTCCCATCCGGACACGGGGGAAGGCCTTCTATCTTGTATCTTCACGACCCATCAGTCTGGCCCATGTCACATAGCCCGGCCATCCGAGGACCCCTTAATCCAGGACTCCCTCAACGGTGGACACCACCAATGATCTAAAACGCTCAACATTTCGGGTTTAAAATGCCCGAATCTTGTCAACATCCAGGAGCACTACAAGGTCTGTGGAAGCGACAACAACAAACTGAACTCCCTGGTTGACCTCGCCTCGGCCATCATCGGCCCCTACTACATGAAGATGCAGGATGAGAGCAAGAAGTGATGGGTAACGTAGTATTTCAAAAAAAATCCTATGATCACACAAGATCTATCTAGGAGAAGCATAGCAACGAGCGGGGAGAGTGTGTCCATGTACCCCCGTAGACCGAAAGCGGAAGCGTTTAGTAATGCGGTTGATGTAGTTGAACGTCTTCGCGATCCAACCGATCCAAGTACCGAACGTATGGCACCTCCGTGTTCAGCACACGTTCAACTCGATGACGTCCCTCGATCTCTTGATCCAGTTGAGGAAGAGTGAGAGTTCCGTCAGCACGATGGCATGGCGACGGTGATGATGAAGTTACTGGCGCAGGGCTTCGTCTAAGCACTACGACGATATGACCGAGGTGTGTAACTGTGGAGGGGGGCACCGCACATGGCTAAGACAATTGTCTGTTGTTCCTTTGGGGTGCCCCCTGCCCCCGTATATAAATGAGGGGAGGAGGAGGCTGGCCAACAAGGGGCGTGCCAGGGAAAGGGGAGTCCTACTAGGACTCCGGTCCTAGTAGGATTCGACCCCAACCCTTTTTTCCTTCTATCGGAGGGGGAAAAGGGGAAGGAGAGGGAGTAGGAGAAGGAAAGGGGGTGGCGCCCCCTCCCCAAGTCCAATTCAGCCTCCTCCCTTGTGGGGGGCGCACCAGCCGCTTGTGGGCTGGTTAGCCTCCCTCCTATGGCCCATAAGGCCCATATCTTTTCCCGGGGGGTTCCGGTAATCTCCCGGTACTCCGAAAAAATGCCCGAATCACTCGGAACCATTCCGATGTCCGAATGCAACCTTCCAATATATGAATCTTTACCTCTCGGCCATTTCGAGACTCCTTGTCATGTCTGTAATCTCATCCGAGACTCCGAACAAACTTCAGTCATCAAATCACATAACTCATAATACAAATCGTCATCGAACGTTAAGTGTGCGGACCCTACGGGTTCGAGAACTTTGTAGACATGACCGAGACACATCTTCGGTCAATAACCAATAGCGGAACCTGGATGCTCATATTGGCTCCTACATATTCTACGAAGACTTTATCGGTCAAACCGCATAACAACATACATTGTTCCCTTTGTCATCGGTATGTTACTTGCCCGAGATTCGATCATCGGTATCATCATACCTAGTTCAATCTCGTTACTGGCAAGTCTCTTTACTCATTCCGTAATGCACCATCCCGTGACTAACTCATTGGTCACATTGCTTGCAAGGCTTATAGTGATGTGCATTACCGAGAGGGCCCAGAGATACCTCTCCGATACACGGAGTGACAAATCCCAATCTCGATCTATGCCAACCTAACAAACACCTTCGGAGACATCTGTAGAGCATCTTTATAATCACCCAGTTACATTGTGACGTTTGATAGCACACAAGGTGTTCCTCCGGTATTCGGGAGTTGCATAATCGCATAGTCAGAGGAACATGTATAACTCATGATGAAAGCAATAGCAATAAAACTAAAAGATCATTATGCTAAGCTAACGGACGAGTCTTGTCCATCACATCATTCTCTAATGATGTGATCCCGTTCATCAAATGACAACACATGTCTATGGTCAGGAAACATAACCATCTTTGATAACGAGCTAGTCAAGTAGAGGCATACTAGGGACACTCTATTTTGTCTATGTATTCACACATGTACTAAGTTTCCGGTTAATACAATTCTAGCATGAATAATAAACATTTACCATGATATAAGGAAATACAAATAACAACTTTATTATTGCCTCTAGGGCAAATTTCCTTCAGTCTCCCACTTGCACTAGAGTCAATAATCTAGTTCACATCGCCATGTGATTTAACACCAATAGTTCACATCGCCATGTGACTAATATCCAAAGGGTTTTACTAGAGTTAATAATCTAGTTCACATCGCTATGTGATTAACACCCAAAGAGTACTAAGGTGTGATCTGTTGGGGAACGTAGCAGAAATTCAAAATTTTCTACGCATCACCAAGATCAATCTATGGAGTAATCTAGCAACGAGGGGAAGGGGAGTGCATCTACATACCCTTGTAGATCGCGATGCGGAAGCGTTGCAAGAACGCGGATGAAGGAGTCGTACTCGTAGAGATTCAGATCGCGGTTGATTCCGATCTAAGCGCGGAACCACGGCGCCTCCGCGTTCAACACACGTGCAGCCCGGTGACGTCTCCCACGCCCTGATCCAGCAAGGAGAGAGGGAGAGGTTGGGGAAGACTCCGTCCAGCAGCAGCACAACGGCATGGCGGTGATGGAGGAGCGTGGCAATCCCGCAGGGTTTCGCCAAGCACCGCGGGAGAGGAGGAGGACATGGAGGAGGGGGGGCTGCGCCGCCCTCCCACCCCCCACATATATATAGGGGCAAGGGAGAGGGGGGCCGGCCCCCTCAGATCCAATCTGAGGAGGGGGCGGCGGCCAGGGGGGTTGCCTTGCCCCCCAAGGCAAGGGGGGCGCCTCCCCTTAGGGTTCCCCCAAACCCCAGGCGCATGGGCCCTGGGAGGGAAGGCGCCCAGCCCACTAAGGGGCTGGTCCCTCTCCACATACAGCCCATAGGGCCTTCCGGGGCTGGTGGCCCTTCCCGGTGGACCCCCGGAACCCTCCGGTGGTCCCGGTACATTACCGGTGACACCCGAAACTCTTCCGGTGGCCAAAACGGGACTTCCCATATATAAATCTTTACCTCCGGACCATTCTGAAACTCCTCGTGACGTCCGGGATCTCATCCGGGACTATGAACAACATTCGGTAACCACATATATCTATTCCCTATAACCCTAGCGTCATCGAACCTTAAGTGTGTAGACCCTATGGGTTCGGGAACCATGCAGACATGACCGAGACGTTCTCCGGCCAATAACCAACAGCGGGATCTGGATACCCATGTTGGCTCCCACATGTTCCACGATGATCTCATCGGATGAACCACGATGTCGGGGATTCAATCAATCCCGTATACAATTCCCTTTGTCAATCGGTATGTTACTTGCCCGAGATTCGATCGTCGGTATCCCGATACCTTGTTCAATCTCGTTACCGGCAAGTCTCTTTACTCGTTCCGTAACACATCATCCCGTGATCAACTCCTTGGTCACATTGTGCACATTATGATGATGTCCTACCGAGTGGGCCCAGAGATACCTCTCCGTTTACACGGAGTGACAAATCCCAGTCTCAATTCGTGCCAACCCAACAGACACTTTGGGAGATACCTGTAGTGCACCTTTATAGACACCCAGTTACGTTGTGACGTTTGGTACACCCAAAGCATTCCTACGGTATCCGGGAGTTGCACAATCTCATGGTCTAAGGAAATGATACTTGACATTAGAAAAGCTCTTAGCAAACGAACTACACGATCTTGTGCTAGGCTTAGGATTGGGTCTTGTCCATCACATCATTCTCCTAATGATGTGATCCCGTTATCAACGACATCCAATGTCCATGGTCAGGAAACCGTAACCATCTATTGATCAATGAGCTAGTCCACTAGAGGCTTACTAGGGACATGGTGTTGTCTATGCATCCACACATGTATCTGAGTTTCCTATCAATACAATTCTAGCATGGATAATAAACGATTATCATGAACAAGGAAATATAATAATAACCAATTTATTATTGCCTCTAGGGCATATTTCCAACAGTCTCCCACTTGCACTAGAGTCAATAATCTAGTTCACATCACCATGTGATTAACACTCACAGGTCACATCACCATGTGACCAGCATCCAAAGAGTTTACTAGAGTCAACAATCTAGTTCACATCACTATGTGATTAACACTCAATGAGTTCTGGTTTGATCATGTTATGCTTGTGAGAGAGGTTATTAGTCAACGGGTCTGAACCTTTCAGATCCGTGTGTGCTTTACGAACATCTATGTCATCTTGTGGATGCTACCACGCGCTACTTGGAGCCATTTCAAATAACTGCTCTACTATACGAATCCGGTTTACTACTCAGAGTCATCCGGATTAGTGTCAAAGTTCGCATCGACGTAACCCTATACGACGAACTCCTTTTCACCTCCATAATCAAGAAAATTCCTTAGTCCACTAGATACTAAAGATAAGTTCGACCGCTGTCATGTGATCCATTCCCGGATCACTATTGTACCCCTTGACCAACTCATGGCAAGGCACACTTCATGTGCGGTACACAGCATAGCATACTGTAGAGCCTACGTCTAAAGCATAGGGGACGACCTTCGTCCTTTCTCTCTCTTCTGCTGTGGTTAGGTCTTGAGTCTTACTCAATACTCACACCTTGTAACACAGCCAAGAACTCCTTCTTTGCTGATCTATTTTGAAATCTTTCAAAATCATGTCAAGGTGTGCGTTCTTTGAAAGTATCATCAGGCGTCTTGATCTATCTCTATAGATCTTGATGCCCAATATGTAAGCAGCTTTATCCAGGTCTTCCTTTGAAAAACTCCTTTCAAACAACCCTTTATGCTTTCCAAAATTTTTACATCATTTCGGATCAACAATATGTCATTCACATATACTTATCAGAAATGTTGTAGCGCTCCCACTCACTTTATTGTAAATACAAGTTTCTAACAAACTTTGTATAAACCCAAAAACTTTGATCACTCCATCAAAGCGTATATTCTGACTCTGAGATGCTTGCTCTAGTCCATGGAAGGATCGCTGGAGCTAGCATACCTTTTAGCATCCTTAGGATCGACAAAACCTTTCTGATTGTATCACATACAACCTTTCCTTACGAAAACTGGTAAGGAAACTTGTTTTGACATCCATCTGCCAGATTTCACAAATGCAGCTAATGCTAACATGATTCCGACGGACTTAAGCATCGCTACGGATGAGAAAACCTCATCGTAGTCAACTCCTCGAACTTGTGAAAATGCTCTTTGCCACAAGTCGAGCTTCATAGATGGTAACATTACCGTCCACGTCCGTCTTCTTCTTAAAGATCCATTTATCTCAATGGCTTGCCGATCATCGGGCAAGTTCACCAAAGTCCATGCTTTGTTCTGATACATGGATCCTATCTCGGATTTCATGGCTTCTAACCATTTGTCGGAATATGGGCCCACCATCGCTTCTCCATAGCTCGTAGGTTCAGTATTGTCTAACAACATGATATCTAAGACAGGATTACCGTACCACTCAAGAGTAGTACATATCCTTGTCGACCTACGAGGTTTGGTAGTGACTTGATCCGAAGTTTCATGATCACTATCATAAGCTTCCACTTCAATTGGTGTAGGTGCCACAGGAACAACTTCCTGTGCCCTACTACACACTAGTTGAAGTGACGGTTCAATAACCTTATCAAGTCTCCACCATCCTCCCACTCAATCTTTCGAGAGAAACTTTTCCTCGAGAAAGGACTCGTTTCTAGAAGCAATTACTTTTGCTTCCAGATCTGAAATAGGAGGTATACCCAACTGTTTTGGGTATTCTATGAAGATGCATTTATCCGCTTTGGGTTCGAGCTTATTAGTCTGAAACTTTTTCACATAAGCATCGCAGCCCCAAACTTTTAAGAAACGACAACTTAGGTTTCTCTAAACGATGTCGTCTCAACGGAATTGCGTGGTGCCCTATTTAAAGTGAATGCGGTTGTCTCTAATGCCTAACCCATAAACGATAGTGGTAATTCGATAAGAGACATCATGGTATGCACCATATCCAATAGGGTGTAGTTATGATGTTCGGAGACACCATCACACTGTGGTGTTCCAGGCGGTATTAATTGTGAAACACTTTCCACAAAGTCTTAATTGTGTGCCAAACTCGTAACTCAGATATCTCTATGATCATATCATAGAAATTTTATCCTCTTGTCACGACGATCTTCAACTTCACTCTGAAATTACTTGAACCTTTCAATAATTCAGACTTGTGTTTCATCGAGTAAATATTCTCAGCATCTACTCAAATCATCTGTGAAGTAAGAACATATCGATATCCACTGCGTGCCTCAGCACTCATTGGACTGCACACATCAAATGTATTACTTCCAACAAGTTGCTCTCTTGTTCCATCTTACTGAAAACGAGGCCTTTCAGTCATCTTGCCCATGTGGTATGATTTGCATGTCCCAAGTGATTCAAAATCAAGTGAGTCCAAACGATCCATCTGCATGGAGTTTCTTCATGCATATATACCAATAGACATGGTTCGCATGTCTCAATCTTTTCAAAACCGAGTGAGTCCAAAGATCCATCTACATGGAGCTTCTTCATGCGTTCTATACCAATATGACTCAAATGGCAGTGCCACAAGTATGTGGTACTATCATTACTATTTTATATCTTTTGGCACGAACATGTGTATCACTGTGATCGAGATTCATTTTAGGTGCAAGACCATTGAAGGTATTATTCAAATAAACAGAGTAACCATTATTCTCCTTAAATGAATAACCGTATTGCGATAAACATAATCCAATCATGTTTATGCTCAACGCAAACACCAAATAACAATTATTTAGTTTTAACACCAATCTCGATGGTAGAGAGAGCATGTGATGCTTGATCACATCAACCTTGGAAACACTTCCAACACACATCGTCATCTCACCTTTAGCTAGTCTCTGTTTATTCCGCAGCTTTTATTTCGAGTTACTAACACTTAGCAACCGAACCGGTATCTAATACCCTGGTGCTGCTAGGAGTACTAGTAAAGTACACATTCATATAATGTATATCCAATATACTTCTGTCGACCTTGCCTGCCTTCTCATCTACCAAGTATCTGGGGTAGTTCTGCTTCAGTGACCGTTCCCCTCATTACAGAAGCACTTAGTCTCGGGTTTGGGTTCAACCTTGGGATTCTTCACTAGAGCAGCAAATCATTTGCTGTTTCATGAAGTATCCCTTTTGCCCTTGCCCTTCTTGAAACTAGTGGTTTTACTAACCATCAACAATTGATGCTCCTTCTTGATTTCTACTTTCGCGGTGTCAAACATCGCGAGTTGCTCAAGGATCATCATGTGTATCCATGATATGTTATAGTTTATCACGAAGCTCTAATAGCTTGGTGGCAGTGACTATGGAGAACCATCACTATCTCATCTGGAAGATTAACTCCCACTCGATTCAAGCGATTGTAGTACTCAGACAATCTGAGCACATGCTCAACGATTGAGCTTTTCTCCCTTAGTTTGCAGGCTTAAGAAACTTGTTAGGGGTCTCATACCTCTTGACGTGGGCATTAGTCTGAAATCCCAATTTCAGTCTTTGGAACATCTCATATATTCTGTGACGTTTCAAAACGTCTTTGGTGCCACAATTCTGAACCGTTAGCATTACGCACTGAACTATCACGTAGTCATCAAAACGTGTATGTCAGATGTTTCACAACATCTACAGACGACGCTGAGGTTCAGCACACCGAGCGGTGCATTAAGGACATAAGCCTTCTGTGCAGCAATGAGGACAATCCTCAGTTTACGGACCCGGTCCGCATAATTGCTACTATCAACTTTCAACTAAATTTTCTCTAGGAACATATCTTAGACAGTAGAACTAAAGCGTAAGCTATGACATAATTTGCAAAGACCTTTTGACTATGTTCATGATAATTAAGTTCATCTGATTAATGAACTCCCACTCAGATAGACATCCCTCTAGTCATCTAAGTGATACATGATCCGAGTCAAACTAGGCCGTGTCCGATCATCACGTGAGACAGACTAGTCATCATCGGTGAACATCTCCATGTTGATCGCATCTACTATACGACTCATGTTCGACCTTTCGATCTCTTGTGTTCCGAGGCCATGTATGTACATGCTAGGCTCGTCAAGTCAACCTAAGTGTTTCGCATGTGTTCCGAGGGCATGTCTGTACATGCTAGGCTCGTCAACACCCGTTGTATTCGAACGTTAGAATCTATCACACCCGATCATCACGTGGTGCTTCGAAACAATGAACCTTCGCAACGGTGCACAGTTAGGGGGAACACGTCTCTTGAAATTTTAGTGAGGGATCATCTTATTTATGCTACCGTCGTTCTAAGCAAATAAGATGTAAACATGACAAACATCACATGCAAATCATAAAGTGACGTGATATGGCCAATATCATCCTGTGCCTTTGATCTCCATCTTCGAGGCGCGGCATGATCACCTTCGTCACCGGCATGACACCATGATCTCCATCATTGTGTCTTCATGAAGTTGTCTCGCCAACTATTACTTCTAGTACTATGGCTAACGGTTAGCAATAAAGTAAAGTAATTACATGGCGTTTTCATTGACACGCAGGTCATACAATAAATTAAGACAACTCCTATGGCTCCTGCCGGTTGTCATACTCATCGACATGCAAGTCGTGATTCCTATTACAAGAACATGATCAATCTCATACATCACATATATCATTCATCACATCCTTTTGGCCATATCACATCACATAGCATACCCTGCAAAAACAAGTTAGACGTCCTCTAATTGTTGTTGCATGTTTTACGTGGCTGCTATGGGATTCTAGCAAGAACGTTTCTTACCTACGCAAAAGCCACAACGTGATATGCCAATTTCTATTTACCCTTCATAAGGACCCTTTTCATCGAATCCAATCCGACTAAAGTGGGAGAGACAGACACCTGCTAGCCACCTTATGCAACTAGTGCATGTCAGTCGGTGGAACCTGTCTCACGTAAGTGTACGTGTAAGGTCGGTCCGGGCCGCTTCATCCCACGATGCCGCCGAATCAAGATAAGACTAGTAACGGCAAGTAAATTGACAAAATCGACGCCCACAACTACTTTGTGTTCTACTCGTGCATAGAAACTACGCATAGACCTAGCTCTGATACCACTGTTGGGGAATGTAGCAGAAATTCAAAATTTTCTACGCATCACCAAGATCAAACTATGGAGTAATCTAGCAACGAGGGGAAGGGGAGTGCATCTACATACCTTTGTAGATCGCGATGCGGAAGCGTTGCAAGAACGCGGATGAAGGAGTCGTACTCGTAGCGATTCAGATCGCGGTTGATTCCGATCTAAGCGCGGAACCACGGCGCCTCCGCGTTCAACACACGTGCAGCCCGGTGACGTCTCCCACGCCTTGATCCAGCAAGGAGAGAGGGAGAGGTTGGGGAAGACTCCGTCCAGCAGCAGCACAACGGCATGGCGGTGATGGAGGAGCGTGGCAATCCCGCAGGGCTTCGCCAAGCACCGCGGGAGAGGAGGAGGACATGGAGGAGGGGGGGCTACGCCAGAACTTGGGTTGCTGCTGCCCTCCCACCCCCCACATATATATAGGGGCAAGGGAGAGGGGGGCCGGCCCCCTCAGATCCAATCTGAGGAGGGGCCGGTGGCCAGGGGGGTTGCCTTGCCCCCCAAGGCAAGGGGGGCACCTCCCCTTAGGGTTCCCCCAAACCCCAGGCGCATGGGCCCTGGGAGGGAAGGCGCCCAGCCCACTAAGGGGCTGGTCCCTCTCCACATACAGCCCATAGGGCCCTCCAGGGCTGGTGGCCTCTCCCGGTGGACCCCCGGAGCCCTCCGGTGGTCCCGGTACATTACCGGTGACACCCGAAACTCTTCCGGTGGCCAAAACGGGACTTCCCATATATAAATCTTTACCTCCGGACCATTCCGGAACTCCTAGTGACGTCCGGGATCTCATCCGGGACTCGGAACAACATTCGGTAACCACGTATATCTATTCCCTATAACCCTAGCGTCATCGAACCTTAAGTGTGTAGACCCTACGGGTTCGGGAACCATGCAGACATGACCGAGACGTTCTCAGGCCAATAACCAACAGCGGGATCTGGATACCCATGTTGGCTCCCACATGTTCCACGATGATCTCATCGGATGAACCACGATGTCGGGGATTCAATCAATCCCGTATACAATTCCCTTTGTCAATCGGTATGTTACTTGCCCGAGATTCGATCGTCGGTATCCCGATACCTTGTTCAATCTCGTTACCGGCAAGTCTCTTTACTCGTTCCGTAACACATCATCCCGTGATCAACTCCTTGGTCACATTGTGCACATTATGATGATGTCCTACCGAGTGGGCCCAGAGATACCTCTCCGTTTACACGGAGTGACAAATCCCAGTCTTGATTCATGCCAACCCAACAGACACTTTGGGAGATACCTGTAGTGCACCTTTATAGCCACCCGGTTACGTTGTGACGTTTGGTACACCCAAAGCATTCCTACGGTATCCGGGAGTTGCACAATCTCATGGTCTAAGGAAATGATACTTGACATTAGAAAAGCTCTTAGCAAACGAACTACACGATCTTGTGCTAGGCTTAGGATTGGGTCTTGTCCATCACATCATTCTCCTAATGATGTGATCCTGTTATCAACGACATCCAATGTCCATGGTCAGGAAACCGTAACCATCTATTGATCAACGAGCTAGTCAACTAGAGGCTTACTAGGGACATGGTGTTGTCTATGTATCCACACATGTATCTGAGTTTCCTATCAATACAATTCTAGCATGGATAATAAACGATTATCATGAACAAGGAAATATAATAATAACCAATTTATTATTGCCTCTAGGGCATATTTCCAACATGATCATGTTTTGCTTGTGAGAGAAGCTTAGTCAATGGGTCTGTCATATTCAGAGCCGTATGTATTTTGCAAATTTTCTATGTCTACAATGCTTTGTATGGATCTACTCTAGCTAATTGCTCCCACTTTCAATATGTATCCAAATTGAGACTCAGAGTCATCCGGATCGGTGTAAAAGCTTGCATCAGTGTAACTCTTTACGACGAACTCTTTATCACCTAAATAACCGAGAAATATCTCCTTTAGTCTTCTAAGGGTAATTTTGACCGCTGTCAATTGATCCACTCCTGGATCAATATCATACCCCCTTGCCAAACTCGTGGCAAGGTACACAATAGGTTTGGTACATAGCATAGCATACTTTATAGAAACTATGGCTGAGGCATAGGGAATGACTTTCATTCTCTTTCTATTTTCTGCCGTGGTCGTGTTTTGAGTCTTACTCAACTTTACACCTTGCAATACAGGCAAGACTCCTTCTTTGATTGTTCCATTTTGAGCTACTTCAAAATCTTGTCAAGGTATGTACTCATTCAAAAATCTTATCAAGCGTCTTGATCTATCTCTATAGATTTTGATGCCCAATATGTAAGCAGCTTCACCGAGGTCTTTCTTTGAAAAACTCCTTTCAAACAGTCCTTTATGCTTTCTAGGAAATTCTACATCATTTCCGATCAACAATATGCCATTCACATATACTTATCAGAAAGTCTCTAGTGCTCCCACTCAGTTTCTTGTAAATACAAGCTTCACCACAAGTCTGTATAAAACCATATGCTTTGATCACCTTATCAAAGCGTATATTCCAACTCCGAGATGCTTGCACCAGTCCATAGATGGATCGCTGGAGCTTGCACACTTTGTTAGCACCTTTAGGATTGACAAAACCTTCTTGTTGCATCATATACAACTCTTCTTTAAGAAATCCATTAAGGAATGTAGTTTTTGACATCCATTTGCCAGATTTCATGAAATGTGGCAATTGCTAACATGATTCGGACAGACTTTAAGCATCGATACGAGTAAGAAAATCTCATCGTAGTCAACATCTTGAACTTGTCAAAAACCCTTTTCGACAAGTCGAGCTTTGTAGATAGTAACACTACTATCAGCGTCCGTCTTCCTCTTGAAGATCCATTTTATTCTCTACGGCTTGTCGATCATCGGTCAAGTCAACCAAAGTCCATACTTAGTTCTCATACATGGATCCTATCTCAGATTTCATGGCCTCAAACCATTTTGCGGAATCTGAGCTCATCATCGCTTCCTCATAGTTCGTAGGTTCGTCATGGTCAAGTAACATGACCTCCAGAACATGATTGCCGTACCACTCTGGTGCGGACCTTACTCTGGTTGACCTACGAGGTTCGGTAGTAACTTGATCTGAAGTTTCATGATCATCATCATTAGCTTCCTCACTAATTGGTGAAGGCATCACCGGACCTGATTTCTGTGATGAACTACTTTCCAACTCGAGAGAAGGTACAATTACCTCATCAAGTTCTACTTTCCTCCCACTCACTTCTTTCGAGAGAAACTCCTTCTCTAGAAAGGGTCCATTCTAAGCAATGAATATCTTGCTTTCGGATCTGTGATAGAAGGTGTACCCAACAGTCTCCTTTTGGTATCCTATGAAGACGCATTTCTCCGATTTGGGTTTGAGCTTATCAGGTTGAAGCTTTTTCACATAAGCATCACAGTCCCAAACTTTAAGAAACGACAGCTTAGGTTTCTTGCCAAACCACAGTTCATATGGTGTCGTCTCAACAGATTTAGATGGTGCCCTATTTAACGTGAATGCCGTTGTCTCTAATGCATAACCCCAAAACGGGAGTGATAAATCAGTAAGAGACATCATAGATCGCACCATATCTAATAAGGTACGGTTATGACGTTCGGACACACCATTACACTGTGGTGTTCCAGGTGGCGTGAGTTGCGAAACTATTCCACATCGTTTCAAATGAAGACCAAACTCGTAACTCAAATATTCGTCTCCGCAATCAGATCGTAGAAACTTTATTTTCTTGTTATGATGATTTTCCACTTCACTGTGAAATTCTTTGGACTTTTCAAATGTTTCAGACTTATGTTTCATCAAGTAGATATACCCACATCTGCTCAAATCATCTGTGAAGGTTAGAAAATAACGATACCCGTCGTGAGCCTCAACACTCATCGGATCGCATACATCAGTATGTATTGTTCCGGAGAACGGAGTCTTAGTCATCTTGCCCATGAGGCATGGTTCACAATCATCAAGTGATTCATAATCAAGTGATTCCAAAAGCCCATCAGCGTGGAGTTTCTTCATGCGCTTTACACCAATATGACCTGAACGGCAATGCCACAAATATGTTGCACTATCATTATCAACTTTGCATCTTTTGGCATCAATATTATGAATATGTGTATCACTACGATCGAGATTCAATAAACCATTCACCTTGGGTGTATGACCACAGAAGGTTTTATTCATGTAAACAGAATAACAATTATTCTTTGACTTAAATGAATAACCGTATTGCAATAAACATGATCCAATCATATTATGCTCAACACAAACACCAAATAACATTTATTTTAGGTTCAACACTAATCCCGAAGGTAAAGGGAATGTGCGATTGTGATCTTATCAACCTTGGAATCACTTCCAACACACATCGTCACCTTGCCCTCAACTAGTCTTTGTTCATTTTGTAACTCCTGTTTTGAGTTAATAATCATAGCAACTGAACCAGTATGGAATACCCAGGGGCTACTATGAACACTAGTAAAGCACACATCAAGAACATGTATATCATATATACTTTTGTTCACTTTGCCATCCTTCTTATCCGCCAAGTATTTGGGGCAGTTCCGCTTCCAATGACCATTTCCTTCGCAGTAGAAGCACTCAGTTTCAGGCTTGTGTCTATCTTTGGGATTCTTCATGGGAGTGGCAACTTGCTTGCCATTCTTCTTGAAGTTCCCTTTCTTTCCCTTGCCCTTTTACTTGAAACTAGTGGTTGTCAACCATCAACATTTAAAGCTTTTCTTGATTTCTACCTTCGTCGATTTCAGCATCACGAAGAGCTCGAGAATCGTTTTCGTCATCCCTTGCATATTATAGTTCATCACAAGTTCCAGTAACTTGGTGATAGTGACTAGTGAACTCTGTCAATCACTATTTTATCTGAAAGATTAACTCCCACTTGATTCAAGCGATTGTAGTACTCAGACAACCTAAGCACATGCTCACTGGTTGAGCTATTCTCCTCCATCTTGTAGGCAAAGTACTTGTCAGAGGTCTCATACCTCTTGACTCGGGCATGAGTCTGAAATACTAATTTCAGCTCTTGGAACATCTTATATACTCCGTGGCGTTCAAAACATTTTTGAAGTCCCGGTTCTAAGCCGTAAAGCATGGCGCACTAAACTATCAAGTAGTTATCATACCGAGCTTGCCAAACGTTCATAACGTCTATATCTGCTCCTGCAATAGGTCCGTCACCTAGCGGTGCATCAAGGACATAATTCTTTTGTGCATCAATGAGGATAATCCTCAGATCACGGACCTAGTCCGCATCATTGCTACTATCATCTTTCAACACAGTTTTTCTCTAGGAACATATCAAAAATAAACGGGGAGCTACATCGTGAGCTATTGATCTACAACATAGTTATGCAAATACTATCAGGTACTATGTTCATGATAAATTAAAGTTCAATTCATCATATTACTTAAGAACTCCCACTTAGATAGACATCCCTCTAGTCATCTAAATGATCATGTGATCCATATCAACTAAACCATGTCCGATCATCACGTGAGATGGAGAAGTTTTCAGTAGTGAACATCACTATGTTGATCATATCTACTACTCCCTCCGTCCCATAATATAAGAGCGTTTTTTACACTAGTGTAGTGTAAAAAACGCTCTTATATTATGGGACGGAGGGAGTATATGATTCACGCTCGACCTTTCGGTCTCAGTGTTCTGAGGCCATATCTGCATATGCTAGGCTCGTCAAGTTTAACCCGAGTACTCTGCGTGTGCAAATCTGGCTTGCACCCGTTGTATGTGAACGTAGAGCTTATCACACCCGATCATCACATGGTGTCTCAGCACGAAGAACTGTCGCAACGGTGCATACTCAGGGAGAACACTTATACCTTGAAATTTAGTGGGAGATCATCTTATAATGCTACCGCCGTACTAAGCAAAATAAGATGCATAAAGGATAAACATCACATGCAATCAATATAAGTGATATGATATGGCCATCATCATCTTGTGCCTTTGATCTCCATCTCCAAAGCACCGTCATGATCACCATCGTCACCAGCTTGACACCTTGATCTCCATCGAAGCATAGTTGTCGTCTCGCCAACTATTGCTTCTACGACTATCGCTACCGCTTAGTGATAAAGTAAAGCAATTACATGGCGATTGCATTTCATACAATAAAGCGACAACCATAAGGCTCCTGCCAGTTGCCGATAACTGTTACAAAACATGATCATCTCATACAACAATTTATATATCATCATGTCTTGACCATATCACATCACAGCAAGCCCCTGCAAAAACAAGTTAGACGTCCTCTACTTTGTTGTTGCAAGTTTTACGTGGATGCTACGGGCTTCTAGCAAGAACCGTTCTTACCTACGCATCAAAACCACAACGATTTTTCGTCAAGTGTGCTGTTTTAACCTTCAACAAGGACCGGGCGTAGTCACACTCGATTCAACTAAACCTGAAGAAACAGACACCCACTAGCCACCTGTGTGCGAAGCACGGCGGTAGAACCAGTCTCATGAACACGGTGATGTAATTTCGGTCTGGGCCGCTTCATCCAACAATACCGCCGAATCAAAGTATGACATGCTCGTAAGCAGTATGATTATTATCGCCCATAACTCTTTGTGTTCTACTCGTGCATATAACATCTACGCATAGACCTGGCTCGGATGCCACTGATGGGTAACGTAGTATTTCAAAAATATTCCTATGATCACGCAAGATCTATCTAGGAGAAGCATAGCAACGAGCGGGGAGAGTGTGTCCACGTACCCTCGTAGACCGAAAGCGGAAGCGTTTAGTAACGCGGTTGATGTAGTCGAACGTCTTCGCGATCCAACCGATCCAAGTACCGAACGTACGGCACCTCCGCGTTCAGCACACGTTCAGCTCGATGACGTCCCTCGATCTCTTGATCCAGTTGAGGACGAGTGAGAGTTCAGTCAGCACAACGGCGTGGCGACGGTGATGATGAAGTTACCGGCGCAGGGCTTCGCCTAAGCACTACGACGATATGACCGAGGAATGTGACTGTGGAGGGGGCACCGCACATGGCTAAGACAATTGTCCATTGTTCCTTTGGGGTGCCCCCTGCCCACGTATATAAAGGAGGGGGGAGGAGGCCGGCCAACAAGGGGCGCGCCAGGGAGAGGGGAGTACTACTAGGACTCCGGTCCTAGTAGGATTCGGCCCCAACCCTTTTTTCCTTCTACCGGAGGGGGAAAGGGGGAAGGAAAGGGAGTAGGAGAAGGAAAGGGGGGGTGGCGCCCCCTCCCCAAGTCCAATTCAACCTCCTCCCTTGTGGGGGGCGCACCAGCCCCTTGTGGGTTGGTTAGCCTCCCTCCTATGGCCCATAAGGCCCATTCTTTCCCCGGGGGGTTCCGGTAACCTCCCGGTACTACGAAAAAATGCCCGAATCACTCGGAACCATTCCGATGTCCGAATGCAACCTTCCAATATATGCATCTTTACCTATCGACCATTTCGAGACTCCTCGTCATGTCCGTAATCTCATCCGGGACTCCGAAAAAACTTCAGTCATCAAATCACATAACTCATAATACAAATCGTCATCGAACTTTAAGCGTGCGGACCCTACGGGTTCGAGAACTATGTAGACATGACCGAGACACATCTCCGGTCAATAACCAATAGCGGAACCTGGATGCTCATATTGGCTCCTACATATTCTACGAAGATCTTTATCAGTCAAACCGCATAACAACATACGTTGTTCCCTTTGTCATCGGTATGTTGCTTGCCCGAGATTCGATCGTCGGTATCATCATACCTAGTTCAATCTCGTTACTGGCAAGTCTCTTTACTCGTTCCGTAATGCATCATCCCGTGACTAACTCATTAGTCACATTGCTTGCAAGGCTTATAGTGATGTGCATTACCGAGAGGGCCCAGAGATACCTCTCCGATACACGGAGTGACAAATCCTAATCTCGATCTATGCCAACCCAACAAACACCTTCGGAGACATCTGTAGAGCATCTTTATAATCACCCAGTTACGTTGTGACGTTTGATAGCACACAAGGTGTTCCTCCGGTATTCGGGAGTTGCATAATCTCATAGTCAGAGGAACATGTATAACTCATGATGAAAGCAATAGCAATAAAACTAAACGATCATTATGATAAGTTAATGGACTGGTCTTGTCCATCACATCATTCTCTAATGATGTGATCCCGTTCATCAAATGACAACACATGTCTATGGTCAGGAAACATAACCATCTTTGATTAACGAGCTAGTCAAGTAGAGACATACTAGGGACACTCTATTTTATCTATGTATTCACACATGTACTAAGTTTCTGGTTAATACAATTCTAGCATGAATAATAAACATTTACCATGATATAAGGAAATATAAATAACAACTTTATTATTGCCTCTAAGGCATATTTCCTTCAAAAAGGACAGGAACGCCTGGCACAGTGTCTGGCATGAGATACTGGATGAACAACACGTCAAGTACACGGCCAAGGACGCGTACACAAGCTACGAGATGTACAGGCGGATCGTTGACATGAGGAAGTGTCTTCTTCCTGCCCCGGGCGAGGGATCGAGCCACAGAGCAGTGGCGGGAGCGTCACAAGAAGTAGATGACTAGACGATCGTTTCTCCTACTTTAGAATGCATGCAATTGTTTATTGAGGTATGTGCGAATGATCTGTATAGTCACTTATGTAATTGGATGTTTATTTCTGTTATATATACATGTTATTCTTCTGTAGACAGAGCAAATCACACGGCTTATTAGCAGCATTCGTTTGTGTTATTATTGATCTTCGCACACATTTCTGATTACGAACCTGTTTGCAGCGTATCAACATATCTTGTTCAGTTGAACCATTTTCATTGTGTTGCCTAATCACACACAGTTCATCCTAGTGAACTGTATGCCGTATATCGCACATACCCTCATCTGGCTGCTCGTTTCTGTTGTTCTGCATCATCGCAAACAGTTCTTCTGGATTAACCGTTTGCCACTCATCGCACACGCAAATCTAATATGAACCGTGTTTGATGTCGTCGCCATCGCAAACGTTTTGCATCTTTTTTGACGGTTTTATTACATCACCGTTTGTGATTGATGCATCACACACAGTTTCGTCAAAGGGTCTCTGATTCGACTGTCGCGATTGGACCATCCTGCAGTAGGGAGTGGTACTTTTAAAAACACGACATGGTGATGAAAATGTCTTCTATATATTGCGAAGTTATGTTCTAATTTGCTTTAGCAGTAGAATTAATGAAGATAGGTAAAGAGTTGTGCCTTTTTAATTAGCATGAATTTATACATCAGGCTAGCTTTGAACTGAAATTTTGCCTTCTTGTTCAATGACTATCTATGACCTGAATGACGCCTTCCTGAATTACATTGGTCTTCCCTATGGTGGTTGTGCACACATGGCACACAAGAGTCCTTCTCTACTTTATTTCATCGGTGTTAAAGAGGCAAGTTTCGATACTGCTGCCAATGCCTGCAATCTTTGTAGACGTGCGAGCTCTCTCTCCCTGCCATGTAATTTTGAATTAGTAATGTTTATTTATACTCGATATAAGGAGTATAATGAGATGGATGTTTGGTTGAAGGAATTGAAATTGGTAACCACCTACAATAATTGATGACAAATATGGTCGCTGGAGTTTTAGTCGTATCATTTTTTTATATTACAACATTTTTAAACATCTTTATTGCCTCTCTTATGTTAATACATAATTATTTTTGTTTATTTTATTGTTATATATTTTTCATATGACGAATGATGATTTTTTCAATCAATAATACGTGCATTTGCACGTGCACGATTACTAGTCTCCAGAAAGATATCTCGGCGCCGCATTTGTTTTTTTCGGTTGGGTTTGGCGACGAAGCCCTTGGTTGGAGAAAGAAGCCGCATCCATTTGGAGCCCATCAGGCCCATCGTTTAGCGGCTTCACGCCGCACAGCGCACCGCCGCCGAGCCCCCGACGCCGATGACGCTGCTGCACGCGCGCGGCAAGACCACCGCGGCGCAGCACGTGGCGGCGCGGCACCTCGACCACACGTTCGAGAAGCTCGTGGCCTCCAGCCTCCCGCTCGTGGCGGCGTCGCCGCTGCTCGATGCGCTCCGGGCATCGCCCGAGCCGCTCGCGCTCCCGGACCTCGCCCGCCGCCTCCCTCTCCGCCTCCACCGCCGCGGCCCGCTCCACTTCCTCCGCCTCTTCCCGCGCGTTTTCGACCTCCGCCCCCCTCTCCCGCTCTCCCTATCGCTGACCGCGCCTGCCGCCTCACTCCTTGCCGTCGCATCCTCTCCCGACGCCGCCGCGCGGACGCTCCACCGCCTCCTCGCCATGTCCACATCCCGCTCCGTTCCTCTCCGTGCCGTGTTCCGCGTCTGGCGCGAGCTCGCTCTACCCGACGACTTCGAGGACTCCGTCGTCGCGCAGCATCCCCACCTCTTCCGCCTCGCCCCCAACCCCGCCGAGCCTAGAACCCACGTTCTACACCTCGTCGCAGATCCGGCGAAGGAGGAGTTCACTCCGGCGGTGGATAAGAAGCGGCCGGAGAAGTACGCTTTCCGGCTGCAGTTCCCGCCGGGGTTCAGGCTGGCCAAGGAGTATCGGAAGAAGGTGAAGGAGTGGCAGCTGCTGCCATATGTTGGGCCGTACGAGGTAGTGGATCAGAAGGTTGGCGCGAGCAAGAGAGTATCGAAGATGGCGAGGAGGAAGATGGAGAAGAGGGCAGTCGGAATAGCACACGAGTTTCTGAGCTTGACCGTGGAGAAGATGGTAGAGGTGGAGAAGTTCAGCCAGTTCCGGAAGTGGTTTGGGATCGACGTGAATGTCAGGGACGTATTCTTGGATCACCCTGGGATATTTTACCTCTCGGCGAAGGGAAAGCGGCATACAGTGTTCCTGCGGGAAGCATATGATCGTGGCAAGCTTGTTGAGCCTAATGATGTTTCAGAGGCGCGAAGAAAGCTTGTTGAGCTCATGCTCTTGCGTCGCCATGGCCTTGGGAACGCCAATTCAAATGCCAATATGTCTTCAAGTGCCAATGCTGATGCCAAAGAGAGCGATGACGATTTACAGGAACTGGAGCTCTACTAGTGTGATGTATCTGTGAAGCTGCAGGACGGGACAACAAGGAGGTTGTGCAATTCATGGATATCCTGGTTTAGCGTAACCTGTTAAGCAGGTGTTAGCCCAACTTGGATGGCAAATATGTTAGTGGTGCAGATCCGTATTGATGATGACGATGGATGTTTCTTCAGGGATGGTAGTCAATTGGCATTATATGCTAGCCAGTATACTCAAAACTCAGATTACGTCTCCCTGAGCTAGGCATGTCTGTAGGTCAAGAGTGAAGTTCAGTAGCACTTAGCTGATCGGTAATGTATCTTTATCCTGATTGAAAAAGTTTTGAAAGCTCATGTTGTGTCAATTAAGTTTGATAGGTCAAGACTCAAGACTGAAGCTCAGTAGCACCTTGATTGGTAATACATCTTAAGTGATGAGTTTTGTTTCAGTTCCTTGGTATTGCTTATTGTTGTTTCGTCACTGTGACATGCCTAATGAAGGACCTCAGTTGTGCAATATGCTAACCTAGACCAACAACTACAGTAAATTTTCAGTTTATCCACCAGATTATTCTTTCTGCAGGATAATTGTGTAGATGCAGATAAGGAAAGCTTTGAATTGTTATTGGTATGATGCTTATTTGGGCTTTTCTGAAATCCACTTTATGTTTTCCTAGTTTATCTTGAAATTTGTAAGTCCTGATTAAGTTGATAGGCACCTGTAAATATTTGAGATGGAACCTGATTTGCATTATATGGTGTATGTGCTTATGCAATTGTATACTGCATGTAGTTGGACGTCTTCTGTATTCTGGCTTATCCATGGACCATTGTAGAATATCATAGTTGGCACGTATGATATACACTCAAGTGCTCCGGTAGAATATTCAGTATTGTACTAAGGAAGCCTGGTGCATCTAATTGTTGTTAGCTCCCGGATTTTCATGCTCTTCAATCTGTTCCGGTCGCCTTCTTGTTACTGACAAGTGCTTAATACACGAAAAAGTCCTTGCATGTACTTTCCCTTATCCTTCTAGCTTGATGATTTTTTCTTCATGTCAAAGTTTATATTTAATTTAACATGTCAAGTTGTCATCAAACAGGTTTATGCTGTAACTCCGAGGAAAAGCTTTAGATATGAAGGGCCTTGACTCTTATATGAATTGTCAAATACTCCCTCCGTAAAGAGGGGGTACTACCTGGTTTCTCTGGGGATGGTCTGAACTGAAGCCAGTTTACAGAAACCAATGAGTTCGTCAGTGTTACTGATACTGACAGTTCTGAGCTGAAGGAGCTCAACAGGGGTGCAAATCATGGTATTCCTGATGCTTTGGAGAGGGCTACGGACAAAATGCAGCTATTCTTGAAGAGACAAAAGTTGTAGTTTTGCACAATTAGCTGTGTTATTCAGTTGTCAGTCTACCAGTTCATTATCTCAACTTATAAATTTGGACTCTGGCCAGGCTATTACTGCTGAGCTTTAATGTCGGGGTGTGAGATCAGGTTATCCTGGTAATATCTGCATTTAAGCTGACAGGAAGAATTCAACCAGCCTCTAACACTATTCTCAAGTTTGTAACAACATATCTTTTGTTGGCTCAAGGCTAATTTGACATGGAGGGTGGCGATTCTGTGCAAAAACCTAGAAGTCTGTCCAACTGAAACTACATACAGTACGCCACTGTTATCCTATATCACGTTTCTTCTACTTTCATCACTGCTACTACATATTTCCTGTTTCCTCTTCTAAATCTTGACTGTCTATACAGGGGGCAACACGGCTGCAGGGTTAGAAGGGAGTAAGGATGTTCAGAAGTGAAACTCTAGACTGCAGCAGTCTTCTGAAAACCTTCTCACTTCCGGTCTCCAGCCCACCAATGGATTCCTCTAGCTTCTCTAGCCTCTCCAACGCCACCATCGCTGTCTCTGGTGCTGCCTTCTTGGCGGACGGCCTGACACTCAGCCTGGCCAGCCACTTGTTTGAAGGCACTTGCATGTCCGGTGACATTGCTGCACACTCCATGAAGATGGTCTCCGATGCTTCCACAGTGGCCACGGCTACATCTGCCACAATGCCGATCACCTCATTGTTCGTGGTATCCAATGGCCTCAACGTGCCTCTGGCGGCATGTCGCATCATGGTGACGAGGCGGCACAGCTCCTTCTCTGTCCGCCTGTGTACACGGAGCGATGCAGCGACCATCATGCCGTCCCCGCGCCTAGTGCCGACCTGCTGCTCCGCCACGCTCTGCTTGAGCGTGACGAGCGCCGACAGGAATGTGCCGTAGGCGTCAGCGAGCACAAGGATCCTTTCGAGGATTTGGTCGCAGGCGGCGGTGGCTGTGTGGAGTGCTGCCACAGCCTGCGGCAGCGCCAGGAGCTCACCGAGCGCTGCCAGGACGGCATCGACGAGGGCAATGCCGGAGGACTGACCGCCGGTTGCTCTGGCCGACCATGACCTGAGCGTGCGGATGCTGTCGTCCAGGTGCGCCATGATGGGGTGCGGGTGTTCGTGTGGCAGGCTGGCCGATCGGGCGTGCGCCGTGGCAGCCGTGGTCTTCCCCGCTGGTCTCATTGCTAGATGCATCCTGCGATGAGTGCTGCTCTGCTGGTACGCTGCGGCTGCTTGTCTCGTCGGTTTCTCGATGCGTTTGTGAGTGGAGCTCCAGTAGCAACGGGGCAGCCTATAAATGGTACGTGGCCGAGCTGGTGGGTCGCTCGAAGAAAATACGAAAGAAATCTGTGCCACTTGTGAGTTGGTGCGGCGCTAAACGAGCTGCTGTTTTCTGGATCCCGGCATGACGGCAAAACTGCTGGTTGGACTTTTGGATACGTTGAATCCAAAACAACTCGCATCCGTGCGTTAGAGCTTATAAAAATTATGGGTTCTTATCAGCAACTCGTTTTTTTTTAACACTTATCAGCAACTCGTTAACTAACGAGATGAATACGATGAGCAAGCTACTTGGTACCATGATGATGAAGTACACGAATGTATTACATGATTATCATGTTCCCGACCCGTTTATTGGGAACTATTTATATGTTCAAAATTTCATAACCTCTTTGTATGAACTGGGGAGTATGAAGACAAATTCGTGTCCCGTCAATCGTATGGCATCGAATCACTGGATTAACACCCTTCCCCGATCATACAAAGAGGTTATCCTGCTTGTCTGGGCCTTCAACTCTTCATCCAATGGTCAGAAAGATCACAAAGTCAGAGGTGCGTCCGGTTTTGTTGGGGCCTCTGTTTTCACGAGAAGTGCGGCCAAAACCAGGATTGTGGAACGAGTTTAGGTTGGGAACAATACAATACGCTCAACCACCAAAAGCAAGACTCCGTAAGCTAAGCGAACCACTTGCGTAATCCAGCACTAATCTAACAAGCCTACACCCTCTACGCCATATAGATGGAACCAGCACACTCTGTCCGGATGATGTTTGGCTTGATACAGCGGCAGCCGAACCAGCTTCCAAGATGCCAGCCGTTGATGCATTTTAGGATAGTGCATGTACCCATGATTGATTAAGTGCTACCCATGATTGATCAGCATACAACTATACGCTCTAATACTTAACAAGCCTAATGTGTGTCTACCTTTGCGTTACTCTATATGTCCTACGTGCAGATGATATATTCTAATCTCTCGCACTTGATATATGTCCCTCAATCTCTCGCACTTGTTGCCGCTGCTAGATGGAGCGGAGGTCGATCGTACGAGGGCTCCTTCCCCTCCCGACCCCGCGGGGCCGCACCGGGCGGCCACCACCCAACCTTCCCTTGTCCCCCGTGCACCTCCCCTCCCTTCGCCGCCGTCGGCAACGTCACCGGGCGAAGGCCCTATGGCGCAGCGGTGGCGGACCTCCTCTGGCGTCCCGAGATCTGAGGCGGCGGCGGCCTGACCTGGACCTCCTTGTGACGAGGATGGCGAGCAGCGGCGGCCGGGGTGCGTCGGGAGGGATCTGCTGCATCCGGTGGGATTGGCAGGAGATGACGGCAGCGGTAGCCGGGGCGCATCCCGGGCTCGATCTAGGACCTTCGTGTCCAGGCGAGCGGCTGCTGTTTCGTCCTCGATCTGTTGCATCTCGTCGGCTTCGGGGATGGCTTGCGGTAGCACTCCAGGTCTACATCGCATCACGAGGATTATGGATGTGCTGGTCATCTCCTACGTCGGAGGTGGTCGGCCTGAGGCTGGGTGACCGGATCTCCAGATCTGTAATCTAGTCCGGTTGCTAGTCGGGGAGACATAGTTGCCGGTGAAAATTGAGCCGATGGTGGCGTTCTGCGCCGTTACCTTCATGAAGGCATCGTTCTGTAACTACTTCGACCCACTCGTGCTGCTTCGGGAGAAACCCTAGGATCTGGTTTTCCAGATCGGATGATGGCGGCACTGCGGTGTCGTTTCTCTCTTGGGAGCATCGTTTGTGGAGCAACGCTGAAAGTCAGAGGTAGGAGGTGGAGCGGCTTCGTCTTGCACGGAGCTTCGGTGGAGATGTCAAGTCATGCCTGGCCGACAGGTGCTACGCTTTGTCATGCCTGGTCGGCAGGTGCTACGCACGACAGATCTTCCAGAGACATCAAGCTGTGTCGGCTGGTGGTACTTGACGGCATGGTGCTGAGGTGTACCGGCGGCGCCCGTGACGTGCTCAGTAGTTCGCGCGCAGGGAGGTGGTGACGTCGACGGCAGCTAGACCGAGCAAGGATGATACATCAGTACAACTCTGAAGATGGAGTGGTGACAGTTGGCAGCGGCGGCCTTTGAGAGCACGCCAGACCAGTGTGTGCCCCATACCCGACAAGTGGCTTGATTGGGGTCTCAGGTCTTAGATGTAAGGCTTGGTTACGAGGTCTGTGGTATTAGGCCCGAACTATCAGCATACCTTCATCAACGGGATAGGAGTAGCCACAAATGTTGTCTAGATGGTGGCTTCAGACTTACTGTTATATTTCTTTGTAAGGTTTTTTTAAATAATTAATAAAGTGGGTATATGCATGGTTCAGATGCTGAGACGGGGTCGATCGTGGCTAGGGGTGCAGGATGTACAGCGCAGTGAATTTGTACCGCTACTAATCATGTCAACAAGGACAATTAATGTTGTGGGACCTGTTTTACACTAATGCTACATCTACGTAATTGAGTTACGTGTTTAACGTAAAGAGCAACGTGGAGGCCATTGATTGGAGATAGAGGGAGGCAGGACCCCACCCCGGTTAAATTACGTAAGTGTTTACCTACCTTCATGTAGATGAAGCATTGTTGCCTGTTTTGTATTGCAGATAGACATCAGTTTAGCCTTAGGGTATTCAAAATATTTAGTTATCGGGTGTGCTAAATCTTAATTGATTAAGACTTCACGAAGTCTCAATCAATGTTATATCTATGAGATTATGTTTTCTTTTTTCTTTTTATATGTTTTGTGACTTGACTAAGTTTCAGTCGACTGAGATCTAGCCACACCCGTTTGTTATAGGACATGCTTGGTTTGCGCTAAAGATTGCCTTGCTAAAGATTTGGCTTGCCAAAATTTTGGTTGCCTTGCTTGCAAATGGATGTGCCAATATTGCTTAGAAAAATGAACTAGAGCATTGGCATGCTAAAAAAATGGTATCCATCCAAACAAAGGCCAATATTTTAGTCATGGCGAAAAATTGGTAGGGCATACTCTAGTCACAATCCCAACACACCAATAATGCAACCGTAAGTTTTTTTTATAAGAAAAATGAACTATGCTCGGTATTTATTTTAAAGCGTATATCCGCTTGGGTTGAGACCGTTTCTTTTATTTTCTTTTATATTACAGTTTTTCCTCTTTATTATTTGCCAATGAGTATTCTGGTGGCAATGGAATTTCATGATACTAAAAATGAAGACATATCACATTTTTTAAAACTTTAACGGAATCTAACCAGGCCTGTCCATTGGCATTTTAAGTGTATTTCATGAAATATTTCTTTTGATATCTTGTTGGTTCAATGTTTTGATATTATAAAATGGATGCAAAAGATTTGCATCATCCAATAATTAAGAAGATGAAAGACAAATATTTATAAAAAGAATAGGGCAAAGATACAAAGGCCAATGCTTTCTCAAAATTACCATAATGTTTGTTAGAATGTATGACCAATATGTATTCGTATAGGATCAATTTACATTGTTTCTTAGCACCCACAGTTTCCTAAAGCTTGCCCTCGCACTTGATGTCGGCCAAAGGGAAGGGCAGCGGCATAGAGTTGTTATGAAAGATCTATGTGTTTGTCGGGTTCCACATGATCTAATTAGTAAGCCTCTAAGCCTAGTCATTCCTTAATCTTTCATATTTGTATTATGTTAATAAAATATTTGTATTATTGTATTTTAATGATTTATTTCAGGAATATGTACTATTTTGCATATTCAGGTCCATGGCTATCAGTGGAAGATTATTGATGAGACCTACAAATAACTTTTTCTAGTTGTTGTCCTCATAAGCTCATAGTTTGTAATTTCCAGGTATTTTAGTAAATCCAACATTCGCATTGAGTATAAGACAACCGCACTACAAAGAGGGGCACAAGAAAATTCTTTGGTTTAAATTCCACGAATATATGATAAGCCAAAGTTATCCATAGTCCACCCCTAGCCAATCCTTGTATGAGTTACTCAAATCGTCGGTACTTCCGAAGGTTGTCTTCCAGTACTACTGAGACAATAAGGGTTATTCGTGCTTAGAGGTCAAATCCAAACTCAACTGTTTCGTTGTTTTTGTTCTGGAACTGCCGACCCTGGTATTTCACTTTGACATATCTCATGTCTTCTACGCGCACTTCTGAGTATCACACTTCATAGGCACTTATACTCGGTTTGATTCTTTACTGGTCACAATATAAGTTTGGTACCTCTGCTTGTTTTTGTACGGAAGTTGCTAGCTATGATTAGCTTTGTTCTGCAGATTACTCAATCTTGCAGTGGTTGTGTTTTGTGTGGTACTATCGAGCAATAGGTTTTCCTGGTACTTCCTAGCCGTTCTATCCCTGCAGAAAAGTTTCTACCTTTTCTGTTTTTGGAACCACCGGTCATAGCATCGGTACGTTCGAGTAATTTATTTCTGCAGGTTTCCGACCACTGTCCCGCCGTTCAATTTTTTTATATGGCTCGGTGGTTCTGCTAGTTTACTATGTTATTTCTTTCTAATGGTTAGATTTTTGCCCCCCCCCCCCCTCTATATATTCTCTACCATACCCCTCGTGTTGGCAATCACTTCATTCATCATAACCGTTTTATCCCACTCCATGTCAACTACTCTACTCCACCCATATGACATTCCACTCCTTTCAATCCATCAACCACATATAGAAAGAGAGATCCAAGGCAAGAGAAGAAGAAAGAATCGTTGGATGATTCCGCGATTCACTTCTTCATTCTTTGACGGCCAAGAACTTCCTTTTATTGAATTCCTACACCTCAAGATCGTCTCTTTTACCACATTCTTATTCTTGTGCGAGAGTGTTTCTTTTGATTCTCGATAGGAGTTCTGATTGGAAATCTTTCAAGGAGTTCTTAGTGAGTGAATTTGCTTTGCTTATCACTTTGGGATGATGAGCACATCATACACAATTAGGAGCCACTTGTGAACCTATAAAGTTCTATGTGTAAAGGACGCAATAGCTTGTACGAGCCTGATGGGGCTTCTAAGAGTAAGCCATGATGGAATGGGTGGTGGGCTATAGAAGCAAGATTCTTGAATCATAGACCCTCTTGGTTCGAAGTCTCCATCAACATAGATGCGGGATAGCACCAACCAACCGAACCATGGGAAAAATTCTCACATCACGAGTGTTTGCAGTCTCTAAACCCTCTCCTTACTTGCTTGCAAGATTGTTACTTTTCCACCGCTTACTTTTAATCTCCTTTTTGCTAAGTACTTGTGGATGTCTAGTCATTGTTGATAGTTGCAATATTCGCCATTTGCTGACAGCTTGTAATTTTTCGATAAAGAGTGACTTTATTGATTCAAAATGGAGCATCAAGAGGATACAAAAAATGAGCACACCCAGCCTCTGCATAGCTAATATGCACACATCCAACATCAATGCACGGACACAAAAACACGCCGGCAAACAACCAATAGCTTGTAATAGATGGCGGTCATCCACATCATCATTTAGGTGCACATGGCTGAGTTGCGACCAAAGCTGCATGCATATGTGTGCCAAAGATATGCCATTGCTCTATCAATTTTCATAATCCAAGCACCATCATGCATTGCTTGCTTCACCTTGCACTTCTTCCTTTTGAATGCCTCAAAGATAAGCAGTATAATGTTCTTTGTTTTGTTTTTCCGTTATCTCTCATAGTAGAACCCGATCCATTTTTGGATAGAATGAGAAAAAATGTAGGCTATGTGTAGAGCGAGGTTTAAATGAATTGGTTATGTTACAGTTTTGCTAAGCCTCAGTTGACTGTGACTTCGTTATGTCTCTGTCGATGCTATATTCTTTTGATCTTGCATGGAGATTCGCACAAAATTTTCTTTTCAGTTTTTTCTTTCTTCTTCTTATATACTATATCACTTGATTGAGACTTGGTTAAGTCTCAGTCGACTGAGCCCTAGACACACCCTATATGTTAATAATGGAAAACTCAAGAGTGAGTTAGCTTAAAGAAAATTTGAGATGATTACCCAATAAAGTTGCCATTCTCTTGTAACTAAAGTTGTCATCAAAAAACGTGTGGGCGAAATTGCTTCGTGCCACACATGTGACGCTATCATTTGGGAATAAAAGTAGTGTCCCTATCATACGTTCTTTCTGAGCCATCGTGGAATTTGCTTGTTCTTTTTAGAGCAGATCTCATCGAGTAAATGAAGTTGAAGGGAAATAATTGTGCAGCAAGCGTAAGTTCATGAGAATGAAACAACATGTAACACTGTGCAACTCTACGTACAGATTCACTCTAGTCTTTGGCTACAAGGTATTATGGATGTTCAGGAGTGAAACTCTAGTCTGAAGCAGACTACTAAACACCTTCTCGCTCCCACTCTCGAGCTCGCCAATGCGTTCCTCAAGCCTCTCCAATGCTGCCGCCGTCTCTGGCAGTGACACCGCCTTCTTGGCCACATGCACGACCAGCAGCCTCGCCAGCCACGCGTTCGAGCGCACCGTCTCGACCACTGCCGATACGTCCGGGGACATTGTCGCACACCACAGGAAGATGGCCTCCGACGCCGACGCCGTGGCCGCCGCCGCCTCCGCCACCACGCCGGTGACCTCACCGTCCGCGGCATGCACCGGCGCCAGCATGGTGTGCCTCGAGGCGTGCCGCATCGCCGCGGCGAGGCCGAACAGCTCCTTCTCTGCGCGCCTGCGTGCCCGGAGCGACGCGGCGACCATCACGCCGTCCCCGAGCCGGACGCCCGCCCGCAACTGCGCGACGCTCTGCTTGAGCGCGAGCAGCGCCTGCTCGAACGAGCCGTACGCGTCGGCGAGCGTGAGGAACCGATCGCAGGCGGACGCGTCGTGGCGGAGGGCCGCCGCGGCCTGCGGCAGCGCGAGGAACTCGCCGAGCACGGCCAGGACGGCCTCCACGTGCGCGAGCCCCGAAGTCCCGTCCGTGGCGGAGGCCGACCACGCCCTGAGCGCGCGGACGCCGGCGTCGAGGCGCGTGTGGACGGGGTGGCACTGGCAGTGGCACGGATGGCTCGCCGACCGGGCGTGCGCGGCCTTCCTCCTCCCCGCGGCCGCGGTGCCTCTGAGAGCGAAGTGCATCATGCCACGAGTATCAGCAGCGGTTGCACGTTGGTTTTCTTGGCGCGCTGGTGGGTGGAATCGAGGGGACAAGGACGTGAGCTTATATGACCGTGCCCGCCCGCCAGAGCGCCGTGGTTTGCCGCAACTTGCGGCGTCGAAGGAAAAGCTTTCGTCCGTGTGGGAGCTGGCGCAGCGCTGGGCTGCTGTTTTCTGTACTGCGGCGCGGGGCAAAACTACTCCGTAGTAGTGGTACGCACATACTCCTACACCGGACTTGACTCTGCCACACAGAACTTGGTACGGAACAGCTTTGCATGCACACGTACTCTGGACGTAGTACTGCATATTCTCGTGAAGTAGGATTGCGTTGACAAGATTGGTTCAATGATAAGGTGGGAATGAACTGTCAACGTTGCTTGGGTCACCAAGATCCGTACGATGATAGGGGTGGGAGTGAACTGTCAACCTCGCTCGAGTCATGGGATCGCCCCAGACATTCCAGGTTGAAGGGCCTCTGTTTTGACGGCCGAAACCAGAACCTGCGGCTGGCTCCGTACTAAGCCTATGTGCTTTTCTTTTTGAGAAATACCAGGTTCCGTGATCTTAGTATATGTAATCACTTCCTTCGTATCAAAATGTAAGAAGCTTTTTAGACTAGTTTAGTCTTAGAAAAATCTTATATTTTAATGAATAGTACTCCCTTCGTAAAGAAATATAAAAGTGTTTAGATCAATAAAAACGCTCTTATATTTTTTACAGAGGGAGCATTTCTCATTCTAGAAAATGTAGTATTCCTCAAAAAAATATATGAAAAAACTGAGACATTCCGGCTCGAAGGGGCTCTGTTTTGACGGCCGAAACCGGAGCCTCTTTGAGGCTGCCTCGGTACTAGTCCTATGTGCTTATTTTAAGCAATACATCGGCCACACATCTATTTATCTGCAGATTTATTGATGAACTGAATATGGATCAGCCGAGGAGCACCCCAACCAATGTGGTAGCAGGTAGAGCAAGGGCGAGACCGAAGGCACCTCCACCAAGTTTCATGAAAATCCAGAAATAAGAGACGAAAGTCTCACCGAGCCTCCTCAGCAATTTGGATTCCTGGCCGTTGGATCTGGCCGCTTGATATATTTTCGGCCGTTGGATCCAGAGGTGGGAGGAGCTGGGCCGTCGGATCGGAGAGGGGTAACTGTAGAAATGAATAGTTACCTCCCGCTGTAAAAGATCTCATGCCACCGCGCGTAATTCCAGCCCCCTAGGGCATTTTAGTCATTTCACTGTTGGGTATAAAATATCGGCAGCTCCTCCCGTAGAACCCTAGCCGCCTCTTCTCTCCCCTTCCCAGCCGCTCGCCCCGTCTCGCCCGCCCCACCCCGCCCGTCCCGCTCGCCGTGGCCGTGGCCGATGACCGCGGCCCCGTCGGCCCGCCCCGCCGCCTCCCCCCCCCCCCCCCCCCCCGCCCGTCCCGCTCGCCGTGGCCGATGACCGCGCCACCAGGGACCGTGGCCACTCGATGAGGAGGCCTGGACCTTGGCGCAGAGCCGTGCCCCCGTGCGGCGGCGGCGGCAGATCCCTCCTCATCGCAGTGCCATCCCTCCTGCCGGTGCCACGCCGCGTCGCGATGCCGCTGGCTCGATCTCCTTGTCCCCTCCTCTCCTGTCAAGCGCACGACCTCCGCCAAGGCCGCACCCGAGGCCGACCAGGAGGCCACGGTCACCAAGTGCCCACGCAAGGGCACCACATCCGGGAAGAAGAAGTTGGCGCCCGAGGCGGCGGTGGGCAAGAAGCAGCAGAATTTGTGAGAGGCTAGGGTTTGTCTCTGTCGAGGGAACTGCAGGTCGACCCCTTCTCTCCCTCCTTTCTCTTTTCTTGTTTGTCTGTAGGCTTGGGCTTGTAGGTTTTGTCTTCTCAGTCTGGAAATGTTGTTGGATTCGGACTATATTCCAAAGATGGCCACTTTTCTGAGGCCTTTTGTGCTTCCTTCTTTGGAATCGATGGGAGAGAGAAGGGTTTAGCTAGGTTCCAAATATTGGGATATTTTGGATCTGCCGCTTGACTAGGTTCCAAAAAATGGACTTTTGTTGTTGCCTTGTTAGCTTTAGGTGGTTTGCATAAAATGTGCTTTTGTTGTTCACAAGGGACTTGGTCCTGCTTAGGTTCTTGAAGTCGTTTAGTAATTAGGAGGCACTCTTATGATGTGTATTGGGATTAGTGTTTGGGATTGTGGATGTGCTGCTAAGAAGGTGTGTACAGTGAATTATGTGGGCTTTAGTTTGGTTTGATCCAGTTTCTTCCTTGGGTTAGGGTTAGGTTTGGATGCAATAAACTATGTGCCCTTTGGTTTATACTGGTGCATTATAGTTTACCTTGGGGATCAGCAAAGTCGCATTGTTGGTTAAGTAGAAGATGTGGGATCTATGCCTGCTGTGGGGTTCCAGTTCTTTGGATCAAAGTGTTGTTTTCAGGTGCTAGATTAATTTGTTTCTTGCTTAGCCTTATAGTCACAAGACAAATATGTCATGGTTGCGGTTGTTTGATTAATTTGATCATTGCTTAGCCATATAGTCACAGGCCAGATAGATCACATGGTTGATTAGAAAAGAACATTGAGGTATCTTATAATAGTGAAGTAGAAAATATCTTCTACTCTTTGAGTAATACTAAATGTTGGGTTAAACTTCTTTTACCAGTCCGCCATGTCTCTACATTTTCATCTATGATATATATTGTCTATTTATGAATTAGCTAAGACGGGGCAGGGGGTGCGGTAGGCCGCACTTTCTACACTGCTGGCCAAAGCATCTGTGGGGGCCCCCAAGGTTGCCGGCGACCGGACGCGACCACCTCTTCCGATGTCATAGTCGCCCTCGTCCCCACCCCCACGCCACACTTCCGAACAGTTCGCATGCCTCGCCCTCGCCCCTTGTTACTTTAGCTTCGCTGGTTCCTTTTTCTTTGTACTCAGGGTGTGCTGGTTAATTTTTTTCCATACTCCATACTGCACAGTTAGCCACCATCATCCATGTGTGAAGATTGATAGCCGCATTTAATTACACCATAAGTTCTAGATGTGATTTTTAAGCTACTTTATTAACCTCGAAAGCAATAGCTGGCTAGCTTTCAATTGTTCTGAAGTATGATGCTGGATTTGACCATTTACAATTAGAATGAAGGGGAACATACAGGAAATGCACCGATGTTTGTTGGCCACTGTGCACATATATTTGTTTTTCTGTTGTGACTTGGAGATCTTGCAGCCTTAAAAATATGTCTCAGATTTAAGAATGTGTAAACAGTGGCCAAGTAGCAGGTTTTCATCATCCCATGAATTATAGGAGATGCGGCTGTAGTTTTTAAGATGTATAGGAAAAGGCACTAGCCTAGGACTGGTTATTGCATTCTTAGTTAGGCTTTGTGTAGTTAAGAAAATTGTAGTATGTGCGCTGATGTTGTCTTTGTACCAGTCAAAATGATGCGGGTTGTCCAAAGCACTGCAACACTTTTTTTACAGTGATTCCTTTGTTGAATGTATGTTCCAGGTGGCAGCAGATCCTCTTCTAATGGCGTCGGAATAAATTCTCAGGTGAACCCAGATGGCCTTATATTTGGAGGCGTTGAAAGAGGATGCCTAAATACGCATGAATAAAGGCAAATGATAAATACATTTGTTTCATTTTCTGATCCCACTGATCATGTTAAGCAATGTGCCTACAACGACTACTGTATGCGATGAGTTTTTCTAAGCTGTGTTCCATCTCTTAGTCTTGATACATATGATTAGTGCCCATGTAAATCAGTCAAGACAGTGTGCATATTTTCTGGTTATTTGGATAGTGCTAAGATACTCGGAGAAATGTTTTTGAACTAGGAGCTCATTATAATTTATTTTCATAGGAGTTCAGATACCGGCAGTGCTTACGTGTGTATGTATAGCTTATGAAAGGCATACATATAGTCATACTCTTGTAGGGTTGCTACCTGCTGAAACATGGGATTGTTATCCATATTATCTTTATGCACCTCATGGAAATTCTATACATTAGTCTGCTCAGGGGTCATTATGATTTGATCATTTAAGTTGGGCAATCCCTCTTACTCTTATGTGCTGGAGTTCTCGATCTAGGCAATGAACTAGAATTCTGTGTGTATTTTAGCTTAAGCAATGTAGGATTCAGTAATGGATGTTGGAGCAACATCTTTCAGAATGTAATTAATTAATTTTACTTCTCGCGAAGTATATTTCTTTTGTTTCAATAAGAATTATGCACAACTCGATATTTAAAGGTGCATTTGTCTAAGTTTCTTTATTTCAAAACTGCATATGCAGGAGAGGCTCACACTGAGGGAGGGCTAAATTGTGAGATATCCTTGTTTGGTCCTTTCCGTATACCTACAAGGCATGAACCAAGATGGCATGGTTTATCATTGACCTCAATGCTTCCATGGAACTTTGGTTTCAGGTGATAACATGAATATATACTTTTTATGGTTTGGCTAGATGGTCCTTCTAGATTTTGTCTGATTGTGTACAAGTGGTCGGGTTATAATTACCAAAACCTCCTATTTTCGACCGTGGCAGTTACTACCTTAAACAACGCTGATCTTCTTTTAGTACTATAGGTGTTTCCCACTGCCGCCACGTCCGCCCAGCTAGCGCGTCACATCTGCCACTTCTCCTCAACGGTTTTAACATAGGTAGCACGTGGGTTGTGCCTATGTGAGCCATGACGGTGCTGAAGGAAATATGCCCTAGAGGCAATAATAAAGTTATTATTTATTTCCTCATATCATGATAAATGTTTATTATTCATGCTAGAATTGTATTAACCGGAAACATAATACATGTGTGAATACATAGACGAACATAGTGTCACTAGTATGCCTCTACTTGACTAGCTCGTTAATCAAAGATGGTTGAGTTTCCTAGCCATGGACATGAGTTGTCATTTGATTAACGGGATCACATCATTAGGAGAATGATATGATTGACTTGACCCATTCCGTTAGCTTAACACTTGATCGTTTAGTATGTTGCTATTGCTTTCTTCATGACTTATACATGTTCCTATGACTATGAGATTATGCAACTCCCGTTTATCGGAGGAACACTTTGTGTGCTACCAAACGTCACAATGTAACTGGGTGATTATAAAGGTGCTCTACAGGTGTCTCCGAAGGTACTTGTTGAGTTGGCGTATTTCGAGATTAGGATTTGTCACTCCGATTGTCAGAGAGGTATCTCTAGGCCCTCTCGGTAATGCACATCACTATAAGCCTTGCAAGCAATGTGACTAATGAGTTAGTTGCGGGATGATGCATTACAGAACGAGTAAAGAGACTTGCCGGTAACGAGATTGAACTAGGTGTTGAGATACCGACGATCGAGTCTCGGGCGAGTAACATACCGATGACAAAGGGAACAACGTATGTTGTTATGCGGTTTGACCGATAAAGATCTTCGTAGAATATGTAGGAGCCAATATGAGCATCCAGGTTCCGCTATTGGTTATTGACCGGAGACGTGTCTCGGTCATGTCTACATAGTTCTCGAACCCGTAAGGTCCGCACGCTTAAAGTTCGGTGACAATCGGTATTATGAGTTTTGTGTTTTGATGTACCGAAGGTAGTTCAGAGTCCCGGATATGATCACGGACATGACGAGGAGTCTCGAAATGGTCGAGACATAAAGATTGATATATTGGAAGCCTATATTTGGACGTCGGAAGTGTTCCGGGTGAAATCGGGATTTTACCGGAGTACCAGGAGGTTACCGGAACCCCCGCCCCCCCGGATGTAATGGGCCTATTGGGCCTTAGTGGAGAAGAGAGAGGGCAGCCAGGAGGTGGCGCGCGGCCGCCCTTGCCCCAGTCCGAATAGGACAAGGGAAGGGGGCGGCGGCCCCCCCTCTCCTTCCTTCTCTCCACCTCCTCCTTCCCCCTTCTCCTACTCCTACTAGGAAAGGAGGAGTCCTACTCCTGGTGGGAGTAGGACTCCCCCCTGGCGCGCCCTCCTTGGCCGGCCGCCTCTCCCCCCTTGCTCCTTTATATACTGGGGCAGGGGGGCACCTCTAGACACACAAGTTGATCTGTTGATCTATTCCAGCCGTGTGCGGTGCCCCCCCTCCACCATAATCCACCTCGATCATATCATAGCGGTGCTTAGGCGAAGCCCTGCGTCGGTAGCAACATCATCACCGTCACCATGCCGTCGTGCTGACGGAACTCTCCCTCGAAGCTCTGCTGGATCAGAGTTCGTGGGACGTCATCGAGCTGAACGTGTGCTGAACTCGGAGGTGCCGTACGTTCGGTACTTGGATCGGTCGGATCGTGAAGACGTACGACTACATCAACCGCGTTGTGCTAACGCTTCCGCTTTCAGTCTACGAGGGTACGTGGATACACTCTCCCCTCTCGTTGCTATGCATCACCATGATACTGCGTGTGCGTAGGATTTTTTTTGAAATTACTACGTTCCCCAACAGTGGTATCAGAGCCTGGTTTTATGCGTAGATGTTATATGCATGAGTAGAACACAAGTGAGTTGTGGGCAATACAAGTCATACTGCTTACCAGCATGTCATACTTTGGTTCGGCGGTATTGTTGGATGAAGCGGCCTGGACCGACATTACACGTACGCTTACACGAGACTGGTTCTACCGACGTGCTTTGCACATAGGTGGCTGGCGGGTGTCAGTTTCTCCAACTTTAGTTGAACCGAGTGTGGCTACGCCCGGTCCTTGAGAAGGTTAAAACAACACTAACTGACGAACTATCATTGTGGTTTTGATGCGTAGGTAAGAACGGTTCTTGCTCAGCCCGTAGCAGCCACGTAAAACTTGCAACAACAAAGTAGAGGACGTCTAACTTGTTTTTGCAGGGCATGTTGTGATGTGATATGGTCAAGACATGATGCTATATTTTATTGTATGAGATGATCATGTTTTGCAACCGAGTTATCGGCAACTGGCAGGAGCCATATGGTTGTCGCTTTATTGTATGCAATGCAATCGCCCTGTAATGCTTTACTTTATCACTAAGCGGTAGCGATAGTCGTGGAAGCAAAAGTTGGTGAGACGACAACGATGCTACGATGGAGATCAAGGTGTCGCACCGGTGATGATGGTGATCATGACGGTGCTTCGGAGATGGAGATCACAAGCATAAGATGATGATGGCCATATCATATCACTTATATTGATTGCATGTGATGTTTATCCTTTATGCATCTTATTTTGCTTTGGTTGACGGTAGCATTATAAGATGATCTCTCACTAAATTTCAAGATAAAACTGTTCTCCTTGAGTATGCACCGTTGCCAAAGTTCGTCGTGCGGAGACACCACGTGATGATCGGGTGTGATAAGCTCTACGTTCATCTACAACGGGTGCAAGCCAGTTTTGCACTCGCAAAATACTCGGGTTAAACTTGACGAGCCTAGCATATGCAGATATGGCCTCGGAACACTGTGACCGAAAGGTCGAGCGTGAATCATATAGAAGATATGATCAACATAGTGATGTTCACCATTGAAAACTACTCCATCTCACGTGATGATCGGACATGGTTTAGTTGATTTGGATCACGTGATCACTTAGATGATTAGAGGGATATCTATCTAAGTGGGAGTTCTTAAGTAATATAATTAATTGAACTTAAATTTATCATAAACTTAGTACCTGACAGTATTTTGCTTGTCTATGTGGTTGTAGATAGATGGCCCGTGCTATTGTTCCGTTAAATTTTAATGTGTTCCTTGAGAAAGCAAAGTTGAAAGATGATGGTAGCAATTACACGGACTGGATCCGTAACTTGAGGATTATCCTCATTGCTGCACAGAAGAATTACGTCCTGGAAGCACCGCTGGGTGCCAGGCCTGCTGCAGATGCAACTGACGACGTTAGGAACGTCTGGCAGAGCAAAGCTGATGACAACTCGATAGTTCAGTGTGCCATGCTTTACGACTTAGAACCGGGACTTCAACGACGTTTTGAACGTCATGGAGCATATGAGATGTTCCAGGAGTTGAAGTTAATATTTCAAGCGAATGCCCGGATTGAGAGATATGAAGTCTCCAATAAGTTCTACAGATGCAAGATAGAGGAGAATAGTTCTGTTAGTGAACATATACTCAAAATGTCTAGGTATAACAATCACTTGATTCAACTGGGAGTTAAATCTTCCGGATGATAGTGTCATTGACAGAATTCTTCAAGCACTGCCACCAAGCTACAAGAACTTCGTGATGAACTATAATATGCAAGGGATGCATAAGACAATTCCCGAGCTCTTCGCAATGCTAAAGGCTGCGGAGGTAGAAATCAAGAAGGAGCATCAAGTGTTGATGGTCAACAAGACCACCAGTTTCAAGAAAAAGGGTAAAGGGAAGAAGAAGGGGAACTTCAAGAAGAACGGCAAACAAGTTGCTGCTCAAGAGAAGAAACCCAAGTCTGGACCTAAGCCTGAGACTGAGTGCTTCTACTGCAAGCAGACTGGTCACTGGAAGCGGAACTACCCCAAGTATTTGGCGGATAAGAAGGATGGCAAGGTTAACAAAGGTATATGTGATATACATCTTATTGATGTGTACCTTACTAGAGCTCGCAGTAGCACCTGGGTATTTGATACTGGTTCTGTTGCTAATATTTGCAACTCGAAACAGGGACTACGAATTAAGCGAAGACTGGCTAAGGACGAGGTGACGATGCGCGTGGGAAATGGTTCCAAAGTCGATGTGATCACCGTCGGCACGCTACCTCTACATCAACCTTCGGGATTAGTTTTAGACCTAAATAATTGTTATTTGGTGCCAGCATTGAGCATGAACATTATATCTGGATCTTGTTTGATGCGAGACGGCAATTCATTTAAATCTGACAATAATGGTTGTTCTATTTATATGAGTAATATCTTTTATGGTCATGCACCCTTGAAGAGTGGTCTATTTTTGTTAAATCTCGATAGTAGTGATACACATATTCATAATGTTGAAGCCAAAAGAGGCAGAGTTGATAATGATAGTTCAACTTATTTGTGGCACTGCCGTTTGGGTCATATTGGTGTAAAGCGCATGAAGAAACTCCATACTGATGGACTTTTGGAATCACTTGATTATGAATCACTTGGTACTTGCGAACCATGCCTTATGGGCAAGATGACTAAAACGCCGTTCTCCGGAGCAATGGAGCGAGCAACAGATTTGTTGGAGATCATACATACTGATGTATGTGGTCCGATGAATATTAAGGCTCGCGGCGGGTATCGTTATTTTCTCACCTTCACAGATGATTTGAGCAGATATGGGTGTATCTACGTAATGAAACATAAGTCTGAAACATTTGAAAAGTTCAAAGAATTTCAGAGTGAAGTGGAAAATCATCGTAACAAGAAAATAAAGTTTCTACGATCTGATCGTGGAGGAGAATATTTGAGTTACGAGTTTGGTCTACTTTTGAAACAATGCGGAATAGTTTCGCAACTCACGCCACCCGGAACACCACAGCGTAATGGTGTGTCCGAACGTCGTAATCGTACTTTACTGGATATGGTGCGATCTATGATGTCTCTTACTGATTTACCGCTATCGTTTTGGGGTTATGCTTTAGAGATGGCAGCATTCACGTTAAATAGGGCACCATCGAAATCCGTTGAGACGACACCTTATGAATTGTGGTTTGGCAAGAAACCAAAGTTGTCGTTTCTTAAAGTTTGTTGCTGCGATGCTTATGTGAAAAAGCTTCAACGTGATAAGCTCGAACCCAAATCGGAGAAATGTGTCTTCATAGGATACCCAAAGGAAACTGTTGGGTAACCTTCTATCACAGATCCGAAGGCAAGACATTCGTTGCTAAGAATGGATCCTTCCTAGAGAAGGAGTTTCTCTTGAAAGAAGTGAGTGGGAGGAAAGTAGAACTTGATGAGGTAACTGTACCTGCTCCCTTATTGGAAAATAGTTCATCACAGAAATCGGGTCCTGTGACACCTACACCAATTAGTGAGGAAGCTAATGATATTGATCATGAAACTTCAGATCAAGTTACTACCGAACCTCGTAGGTCAACTAGAGTAAGATCCGCACCAGAGTGGTACGGTAATCCTATTCTGGAGGTCATGTTACTTGACCAAGGCGAACCTACGAACTATGAAGAAGCGATGGTGAGCCCAGATTCCGCAAAATGGCTTGAGGCCATGAAATCTGAGATGGGATCCATGTATGAGAACAAAGTGTGGACTTTGGTTGACTTGCCCGATGATCGGCAAGCCATTGAGAATAAATGGATCTTCAAGAAGAAGACTGACGCTGACGGTAATGTTACTATCTATAAAGCTCGACTTGTTGCGAAAGGTTTTCGACAAGTTCAAGGGATTGACTACGATGAGACTTTCTCACCCGTAGCGATGCTTAAGTCTGTCCGAATCATGTTAGCAATTGCCACATTTTATGATTATGAAATTTGGAAAATGGATGTCAAAACTGCATTCCTGAATGGATTTCTGGAAGAAGAGTTGTATATGATGCAACCAGACGGTTTTGTCGATCCAAAGGGAGCTAACAAATTGTGCAAGCTCCAGCGATCCATTTATGGACTGGTGCAAGCCTCTCGGAGTTGGAATAAACGTTTTGATAGTGTGATCAAAGCATATGGTTTTATACAGACTTTTGGAGAAGCCTGTATATACAAGAAAGTGAGTGGGAGCTCTGTAGCATTTCTGATATTATATGTGGATGACATATTGCTGATTGGAAATGATATAGAATTTCTGGATAGCATAAAAGGATATTTGAATACGAGTTTTTCAATGAAAGACCTCGGTGAAGCTGCTTACATATTAGGCATCAAGATCTATAGAGATAGATCAAGAAGGTTGATAGGACTTTCACAAAGCACATACCTTGACAAAGTTTTGAAGAAGTTCAAAATGGATCAAGCAAAGAAAGGGTTTTTGCCTGTGTTACAAGGTGTGAAGTTGAGTCAGACTCAATGCCCGACCACTGCAGAAGATAAAGAGAAAATGAAAGATGTTCCCTATGCTTCAGCCATAGGCTCTATCATGTATGCAATGATGTGTACCAGACCTGATGTGTGTCTTGCTATTAGCCTAGCAGGGAGGTACCAAAGTAATCAAGGAGTGGATCACTGGACATCGGTCAAGAACATCCTGAAATACCTGAAAAAGACTAAGGATATGTTTCTCGTTTATGGAGGTGACAAAGAGCTAGTCGTAAATGGTTACGTTAATGCAAGCTTTGACACTGATCCAGACGATTCTAAATCGCAAACCGGATACGTGTTTACATTGAACGGTGGAGCTATCAGTTGGTGCAGTTCTAAACAAAGCGTCGTGGCGGGATCTATGTGTGAAGCGGAGTACATAGCTGCTTCAGAAGCAGCAAATGAAGGAGTCTGGATGAAGGAGTTCATATCCGATCTAGGTGTCATACCTAGTGCATCGGGTCCAATGAAAATCTTTTGTGACAATACTGGTGCAATTGCCTTGGCAAAGGAATCCAGATTTCACAAGAGGACCAAGCACATCAAGAGACGCTTCAATTCCATCCGGGGCCAAGTCCAGGTGGGAGACATAGAGATTTGCAAGATACATACGGATCTGAATGTTGCAGACCCGTTGACTAAGCCTCTTCCACGAGCAAAACATGATCAGCACCAAAACTCCATGGGTGTTAGAATCATTACTGTATAATCTAGATTATTGACTCTAGTGCAAGTGGGAGACTGAAGGAAATATGCCCTAGAGGAAATAATAAAGTTATTATTTATTTCCTCATATCATGATAAATGTTTATTATTCATGCTAGAATTGTATTAACCGGAAACATAATACATGTGTGAATACATAGACAAACATAGTGTCACTAGTATGCCTCTACTTGACTAGCTTGTTAATCAAAGATGGTTGAGTTTCCTAGCCATGGACATGAGTTGTCATTTGATTAACGGGATCACATCATTAGGAGAATGATGTGATTGACTTGACCCATTCCGTTAGCTTAACACTTGATCGTTTAGTATGTTGCTATTGCTTTCGTCATGACTTATACATGTTCCTATGACTATGAGATTATGCAAATCCCGTTTACCGGAGGAACACTTTGTGTGCTACCAAACATCACAACGTAACTGGGTGATTATAAAGGTTCTCTACAGGTGTCTCCGAAGGTACTTGTCGAGTTGGCGTATTTTGAGATTAGGATTTGTCACTCCGATTGTCGGAGAGGTATCTCTGGGCCCTCTCGGTAATGCACATCACTATAAGCCTTGCAAGCAATGTGACTAATGAGTTAGTTGTGGCATGATGCATTACGGAACGAGTAAAGAGACTTGCCGGTAACGAGATTGAACTAGGTATTGAGATACCGACGATCGAATCTCGGGCGAGTAACATACCGATGACAAGGGACAACGTATGTTGTTATGCGGTTTGACCGATAAAGATCTTCGTAGAATATGTAGGAGCCAACATGAGCATCCAGGTTCCGCTATTGGTTATTGACCGGAGACGTGTCTCAGTCATGTCTACATATTTCTAGAACCCGTAGGGTCCGCACGCTTAAAGTTCGGTGACGATCGGTATTATGAGTTTTGTGTTTTGATGTACCAAAGTTAGTTCGGAGTCCCGGATATGATCACGGACATGACGAGGAGTCTCGAAATGGTTGAGACATAAAGATTGATATATTGGAAGCCTATATTTGGACGTCGGAAGTGTTCCGGGTGAAATCAGGATTTTACCGGAACCCCCCCCCCCCCGGGGATGTAATGGGCCTATTGGGCCTTAGTGGAGAAGAGAGAGGGCAGCCAGGAGGTGGCGCGCGACCCCCCTTGCCCCAGTCCGAATAGGACAAGGGAAGGGGGCGGCGGCCCCCCTCTCCTTCCTTCTCTCCACCTCCTCCTTCCCCCTTCTCCTACTCCTACTAGGAAAGGAGGAGTCCTACTCCCGGTGGGAGTAGGACTCCCCCCCTTGGCGCGCCCTCCTTGGCCGGCCGCCTCTCCCCCCTTGCTCCTTTATATACGGGGGCAGGGGGCACCTCTAGACACACAAGTTGATCTGTTGATCTATTCCAGCCGTGTGCGGTGCCCCCCTCCACCATAATCCACCTCGATCATATTGTAGCGGTGCTTAGGCGAAGCCCTGCGCCGATAGCAACATCATCACCATCACCACACCGTCGTGCTGACGGAACTCTCCCTCGAAGCTCTGCTAGATCGGAGTTCTTGGGACGTCATCGAGCTGAACGTGTGCTGAACTCGGAGGTGCCGTACGTTCGTTACTTGGATCGGTCGGATCATGAAGATGTACGACTACATCAACCGCGTTGTGATAACGCTTCCGCTTTCAGTCTACGAGGGTACATGGACACACTCTCCCCTCTCGTTGCTATGCATCACCATGATCCTGCGCGTGCGTAGGAATTTTTTTGAAATTACTACGTTCCCCAACAGTTGCTGCCCGCGCCCCTGCCTCATTCGTGAGCATCACCAAGCACTAGGAGTCTAGGACTGACATATAACTGGAGTATTGAGTACTGAGTTTCAATACACCACGTCGATTAACCTCTGTCCAAGGCGAACATGAGAATGATACTCTAGATATGGTCCCACTTATTCTGGTTCATAAAATGCAGTAGGTAAGGAATTCATTTATTTTAGTTCCTAGATTACCTCGCCGTCGCCGCCGCCTGCGCTCGCCCACGCGTTTTGCAATGAATATTAGTATCTGAAAAGGCTGACCAGTTTTGCAATGAATATTTATATTTTCCATTACATTTGGTCATAAGATTTTACTTTGCTTTGCCAGGAGAGTTTCACTTCATGTAGCGGCGTGGATGTGCGGGGAAGTGGTTCCTCGCCGGCTGGACGGCGTTCAGGCGCAACCCCGGCGCCCACTGAGTACTGCCTCGGCTACAACCTCCCTCGGTGATCTCCAACTTCCTCCTGCTCCTCTGCTTTGGCTACTGTATGGGACATGGCCGGCTATGATGATCAAATATGGCTGATATAGGCATGCTCTCAAGCAATCGAGGCACCTGTGGGTATTAAGTTGGACCCCCCCCCCCTCGGTTCTTTGAGCCGTTTTGATCACGTTCTTATTTTAGTGGCTCTGTCCTTGCATGGCCATTTCTGATGAGTGGTAACCATCCAGAAATAGGAGAAGAAGGCCTCACCGAGCCTCCTCAGCAATTTGGATCCTGGGCCGTTGGATTCGGTGAAGAAGGCCTCAGCAAGCCTCCTCAGCGATTTGGATTCCTGGCCGTTGGATCTGGCTGCTTGATGTACGTTCGGCCGTTGTATCGAGAGGTGGGAGGAGCTGGGCCGTCGGATCGGAGAGGGGTAACTGTAGGAATGAATAGTTACTGCCTCCACGCGCTGCCGCTTACTTCGCCTGTTCGACCTGGACCCGCTGACCTGTGGGGCCGCTCGCGGGTGGGCCGCATTGGTCAGTGACCGTGGCTGTGTGCGTGGCATGTTCGTGCTGTCGCGCGCACCGGCGGGTAAATATCCCGCGCCACCGCACGTAATATCTTGCCCCCACCGAGGGTATTTCGGTCTTTTCGCGTCCAGGCCTCGTGCGTGGTGGGCGGTGGTTGGCCCGTGCGGCTATGGGGTGGGGGAGGGCAGCGTCTTGCCTCTCCTCTCGCTGCCGATGCTCGTGGCGGAGGCTATTCTTTTTAGGGCGATGATGATTAACCGTGGCTGAAATAAGTGTGCCTTTGAGCAATTGAGGCACCTGTGGGTATCAAGTTGGATCCTCCCTGTTGTCTCTAGAATCCTTTTTGATCTTGTGATACCTGTTGTCCTATCCTTGGATGGTCATTCTTGTTGAGTGATAACCAGGGCAGCTCCACTGTATAAACAGATTGATCTGGTGATAAGAGATGACGGGGGCAGGTTATATGATCAAGGAAAGTCGAATCTGAGCCCACTATGCAATGAACCTTGAACCCTTTTTATTTGTATTTAAAGGTGTTGCTTATTTATGCTTCAGTGTTTATAGCTGTCTTATGTAAAGATTTCTTGTCTCTCATACCTTTATTGCATTTAAGTTGTTCTTGATCTTTTATTGTTTGTTGTTGGTCCTTGATTTAATCTGGTTAAGAGTAAGTTGCACTTTGTTATACTAGAAAGACTCGTTCCCAGCAAGTTAACGGTTGAATGGCTTATTTTAATTCGGTGTGATACTATTACTTCAATTTTTCAGCAAGTTATTTTTTCTTACATGCTACAAATAATAATGCTACAGGATTTTTGAGTGTTTTTTGGAGATAATGTTGGATTGTTCATGTAAAGGGTGTGTGAGGTAGCATGTCCCATGTTGTTGTCTGTATCCATAGACAATTTTTCGACTGTTTTGATTAAGTTGTTGGGTTAATCCGAGCCATTGAGCGGCCATTTCATTTTGTTTTCTGTATAGCTTGTGCTGAAGCTTTCCCCAATTTTGTCTGTAAGCCCTGCATTTTTTGGATCGCACACTAGACTAAATGTAGTGAATTTTGAAGGATGTGTATTTTGTTGGCTTTGTAATTTATTTCCTTGCTAAATAAGCATTTGGGGTTATTTTGTTTTGTTGCTACCTTCTAGACGACGGGCGAGCGGGCGGATCTGTGGACGGCATCACCACAACCATATTCTGATGGTCTGATCTCGAGGTGAAAATATTCTCTTTGTCTCTCATTTATGTTAGTTGAATAGTTACTTGATTTGATGTTGGTTAGCGTACTGCATGCTATTTCTAATTTTTTTAGTCCCATTCGCAACTACAACTTGCACGATAAGGACGATCGGATAATTCTAATTTCTAATTTGTGTTAGTCCCATGGATGGTAACAATCTTTTACTATTTCTTATTGTATACTATCGTATAGTGCCTCCCTACTTGCTCAAAATCAAATGTACATCTATGAGAAGGTACAAATTAAGGTCGGTACGATAGCAGTAGATTGGCATGTTTGCAGGAAAAAATAGCCATGTAAGTTCAAAAGAACGTCTTTAACTATTGCTGCTATATGCTTTGTATATTTCCTCTCTGGTTCCTTCAAAATCGGAGAGAGCCAAGGTCTCCATTGTTGATTTTGAAGGAAGCAGAGAGGACAGAAAATGTATATAGCAGGAATATGTTAAAATATGTTCTTTTGAACTTACATGTTGACGACGTCCTTGATGGCGAGTAAATAGTTAAATGATGTTCGCTTGATGGCGAGTAAATAGTTTGGCATGCTCCAGTTTATGGAGTACTCTTGGAAACTTATTCTTCCTATCTTTATTTTTAAGGAGTTTAGAATCTAGATACAAATGATTACGTAAGGATACAACCCTTGAAAACTATGTATATTCTTATAGGTAAATGAGCGAAATACTTACTGTTGGCCATTCAATTAGTGAAATTGAAGTAAGACCTTCAATTGAGACACCAAAAATGTTATTTACGGTGAGCGCTTCCAATCTGCCGGATTCTCTTGGTTACTTGTGCATGCCATTATTAAAAGATGAATTTGCATCATAAAACTCTTCATAAATTATTGCTAATTGTAGGAGAAATGTTCTGCTTGATATTATTCTCCAAATGGTTAATTTGCTCTGTATACAAAAATTTAGATTGTCATTCTGCTAATTTTGCTTCTTCTATTTTAGGACAATTGTACTCATTATGCTGTCTGTAAGGAGAAGTTTGTTTGCCCTATGGATTTTTTTTATAACAAGCTATTCTTACCAGGCCCACAAAACTTTAACTGGGCTCTGCCCATTTACGGGAGATGTGCAATAGGCGAGGATACAAAGTGACGAGTCCTTTGATGGTGCTCGGTTTTCTCCTTTCCATGGTGCCACGCCTCAATCCACTGCTCACAACCACAACGAGCTCGAATCGATTGAGGAACGAGTCCTGCGGACGTTTCTCAGGATCAATCTTCGGCCATGTTCGGTATGTTATTAGCTCCCGTCCATTCCTTTCTCTATTGCTCTCTTCCAAGATATGTTATGCTTCTACGAGCATGTCATGAGAAGTAGGCGCAATACATGGGCGTTCAGAGCACTCGCGACTTCCATTCGGTTCAGTGTGGAGGTTTTATTTGTCCTTGCAGCATGTACTCTCCAGTCTCCTCTCGCCTCCTCTACCCTTCCTGGCTGCTCTCTTTCCCTTCCGCTTTCTCTTATTCAGAATGCCTTTGCTTTTTTTTGCGGTGAAGAATGCCTTTGCTTCCACGCTGTTATTGTAACTGCATAAGAAAATGAATACACATGCGTATGTTTTTGTTCATGTTCAAAAATACAAGTGCTGCTATACTGATTACCATCTATTCCTGAAAAAAATAGATAATGAAAATCAGCTTATTGCTT